>NC_050447.1:103548103-104153895 GCF_903995425.1 Onychomys torridus
AAGATCGAAAGACATCAAAAGATATTTTTGGCTGGTAATACAAGTTAGGATAGAAAGTGATTAGGTACAACATTTTGGACTCACCAAAATAAGATAAATAATGGAGTATTTTGTCTGAATTTGTCAGATGTTAATGAACTAGACATTGTTAATGTAGTTCTTGACTGTATATATTGTATATATTTATTGTACTTATTATATTATTTATAACCTTTTATTATTTTAAACAAAAAAAGGGGAAATGTGGTGATATATTGTGTACTCTAATAAACGTGCTTGATGATCAGAAGACAGCCACTAGATTAGACATAGAGGTCAGGCAGTGGTGACACACACCCTTAATCCTATCACTTAGGAAGCAGAGATCCATTTTGATCTCTGTGAGTTCAAAGCCACACTGGAAACAGAGCCAGGCATGGAGGCACACACCTTTAATCCCAGTACTGGGAAGCACACATACCTTTAATCCTAGGAAGTGATGTCTGGGTGAGAAAGGTATATAAAGGGGGAGGAAACAAGAACTCTATTTAGGCTGAGGATTTTGTAAAGGTAAGAACTAGTGGCTGGTGGCTCTACTTCTCTAATCTTTCAATTTTTACTTTGATATCTGGTTCCTGTTTTTTTTTTTTTGTTTTTTTTTAATTAAAAGACCATCTAAAATTCGAACAACAAAGGCTCAATTCTCTTTGTTTTTCAGGGAATTAAACAGAGTTTGCACATGCAAAATTTGATCAGTCTAGCTAGAAGAGTGGGTAAATCTGTGAGGAAGAAACTCCGTGAAGTAGGCTTGGAAGGAGTTGCAGAGTGTCCCTGAGCAGTTCCCACGGTTCTCTAGGCTGAAGGTTGGCATGATTTCTCAACCCTACATTTAGAGACCATAAAATTTGCAGCTTTGCAAATCAGATTTTACCCTGCCCACGAAGAATTAGTCAACATTTACCAGCATAACACTGAATCAAATATTCCTATGTCAGAGCAGAGAGAAAGATGCTTTGAAAAACAACAATCCAAGGGAAATTTTTGGGTTTTTTTCTCCTATTTTTCCCCTGACATTTGCAGAAAAGACCCTTTTATTTATTCACTTGTATTTTTTTGCAAGCAAATTTTCGGAGTTGAGGACAAGGGTATAATTGGCACCACATACCAACCAACACAGCAATGATTATCTTTCTTTATCAGTATTGTTCACAACAGAAGGAACAGTTCCTTTCTTCCTCCATGATAGTTCTGCTAAAACTGTTTTCCTTGGGGACAACACTCTTAAAGTGCATCTTTGAGAGACATAGCTCAGGGCCCTCAATTATGAGGGCCTATTGCTCTGTTTTAGCCACAAGAGAGCAGTGACATACTCTCTGGGGTGTTGACATTTAGACAGATGACTAGCATAAGAAGCAGGTGGGGGTGGGGGTGAGGGAGGGTAAGGGTTAGAGGGTGGGTGGGAATGGAAAGTGTGAGGAGCTAGGGAAAAAAGCATTCCAGAGCACAACAAATTCACAGGCTCTGAGACAGGAAAGAAGAGACTAGTAAGAAAAGAATATATGAACAAGGAGGTTGGCATGAACCAAAATGCAGAAGTCAGTAGAGACTGGGAGACTGGGTCTTCCGTGCTCTTCCTCACCAAGAGATAGTTATTACCCTCAGCTAACTTGTCAGGGGTCATGCTGTCAAATTTCCTGATGCTTACTTAACACTGACTGGAGGTGGCCTGACTGATACAATATTAATGAAGGATTGCCTTAAGGGTGTGGAAGGCATACTCATCTCCAAAACTCAATCAATGAGTAAAGTCAGCAATGAGTTAAAAGCTAGAGTGCAGGTCAAATGGTTCTGTGACTCAGTACCACGTGGTCAAGTTGAGAGGTATGTGTCCTATTTAGCATGAACTGTCAACTTGACAGAAAGAAGAGTCTTAAATGCCAGGCATGGTGGCAAACACTTAGTTCCAGCATTTACAAGGCAGAGGCAGGTATTTGTGGGTTCAAGGCTAGATTGGTCTACATAGCAAGTTTCAGGTCAGCCAAGACTACATAGTGGGACCCTGTCTCAAATAAACAAAGATAAAATCATCAGTTGAGTAAGGCTGTTCCATGTGTATGCCACTGAGAGACTGTCTTGATTTCTGATTGGTGTAGAAGGTCCCAGCCTACTGTGGACCAATCTGGGTAGATAATCTTGGCTTGATCTTCCTTATGGAAGTTAGCTGAGCTTAAGCATGAGTGAGCAAGCCAGCAAGCAGTGCTTCTCCATGATATTAACTACCTGCCCTGGTTTCCCTCAGTGATAGAATTTGACCCAGAAGTGTAAGGCAAATAAATTCTTCCTTCCTCTAAGTTGTTTTTTTGTTTGTTTGCTTGTTTGTTTGTTTTGTTTTGTTTTTTGTTTTTTGAGATGGGGTTTTTCTGTGTAACAGTCCTGGCTGTCCTGGAACTCACTTTGTAGACCAGGCTGGCCTTGAACTCAGATAGATCCACCAGCCTTTGCCTGCCAAGTGCTGAGATTAAAGGTGTGCATGAGGTGGTCAGAGTGTTTTATTCACAACAGAATGAAACTAGAACATATGGACAGCTAGTACTCAAGAAGATGAGCTGATCCTTAGCTCTGTATTCCATACTGAATATGTCTGACTTCCATCACCTATGAGGTGTTGAAGAAATAACAGTATATGATTTGGGTGTTGTCTTAGTTACTGTTCTATTGCTCGGAAGAAACACCAGGATCAAGGAAACCTATAAAAAAGGAGACATTTAATTGGGGGCTTGTGTGCAGTTTCAGGGGGTTAGTCGATGAGCATCATGGTGAGAATCATGGCAGCGGGTAGGAAGGCATGGTGCTTGAGCAGTAGCTGAGAGCTCACTTTGATCTGCAAGTTGTGGGCAAAGAAAGTGAGACTGGGCCTGGTGTGGGCTTTTGAAACATCAAAGCCAACCCCCACCCTGGAAACACTTCTTCCAACAAGGTCACACTTCCAAATCCTTCGTAAACAGCTAGGGACCAAACAATCAAATATATGAGCCTATGAGGCCATTCTCATTCTGAGGGTTATGTTATAAGGGACATTATGGCATTCATGTTATTAAATTCCTTGCTCTGAAGACGTCATCAGCCACGTTCCTAGGACACTAAAGGAGCATCACGAAGTCCACCTGGGGAAGAACCAAGGCCTCGTACCACAGACTTGCCGTATATGAGAGAGTCAACTTGAGTCAATCTTTCAGCCCCAGGCCTACATTTGATAAAGAGCACTTTTGTAGACATTTTGACAGCCATCTCACAGGCTTCTCAAGCCAGAACCACCTAGAAAAGTTGATACTGATTCCTGACCTGCAGAAACTGTGTGGGAATTTAGCTCAGTGGTAGAGTGCTTGCCTAGCAAGCGCAAGGCCCTGGGTTCAGTCCTCTGCTCTGGAAAAAAAAGGAAAATGAAAGAAAGAAAGAAAAAAAATTTTAGAACCTATTTCTTTATTTGAGACAGGATCTCTTTCTACACCCAGGGCAATCCTGGAACTGGCTATGTAGACCAGGCTGACCTCAGACTGTCCTGCTTCTGCCTCCTGAAAACCTAAATTAAAGATGTGTGCCACTATATCTGGCCTTACTTTTACTATTTAATTACGTGTGTCTGTGAGTGTGTTTGTGTATGTGAGTGCAGTCAGTGCCCATAGAGGCCAGGTAGAGGCAATGGATCCTCCTTAACTGGAGAAACAGGCAGTTGTGAGCCACCTGATACAGGTGCTTGGGAAGGAACTCAGGTCCTCTGCAAAAGCAGTATATGCTCTTAATCTCTAACCCCAACAAATATGTATTCATTTTGTGGGTGAGGGCACATATGTGAAAACATGCATGTAGAGGTTAAAGGCCACTTGTACGAGTCAGTTCTCTCCTGCCTTGTAAGTACTGGGAGTTGAACTCACATTGCCAGGCTTTACCCACCAAGCCAGCAGCACACAGATCCTCCTTTTTGTAATTTAACATCAACCAAATCTGCCTTTACTTTTCAAATTCAATTCACAATGTGGCAACTTAGAAGAGTGCAAACTCCAGCAACCTGGACAGCATTCTCGACTGATTTTACTCTCTGGTCTTCACAATGGGTTGTAGGGAACACCTAGACTTACTCTCTCCGCCATAGCTCAGTTGCCATTGACATTCACATGCACTAGTAGATTTGTAAAACGCATACCCAGAAACTCATTCCCTTCAGAACTGTTTTTCACACTGGAGCTGTTGGTCTGTCCTCAACAAAAATATCACAGTCAGTGTCAGTATCGTCCCCCATCCCTCTACCCCCACCCACCCCAGGGAAAAGCATTCTCTGCCTTCTCAACAGTTACAGAAAGCCCTGTCTCCTTAGTGTGACCACTAAGTCCTGTCCGGAAGTCAGGGCTGTCCTGTCCTGTTGTGAACACAGTGCATTTGTGCTATTCTCTTGTTTGCTTACTTTATATCTGTCTGAATGTGCATATACGTACCATATGTGCCCCTGGTGCCAGAGGAAGACAGAAGAGGGTGTCAGATGCATGGAACTGGAGTCACAGGGATAACTGAGACAGAGTGCATAGATCCTGGGAACTGAACTGAGGTCTTCTTCAAGAGCTGCAAATGCTCTTATCATCTGAGCCATCTCTCCAGCCTGTTTTTTGTTTGTTTGTTTGTTTGTTTCTGAGGCAGGGTCATGCTATGTAACCAAGTGGCCTGGAACTTCCAGTGTGGCCTCCTCAGTCCAATGAAGGTGTCCCCTACCTCTGCTGCCTAAGTGCTGGGATGGCAGGCATTTACACAGTGATAAGTATTTTGCAACTGGATTTTCATTGTATGGAGTGGGTTCACCTCATGTCATTGTTTCTTTTTGTTCGTACCTACTTTATGGTTCTGTATTAGACAGCCTATTTCCCCACCCACAGGAAACTCTCGAGTGTCAGTAGTTTCAACTTTTCATCAAAGGAAACAATTTGTAATACTTCAGATAAAAGCTGGGCCATGTGACAACTGAGATGTGGAGGCATTCACACTCTTAGATCTGGACATAAAGGATAATGTTGAAATAAGACATTTTATTTATTTGTTTGTTTGTTTTAAAACATGGTCTCATATCCCATGGTCTCACAAATCTCAGATTGGCATCAAAATAATAGCTGAGGGTAGCCTTGAACTTGTGATCCTTCTGCCTTCACTTTTTGAATTCTGGGATTATAGGCATGTGACATCATGCTCAGTTTATGCTGTGCTGGGACTGAACTCAGGCTTGGTGGCAAGTGCTTTTCTTTACTCACTTGACCTACCAAATCAATTATTTGGGGATGGGAATTGTTGGGTTTTGTTTTGGCACAGGGTCTCACTATGTATACCTGGCTGGCCTGGAGTTCACTATGTAGACCAGGATTACTTTGAATGCACAGAAATCAGCCCGCCTCTATATCCTGAGAGCTGGGAGTAAAGGCAGGGGCTACCATACTTAGTTTTTACTGACTTTTTTTCATATATATTTTTTTGAAAATAGATTTTTTTTTCATAGACTATAGTCTGATCATGGTTTCCTCCTCCCCCAACTTCTCCCAGACCCTCCCTATCTCCCCACCCACCCAATTCCATACCTTTCTTTTCTCTCTAATTAGAAAACAAACACTGGGCGGTAGTGGTGCATGCCTTTAATTCCAGCACTTGGGAGGCAGAGGCAGACAGATCTCTGTGAGTTCGAGGCCGGCCTGGGCTACAGAGTGAGTTCCAGGAAAGGCACCAAAGCTACACAGAGAAACCCTGTCTCAAAAAAAAAAAAAAAAAAAAAAAAAAAGGTTTGTATACCAATGAAACTCAATTGGAGAAACTAATTTTTCCTTTATGAGTGGTTGTCAATTGGACATCTTCCAAGTTAGATATGGGGGCTTGTATCTACTCCCCCACCCACAGCCACACCCACACCCACACTCAGCTCTAGGCTCCCAACTGGCTGAGGCCTTTGCAGGCCCTGTGCATGCTGCCACATCTGTCAGTTCATATGTGCTTCAACCCTGTTGTGTCTAGAGGGCCTTTTCCCCTTAGTGTCCCTCATCCCCACTGGCTCTTGAAATCTTTCTACCCTTTCTTCCACAGAGCGACCTGCCCTGAGGGGAGAGATTTGATGGAGAAATCTCATTTAGGACTGAGTGTTCCAAGATGTCTTGTTCTCTGCACATTGTTCAGTTGTGGGTCTCTATGTGTGATCCCATCTACTGAGAGGGAAGTTTCTCTGATGAGGGCTGAGTAAGGCACTGATCTATGAGTATAGCAGAATCTATTTAGGAGTCACTTTATTGCTATGTTCATTTAGCAGAACAATAGTATTTGATTTTCTCATAGCTTCATGGCTTATCCAGTCTTAGGTTCTTGGCCACCCAAGAAGTGTTGGATATGGGTTCCATCTCATTGAGTGGGTCTTAAACCTAATCAGACAGTGGTTGGTTACCCTCACAACTTTGTGCCACCTTGCAGGCAGGTCATTGCTGTAGATCAAAGGGTTTGTAACTAGGTTGGTGTTTACCTTTATCCACTGGTAGTGTGCAGAGTACCATCCAGTACCATAAACACTGGTCAGCAGGGGTGAAGGCTCTAGGTAGACACCAGCTCAACTCCTCTGTGTTCAGTGAGTTATATAAGTGTTGTCATCAGCAATAGGGCCTTCTCATCAGTTTGTGCAGAACAATCAATAGCCTTGGTCATTGGTAATCATTTTCTAGGTATCTAGTTTTTTTAGTTCTTTACATATTTTGGGTATTAGTCCTCTATCAGATGTTGTTGTAGAATATTAGTAAAAGATGTGTTACATTTATTTATGCTGTGAAACATTTGTTTAATGAGGCAAAGATGTGTTGCATTCTTTTATGTTGCATTTGTTTAACTCTGTGAAACTGTGTTACTGTGCCTGTCTAAAACACCTGATTGGCCTAATAAAGAGCTGAATGGCCAATAGCTAGGCAGGAGAAAGGATAGGTGGGGCTGAAGGGCAGAGAGAATGAATAAAAAGAGAAATCTGGGAAGAGAGATTGAGGAGCGAGAAAAGAAGGGGCCAGCCACCCAGCCACCCAGCCACATAGCCTGACATAGAATAAGCAGGAAAGAAAAAATATACAGAAATAGAGAAAGGTAAAACCCCAGAGGCAAAAGGTAGATGGGATAATTTAAGTTAAGGAAAGCTAGCTAGAAACAAGCCAAGCTGAGGCCAGGCATTTATTAAGTAAGAATAAGACTCTGTATATTTATTTGGGATCTGGGTGGAGGGTCCCCAAAAGAGTAAAGAGTAAAATAGAAAAAAACCAAAAAAATAACAACAAAGAAAAACAACCAACATCAGGATGTGTAGTTGGTAAAAAAAAAACAAAAAACAAAAAACAAAAACAAACAAACAAACAAAAAACAACCCAAAAAACAAAAAACAAAAAAAACTTTTCAAATTCTGTAGACTATCACTTTGTCCAAATGATGGTGTCCTTTGTTGTATAGAAGCTTTTCAGTATTATAAGGCCCCATTTATCAATTGTTGTTCTTAGTGCCTGTGCTATCAGTATTCTGTTCAGAAAGTCTTTTCCTGTGCTAATGAATTCAAGACTATTCCCCATTTTTCTTTTCTATCAGATTCAGTGGATCTGGTTTTATATTGAGGTCCTTGATCTATTTGGAGTCATGTTTTCTGTAGGGTGATAAGTAGAAATCTATTTGCATTCTTCTACATACAGCCATTCAGTTTGAGCTGAACCATTTGTTGAAGATGCTGTCTTTTTTCCCAGTGTGTATTTCTGGCTTCTTTATCAAAATATCAGGTGTTCATAGATGTATGGACTTATTTCTGGGTTTTCAGTTAGATTCTGTTGATCAAAATATCCGTTTTTATGCCAATACCATGCTGGTTGTATTATAGCTCTGTAGCACAGTTTGAGATTGAGGATGGTACTATCCCCAGCAGTTCTTTTATTTTTCAGAATTTTTTTAGCTATCCTGTTTTTATAATTTATTTGTTTGTTTATTAATTTATTTATTTTGGTATATGTGTGTTCCCATATGGAGCTGGAAATTGTCCATTTAATTTCTGTGAAGAATTGTGTTGGAATTTTGATGGGAATTGCACTGAATCTGTAGATTGTTTTTAGTAGGATTGCTGGTTTCACTCAATTAATTCTACTAATCCATAGGCATAGGGGATTTTTTCATCTTCTGATATCTGTTTTAATTTCTTTCTTCAACATCTTAAAGTTTTTATTATACAAGTCTTTCACTTACTTTGTTAGAGTTATCCCATGTCCTAGTTTGAGTTTTTACTGCTATGATGAAACACCATGACCACAACAACTCAGGGAGGAAAGGGTTTATTTGGCTTACACTTCCATATCACACTGTTCATCATCCAAGGAAATCAGGACAGGAACTCAAACAGGGTAAGAACTTGGCGGCAGGAGCTGATGAGGAGTCTATGGAGGGTTGCTACTTACTGTCTTGTTCTTCATGGCTTGCTCATCCTGCTTTATTATAGAATCCAGGACCACCAGTGCACAGATGGCACCACCCACAATGGGCTGGGACCTTCCACTTCAATCACTAACTAAGAAAATGTTTTATAGGCTTGCCTACACACTCAAATAAGGTTTATCAATCTTATTGATTTTTCTCAAAGAACCAACTTTTTGATTCATTGATTCTTTGTATTATTCTTTGTTTCTATTTTATTGATTTCAGCCCTGAGCATTGCTTACCATCTACCACCACAGGGTGTTATTTCTTCTTTTAGTTCTAGAACTTTCAGGTGCCATTAAGTTGCTAATATGAGATCTCTCTGACTTTCTTTATGTGGGCACTTAGTGCCGTGAAGTTTCCTCTTAAAACAACCTTCATTGTGTCATGTAGGTTTGGTATGTTGTGTTTTCATCTTCATTCAGTTCTAAAGAGGCATTTAATTATTTTCTAATTTCTGTCTTGACACATTTTTCATTTAGTAATACATTGTTCAGTGTCCATGACTTTGTAAACTTTCTTATGTTTCTGTTGCTGTTGATATCCAGGTTTAATCTGTGGTGGTCAGATGGGATGCAGGATGTTATTTCAATTTTCTTGTGTCTAGTATGTAGTTAATTTTAGAGAAAGTTCCATGAGCTGAGAAGTTCCATGAGAAGAAGATATATTCTTTTGTGTATGAGTGAAATGTCCTGTACATACCATTAGGTTTATGATGTCAGTTAGTTTTTGTAGCATAAATCCTAATTTGTCTTAATAAAAACCCTGAGCCAGGTATTAGGGTAAATGCTGAAAAATCAGAGACAACAGAACAAGGTACAGCTGTCTCTCACCGTACCAATTCCTCACCCATAAAGACTGAGCTCCTGTCTCCTCCTGCCTTATATTCCTTTTCTCTGCCCAGCCATATCACTTCCTGTCTCAACCTCCCTAGTGCTTGGATTAAAGGCATGTGCCACACGAGTACTGGGAGCAAAGGCAAATGATCCCAAGTGCTGAGATTAAAGGTGTGTGCCACCATTGCTTGGCCTCCATGGCTAACCATCTATGGTTTTGCCTTCTTATCTTCAGGAAAGCTTTATTTGTTAGAACATACATAAAATATCACCATATTTACCCCCTTTGTCTAAAAATAGAAGAAGATTACAACTAATATAAGAAAAACTACATGCAATAAGTACAATATACTACATATATAGGCAATAATTACATCCGTAATGTCTAGTTCATTAACAGTTGACAAATTCAGAGACAACACTCCATTATTTATCCTATTTTGGTGAGTCCTAAGTGTTGTACCTGCTCCACTTTCTATCCTAACTTGTATTACCAACCAAAAACTATTTTTTGATATCTCTCAAACTTATCCATTTTATATCTCCCTAGTGAGTGTCTGTTCTGAATTTGTTAACAAGGAAAACTATAACTATCTAGTCTTCAACTCCAGAGAACCCAAGAAGGAAATAATATTAACTAAGTAAGCAGAAAGTGCAAGCAAACAACTTCCAAAAATTGTGAGAAATGACAGAAACATTTGACTACTTTGTATAGTTATAGTATTCTTTAGTTATAATAAAAGAATAAATTAGACACAATACTTTAGATTCACCATAAGATCACTTTCTCTAATATTGCCAATGCAAATAGATTAGATACTGTTACTGTAATTCTTACCTAATAATTGTTTTTGTTATATATAATCTTACTCTGTTAAAGTTAAAACCTTCTGTTTTAAATAGACAAGAATGGGGAAATGTTGTAGGATACATTGTACACTGTAAAAATTAGTTACTGGAATTGGTTTAATAAAATGGTGATTGGCCAGTAGCCAGACAGGAAGTATAATAGGCAGGGCCACCAGACTATGAGAATTCTGGGAAGAGGAAGGGCAGAGTTAGGAGACACAGAGGAAGCATGATAAGAATGCCACACTGAGAAAAGGTACTAAGCCATGTGTCTAAACATAGATAAGAATTATGGGTTAATTTAAGTATACAAACTAATTATTAATATGCCTGAGCTATTGGCTGAGCATTTATAAATAGTATTAAGCCTTGGAGTCAATTATTTAAGAAGCTGCAGCTGGGTATTTGGGAACCAGCAGGTGGGAGAGAATTTTCTGTCTACAAGCTCCAGCATTTTTCTGTTTAGCTTTTGTCTGGAGGACCTGTCTATTAACCAGAGTGGGGTACTGAAGTCACCCACTAACACTGTGTGAGCAATGATAGGTGATTTAGGTTATAGTAGTTTTTTTTTTTTTTTAATGACCTTGGGTGCCACCATATTTGGTAAATAAATGTTTTGATATCCTCTTGGTGAATTTTTTTTCCTTTGATGATTAGGTGGTATCCTTCCCTACCTCTTCTGATTAGTTTTGGTTTGAAGCTTATTTTGTCAGATATTAAAATGGCTACACTGGCTTGCTTCTTGGGTCTATTTTCTTGGAATATATTTTTCTATCCTTTTACCCTGAGGTAATGCCTATCCTTGATGTTAAGGTGTGTTTCTTGGACACAGCAGAAGAATGGATCCTGCCTTTTAATATAATCTGTTAAACTGTTTTTCTTATTGGAATAATTGAGACCATTGGTATTGAGAGTTATCCTGGGGATAAGACTGGGGAATTTGTAGTTGAGGACAGATTGCTTACCTGACTCCCATACCTGTGTGGCCAGCAGGTTCCTAGGTAGAGAGTGCCTCTGGGTATTGACACATAAAGGGATGGAGTGAGGGAGGAAGGCTAGGTCTTCAGGGAGGTTCTGTAGAGTTCCCAGGGACTAGATAAAGAGGACAGGCTTCTGCAAGTGACATGCTGCAGGACTGAGGATTAAGAGATGTTTTTAATTTAATTGCCTAGCACCTATGAGTATTAAAGACACCATCTTGCTTAAGGAAACATGACTGAGGCAATAAGGGAATGAAGAAAGACAGATGCATAGACACACTAATAGAAAAGTTGAAGAATGCTGTTCTATGCTCACTCTGATGGAGGAGCACCAAATACATGACACAAAACCTCGGTTTGTTTCTTATGAACCTCAGTGTGACTACTATGGGCAACACAGGAAGGGGGTTAGCTAGTCTCAGGTTGCAGTCTTCTAGGAGGAGGAAGGTTAATTGCTGGCTTTTGCACACACTTGTCAATTGTTGGTAAATACTCATGCTTGGACCAGAGGAAGGCTTTGCCTGTTCCCAAAAGTCTGAGGCATTGGGGTGTTTGTCAATAATACACATTCTCTCAAGACTTCATCTGCTCCTTACACATTTACTCAGGACTTCCTCTGCTTCTTACCTTTTCTTCACCATCTGAGCTCATATGTCATATGCCCTTTAAAATGACTCCAGCATTTTTTTCTCTAGGAAACAACTAAATAAATAAATAAACAAGCAAGACTTCTCAGATACTTCAGTTTAGGTGAAGCAGTTCTTTTTTACAACATATTTCAGAGATTGTCAGATAAAATATTTAGAACAAACTTTCATTAAAAGAAATTACCCACTATATATCTGAAATTCAAGTTTAACTTGGTTTACTGGTTTTGTTTTCCAAATATGGAATCATTAAATATCTCTTCACTTGCTATACTATATTCCCTTGACTACTGGAAGTCCCCCCTCCCACAAAGGAGACCATGCTTTTTTTTTTGGTGACCATTTGGAAGTGTGGCATAATGGAAACTATATGTTTCTACTCCTCCTTATTTTTTTTTGCCCCTGCCCTTTGGCCCTGCCCTTTTGACTCTGATTCAGTGGAGACTAGAAAATTGCCCAGCACACTAGAGTTTATTACAGCACTTTGGTTGCAAGTGACAGAGACACTTCAAATGAAGGCTACATCACATGGAGAACCTCAGACACAGTGCAGTTGGCTCTAAGAAGAACAAACCCAGTGCCCTTTAGCTCTCATTTGTTTCTGTTGACTCCTGGACAGACTTCTCTAGTTGCCATGACTTTCTCTGTCATTTGATTCCTTTGGAAAATGGCCAGCAGCACTCTTGAACAGTTACATGTTTCTGCTTCACAATTAAACATTTCGTTTCTATACTGGTTAGCACTTGTCAACTCAACACAAATCAGAATTACCTGAGACAAAGGAACCTCAATGAGGAATTGCTTCCATCAGGACTGCAGGCATGTCTATAGGTCATTTGCTTGATTACCAATTGATGTGGGAGAGGCCACCCCACTGTGTGTCATGCCACCCCTCGGTAGGTAGTCTTGGGTTGTATAAGAAAGTCAGCAGAACACACCATGAAAGAGCAACTATAATCTTTGTTTCAGTTTCAACTTCCAGGTTTCTGCTTGAGTTCTGCCCTGTTTTTCCTCAATGATGTATTATAACAAAGAAGCATAAGCCTATCACACTCTTTCCTTCCCCAATTTGCTTTTGGTCATGGGTTTTTTTTTTATCACATTAATAAAAACTAAATGAGGACATTTATCTTTGCCCCAATTCTAGATTCTTGGAAAAGGATCATGTTCAATCAACTGCAAATAAGGGGTGGGGCTCAGATGACACCAGGGGTCATGTAATGTTGCTGGATCTTAACAGCTCCCTTGGGGGAGGGGGGTGAGAAGGTGCAGTGTCAATGACACAGACACTGGGAGTCAGTTGAAGGCAAACAGCAGACTCCTTTATTCAATAACAGGGGAGGCCTTATATACTCTCCTCCCAGCAACCAACTATGTCCCAATCTGGTGGCATTGCATGGTCCCTCATTAGTGGGGCATGATCAGGAACTCTGACAGAGATCAGGAACTCTAACTGTGCCTTTGCTAGGCCCTCAGGCAGACTCCAGGTTGGCTCATAAGGAAGTACATCATGTGCATACCTTGGCAACTGGTTTGAGCCAATTTCCTTGACCTTATGGTCCTGTCCTACTATGATCTAAGACCCTGTGACTTTAGAGACAGAGGAAGGTATACAATAAGAATGTTCCTATTACCTAGATGCTATGCTAGGTTCTCCAGAAAACAGAATTCTGAGGGCATGTGAGTGTGGTTGGGTTTTTTGTTTGTTTGTTTGTTTGTTTTATGTGTGTATATCTCAATTTAGGCAATTACCACATGTAACTGTGGTGGGTGGTAAGTTGCAAAATTTTCAGAGTGACCTACTTGAGTGGTGATCCAGTGTCCCGGCTAATTTTACATCAACTTGACACATGCTAGAGTCATCTGAAAGGAGGGAACCTCAATTGAGAAAATGTTTCCATAGATCCATCTGTAAGGCATTTTCTTAATTAGTGATTGAGGGAGAGGGCTCATCCCATTGTGGGTGATGCCATCATTGGGCTGGTGGTCATGGGTTCTATAAGAAAGCAGGCTGAGCAAGCCATGGGGAGCAAGCCAGTAAGTAGCACCTCTCTGTGGCTTCTGCATAAGCTCCTGCATCCAGGTTCCTGTCCTGTTTGAGTTCCTGTCCTGGTTTCCTTCAATGATGGACTACAATGTGGAAATGTAAGCCAAATAAACATTCCTCCCAAACTTGCCTTTGGACATAATATCTCACATCACAGCAATAGCAACTCTAAATAAGACACCCAGTTTCTTGAAAAGGATTGCATTACAGTCCAAGTCCAGAGAATGTCTACTGGTAAACTCTCTTCTATTTCCAAGGTTAGTCTTTGTTTTATTTGGGCCTTCTTCATCTGATTGCATGAGGTTCACTCATGTTTGGAGGGAAAACAACTTGCTTGATTGAATATCCACTGATTTAAATGTTGGTGTTATCTCCAAACACCCTCACAGAGACATCCAAGGTGAAGTTAGTTCATGTGTGTGGGTATCACAACCCAAGCAAGTTAGAACATAAATGGAACTATAACAAGTTCTCAACAATAGTTTATTGAACCAAGCTAGGTTTTTTGTTTGTTTGTTTATTTCTTGGTACATTTAGCTTGGGTTCTTTTTGTGAAGACCCACAGAAAAATTAGTTTGAGAGTCTACAAGCTAGGAGGCATTAGACCTTTTCCCAAGCCTTGGTTGGTTTCTTTTAACTCTGAGTTGTGTAATTGATTGTATTTTTGTATTCTTGATTCTAGAAAAGTCATAGCATTAGTGTTTCTTTTTAACAAATGCACAGCACCTTACAGATGCTTTGAATATTCTAATCACATTCCTATGTATGTAATATATCTGAAACCCTTGTTTTACATTTCTTAATTGCCTTACTAATTTGTTTTGAAGTTTAATTTATTTAGCAGCCCTTTATGATAAGAGTATAAATTAATCAAGAAAATACTTGTCAAAAACTCTTGATCTTTTTTTAGAGCAAAGATGAACATCTTCCATTTTTAATGAAATGATCAGTTTGCAGCTTTCCAAACATTATCATGCAGTCTGATTCTGACAGCCTTTCCATGCTAGAATTCCTGTTCACAGTTTTAAAAAGAAACTCCACACATGTCACCAATCTCTCACTATTCGAAAGCAACTAACTTAAGCAACTTAATTGAAAGTCAATTAAGTATTCCAATGTGTTGTCAAAATACCTTCAGACATTTTTTCTTACTAGATTTGCTTGTCTTCTGACCTACAAAAATGTTGACTTACCCTAAAAGTGACCCTTTGTTTGGTGGTAGAGTGACAGAGCTGAGAAAGCAAAGAGAAGAGACTCGTTGAGCAGATACAGAACCAAGAAGGGATCTTTGTGAGTACGCGTCTGAGTCCCTCCAACCAACACGATTATGGGTAGAATTTTCCAAGACAGCCTGGAAAGTCTCCTTGATTATTCCTGTCCATTGTGCAAGTGTGGGAAGTTACAATGTGACCAATCACATTTTTGGAAATAGAAGCAAGAAGAAGTTCACTATAATCCTCACTCTAGAGTCTGGAGCTTTCTAGGTCATCTTCATCTGGTATTCTGCAATAGCCCTGGAGGCCAACAGCTGAAGGTAGCACGTGCAACGATGGGAAATAACCATAAATTATCCCCACTTGCTTTCCTGAACTTGCTAAGGAGAGAGAAGGCAAGCAGGCAAAGAGCAAGTGCTTCCCTTCACCCACATCATTTATATAGGCTGCCACCAGATGATGTGGCCTAGATGTTAGGTGGGTCTTCCCATCTCAAATGATTCAATGGAGAAAAATCCTCATTGGTGTACCCAGTGGCTTGGGTTTTAGGTAATTCCACACATAGTCAAGCTGACAACCAAGAATAGCCATTGCAAGCACTATTTCAGACTTGCCAAATAAGTGTTTGAAGAGATAGGAGAGAAAGAAATTGGTAATCTGACCACATAGAACTACACAATTTTCATTATGAGAGCTAAATAATGGAAGGATGAGAAACTGAATTAATTTCTTTTCTGTTGCTGTGATAAAACACCAAGGCCAAAGCAACTTACAGAAGAATTTATTTGTGCTTATGGTTCCAGAGGGTCAGAGCCTATGACGATGGAGCCGGGCTCTCACATCTCTCTGTAAGCAAGAACCAGAGAGAATGAACTAAAAATGGTGGTGGTCTTTAAGCTCTGAAAGCCCACCTCCTGTGATACACTTCTTTTAACAAGGCCACATCTCTTAATCCTCCCCAAATGGTGGTGTCAACTGGAGACAGGGCACTCAGATGCCTGAGAATGGGGAACATCTCATTCAAACCATCACAGAGGTGTACGTAGATTATATGACACATCCTTGCACAGCACATTAGTGCTGTGGTGGGGAAGGGCACAGGCCTAAAGTCTTAAACTGAATGAAGTAACTATTTCAAGGAAGTAAAGATCAGAAATGTGAGTTTGTTGTCTTTCCTCTTCTGCTTGCTACATGCATGTTGTAAAGGCCAGAACTGAAATACCAAGATTTAAGATATAAATACTAACACTAGCTATCAGAAAGACATGAGCTTGCATAAGGGTGGTTGTTGGTGTTCAGTAAGTGCATCCAAGTGAAGCCCACACCAGCTCAAGAAAGGAAAGAAGCAAGGAAGGCAAAGAGTAGGAGGGAGTAGGCAAGGACACTTAGAGATGATTTAAAGTTAAAAAGCAATAAACAGGGATCCCGGAGAGATGGCTTAGCAGCTAAGGGCTCTTGTTGCCCTTATAGAGGACATGCATTCAGTTCTCAGCACCCAGCTGGTGGCTCACAACCATTATAACTCCAATTCCAGGGGCTCTGATGCCCTCTTCTGACCGCCACAAGGCACCAGGCGTGCATGTGCTGTACATACATACATACACATTAAATAAAATAATCTCAAACCAAGAAGTAAGAAATTGGGGTTGAAGCTTGGTAGTAGAGCAAGTGCTCTGAATGCATGAGGCTTGATTCCTGGGGGAATCAAGAAGAGTGTGAGAAGAAGGGAGATAGAAAGGACTTCTAGATTAATACTTAATACTTTCATGAGTACCAAGAAAGGGGAAGGGCTCACAGGACAGCAGCAGGCATGTTTCTGGTTCCCAAGCACCACCTGTCCTCCCTAGTCTTCCCTGTGGCCACTTGCCCACAGCCAGTCTAGAACAGCGCTTTGATGGGAAGAAGACAGAAAACAGCAGGATCTAGGGTCTAGACCAGCAGGAATAAAAACCCTAAAACTTTATCTCATTCTTGTTTGTGTTTGTTTGTTTGTTTTTAGAGTCAGGGTTTCTCTGTGAAGCATTGGAGCCTGTCCTGGATCTCACTCTGTAGTCCAGGCTGACCTGGAACTCACAGAGATCGGACTGTCTCTACCTCCCGAGTGCTTGGATTAAAGGAGTGCGCCATCACGGCCTGACTCGTTCTTTATCTTCTAAGTTTTCTGTGTCTGATTTCACTCAACTTTAAAAAGATATTGAACTTGAAATCTCTACCTTTCTCTTAATTTAACTCAATTTTCTGTGTTTGTTGTTTGTTGAGACAAGGCTCCTCTGTGTAGCCCTCAATTTTCTGTTTTATATCTGCATTTGAGCCCTTTATTGTAGTACACTACAAGAAAAAGAGATTCTCTAATCTGTGTCATGTTATGTTCCTATAATTCATTTATATTCCACACAAATACATTGCAATGCATTGCATAATGAGAAATCACATTTTGTCCTCTAAAGAACAACTATCAAAGAACATTATTCTTTTATATTTATCCTCGTGTTATTTGGGAGCTTAACCTCATGACAGTTATTCTTGGGCTGATGATGTTGCTCAGTTGGTACAGTGCTTGTCTAGCAAGAATGAAACCCCAAATTTGATTCCCTGTATTCCATGGTGAGTATCTGTATTCCCAGGAGATAGCTCAGAAGTTCAAGGTCATCCATACTCAGCTACATAGCAAGTTGGAGGCCAGCCTGTTGTGTACAAGACCTTGTGTTAAAAACTACCCCTCCTCTCTCTCTCTCTCTCTCTCTCTCTCTCTCTCTCTCTCTCTCTCTCTCTCTCTCTCTCTGTGTGTGTGTGTGTGTGTGTGTGTTTGTGTGTGTGTGTGTAGGATTTCTCTACATAGCCCTGACTGTTGTGGAACTTGTTATATAGACCAGGCTGGCCAGCCTTGAACTCACAGATATCCACCTACCTCTGTCTCCCGAGTGCTGGGATTAAAAGTGTGCACCATCACATCCTGCTTAAAATATATTCTTAATTTGTTAATAATATTGCATACAAAAAGATCACAAATAAAGTAAGTTTGATGCTTAATAGTAAAATACCACTTCAGAACAACAGATTAACACTGTTGGGAATCTCTAACTTGGATCTTTTTTTTTTTTTTTTTTCATGGATCATCCTTTTGGGAGTTGTATGCCAAAAATTGTTACTAAACTGGCTATTTACATGAGTGCTGGGGATTTGAACTCAAGTTCTCATGCTTGCACAATAGTCATTCTGTCAACTGAGCCCTCACTCTAGCCCCACAGCCAAGTTTCATTGAAGTGTAGCCGTTTTCATTTATAGAATACTTAGGGGGATACTCAACCAGAGAAGCAGAGCTTATGCCTAAAATATTTGTTCCTTCACTCTTCACAGCAAAATATGGCAATCCTGTTACCACATCCTTTAACACAGGCTCACCTTTGTCAGCTTACGTTCTCTCTGTGCAACAGTCTAGATGATTTTCTCTCCAATTTATGATTTCTTTAGTCATCAATTGATTTTTGTTGTGTTTTCTTCTATAATTGTTTTTTTTTTGTTTTGTTTGGGTTTTTGAGACAGGGTTTCTTTGTGTAGCCCTGGCTGTCCTGGAACTCTGTAGCCCAGGCTGGCCTCAAACTCAGAGATCTTCTTGCCTCTGCCTCCTAAGCGCTGAGATTAAAGGCGTGTGCCACCACACCTAGCTTGTGTGCTTATATTTTTAACTCCAGTGTTTTATTTTATCCTTTCTCTGGTCTATCTGGTAAATTATGCTCCTTTCTTGCTCATATGCTTTTGCAATGCCATCTTTTATTTCTTTAAATGTTGACTTATTTATTTGCTTGTGACTGATGGGCATGTGGCCATGTGTGTGACATGGTGCGTATGTGGAGCTCAGAAGACGGCTTGCAGAACAAGTTTTCTTCTAGCACGTGCTTCCGTGGGCCGGAACTCGGGTTGTCAGGTGTCTTACCACGCTCATCTTTTATTTTTAATCATTTCATACAGTCATTTTATATTCGATGTCTATCACTTCCTTCTGAATTATCTAAGATCTAATTGTGTAATTCATAGTTTTTTCTATTAATGATGGTGTTGTGGCTTATATTGACTGTCAACTTGTCAGGGTGTATAATTAATTACCTTGGAGACTGCTCTCTGGGCCTGTGGAGGATTTCCTACATTTACTCTCTCTCTCTCTCTCTCTCTTTCTCTCTCTCTCTCTCTCTCTCTCTCTCTCTCTCTCTCTTTCTCTCTCTTTCTTTCTTTCTCTCTCTTTGTCTCTGTCTCTCTGTCTGTCTGTCTTTCCCTCTCTTTCTCCCCCCCCCCCTTTCTCTGTGTATCTATAGTGGTCAGAGAATGACTTGTGGGAGTCAGTTCTCACCTTACATTTTGGCACCAAGCATTTTCACCCAGCAAGTCATCTTGCCAGCCCTGTGAAGGAATTTCTAAGATCAAGTTAGCTGAGGTGGGAAGGCATATTCCAGTTGCTGACTAAATAAAAAAGAAGCCCCCAAGTGCCAGCGTTTGTTTCTCTGTTTCCTGACTATGAATGGAACGTGTCCAGCTGCTTTACGCTTCTGCAGCCATCACTTCCCATCCCGATCCACTGCAACCTTGAACTGTGAGCCAAAATAAACCCTGCCCTCCTTAGGTTACAGTTGTCGGGTCTTTGATTGCTGCAGCCAGGTGAGCAGCTAATACAGATGGCTCAGTGGTGAAGAGTGCTTGCTGAGCCTGAGTTCAGTTCCTGACACCATCATAGGGCAGTTTCCAAACTCCTGTAACTCCAGTGCCATAGAACCCAACACCTTCATTGTCTTTCTAATGTGCACACTTCTTGACTTGGTTTTCAGTCCAGCTTTTGAATTTGTCCCATTTCTTTGGGAATTTCCCATAATCTCAGCAATAAAACCAAGTTACTCTTTCTGTTGAATGTGCATGCTTTGTAAAAGGAAGGTTTCATGTCTCCCTGATCTGATAGTGCCAGGCGTCTCATCCAATGCCTTTTCTGTTTTTACAAGTAAGTTTGGCCCTCCCTTGCAGGCTTATCTCCTGCCAGGACTGTGTGGAGATTATTTCCACACTTTCCACCTTCTTTGTCCTTCACCACAGCCCATGCCTACTCGTTTCTTCAGAACTCACTGTCATCCATTAACAACATCCAAATTCCGAGTCAATGGTGATGATACTTCCTTATTGGCTAAAGGAGCTTCCATTCTTTGAATTCTTGCTGAGGACAGAGTGTAGCTTGTGGCTCTTTCAAACATCTTAAATTGACCGAGTACTGTGGTAAAGGCCTTTAATCCCAGAACTTGGGAGGCAGAGGCAGGTGGATGTCTATGAATTCAAGGCCAGCCTGGTCTACAGAGTGAGTTCCAGGACAGCCAGAGCTATATAGTGGGACCCTGTCTTGAACAAAAACAAAACAAAACAACAAAAAACCCTCAAAAAACATCTTGGGCATCATTTTGTGTCCTCCAACTCCTAAACACACACACACACACACACACACACACACACACACACACACACACACACACTTCTGCCGTTCTGACTAGGTTGAGCAGTATCTTAGTCAGTGTTCTATTGCTGTGAAGAGACACCGGAACCACGGCAGATCATAAAAGAAAGCATGTCACTGGGGCTGGCTTACAGTTTCAGAGGTTTAGTCTATCACTATCAGGGCAGGAAGCATGGCGGCAGGAAGGCAGACATGGTGCTGGAGAAGTAGCTGAGAGTTCTGCACACAGATTCATAGACAGCAGGGAGAGGAAGACGCTAGGACTGGCTTGGACTTTTGAAACCCCAAAGCCTATCCTCAGTGACACACTTTGTCCAACAAGGCCACACCTACTCTGACAAGGTCAGGCTCCTAATCCCTCTCAAGCAGCGCCACTCCCTAATGACCAGACATTGCAACCTCTGAGCCTAGAGGGGCCATTCTTATTCAAGTCACCATGAACATCTTTCTGGGCAGTTTCATTTGTATTTACTGATAGCATTTCAGATCTCTCCTGTGAAAGTGTAGCAAGCATTCTCTTTGGTTCCTGGGGTCTCCAGGGTATGCACTGTAGCCAAACATTCTCTTCTTCTTCCACTTATAGGATCACACACACACACACACACACACACACACACACACACACACACACACACTTCATCATTTTCCAGATTGATTAGTTATCATTGAAGCTCCAACACTTACACATGGCTTTAAATGAAGAGACAGGCAGGTGAAAATAATTGTAATCTGTGAAGACTCTGAAATGCTCTGGACTATTCAGGAAAAAAATTTACAGTATCAATAAGACTTCTGAATTCAATTATGTAGAAAAACTGTCAAAGAATTCTGAGGCTGAGAAGCAGTCTGTAGGAGCAACCAACATCTTTCAAGGAAGAAATATTCAATGTAGAAGCAACTGCCAACTTGATTCTTCTTCTACCTGAATAAGGAAAATCCATTTTTATTGCAGACTGGAGACAAGCAAAACACTGACATCTTCCAGACTTTTTTCCTAACAATTTTCATCTTTCCCAATTTGTTGTGTGGACACTGAGAACATGCCTGCTAGCTACACACTTCAGGAACAGAGCTAGTGAAGAGCATGGCCAGAGGCTGGGGAGACTGCAGAGGTTAAGACCGCTGGCAGCTCAAGCAGAGAACTCAGGTTTGGTTCCCAGCACCCACGTGGTGGTTCACAGCTACCTCTAACTCTAGATCCAGGGGACCCAACTCCCTCTCTGGCTTCTACAGGCTGCTGCACACATGTGGTGCACATGAAACTATGCAAGCACAAACACAATCAATAATTTTAAAAACATCATGGCAAAGGAATCTCAGATTAAGTACAAGTAATAGACTAACCATGACATCTTGGTTATAGTTCTAAAGCTCAGAGTAGGAAGGGGTTCTGATGGGTGCGTCTGAGAGAACAAAGAGACTATACATGTAGCAGAAACTACTGGACCAGGAGGCTGAGAGCATTCTCTTGATGAAAAAGTGAGTTGAGGATGTAGCTCAGTGACTTGTCTAGCATACATAAGGCTCTGGGTTTGAGCTCCTGCATATAGAGGGGGTGGAGGGGTCAGGGCACATGATGGAAGGAGTTTCTTGGTGGATGTGGAGTTGTCTTTAACTCATGCACTATGATTCTATGGTTATTTTTCTCTCTGTCACCCTTCCTTCTTTCCTTCCTTCCTTCCTTCCCTCCTTCCTTCCTTCCTTCCTTCCTCCCTCCCTCCCTCCCTCTCTCCCTGTCTCTTTCTTTCTTCCTTTCCTTCTTTCTTTCTTTCCTTCTTTCCTTCCTTCCTTCCTTCCTTCCTTCCTTTCTTTCTTTCTTTCTTTCTTTCTTTCTTTCTTTCTTTCTTTCTTTTGAGATAGGGTTTCTCTGAGCAGGCCTGGCTGTCTTGGAACTCACTCTGAAGCAAACTCAGAGATCCTCCTGCCTCTGCCTTCCCCAGTGTTGGGACTAAAGGTGTGTGCCACCATCACCTGGCCTGTGCTCATTTTCAGGTGATGTGGTTTTGTCAACATTGAAAAAATAGATTATGATTCTGTTTTGTTAGATTATATTTTTAAAACTATTTTTCTTTTAAACTTTATTATTTTAAAAATTGTGTGTATGTGTGTATCTGTGTGTGAGTATGTGTCTGTGTGTGCAGGTACCCACAGAGGCCAGAAGTGTTGATCCCCCTGGAGTTGGAGTTATAGGGAGTTGTAAGCTGACCAATGTGTTGGGAAGCTAGTTTAGATCCTCTGAAAGCAGCTAGTGCTCTTACTTGCTGAGCTACATCTGCAGATCTTGTAGTCCCTTATCACAACACTCAAGGTTAAATACCTGTGCTTCTGTACCTGTGATTTGGGAAAGTTAGCCACTACAGAAGAAAAGACATCTCCTAACCTTCAGCCAGAAACTACCTTTATCTGTTCTGTTATGTGAGATGTACCCAAGTCCTAAACATCCTAGAAGGAGCAATGCCAGGGTTTTCAGTGTTCATTCTAAGGCTGGACACTGACCCTCATAACATAGGTCCATTTTGTCCCTTCTGTCTCCCTTTGTATTTCCTGGATAGTCCAGCACCAGAGGCGTCACAGTTGGTGTTCTTTACACATCCCAAGAGCATTCTCAGAATATCTGATCGTATGAAATTTTGCAAATACTTTAATAAATTCCTCTGTTTTTCACTCTTCAAGTTCTAGATTTAAGAGCACAGTATCTGATCCCTGTATCCTGTGCAACACTTCAGCCTCCTAACAGGAAAGTTGCATCTTCAGCTTCTTCATCAAAACCAGCAATTTTAATTATACAGAATGGGTTTCATTGTGACATTTCTTTCTTTCTTTTTTTTTTACATTTTATTTATTTTTATCTATTTGTGTGTTGGTGTCTGTGCACATGTATGAGTGTCATGATGTCTACAGAGGTCAGAGGTCAGAGAACAGATTTCAGAAGCCAGACCTCTTTTTCCATCTTGTGCATGCAGGGGCTTGAACTCATAGAATCAGGCTTGGTGGCAAGTGCTTTTACCTGCTGAGTCATCTCACATTTTGACATTTTCATACACAAATATAATTAATGTATTTTGATTAAACACATCCCCATCATTACTCTGGTGGTTCTCTTTCTCTTCTCAAATAATCCCCATTGATTGAGATTTGTGTCTTTAAAAAAAAATCTAGATTTTTCTCACAAGAGAAAATGTAATGGTATTTATCTTTCTGACTCTAGCTTGTTTTACTTAACATGATTTCCAGTTATACCCAATTTCCTAAAAATGGCATTATTTTTTTATGCCTGGATGACAATATTCCATTACATATGTATACTACACTGTCTTTATCCATTGATTCTTTGATGGGCATCTAAGATAATACCATAGCTTAACCATGATACATGAGTGTTCAGGTGTTATTACTGTAACCTGACTTTGGTTCCTGGGGTGTATATATCTATGAAACTTACAGATGGATCATACAATAATCTATTTTTAGTTTTAAAAAATATATTTTATTTTATGTGTAAGAGTGTTTTGCCTACATGTGTGTCTGTTCACCATATGTGCACCTTGTGCCCATAGAGGCCAGATGAGAGTATTAGATCCTACAAAATGGAGTTACACATGGTTGTCAGTGCCAAATGGGTGATGTACATTGAATCCAGGTCCTCTGGAAGAGTAGCCCTGATCTTAGCTGCTGAGCTATCTCTCCAGCCCTTGCTTCTTAGTGTTTTTAAAAGATAAAATTTATTTATTTTTATTTTATGTGTATGGGTGTTTTTCTTGGATCTATATCTATGTGCCAAGCAAATAAAGTAACCATAGTAGCCAGAAAAGGGCATTGGAACTGGAGCTACAGGTGGTTGTTAGCTGCCATGTGGGTTCTAGGAACCAAACTGGAATCCTCTGCATGATTAACAAGTGTTCTTAAGCACTGAGCCATCTCCTTAGACTTTATTTTTAGTTTTTTGAGGAAGTTCCATTTTGATTCCATACTGGCTGGACCAATTTATATTTCATCAATGGTATATGAAAGTTGCATCCTCTAGCATTTATTTTTCCCTTTCTTCAAGACAAAAAATATGTTATTGAATAATCTTGATTATTTATTTTGTTTTAGGACTTGATGACTGATTATTTGAAAGAAAATGACCACCAAAGGGAGTGGCCCAATTAGGAGGTGTGGCCTTGTTGGAGGAAGTATGTCACTGTGGGGGCGGGTTTTCAGGCCTCTTTTGCTCAAGCTTCCCTTAGTGTGACTTTCAGTCAATTTCCAGTTGCCTGGAAGATGTAGGGCTTTTAGCTACCAGCACCGCATCTGCCTGTACACAGTCATGCTCCTGGTCCTAATGATAATGGCCTGAACCTCTGAAACTGTAAGCAATGCACCCCAATTAAATGTTTTCTTTATGAGAGTTGCCATGGTCATGGTGTCTCTTCACAGCAATAAGAACCCTAAGACAGAAGATGGTACCAGGAATGGGGTATTGCTGTGATAGGCTGGATCATGTGTTTAGAGGAATTTGAATTTTGGTACTTTAAGTTAGGAAAGCAGTGTAACACTTCAAGCACTGATTAATGTGTCATACTAGTATGAGCATGGAGAACAGTGGTGCTGAATGTGATTTGATGAGTTGTAGGGGGCTTGCTCAAGAGGTTACATGGAAGAATGTTAATATGTGTCCTAGAGACTGGTCTTGTGATATTTTGGTGAAGAAAGTAGCTACTTTTTGTCCTTGTTCTGAAGAGTCTGCCTGAGGCTAAAGCGATGAGTGTTGGATTAATTCCGTGGCAGAAAAAAATCTCCAAACAGCCTAGTATAGACTCTGTCATGTGGATATTAATGGTAACTCTAATGAAGATGTATAACAAAAAGGAGCAAGCTGAGCAAGGTGAATTACAAAATGTAAATCTTGAGGAGAAAAAGAGCACCAGGAAGTGGAATGCAGCAAATTCTGTGTTCAAGGAGATAAACTGAGTAAGAATGGAATAAAGGGAGAGGGTGACCTTAGGGCAAGATCCCACCCAGCTAAGAGTCCAACTTGTGGAAAGAAACTAAAGAAAAACTTAGAGTGGGATGTGGCAGGGCACACCTTTAATCCCAGCACTCTGGAGGCAGAGGCTGCCAGATGTCTTAAGTTTGAGGACAGCCTGGTCTACAGAGCAAGTTCAAGGAGAGCTAAGCTTAGGCAATGAAAGACAGAAAGCTGGTAAAGATGTAATTGAACAAGAGGACCATGTTCCAGCCCCAGCAAGAAGCAGAACTTGGCAGCTTCAGCCACATGGTTTTGGCTTTAGAGCTAAGGACAGAACAAATGAATCATGGAATAAAGCTGATGAGGCCAGGCATATGTCAAGGGTGTCCCTAAGGGGAGGCCTAGTAGAGAGGCCATTGAATGAAACCATGAAGTTGAAGCCTGGATTGCATTGAAGAACCTAAGATGTTAGAGATGCCAGATACCTATTGAGGAGAGCTGCTAACAGGGAGTGGAACCAGCCCAAGACAAAGAAGTATGTTGTAGTCAAACCTGAACAGAGTTGGAAATCTGAAAAGTGTTTTGACATCAGACACGGAGATGCAAAGTTTGGAGTTTGCCCAGCTTGTTTTGGTCTTGCTTTGGTCCTATTTCCTCATTATACTCCCCTTCCTATGTTTTGGAATGGTAATATGTATCCTGTGTCATCATATATTAGAAGTGTGTGATCTGCTTTTGATTTTTGTATTTACAGGGGGATTACAGTTAAGAGATAGATGTGTGTCTTAGAAGAGACTTTTGGCTTTGAAACAAGTTTGGGACTGTTATAGACTATGGGGATTTTTGAAGTTGGACTAAATGCATTTTTTGCATTATGATATGGCTATAAGCTTTGGGGACCAGGGAGTGAAATGTAGTGGTTTGAAAGAAAATGACCCCCAAAGTGAGTGGCACTATTAGGAGGTGTGGCCTTGTTGAAGGAAGTAAGGGCAGGCTTCAAGCTTCCCTCAGTGTGACTTTCAGTCAACTTCCAGTTGCCTGCAAGATGTAGGACTTTCAGCTACCAGCACCACATCTGTCTTCATACGGCCATGCTCCCAGTCCTGAAACTGAAAGTGAGCCACTCCAATCAAATGTTTTCTTTATGAGAGTTGCTGTGGTCATGGTGTCTCTTCATAGCAATAAGAACCCTAACTAAGACAATGGCCATTAGTTCTCCATGCTCTCCTGACATTGAGGATTCTTTTGAGAAACATTATTCTAATACCTTTGCCTTTGTTAAGTAACTTCGCCTCTACTCTTGGTACATAATATGAAGGTTCTTTTCTGATTGGTTCTATGTGGGACTGTGTGCTTGTTTACTTTCTATTGCTATGATAAACCACAACCAAAAACAACTTGGGGAGGAAAGGGTTTATTTGGCTTACATTTCCCAATCACAGTCCATTACTGAGGGTAGGAACTTTAAGGAAGGAACTGATGCAGAGACCATAGAGAAATGCTGCTTTCTCTCCATGACTTGCTCATCAGGCTTTCTTATACAAACTAGGACCAGAGGCTCAGGAGCGGCCTGCCCCCAGCAGGTTGGGCCCTCTCACCCCAATCATTAATCAAGAAAATGACCTACAGACTTGTTTACAGGCCTTTCTGAAGGAGGCATTTTGTTAATTGAGTCTCTCTACCCAGACCACTCTAGCCAGTGTCATGATCACAGAGAACTAACTAGCAATGATCCTGTACTGGGATGTCGGTTGTTTTTGTTTTCTATATTTTTTTCTGATATATTTTCTATATTTTTCTGATATACTTTCATTGAATATGGTTTATATGCTTTTAGATAATTTGTTTCTTCCTTATACATCAAAAGAATCACATTTGAGTTCTTAATCATATGGAAATGGACTTGAATAATTTTGCTGCTTAAAAACCCTATACATGTGTACCCGACATGTACTAGGAGGGTGGGAACTGAACTCTGGCCCTTAGTGAGAGCAGCACACACTCATAACCATCAAGCCCCATCTACAGCCTTTTTTTATTTTTTTATTTTTAAGGGTAAGCTGCCAAGGTTTTTACTGAGTAGAGTTAGGAGTAGCAAGGAAGGGCTCTGAAAATGGGTAGCCAACATTTCTATGTTTTGCCTGGAATATCTTTTGTGTATATGTGCATGCACATGTGTATGCATGTGCGTATGTGGTCGTGTGTGCGAATGTGTGTATGGAGGCTAGAGGTCACTGTGTCACTGTCCAGTGTCTTCCTCAGTTACTCTCCATCTTACCTTTTTGAGACTGTGTCTTTCGCTGACTCTAGTGATCACAGATTGGTTAGATTGGCCAGTTGCAGAGATCCACCACAACCACACTCTCTTTTTAAATGTGAGTTCTGGGTTTCTGAACTCTGGTACTTACGTTTTCGCAACAGGCACTTTAACTGAGCCATTTCCCCAGCCTTCAGAGTATATCTATTCATCATCCATGCATCTGAATTTCCCATTGAAGTCTTGAATTAACTTGCTTACTTCATTCTCATGTTTAATTCTTTCTAGGGTAACTAGTCACTTAAAACAACAGCACTGCCATTTTTTTTTTAACAGTTGTATTTAGGTTTTATTCATGATCGTAAACTTAACTCTGCAATCCAGCTAGACTTGGAGGGGAATGAGGAAAATACGGAACCCAAAGAACTTCAGTGAGAGCAGAGATTACAGGGTACTGTGAGCAGATGGGGGGTGGGGTGGCACTCTCCTGAGCTACAGAAGGAATGGCCTGGTGGGCGAGAAGGCCCAAAGTCAGAGAATTAGAGTTGTCCACAGTCAGAAATGGTGATCTTCTTGCCGGTATTGCCTTTCCTGGATCCAAAACACTCCATGGCTTCCACAATGTTCATGCCTTCTTTCACCTTCCCAAAGATGACATGTTTGCCATTCAGCCACTCAGTCTTGGCGGTACAGACAAGCATTTGTGTTTGGTCCAGTGTTTGCCAGGGACAAGATGCCAGGACCTGTACGCTTCAGGATCAAGTTCTCACTCTCAAATTTCTCCCTGTAGGTGGACCTGCCACCGGTGCCATTATGGCATATGAAGTCACCACCCTGGCACGTGAATCCTGGAATAATTCTGTGAAAGGAGGAGCCCTTATTATCCAAATCTTCTCTCTCCAGTGCTCAGAGCACAACAGTTTTCTGCTGTCTTTGGGGCTTTGTCTGCAAACAGCTCAAAGGAGATGCAGCCCAAGGGCTCACAATGGGGTTGACCATGGCTGCAGCAAGCAGCAACAGGGGACAGCAGCATCTTTAAAAGCCAGCGCTGGCACTGTTATCTTGACAAACTTGGGAAGAGGCAGCCTCAGTGGAAGAACTGCTGTCATCAGATTGGCCTGATGGCATGTCTGTGAGACATTTTCTTTTCTTTCGTTTACATTATTATTTATTTATTTTTATTTTATGTGCATTGGTGCTTTGCCTGAATGTATGTCTGTGTGAGGGTGTCAGGTTCTCTGAAACTGTAGTTATAGACAGTTGTGAGCTGTCATACGGGTGCTGGGAATTGAACCTAGGTCCTCTAAAAGAGAAGCCAGTGCTCTTAACTGCTGAGCCATTTCTCCAGCCCCAAGGCATTTTCTTAATTGCTAAGATGTTGGGCCTGGGTTGTATAAAAAGGTAGTTAAGGGGGTTGGAGAGATGGCTCAGTGGTTAACAGTAATGGCTCCTTTTCCAAAGGATGTGGGTTTGATGCCCAGCCCTCACATGGTAGTTAACAATCATTCATAACTCCAGTTCCAGAAGATCCAAAGGCTTCTGTAGGCATAGGCATGTAGGTAAAGTACTCATACACATAATTTAAAAAAAAATACCAATCTTAGAAGAAAAGTAGCTTAGCAAGCCAGAAGAAGAAAGCCAGTGAGCAGTGTTCCCTCATAGTTTTTTTTACTTCAGTTCCTGCCTTGAACTCCTGCCCTGGTTTCTTAGTCGGGGTTTCTTTTTGATTGTTTGGGTTTTGTGTGTGTGTGTGTGTGTGTGTGTGTGTGTGTGTGTGTATGTGTGTGTATGTGTGTTTGTTTTTAAATACAGGGTTTCTCTGTATAGCTTTGGAGCCTTTCCTGGAACTCACTCTGTAGACCAGGCTGGCCTGGAACTCATAGAGATCCACCTGCCTCTGCCTCCCGAGTGCTGGGATTAAAGGTGTGCGCCACCGCCTCCCACCCAGCTTAGTTAGGGTTTCTATTGCAGTGAGGACACACCATGATTATTACAACTCTTTATTTTTTTCCTATAAAGGAAAATATTTAATTGGGGCTGGTTTACAGGTTTAGAGGTTTAGTCCATTATGGTCCTGGCAAATAGCTATTAGGTCTCACCATTAGGTGTCACTGGGGGTGGACTTTGGGGTTTCCGAAGCTCAAACCAGGCTCCATGGCTCTTTCCCCTGTAGCCTGATGATCCAGATGTAGAACTCTTGACTCCTTGTCTGACACTATGTCTGCTTGTGTGACACCATAATTCTGAATGAAAAATTGAAAGGACTCGATGCTCCTAGGTGTGGTGGAGAAGAAAGTTTATTGTAGATATAAGGGAGAAGGCCAGAGGCATCTGGAAGGATCCAGATTGAACTGGACTGAGAGAGAGAGAGAGAGAGAGAGAGAGAGAGAGAGAGATGGGGAGAGCGAGTGAGGAAGAGAGAACAAGGAGCCAAGAGGCCAAGAGTAAGCCGGGAGACCAAGAACAGCAGCCAAGAGGTATTGCAACTCTTATAAAGGAAAGTATTTAATTGTGGCTGGTATACAGTTTCAGAGGTTTAGTCCATATCATCATGGTGGGAAGAACGATTGTATGCAGGCAGGTATGGTGCTGGAGAAGTAGCTTAGAGTTCTACATCTGGATCTGCAGGCAGCAGAAAAAGATTGCCATACTGGGTGTAGCTTGAGCATCTGAGACCTCAAAGCCTACCTCCAATGACCACTTCCTCCAAGGCTACACATTCTCCAACAGGACCACACCTCCTAACAGTGCCACTCCCTGTGGGCCTTTGGGGGCCATTTTCTTTCAAACCATCACACCTGGTTTCTCTTGATGCAGAACTGTAAACTTGTATGAGTCAGGGTTCACTAAAGGATCAGAGCTAACAAAACTGAACTGATTGGCTTACAAGATATGGTTTGGGTTGTCCAACAATGGCTATTTCTCACTGAAAATCCAGTAGCTGCTCAGTCCATGAGGCTGGATGTCTCTGTAATCCCAATCTGGTAGTGAAGGCCTAGAAGAAGACTCCTGGAGAGTTGCTAGTCTTCAGTCCACACTGGAGGCTGGGAGAACTTTATAACATCAGTGAAGGCATGCTTCAGCAGCAGGCTGGATCCATAGTGAGGGGCAAGCAAGGAGCAAAATGCTTCCTTCTTCCATTTCCTTTTATCTGTGCTGCCACCAGAAGGGGCCACCTACATGAGAGTGGGTCTTCTTGCTTCAGGTAATCTGATAAAGAAAACCCCTCCCAGGAGTGCTCAGTGGCTTATGTTAAAGTTAATTTGGTTAACAACCAAGGTCAGCTGCCACAAACCTATGCCAAAATAAACCACTTCCTCCAAGAGTGGGTCTTGATCAGTTTTATCATAGAAACACAAAACAAAAAAGGACAGGGATCCTTTTAATTACTTGGTATTTCAACCACTTCAATTGTTCTGATTCAGTGATGCAAGAGGAGCTTTTGGAGGGGCCCTTGCTTGGCTTTTTCATTGGTGTTTTTTTGGTTTTGTTTTGTTTTTGTTTTTGTTTTTGTTTTGTTTGTTTGTTTGCTGGTTTCTATGTGAAGATCTGTGCATCTACAGGGATGGATTCTAGTGTTTTCTGGATGAGCAATCATTCTTGGAGGGCTCAATTCCCAGCACCACTCAAGAGAAAGGACACCTCTGCAAGTTCAGTATATCAGAACAAAGCTGATAGAGAAACATAGTAATGACCAATTAATCCCCCCCACCCACACCAATAATCACACTAAGAGAGGAAAAAATAGAATAGGAAAAGCATGAAGTTAAAAACTCATAGGAGGAAAAGTAGTACAGATTAAAAAGAAGGGAGGAAGCGGGGAAGTAGTGAAGTGCATGATTAAAGAAAGCACTAATAAAGGAAAAGCAAGAGAGAAAAGCCTCTAGAACAGGGGCTGGAGAGACGGCCTAGTGGTGAACTCCTCACAGAAGAGCCAAGTTTGGTTCACAGCACCTATATTGGGTGGCTCACAACTCCCTGTAACTCCACTCCAGGGGAATTGATGCCCTCCATCTTCTGGCTTCCATACATAGAGACATAAATCTACTACAAGATATCTAATAACAAACTAAAATATGTAAGCAAAATCGGATGAAAGAGGAATGTCAAAGATTTAAAAATAAAATAGAAGAAATATTAAAAGGAAAATAGAAATTGACAAAACTTCTTTCTGGGCCCTCTTACATTGGAACCTGTGAGGTCTGGGGAAGGGGCTGGGACCTACTGTGGTTCTTTTTTCTTCCCCTTGTGTAGGTGGGTAGTGTTTGGGGATGTGAGATCTGGCTGGTCAAGCATGCCAAATGGCCTTCCACAAAGATTTTATCACTGCACTGTATGTCCAGACCCCCAGTCAAGTGGCAGCCACTACTCCCCCAGGCAAATTCTCACTTGTTCCAGTCTTCCTTTCTCCCAGGTGAGTGCATCTGGTGTGGGATGCAAGTGTCCAAGTGAGGGGACATACTTCCAGAGTGTCAGAGAGGGAAGCATAACACAGTTCTGCACTTGATGGGGACATTTGAGGGTGTGGGTTTTCTCCTGCCTGGCTTAGTGTTTCAGATTCTATCCAGCATAAACCACCCAATGGGAGGAAGCTAGAGAATCTGGACATCTAGAAGACCTGGGCTCAGAGCTCAGTGAGTAGTCTGTGGACCCCCCCCCCCCATCACATCATTTATAGCCAGACCCTCCTGCTGTCTAAACTGCAAGGTTTGTCTACGTCTAATTCTCCCATCTACAAGGACCTCTGGCTGGCCTCCACTTAGACCTTATTGCAGGGTATCCTCTGGCTTCTTTAACTTGTGATTGTTCCTTATTTCTAGGTCCCCAAAGTAGCTCAGTCCAAACAAGTCTTAGTGTCCTTTAGAGACAGCTTCTTGCTGTTATATTCCACAACCTGGGGGCATTGTGATGGCCATCTTTTCCAGTGCTACTCTGCAACTGGAAAGTCAGGCACATCATGTTTTCCTATGTCTAGGACCTCCAGCCAGACATCGCAGGGCTGCCTGTACCCTCCAGGATGATTTTTGTGGCCATGGATTGGTCTTCCCGGCTGGGGTTGAAGTTATGGATGGTTTCCTATCTTTCTCTGTTCTTAGCTAGTCACCAGCTCCTTCACTCCTTCTCTTCTTAGATAATCATCTCTTTCTTAGCCTGATTCTTCTCACTCATGGAGCTGCATGGGGAAAAGCTCAAGAACACCATCGTACCCCAGAACTTGAGGCTTTATTTATTGAATGTTGCTCTGGTTCCAAGAATTCTGATGGGTTCCAAGAGCTCAATTCCTCTTTGCTGGTGGCAGAGACCAACCTTCCAGGAAACTGCTATGTAATTGCAGAATTTCTGATGACACCCATAAACAGTTTCAGTAGATTCTAGATGCAATCTGTGGACATTTATTCAGATCTGATTTCAGGCTTAATAATTCTAACCAGTCAGTACGGGAATTCTTGTAGGTCTCTGATAACCTGGTTATTTTTCTTACTGCTGTGTTCAAATATATGAGAGAAAGCAAACTGAAGGTTTACAGTTCTACCATGGTGGGAACACATGGAGCTTCAAAGCCATTGGTCATACTGTTTTTGCAGTCAGGAAGTGGACAGGATGTGGCACTATCCTCTAGGTCCACCCCCAGTGACTCACTTCCTCCAGTAAGACTCCATCTTTTGAGATTCCACAACCCAGGCTGGAGTGATGACTCTGTGGGTTAGGAGCACATATTGCTCCAGCAGAGGTCCCATGTTCAGTTTCCAGCATCCAAGTCAGTGGCTCACAACTAAATGCCTGTAATTCCAGCTCCGGGTGACCCAACGCCTCTGGCTTCCAAGGGCACCTGTACTGATGTGCACTTATCCCCCTCCCCATACACACATTCAATAATAAAAACATATTTTAAAAATCATTTTTAAGGTTCCACGGCCTACTAGTGGAGTGCCACCAGTTAAAGACCAAGTGTTGAAGCATATTAACATGCCGGGGACATGTCCTATTCAAACCACACTGATTTACAACTGAATCTTCACATCAAAGTTATAGTCTAGAGGCAGGCTGAGGCTACCCCACCTTACAGACAAAGGACCAGTTGGTTTAGTAGTTTGAACTGGGCCTATGTGGGCAATCTTCTTCTTCAAGCACTCCCACATTCAGATGCACAGGCCTGAGACTGGGCACTGCCCCAAACCACCCTCCCTTGCTGGAGCTCCCCAGTGACAGGGCTGGATCCAACCTTCATTTCTGCTTCTGCCTCTATCCATCTGTTCTTCTATGTCTTCCACAAATGCCTTTAGAAAGGAACGTGTGAAAAGATCCACATTTGCTTCTCTTAGCTAAAAGTTCTTTCTCTGCCAAGTAACCATACCCAGCCCCCCCACTCCCCCCCGTCAGCTCTAGCACCTAGGACAGAACCTGGCGTAAAACCATCACTTTCTGTTTATTCGAAGCATGACTGAACAACCGAACTGCTTACCTAAATGAGTGAATACATACTTTGTTCTTAATTATGTTCCTTACTATCTCCTATTGCTGTTTTTAATGATGTGTGCGCATATGTGGAGGTCAGAGACAGCTTGCAGTGGGGTCAGTTTTCTCCTTCCACTGTGTGGGCCACAGGAATAGAACTCGGGTCATCAGGCTTGGCAGTAAATGCCTTTACCTGTTTAGCTGTCACAGCCCGTACTTGCTAATTCTAAATGTTACTAATGCTAATTTCCAGCTGTTTTTCACCATAGAAACCATTCCTGTATTGTAACCAGGCATGGTTCTGAAATATTTACAGATCCATGTCTTTAATCTGTGTTTCTATGTAATTCAACTCTATGTGATTGGACTCAAATTCATCTGTCTAAACTTCTTGGCTGCTTTTGTGGATGAGAAATTCTCTCATCTGCCAGCTTTATGTGAGCAGGGTGCTGAAAGAAAACGTTTGTTTTGCTCTCCTTCAGTCCCTGGCTTGACTGTGAACTTGCTGACTTGCTGACCAACACACAGATCCTTGGGTAGCGATGCAGCAGCCACGCTAGATGACAGAAAAGCCAGGTCCTAAGCTCTTGCTGAAGATGACTCTACCCAGAACAAAAATGAAATGGAGAAAAATGTCCACAAATGGGAAGACTTGTCAGTGAAATCCAAGAAACACAGAAGGGATAATGTTGCCCTTGGGTGTTTTTAAAAAAAGTTTAAGATCTCTCTCTCGGGTACTCACCAGGGGTTTAGTACACACAGGCAATGTTCTAGGAACTGAGAGCACAACAGTGAACTGGACAGAAAAACTTTATTCATAGAACCTATCTAAAGTGGAAGAAGACACAGTATGAGGTACTCACACATGCTTTGAAAATACCCAGGACATTTACTAAAGCACATTAAAGACAGTGCCTAGAATTCTAATAGTCTACAGCTGGAAACAACCCAAAGGTATATCAGCTAATGGATAAATAAATTGTAGTATATCCACACAATGGACTATTACCCGGGCATAAAAAGGAATGAAATACTGGCCATGCTACTAAATGGACAAATCTTGAATAGTTATACTAAGAAGCCAGAAATAAGCGACTACATATTTTTTATTCCATTATAGGAAATATCCAGAAAGGTAAATCCTCAGAACAGATTAGTAGTTGCCAGCAGCTTTAAGTAGGGGAAATAGGAAGTGACTGCTTAGTGACTGAGTACAGGTTTCTTTTTGGGGTGATTAACTATTTAAGAACCAGCTAGCTATGATTGTGCATTGAACAGCAAACTCAAGTGACTAATGAAAAGCTTTGTTGTATACTTCACTACATTCCTGGCATATGATAGCTACTGTACATCCCACACCCCTATTTCTCAAAGTAGGAAATTGTCTGGGTAATGAAGCATCATCACAGGGATGGTATAAGGCCCTACTGGCATGAATTTGGTCTGTAAGTGAGAACATAGGAAGATAATGTAAAGTGTGTATAATGAAGGAATAAACACACTACAGTAGTATGTAGTATGACCCTATCTAAAAAAGGGGGCATGCTATGAACGTAGCTCAGTTGGTAGAGTGCTTCCTAGCATGCGCAAGGTCCTGAGGTCAATCCCTGCAACACATGAAACAAACCAGGCATGGCGACACACTATGGGCCTATAATTTCAGCACTCAGGAAGTAGATGGAGAAGAATCTGGAATTCAAGGCCATGCTCAACTACATAGCAAGTTTGAGGCCAACCTAGAGCACATGACATCCTGCCTAAAAAATAACTACACAAGCAACCCCCCCCCCCCCCACACACACACAAGAGAGAGAGAGAGGGGGAAAGAGACAGATTAAGATAATACTAAGAAAATCCATCTACAAGTCTGAACTCTTAAAAAAATCATTTTATTGACCCTTTACCATACAAAATTTATTCAAATTACATCCATTTGAAGTGGTAAGATCACAGCTAGAACAGGTCACCCTGTAACAAATCTATTTACAAAATCCATCATAAAAGCTTTTTTTGTTTGTTTGTCTATTTTTACATTATATTACATTATTTATTTATTTTTTAACTAGCATACAACACAAAGCTAAACTGATTAGTAGTTTGTGTACTCCCAAAGTCGGGAGGAACACTTCCTTTTTACAAAAGCATGTACCCCGTAGGAGAGACATTCCCACACCCTGCCCACTGCCACCCACCTTCTTCCACAAGGCGTCTTCCTTCAGATCCCTTCTCATCCACACAAACTTGTCATGCACACACTTGGATTCTTACTTCGTTTTTCCTGAAAGCTAAAGCTTTAAATACTGCGATTCTATTTACAGACAGAGCTACACGTACGACAAAAAGGCAAACAAGAGTCACAGGCGCAACAACAACAAAACAAAAACCAAAAACCAAGGCAACAGTCTTAAAAAATTACAAACCAGCTAGAAAATATTCTGGCAGTGTTTACAAATGAATTGCTATCTCTGTACAAAACTGGTAAATAATGGCAATGTGAGCGGACTGTATCGAGTTAAATAAAACTGCTATGTACACAAACACACGCCTAACACTGTTTGACAGCTCATGTGTTGCCCTTTATACAGTTTAATTCTCTGAGGCTCACGCCATCACCATTCACACATTTGTAATGTTCAGCCATTCCACATGTGAGCTTTTAGTAGCAGCAACTTAATGGTACCAGGGAACCTGCATTCTCAGGACTTAAAGTAACAAAAATACTGTAGTACTCACCTACTTTGTGTGCCAGATATTATGAGCAAAGAAAATGCCTAAACGCAAACAGAAAATAGTATGGATGTCTCCTCTATGTACGCCAGTTAAGCCCATTAACTGGAAAAGTCTTATTATGCATGAAAGAACTCTTGAAGACTTATTAGTATTCCTTTCGTTTCTTAAAACAATAAATACGGTATTACAATACGAATAGTTTCAACAAGAAAAGTCAACCAAACACACAACAACCTAGAGCCAGGTGAGTTTAGTCATTGGACTTTGGGGAAAGAAACCCAGCTCTATGCAGCTGGCCAAGAGGATTACACACAGCCAGAAGCAGAGGCAGCTAACCAGATGAGATAAATATAGGACATGGGAGAAAGCTTGGCATAAATGGTTTCCCATACAGGAAAAAACCCCACAGTGCATTTCCAGTAGGCACTTAACACGAAGCTCCCCCTCCCTCCTCCACCCCAGTGCTTCAGCTCGGACCACACGGATTATTCTGTACCAAGTCCAGAGTGTGTGAGGGGAGGAGGCCGGGGCTGGAGGCTGAAGAAGAGAGGAAGATAGTCTGCACCTTTGATTTTTTTTTTCTTCCCAAACATACACCACGCATACCCACACACAAGAGTTTAAAGTGCCGGTGTCTTCTGTCTCCACCCCCCCACCACCACTTTGCATATTGTGGAAATCTATCTAGAGTAAACTGGCCAGGGTTCTTGTGGTTTAGTAAAATGTTTTCCCAAGGGATATTTTCAACTCGATTAAATGTGTATGAGTTGAGTGCCTACTATGAGCCTCCCCACCGTGGGCCAGGCACATAGCATTTCAAACTGTTCAACTGGAGGTTAGTTTTCATGACTAATTCATTTCCGCAGCCCTTAGCATCCAAGGAATGGATTTGAGGTACTATGCCATATTCAACACCAGGACATGATGGCCATCACCATCTGCCAGTGGGAACGCTATTCTTGGAAGTAACTGGAAGGATGGTAGCTGACATAAAGCCTCCAGTTTGGGACACCATTCCTGAGGAGTAACGAGGGAGTTGCCCTGGCATTCTATCACTGCATTTCCTATCTCCTGCCTTCCCTTAACCCAACTCGCCCACTCACAATGGGAGGGGTGAATGGGTCTTGGCTGGAACTGGTCTACCCTGACACAGTGGGAGCTCCTCGTTCCACTCACACAATGGGATGCCTTTCTCCCTAGGGCCTCTCCACCTGACCCCATCCTGAGAAGTGGTCTCCCTGAGTGTGGCATTAGAGCCCTTTCCCCGGTCACAGGGGCCCGGGAAGCCCAAGGATGGAGGGATCCATGCCTGCTGCTCCATGGGACAGCTGTATCATCTGGCCCGAGGTCCTCCCTGGGGGCCACTCGAGTCAGTGATCTCCAGAGCTGTTTTCGCTCCAGGCTTCCCTCCTGGGAAAGGAAGCAAGACAGAGGATGTTTCTTGCAGAGGCTGGTGGACCTTAGGTCACACAGGTTTAGATGCTTTGATTAGTAGAGGGTCTCTCCCTCTGCTAAAGGAATAGCAATTTGCAAAAACCATTTTAAGGTAAACAATTCAATTGAAATGGTTGATGGGTGCCACAGGAATGCTTCAATGGCAGCTAGAAAAATAAAAATTCTAAAACAACCCACAAGGAACTCCTAAGTTGCAAGTAATTAACCGGAAACTCACAAATACGCAGGATGGGGGAAGTGGAAGTGGGTGGGGTATGGAGACAGGAAAATCCACAACAGCTTCGAGCAGCAGAACTCTCCTAGTCTCTGCATCTGCAATGAGTACTCACAAACAAGCTCTTCATCCAAAAGGCTGTGGAGGCTCTTGCAGCCTCCTGGTGGGACACACGGCCCATAGCTTACACTGAATTATGAGTAATTTAAATATTCCTAAGAGCTGAAGAAATCCGTGTCATTCCTTTGCATGACTTCAAGCTTGCATTTGTGGCAGAATTCCATTCCATGTTAGCAGACTCACAAAGACATGCATTCTGCAGAGAAGGCACGGCTTGAAATGCTGTTAAGGGAGAGCGCTGTTTTCCAGTGGGCCAGGTGGCCAGACCCCATTCAACAGCCTATCCATTAGGCACAGCAAGCCAGTCCGCAAGGGAAGGAGAGGAAGAGGGGAGAAAAGGACAGGTGAGAGACACCTGATTGCACATCTTCTCACTTGCTGACTCATCAGGAAGATTTTGGAGCCTGGGACCAGGCAGGGCTTTCCCAAGGGAGCCTGCAACTGTGCGTTTAGGGAAAAAAAAATTAATAATTCATCAAAATGTCAGCTTTGTTCTGAAGTTTACTTCATGATACTCTTGGAGGAAGAAGGTAGGAAGGGACAACACTGTGATACACGTTCTGATTCCATGATAAAAAAATATTGGTTTATAAGGACAGTTTGTACAAAGCCCAATCAACTACACATGAAGTCCTCCACGAGGGGCAGCTTTTCCAAATCATATGCATCAAAGAGATCACTGATGCCCTCTTCCTCCCCCAGGCTCAGCAGATAGTCCTCTTGGAGCAGAGGAGGCAGTAAGTTCACAAAGGGTCCTTCGAGGTTGGAAGGAATTTGGTCCTCAGTCTGCTGTAAAAGGTTGGCTGGGGAGGCCAGAGGAGAGAGGTTTGCTGTGGAAACGGAGCAGTCGCTATGTCCTGAGTTGTTAGAAGCCAAGTCTGGAAGAAGAAAAAAAGGGGGAGGCACAGTTAGGAGAAATTTTAAAAAACTACCTTTCCTGGATGAATGTGGTGGGTGTTGCCGCCCCTTAGCTCAACAGGGTGACCTGAGGACACAGATCACCGTTAGGCTAACAGGCATAAAGAACACATCACTTTGCTTTGTCCTCTTCTATTTATCTTTCTTTCTTTCTTTCTTTCTTTCTTTCTTTTGGGGAAGGTTTTATGCATCTTTATATTGGAGCTAAGCTTCTAAGAGCTTTGCTTTAGTGGCAGGAAGAGAGAAGTGAGCTACTTGTTTGCTGATCAATCACATCCTCATCGCTTTGGGGAGGAAGATGAGGTCAAGATTCTGATGAAGGCTTTTCTCTTCAAACCTCTTTATTTCCATCCCTAATGATTTCAGAAGCATCATTTGAGATGTCTGGTCAAGGTCAAGCATGGCTGATAACCCAAGACTGTCTACTGCCTCACTCTTCACTCTAGCTATTGTCCAACACACCAGGGAAACAGTTTTCTGCTTACAAGAGTCTGAAGAGTTTTCGTGAGGGATGAGGGACCATTTTTGACTAAGATCATTATTTGAGTCTACAAACTAGTAATAAACAATACCTTAAAAACTATTCTCATAACAGAAGCCTCTCTTCTACACACTCCATACAGCACAAAGGCTTTAACAGCTGCAGGTCACCCATGGGCCAACTGGTGGACACTCAGGACCCAGCAGCAAGTTCAGCAGGGGCTCAGAGCCTCTTTCTGACTTCAACAGGGCAAGCATGTCACCTTCTCACATGAGGCCTTTAACATGGTGAATGATGGAACAGCTAATGTTGTCCATAAATTCCAGGCCCTGTGAATTGGTCCTGCCCTACACTTTGGATATTCTGGCCAATGTGATAGGTGGCATGCAATTCCTCTCCATAATGGCAGCAACCTGGCGGACCCAAGCATTTTGTTATGACTTAATCATGTGGCTCTGAAAGAGGATACTTCTTCTGGACACCTTCATCTTTAAACATTGTTTCTCAAAGACAACAGTGAAACATTTACCTTTGGAAGTGGGCTTAGGGATATTCCCATTGTGGTCTTGGTTGTTTGTTTTCATGGCTCTGTGTGTTTCTATCTCTTCTGGACACAAGTAAACCTCAATGGGCCCTTGGGTACTTGCCAAATGTATTTGTAGGCTCTAGGAACACAAGTAAGAGGTCAAGTCAAGGTCACTTAGAAACACAAAGCATTTCTCTCCTACAACCGAAATGAAGGGCAATATTCACTGTTCATATTGCTCCCTCAGTCCTAGTCTGTCAGTGAGGACATTCTTTAGAGCAAGGGGCCAGCAAACTACTACAGCCTGAGGGCCAAATCCAAGCCACCAACCATTTTTGTAAATAAAGTTTTATTGGGAAAAAGTTTCTGGCCACCCTCATTCTGTATCTATTGCCTCTGGCTGTTTTTGTAATACAATAGTACAGTGTATTGCTTGAATAATCTAAGAAATCATGCTGCTCACAAAAATCAAGGACAACTCCTATGTGGGGTTTTAAAAAGTTTGTTGATTCCTGCCACAAAGAAATCGTTTTTTTTGGGGGGGGAAGGGGAGGTTCCTAGGTATTCTTTAGATATATTATTTTCCTGCAAATTATTTGAGGGCCTGTTAAGTATTTCAAAGACTGTATTTCCATTAAACTTATTCCCTCATGGTAAAACTTTCTAATGTTAAACTTTAATAACTAGCTTATAAACAACATTCTAAAGTGCTAGGAGCTTTAGTGAATAAGAGAATAAAGCATACTGATTCTTTAAATACTTCTATTTAATTATTTTAAAATAATCTGCTGCTTGTAAGCCACCTGGTCTAAGGGGATTTTTAAAAAAATTACTCATTTATTTTTATGTGTATGAGTGTTTTGCCTGTGTGTATGTCCATGCATCAGCATGTTGGTGGTCTGGGAGGCCAGAAGAGGGCACTGGATCCTCTGGGAATGGAATTAAAGATGGTTGTAAACTGCTATGTGGGTGCTAGGAATCAAACCCAGGTACTCTGGAGAAGCAGCCAGTGCTCTTAACCACTAAGCCATCTCTCTAGCCCAAGATTAATTTTAATTTTATTACTTTTATTTTTAACAATGACTCTTATTTTGTGTTTGGGTGTTTTGCCTAAATATATGTCTCTAATACCATGTGCATGCCTAGTACCTAACAAAGAATTATGGATGGTTGTGAGCTTGTGGCTCATGGCTATGGGAATTGAACCAAGGTCCTCTGGCAGAGCAACAAATGTTCTTAACCACTGACCCATCTCTCTATCCCAATATTTATTTTTATTTAAAGGTGTGTTTTTGTGTCTGTGTGAGCAGAACTTCTTATGTGTGGTTGGCTGCCAGAAGCCAAAAGTGGACATTGCATCCCCTGCAGCTGGAGTCACAGATTCTTCTACATGGGTGCTGGGAACCAAACTTGGGTCCTCTTGGAAGAGTGGCCTGTGCTGTAACCACTGAGACATCTCTCCAGCTCTGTACACTCATATTTAGAGGTCTTTGTCATCTAGGTCACAACATTTATTAAGGTAAAAAGTTTACCATGTAAAATTTAATAGTTTAGGTATTATCTTAATATTCCAGGTATTTTCTTTTTATCACAGTTCCTTTATCTTATAATTACAGCCCAGGCTGATTTTATTGAAGAACACCTGAAAACAATTACAAAAATGCCTGCCCTACTTTCTCACTATCCTTGTCTATTGATTACCCCAAGGTCCCGTTTAATCTTTTCAAAGTAAACATACTACAAATGATTTTTAAGAATTCTTAAAATGTTGCTAAGTCAGGGAGCTACTTTGAAAACCCCCGGAGCTCTATTCACGGTGGGGATTGTCTGTACACAAGGTAATCAACGTAAAATTTCTCAAGTGGTTCAAATTGATCAGAATCACCAGACAACAAATTGTAAAAAAGAGAAGTTGAAGAGAGGCAGGGCATCAAAGACTTAAGGACTGCTGTGGGCAGAATGGCCTTCTAGACTGAAACCAGACATTTTGAGCAGGGATAAACAGAGAACTGTTGACCCTTTTAAAACTTTGGGTTAATTGAAATAAATGGGAAAGAATTATCGAGCGCTTGGGAGGGGGCAGACTTTAACCATGAGTCAGCAATTCTTCAGGTTCAGGTGTTCTGGAATGTTTTCTGCAGATGGACCACGTCGCTGTCTCCTTACCTCTATTGAATCAGGCACTTCAAGTCTTGTTTCTGGAGGGGCTTTCACAACTATAACAGTTTGGTCTTTAAGGCCACTAATTTTTCGAATATCTTGATATGTAACATAAGCTAACGTAAGAAGTGTTAAGGACATCTTCCATCTATTTGCCAAAGATATAGCCATCATGAAAATGACAAAACAGAGCTGCTTTCCGCCCCATCCCTGGTATGTCATGGGGTGACAAGGTAAATATGCCCTCTCCCCCACCTCTTGCCACTTGCAACAGGCAGGAGAGCCAACCTTGGTGGCATAAGAGGAAGAGCTAGGCTTGCCCCTTACCAAGCAACCTGGAGAGCAGGCCCTGCACCTTGCCTGGGCAAAACCGTGGAGCCGGTCCTGGTGGTATGAGGGTGTGAGAGCAGAACTGGTCCAGCTCTTTGCTGTCTGCTACATTGGGTGAACAAGCCAGGGCAGTGCTGGACAGCTCACCTGGGTGGTGATGATGAGGTTAAGCTGACCAACCCAGTTACCACTCACGCCCAGAACCAGGAATATGAGGTAGCCAACCCCAACATCTGCTAGACCTGCAGATCCAAAGCTACAGGATCTCTATGACACAAGGCAACAACAGGATATCCAAGAGGAGTCCCAGTGAGGGCCCAGTATTGACAGCGTAGCAGAAACCATGGGTCTTGAACCAGACCAATGACTCGTTGCAATGAACACTTACAAGTAAAAATGTATGGACTAAAGGGTGAACTGTGTGACTCACTGGGTCACATTACAGCTTCCATGCTGAGATTTTGTTTGTTTGTTTGGTTTTGTTTTTTGGTTTTACTTTGAAATTTTGTGTTTTTTTTTTTGCAAGGACAGAGGGCAGAAGCAAGGTCACAGGGAGGTGAATAGTATTGGGTCACAGGGAGATGAATAGTATTGGGTTGCAGGATGTGAAATCCACAAAGAATCAATAAAAATTAAAACAACAACAACAAAGAAAATGACAAAGCAGACACACAGAAAAGTTAAAGTTATCCATTATTTTATGACTTAAAAGAATAGGTAGGTCTTCCCTTTTGGATCCTCAAATAAATGGATTCCCCATGGCTCTTCTGGTTGATGTTCTCAAGAATTAAAAAAAAAAAAAAAAAATCTATACTTTATCCTGCCAATCTTGTATACTAGTACTCCATGAATTCCAGTGAAGTGCACTGTCAATCAAACTGATTGACAGACAGTCCTAATTTTGGGGGTGGGGTGGGAGAGTAAGCTTTACTAATCAAAATTTTTTGAGTCAACAGCTACTTCTGTGTGCTATTAGCAAGTGTCGGCAGCAGCCAAATGAATGAATAAGCAGCAAATACATGGGTGGGAGAAGAGAGTCTACTGTTCAGGCAACAGCATGGTTACTCAAATGCACCTGGGCTGGTGTGATTACACACTGCCTAGACATCAAAGCATCATTATTTCCGTTAGAAAAATTACCCTTGTTATTATTAACACTATGAACATTTCGGGTTCCCAAAGAAGTAAGCAGCTCCCAGGTGCTCTGCAACTCAATGAAATTAAGATACAATGACTTAGCAAAAGAGACTAAATTAGCATTTCATGACTCTGGGTAGTTACTTCCCAGTACTGAAGAATTCTTTTAAGTGTCCTAGAAGCCAACCATAAAAGGATATCATGGCAGGGCATAGTACTTACTGTATAACAAAGCAGTCACACAAACTCAGAGACAGACATTTAGCAGCAGAGACAACAGGCTTAAGGCTTTCTCTTGATAACAAACACATACAATGTAAAGTTAACTTTAAAAAATTACTTATTATTATCGTATGTGTCTATGTGTGTGCAAGCATACATCATGGCAGGTGTGGTAGTTGCTTGACAACTTCCGAGTCAGGTTCTCTCCTTCCACCAGGGGATTTACAGATCAAACTCGGGTCATCAGACAGGCTTGTGTAGTAAGCACTCTTATCCACTGAGAGAGACATTACTTGCCCTTTAAAGACTCGTGTTTGACTGTGTATAGGTATGTGCACTGTGTGTACGCCTGATGTCTGTGGAAGTCAGAACTGCTGCATTTATTATTTTTGTTTTGAAACATAGGGTCTCACTATATAGCCTTGGCTGGCCTCAACTCAAGAGATCTGCCTTTCTTTGCCCCCTGAGTGCTGGACTTAAAGGTGTGTGCCATCTGTCAGCTTTTAAAATATGAAGGAGTGCTCTCTCTCTCTCTCTTTCTCTCTCTCCCTCCCTCCCTCCCTCCCTCTCCTGTACCACAGACCGTCTTCTCCAAATCTCAGTGGCTATGACAGGAGTTAGCATGGTGATCTTGGAAGATTCTAGGCTTTAGCTTACCTAAGAGGCCAACGGGGGCCTTGAGAATGGGAGATTAACTGATAACCAGGATTTTAACCCTCAGCCCACTGTCAAAAAGCTTTGTGACAAGAGCTTACTAAAATAAAACTCATCTACAATTATTCAACATGCTGCAGAAAGGAAAATTTCAACACATCTGTGAACAAGCTGTACCAGACTGGGAACTGAATGGAGGCCCGAGATAAATTTCATAAATATATTCAACACCATCAGCCACATGTTCAGGACAGCTGTCAATCATGTTTCACCACAGGGCTTTTCCACAATGGAGTTCTAACTAAACAATGAATTGAATAGCCCTACTACCGATTTCTTTTACAAAATTTGCTATTGTCTGTGTATTTAGTATGTGATTGAGTGGGCAGGTGTGCCACAGTGCATGTGACAGTTGAGTTCCCCTCCTATGTGGGTCCCAGGGATCGAGGTCAGGTCTTCAGGCTTGGAGGCAAGCACCGATACTATCAAGCCATTCCATTCATTTATTCATTTAAAGACAGTCTCCATTGTGCAGCCCTGGCTGGCCTGGAACTTGCTATGTAGAACAGATTGGCCTCAAACTAACTAACAAAGATCTGCCTGCCTGCCTCTGCCTCCTGAAAGCTGGGATTACTGGAGGGCACCACCATACCAGGCTGCTTTTATTCCTAACAATTTATTTATTTATTTTTCGAGACTAGGTAGACAGGATATACTCTCTATGTAGTTTTAGCTGGTCTAGAACTCATAATGTAGACAGGGCTGGCCTGAACTTCACCTGCATATGCCACCACACCCTGCTTTTTCTTTTCAAAGACAAGATCTCATGTAGACCAGGCTGGCCTCAACTTCCCTAGGTAGGCATGGGCTACCTTGGATTCTTGATCTTTTTTTTTTGTCTTGTTTGAGACAGGACCTCACGTACCCTAGATTAACTTTAAACTTGCTATGGTGCTCAGGCTGGCTTTGAACACCTGATAATCCTGTCTTTGTCTTACAAATGCTGATATCACAGGTATGTACTAACACACCTGACTTTAAGAGTGTAATTTCTCCTTTTCTATTTTGTTCTTTTTTCCTCTCTCGACACAGGGTCTTACTACTGTAGTCAGGTGGCTGTGAACTTAGGACTCAGTGTCTTCACTGCCAGGACTACAGGCAGTCAGTCCCAACCACACCCAGCTACAATATACTCAGTGGTATTTCTAGTCTCAAGAGTAGCCCAATCAGACAGATTCAGCAAATTCCAATTGCTACAATGTCTGATGAAAAGAAAATAGAAAGCGAGAACCCCAACAGTGACAGCTAACACCCACCAAAAATCTGGGAAGCCGAAGACAAACCCGCCTAGTGTTGCCATTAATATTAATACTGACACCTTCCGCTATCTTTTAATAGTGTTCTTACGATGTGAGCATATCTATATGTTCCAACCACACATGAATAAAATGCTTTAAATAATGGTTCTCACCTGGCTTTCAACACCGATAATGATACCATATAGTCCAGAGATACCTTATTAATAACACTGTCCTTTGAGGCAAAGCTAAGTAAGTGGACACAGACAGACACACACAGACACAGACACACACACACAGACACACACACACACCCCATGTTTGCACGATGCCAGAGTAACATCTATCTACCTCGTGAACAAGGTAGTCTGTCAGCTCTGGAAACATTACAGAGGCTCTAACCACCAGCGCCACAAAGGATATCTTTGATTCTCTGAATCCTCGGTTAACAGTTTGAGGTCCAGGGTGCAGCTTTGGATCAGTTCGTCTAATTTCTTCTCTTCCTGACTGAGCTCGGTCACTTCTCTGGACAGGCCTTGGCACTGGGCCAGCATGCCCCCGTCCTCAGACAGACTGCAGCCCCTAGAACCCAAACACAGATTCTTTATGGCGCTTTACAGGATCCAAAGGGTGGAAAGAAAAATCATTGGGGTCAACAACCCCCCACACCACCCCTGTGTCACTGAAGGTCATGTTTGTTAGCCAAGGGTTAGATTAGAGCTTTATAAAGACATTTGTCATAAATACTGTCATGCACTTTACACACACCAAAGAAATCAGGTGAAAACAGTAATTTTCTCAGGGTCCTTTTCCTAAGGGGGAAAAAAGCCTGTTTGTTCAGAAGTCTCAAATTCTGAGGGCAAAAAAGACAGCCACCTGGTTCCCATCACCATCACCTAATCCATGCATCCCTGGGGGCATACCAAACAGGTGTGTCAGGCATCTGCCAGAACAAAGACAGGCAGTCAACAGGTTTCTCTAAGGCATAGGTCAAAGCGAGTCCCTGAGCTGTCCCACAATTCCAAACGCACACACACAGTTCCTTTTAGAAACGCACTCAATTGTTTTCAACACTGAGGATTGAACTCAGGGTCTTCTTTAATGCATGCTAGGCAAGTGCTCTACCACTAAGTTACATCTTCAGACCTTGACTGTATTCAGACAGTTTCTTTTCACTTATTCTAAGTATGTAGATACACCATACCATGTTGGGAGTGTGGAGGCCAGGGGACAATTCTGCAGAGTTGGTTCTCTCCCGCTTTAATGAATATGTTTCAGGGATCCAATCTAAGTTGTCAGGCTTTTGAGGCAACCCTTTACTGGATGAGCTACTTTGCAAACCCTTAAATTTTATATATATATATATATATATATATATATATATTTTAAAAACATTCCTCAAACAGTTTGATCCTTTTAATATGATTTCATAGTTCAATGCTGTACTTATAAAATGCCCAACTCTGTCCATGATTCACAAATGACATTATCAAGTAGAATCAGACACAGTGGGACACATGTCTCTGCAGTAGAAACCTAGACACTGAAGTCTTGCCTTCATTGACAGAAGTGTGTTAATCTATTAGAACCAGGGATGAATCTACTTCATGACCCTGTTGATTCATCTTTATCCACAGATGACCAAAATACAGTATCAGAGACATGTGTATGCATCAACAGATCACACATACGCACAGACTTAAGTGTGATTGGTGAACAGCTTCCTTCCCAATTTACAACTGCTGAGGTCTATTGAATTCCATGATCCTCTGGATTCACGCCAATCAAATACAGACCAACAGTATCTAAACAGGAGCACCCCACCCCCCACTAAAAGACTGTTTTTTTTGTTTTTGTTTTTTTGAGATAAGGGTTTCATGTATTCTGGGCTGGCCTCGAAATCCCTTCTCACTGGAAGATGATTTTGAACTTGTGGTTGCTGGTGTTGAACACCACACTCAGTTCATGTGGAGCTGGGGATTGAACCCTGGGCTTCATCCTTCTAGACAAGCACTCTATGAACTGAGCTACATCCTCAGCCCTGACTTTCTACATAAAAACTTTGAGGGGGGAAGAGAAAACTGGGAGGGAGGGAGTGAAGGGGGACAGGAAAGGAGGCAATGTATGTGGAAGCTGAAATTAGGAGACACCGAGGCAGTCACAAAGGCCTGCTGACAGTGGGTGCGGGGGAGGGGTGGACCCCACTCACATCCATTGGACGTTGTTCTTGGACTTCTTCTTGATGAGGTGGATGCCTTCCAGCACGTTGGTGATGTCGTAGATCCTCCTCTTCTGTACTTTGAGCACCTCTGCTGCCTTGTTCAGATCCAGGACCCCATCAGGTGACTGGCTCAGGAGCTGAATGAACTTCTTGGTGAGCAGACCGAGTGACGTGTCATACCGCGTTTTTTCTGAGGGAGATTTTGGAGCTTAAAGAAAAACAAAAACCGAACGGGTGGGGGATAGGGGAAAGGTAAAGAAATGAAGGGTTTCTTCGCAGCTAAGCAAGCCCTCTTTCCCAAGGCAGCCGGATTAGTATCTGAAGGAAGGCTGGTGGTGTTTGGGTGAGTTACAAAAGCTATGAGATTGCTTTATCAGGGAAGGAAGAGACTTCCTATGTCGGGCGATACACTTCCTTGGACTCTGCCTGTCTGTAGTTTCTATTTGCCCTTACCCTATTTTCTGGATCTAATTAAATACCTCACACACAGGTGTTCAAAAGTATCTGCTGAATGGATGAAAGAGTGCCGTGGCCTCAGGGAATCTCACTAAAGAAGCCTAAGCTAAGGAGCCAGGTCACCGCTTTGTCCATAACAGGGTGTCAAAGAGACCTGACCTCACTGGCCATTCAGGCACTGGTGTATTATCACTCGTCAGTTCGCCTTGCAGAACAAGTCTTATTTTGATAAAGAATACCTCGAAAAGTTCAAGCTCTCACCCCTCTTGAACGAAACGCAACGGTATTCAGTGCTGTGCTACTCTACTGGGGCTCAGGCTGAGGTCTAGCCCTTCCACATAGTCTGTGGCTACACTCTTGGGAGACCATAGGGAGAGAAGAGGCAAGTCTAACGCAGCTTTGCATGAAGTGTGGAAGTAGGAAATATCTGGCAGTTTATAATGTATTCATTTCTCTCTCAAATGACATGATGATAGTATTCATGGAGGCAGGAATTAGCTGTGATTCATTGTGTGTAATTACTTGTCTCTTTCCCCCACTTTTTAAGGCACGGTAGGTATCGTGTATCCCAGGCTGGCCTTGAACTCAGGATCATTCCCCCTCCAATTCCCAAACGCTGGGAGTATAGGTGTATGCTACCACACTCAGTTTATGTGGTGCTGGGGACTGGACCCAGGCCTCATCATGCTAGGCAAGCACTCTACTGATTAAACTGCCCCCGTTCCTAAACTAGAGAATGAGGTTGGCTGGGGCATCACTTATCCCACCACATCCCTCTCCATCCTTCTTGCTCTCTTAAGTCACCATTAAAGGGAATGAACATTAAATTGACTAGTTCAAACTGTACATGCATTCAGGGTCTAGAGTGACTATCATCTTCTGAGACACAGAAAGAAATAAAGAAAACATGCCAAAATTATTCATGCCCTGGCATTCTTTCCAGCACAAGCTTGGGAGTCCCACACCAAGGAGCACAGGGAAACAGGTAAAAAGCATCCTTACTTTTTGGACTATCAGGACTCCGCAGTGCAGCTCTTCCTTTGCCCTTGGGGGTTTTTAGACCATCTGAGAGGTACTGATGGCCGCTCTCTCCCAGCTCCAGCCTTCGCTTTGCCTGTAACCAGAAAGTGAGATAGCTGTCACTGGTTCTGTTTGTGCCCCCCTTCTCCTCTATCTCCCACACTGTGGCTTGTTATGCCCCGTAGTCAGGGTCTTACTCAGAAGGCCAACCTGTCACACAAACTCCCTTCCCCTGCAGTGATCACGTACCCACATTTAGATGGACAAAGTAACTCTTCAGCTATGGCCTAATCATTTATTTAATGACTCAACGTATGTACTGGGCATAGGGCTAGTTGCTAAGAACATCTTATGCATTATGGAACTTGAGTTCACATTTGTGGGTATCCTCCAATCTGACTTGGTTGGACACTCTCTGTGTTCCTCAGACACTGTTTACTTATCCCTAGCAGTTATTGGTTGCTTACTTCCCCACCTCTCATTTCCTGTAAGACAGACATTTCTCATTTATCCTTGTATCCTGGAGCTTGGCGAAGAGCCTGGGTCTGTAAGTTTTCAATCACTCTTTCTATGTACATTTATCAAATGAGTCATTTAGAGGAACACAACTAGCTACAGGCTACAAATAGCCCTTCATCAGAAAAATAACATTGCAAATGCACCATCAGGAGCTACAACCAATAGCACTTTCTCTAGCTTATCATTAAATCTGGTAAGTGAGAAGCCATCACATACGTTTTTATCTTATTTGTCACCTCACTTAATGTCTGTCTAACATCTTAGTTAGGAACCTTGGTAAGCAAGTTGGATAAGAATGTCTTCTTCCCAGGGTTCCACTATGATGGGTGTTTAAAGCAAGGTGTCTCCAACTAGACAGACAGTAGGACAGTGTATACCAAGCTCCCTTTAGGATAGCTTCTTCTAGTGAGATTTGCAACTTGAGGTTAACTGCCTATTGTTGTGGAATATTAGTTGAAGATGTGTTACATTCATTTATGCCGGGGAATATTTGTTTAATGATGCAAAGATGTGCTGCATTCTTTTTTGTTGCATTTATTTAACTCTGTGAAGCTGTGTTACTTTGCCTGCCTAAAACACCTGATTGGCCTAATAAAGAGCTGAACAGCCAATAGCTAGGCAGGGCTGCCAGGTGGAAAGAATAAATAGGGGGAGAAACCTAGGCTTGCAAAAAAGAGCAAGGAGAGAAAAGGAGGAGGATGCCAGGGACCAGCCACCCAGTCACACAGCCAGCCATGGAATAAGAAGGAAAGAAAGACATATAGAATAAAGAAAGGTAAAAAGCCCTGAGGCAAAACATAGTTAAAGAGAAACAGGATAATTAAAGTTAGAAAAGCTGGCTAGAAACAAGCCAAGGTAGGGCCAGGCATTCATAAGAATAAGGCTCCATGTATTTATTTTGGGAACTGGGTGGTAGGCCCCCAAAGAGAACTACAGCCTATGATATGGAAAACAGGTAATGAACCAGAGGATGATGGTTATCTGGCTTATTGAAAAGTTTCTGGCTAACTCAGTCCAAAGCAGTAGCCATTGGGCACTGGATTATCCCAATCTACACACTCTACAAGTCTGAAATACACATTGGATTCCAAATAAAAAGTAAAATAGCCTATGAATTTTGTGTGGATGGAAGCCAGAGGACAACCTTGGGTGCTGTTCCTAAGGTGCTACCCATATTGATTTTTTTAAAGATAGATTCTTTTATTGACCTGGAATTTGTACATCAGGCTAGTCTAGCTGGCCAGTGAGCTCCACAAATCCACTTGTCTCCATCTCCTCAATGCTGGTGTTACAATAGCTCAGGTCATCATAGGCACAACTAGCTTTTACCAACCAAGCTATCACCCCCAGTCCAACAGCTCACTAATTTTGATACTGATTATGTTAAAAAGATACTTTGGATTTATAAAATATTGAGTATTATGCAGCTTTCATGTGTGCACATTATCTTTCTACTGGACAGGGTTAAGCTAAGCATTCATCGAATGGTCCAGGAAGGACAACTCAGCAATTTGCTTTCCTGACTTCATTTCCTGCTCCCAACTCTCCCTCCCAATCCATGTGTGTTGCATAGTTTTGGTTTCCCTGGCCAATGTTCCCTCTCTGGACAACCAGCCTTTCCCCTGCAGAGCCTGAGTGCATTTGAATACACCTGGGTTTGTTGAATCCTGCCTCCTGGCCCCACCCCCACAGCCAACAGGTTGTACGGCATAAGGCCATGGCTGGGGGAGAAAGGGACAACTTTAAGAATTTTCCTGGAACTACAAGCAAGGAGTTGTAGACGGGAAAACAGGGATGGAGAAAGGAGACCGACTTGGCTCATGCAGCAAGAGCAATAGTTGGTCTTCTCCAGAGTCTTTTGTTGTTTTATCCAATAAAACCTTTTTATTGAAAGCACTTTGGGTTGAAATACTGAGAGTGTGTAATGAGCACCAGTGAAGTCAGGATGGGCTGGGGTGCAATGGACAGCTGCCAGGTCCTGGTAGAATGTTGAATGGCAAGATGTATGTGCTCTTGTGTGTGTGAATGCTATCTTGTGGCTATTACGAAGCTGTTACAGATAGAAGCCTTACTTTGAGGCTAGACCACCTGAAAGTAAGCCACTGTGTTCTGGTTCTGTTATCTCAGTGAAAAAGAATCCAAAGAGTTCAGATAACGATCTCCTCCTCCCAAGGCAAAGTCAACCGAAGGCAAAGCTGGAAGGTTGGGATCCAGAGCTCCTAGGCCTGGAATCTACACTCTCCTTAAGTCAAGATCTATCCTCTGGCCAGCAGCCTAGGTCCTTGTGAATTTTGCCTCATCACCCTAAGCCATTTTGTTTTGTTTTGAAGCAAAGGCCTAAAGAAGCACAAAGTCACAGGCCAGGGAATCCCTAGAGGTCTGTTGCTAAGAGACTGAAGTCTAACTTCAGTCACTAGAACTAGCTTCCATGTGTGACTCTGGTTACTAAGCATCAACAAAGCAGGGCAATTCTAAATACCAGATAGTCTACTAAGTGGTAGTGAAAGAGCAAAAGGAAGGCCTGAGATGTCGCAGTCTCTTAAGGGACTCGACCATGAAGCTTAGAGACCCACAAACAAGCTACAGAAGAAAGGCAGTCCAAGATATCCTTCCCAGAGCATCCAACAGGGCAGGCCATTAGCAGCTCCATCCTATCCCCACCAAGTCAGTCCATATCTGCCATCCCTGTTGAAGACACAATGGACCATAGAAAGTGATCATCATATGGTGTTCCACTTTCTTAAATAGGTATTTCTGTTGGGTTATTTTATCCCTTTCTTCCACTTCATGTACAGAAGGGCTGAGTTAGACCTGAATGGACCACATGTTTCCTGTAAGTCCCCAATTTGAACATTTCTATAGTAATTGGACTCGTGGGTGAAGGCTAAGAATTTTGATCTATGATAGCACATCACTTTAATGCTGAAGAGAGCAAATCGAATCATATATACTTAGTAAAACAAAAAGCTAGATTAAGTAGTGTGGGTGATCTCTGCCTCCATTGACATGCTGATGAAAGTCTCTTCTGCAATCATTTTTGCTTGCTTACAGTGTGAGCATCTTGGTGAAAACTGGTGTGAAACATGTGTTTGGTCTTTATTCAGTGTCCTGACCGACAACTCCAAAAATCTATGGCTTTTCTAGTGCTCTGTCATTGGTGTGTTAATGAGCTGCATAATGGTACTAACTAGAGGTTTGGAGCTTATATTACTTTTGGGCTGCCGTGATAAAGTCCTTGACAGAGATAACAAGTGAGGAAAGGTTTATTTCAGCTCATGGTTTTGTGAATTCCAGTCCATCACAGAGGGAAAGGCAGGGTTGGGTGTGGAAGGGCATGGTGGAGTGTATGCCATTTGGGGTGTGGAGGAAGCTAACATCATAGCAAATGGGGAAGCAGAGTGGCCAGGACTAAGGACAGTGAAAGACCCGCCCCTAGTGACCCACTTCCTTCCCCTAGCTCCTACCTCCTGAATCTTCTACAAGCCTACAACAAATACCCCCAACCAGCTGGGAAACAGCATTTGAGACATGGACCTAGGGGCTGTCAGTCTCTGACCATAACAAGGATTTTAGCTTCAACTTCAATCTCCAGACAGGGGAAGGGGGCTATAATGGCTGAGATGGTTGTCAGTGGCCAGTAATTCAACCAATCATGCCTATACAATGAAGCATCTATTAAAAACTCAAAAGACTGGGTAAGTAAACATGGAGATCGGTCATCAAGAGGAAGTACAATAAGGTCCACCCCTTCTGTGAACTTCACTCCACCCGTCTTCCTCATCTCTCTCCTCTGGAATAGCCTTCATAATTAGCCAGTAGGGGTAAGTAAAGTGCCGATGGCAATGGATGCAGTTGGTCAGTCCTTACACACAGGTAAAACAACCCGCGGCTTGGGGCTGGCACAGGAAGTAGCATGTCTTGGGGACAGAGCCCTTTAACTTTAGGTAGATGAAATCAGGACTGCCTAAGACAGCGAGGGTCCTGACACAGACCGTAGTACAATTACTCAGTAAAATCTGAGTGTTTATTAGACACTGATGTTAACTATTTTGTACTTGATTACTATGTCTTTTCACGATCACTAGATAAGGCGGTTGCTATTACCTTCTATTTGACCTGAGAAAACTGGAATTTAAAACACCTAGTAACATTCTCAAGAGCCCAGAGCTGGTATGCCTTGTCAATGCTTTCTTTCTTTCTTTCTTTCTTTCTTTCTTTCTTTCTTTCTTTCTTTCTTTCTTTTTCTTTCTTTCTGTCTCTCTTTCTGTCTTTCTCTCTCTCTCTCTCTCTCTCTCTCTCTCTTTTTCTTTCTTTCTTTCTTTATTAAGTTTTTTGAGACAGGGTTTCTCTGTGTAGTTTTGCGCCTTTCCTTGAACTCACTTGGTAGCCCAGGCTGGCCTCAAACCCACAGAGATCCGCCTGGCTCTGCCTCCTGAGTGCTGGGATTACAGGCGTGCGCCACCACCACCACCCGGCGCCTTGTCGATGCTTATGGCCACTTCATGAGAAGCTCGGGAAAAATTGCCATATAAAAACATATTAAGAGTTATAGTAAATCGGTGCCACTTTGTTTTAGTTTTTATTTACGTGTATAGGTGCCCACAGAAGCCAGAAGAGGACACTGGATCTTCTAGAGCAGGAGTTACAGGCAGCTGTGAGCCACCTGATAATGGTGCTGGAAACTGAACTCCAATCCTCTGCAAGAGGAACAAACATTCCTAACCCTCAGCCATTCCTCCAGTGCCTTATTTATCAATAACTTTAAAATAATTATTTTAAAGAATTCACTTATTTTTACTTTATGTGCATTAGTATGTTGCCTGCCTATGTCTGTGTGAGGGTGTCAGGTCCCCTGGGACTGGAGTTACAGAGAGTTGTGAGCTGCTATGTAGGTGCTGGGAATTGAACCTTGGTCCTCTGGGAGAACAGTGATCTTAACTGCTGAGCCGTCTCTTTAGTCCCCTTAAAATAATTTTTTTTATAACTAAAAAACTATACTTTTTCATAAATAATTGATCTATTTATTTGCATGCATGTGTACACAAATTTGTGTTCATGTGTCCTTGGAGGCTAGAAGAGGACATTGAAGCCCCTGGAGCTGGAGTAACAGGAAGTTGCAAGGCATATAATGTGGGTGCTAGGAACCCCACTCCTCTGGAAGAGCACTAAGAACTCTTATCCACTGAGCCATCTCTCTAGCCCCTTGATGTTAGCTTCATAATAAACTTAACTATTACTTTATTCAGTAAGAAAAAAACCTCTGCGTTATATAATAAATGCACACTCACTTTTATCATGGCAAACAGGTGTATGTGTAAAGCAGGATTTCCTCCACGCCTGATCCCCAGTGCCCTTTCTCAAAAATAAGTACTGCTAAGTTACCTGGACGACAACTTTTCAGATGCTGTGTGTAACTAACTCTAAGTATATATAATATGTAGGTATACGTCACCTCAGTGTTAACACCTTTTACTTTTCTCTTTTCATAAATAATAGCAAAACATATACTATTTTATCAGTAAATGTCTTGAAGTGTGATCCCTGGCAGTGCATACAGTTTTGAATGAACACTTACCATTATTATATAATAATTTCTCCATAATTATTCATGATAGCTCTGTGGAGTAGGTATTAACACACTCTTTCTGTACTGAGCTAACCAGTGAATGTGATCTGTGCATATTGTAAGTGACCATGAATTTCTGATGCTGTGAAATGAACCTCCTCAGCTTTCATACCAACTTGTGGGGACTGCCACAGCATGATTTCATATGACAATAAAGGTCTAGAAGTTTTAGGTTTTAGCTAAGATTTCACTATATAGCCTTGAACTCACTGTTCAGGCCTTGAACTTACAGAGATCTGCATGTCTGGGATTAAATACATGCACCAACATGCCCACTTTAGAATCTCAAGTCTTAAGTAGTTTAGGCTCCCCAGGGTGAAAGACACACCTATCACCACATTTGTTTGTTTGTTTGTTTATACAGAGTAAGACAAGGGATCAATTCTCCAATCCCCTTGGTAGATAAATCACAAAGCTTTAGTGTTGCACGTAAGTGTATCTGTGCACTGGTTGGAGGTTAACCACCACATATCACATGGAAAGCCTTCCAGAAAAAATACTGTGGTGACTACAGTTGTAGAAAGAGATGTCTGATCACATGGGGTGGGAGGATGGGGGAGACACTTGAACAAAAGTTCCCCATATATGCCCAGGGGAGAGAAGTGTGAAAAGATCCATGGCAAGCTAAGCATGATGGTGCACACCTGTAATCCTAACACCTAGGAGGATGAGTATGAAGCTAGCCTGGACTACACAGAAGGAGCCTATCCTTAAAAAAATATCCACATCCAATGTTAATGGTGGTTATTTCTGTGAAGTAAATTGAAATGAGGCAATGATTTCATGTTTATTTTTGTAAATTTTTATTGTATTTTACAAAGGGCCATATCCACATATACATTAAACTTGTAACATTCAAATTAGCAATTCCACAGTATAAACGGAACAGGAATTTCTTCTCTGGCATCTGTGTATTAGAAACAGCAGTTTAGGAATGGTGACATGTCTTTTGATCCCAACACTCAGGGGGCAGAGGCAGGAGATTTCAGTGAGTTTGAGACCAGCTTGGCCTACATAGTGAGTTCCTAGGCAGCCAGGGCTACTTAATGAGATGCTGTCTCAAAACAAACATGTGAAAAATACTTGTATTTTCCTAGTTGTGTCCATCAGAAATGACAAAGTCTTGGAGGAAGAAAATGCAGTGAGCTACTACTGATTTATATAATGGAATGTCAGGCAATGAGAAAATACACTGCATATGCAAACTTCACATAGTAAAGAGAGTAAAGCTGTCCTGGGGGGTTACATGCAGAGAAATCAGCTACAGAAGGATACATATGAATAGTTTATTGTTTTTTGTTTTTAGAGACAGGGTTTCTCTGTGTAGCTTTGGAGCCTGTCCTGGAACTCACTCTGTAGACCAGGCTGGTCTCGAACTCACAGAAGTCTGCTTGCCTCTTGCTTCCTGAGTGCTGGGATTAAAGGTATGCACCACCCTAGCCTGGCTACATACCAAATAGTTTAGAAAGCATAAATTGAGAGGGGACTGGCCATAGGGATTTTACTTTCTTCTTAGCATTTGATGTTTCAGAACCATTCTAATGTATGCATAGCTTACTTGCATAAGGAAAAAGCCAAATCCATATCCATTTCGGGCTAAGCAAACAAAATATGCTGGCTTCACATTTTGACTGCTCAAAGTCTTATGCACCACCCAATGTGGATGTGTTCAAAACAGACCAGACGGAGTATGCTAAGAGAAAGGGTACCCAGCTCCATGGCAGGAGGGGGAACAATGCTGTCGCCCACTACACAACCAAACCACTGGAAAACTAGGGTAAGAACGAGTGTGACAGCTGCCGTAAACGAACAGAAATCGAACTTCCCCAGTTACTGAGTCTGGAGAAGAAAAGAACGGCACACAGGACACAGTATCTCAAAGACAAAGAATGGATAAGCATTCTGAACAAGGAAAAAGGAAAAGAAAGGGGAACAAGACAAAAGGAATGAGGCCCAGTTACAGTGAACTGTATGTAGTGTGCCCCAAATACTGAGGCATGTTCTTTTTTCTTCTAAAGATTTGTTTATTGTATTTGTGTGTGTGTGTGTGTGTGTGTGTGTGTGTGTGTGTGTGTGCGTGTGCCTAAGTGTCTGTAAGTACACTACAAGTGTGCAAGTACCCTCAGGAGCCAGAGGATCTCCTGGAACTGAGATCCCCTGGCACTGGAGTTGTAGCTGGTTGTGAGCGATCCAATGTGGGTGCTGGGAAATGAACCTAAGTCTTCTGCTCTTAACTGCTGAGCCCCATGGGCAAGGAAATTAACTGACTCAGTCTTTGTTATTTTTCAGGCCATTTAAATATTTATTAAGTGCCTGTATTAGTAACTTTTCTTGTTGCTTTGACAAAGACCTGATAGGTAGCACTTTAAGAGGGGAAGGATTTATTTCGGCTTACAACTTAAGAAGGGATATTGTCTGCCATGGCAGCAGGAGGTCAACAGAAAGTGGGGCCTGGCTCTAAAGCTTCAAGGCTGGTCTCCAGTGACTCACTTCTTCCAGCTCCAACTCCTAAAGGGTCTAAAACCTTTCAAAAACAGTGCCCCTAGCCGGGGAAACGGTGTTCAAACACGCGAGCCTGTGGGGGACATTTCAGGGTCGAAACACAAGGATGCCTTCAGTATTCCAGGCCTTGAATGGTCATAACTGGGAAGGTGGTACAAGGGTCCCTGCTGTCAAAGAGAACACAAGCAAACAAAAAGAAATGCATCAGAAATCCTGCAGCGAGATCTAAGAGAGAGGCTCAGAAGAGCATCCTGTTTGAGCTTGTGGGTGAGAAGCCTCTAGAAGGAAAACAACTCTAGAAAAGAATAAGTGGAAATCGGAACAGGTGCCTGGAGAACACCTGTTTCTCCATCAGCATTTCCAACTTGAATGACAATCACCACCCTAGCTCAGCCCATTCCTTCTCTCGACTTTTTAAACTTCGCTATAGCTTTCATGTATGGATTTACTTGGGAATCCAATTCTACACACACACACACACACACACACACACACACACACACACACACACACACGGTTCTAAAAGAAAAGCAATTTCAAACTGACCTATAATGCTTAGAAGCCATTTAGTCATGAACCAATACCTGCCTTCCTTTTTGCACATTTAAAAACAGGATTTTGAAAATAATGGTGTGTGTGTGTGTGTGTGTGTGTGCATCTGAGTGCAGGTGCCCTCTGAGGCCAGAGGCATCAGATGTCCCTGAAGCTGGAATCACAGGTGGTTGTAAGCCACCCAATATGGGTGCTGAGAAACAAACGCAGGTCCTGTATAAGAAAAGCATGCCCTCTTAACCACTGGGATACTTCTTTACCAGCCCTACACATTATTTTTTACTTTTGGTATATGTGCACAGCAGTTTTACCTACATGTATGAATGTGTACCATGTGCATGCAGTGCTCATACAGGTCAGAAGGGGGTGGAGGATCCCCTGGAACTAGAGTTACAGAAAAATTGTGAGCCTATACCTGGATGCTAGGAATCAAACCCAGGTCTCCCCTGCAAGAGAAACAAGTGTTCTTAACTGCTGAGACATCTCTCTAGTCCTGCTGCCTTGTTGTTAAGAACAATTTAAGATAATCAAACAAATAGATGTCCCAAAGTCTACCATTTCAGAGCATTCAGAGTGCTTACTTTCCCAGGAGAACCAATGTCACCATTGCTGCAGACACAATGTAGCCAGGCGGTGGTGGCACACACCTGTAATCCCAGCACTCGGGAGGCAGAGGCAGGTGGATCTCTGTGAGTTCAAGGCCAGCCTGGTCTAGAGAGCTAGTCCAGGACAGGCTCCAAAAGCTACAGAGAAACCCTGTCTAGAAAAAAACCCAAAAACCCAAAAACACAATGTCCTTATGTAGTATGCGTATGCAGCCAATTTGTGATTTGGCCATTTTTGTTATTCTGTGCTGTCTTCCAATGGTGCAATTCTCCTCTCCCCTTCCTCCCTTCATTAAGGTCATTATGTATATCATGATTATTGAAAGTTAGTTCATTTTAAAACCAAATATAATACAGTTTGTGTTTTCTTTCAGTTAACTATTGCTGGGGAAGACCTCTTTGGTGGTCTAACCCCCTATAAACTGCCCATGCTCCTGAAGGTTACCCCAGGTGAACTCAGTGGTTCACAGGTTAGACTTGGGTGGAACCATGTCTTTGATCTGTTGATAGTACCTATCTGAGGTGAGTGGATGTTCATTTCCCACTTGCCAGGAAAAGCTCCACAGTGCTTGTATGTTATCGCTGGTGTGTCCGATCTTTCTTGCCTTCACTATACCTCCATTTCCCTAATCCTCCATTTTTGATAGTCTACCAAGGCCCACTCTTCTTTCTGCCCTCAGCTCCCAACCTACTGTCTAGACCCTGGGCTGTTTCCCAGTCCCCAGCATGGCTGTTGTTCTGACATCTTCGTTCACTGTCTGCAGTGCTGAAGCCTCTGGTACACATTATTTTATCTGCCTAGTATTGGGAACCTGTCTCCTATGTGAGAAAATGCTGTTTTATCAGTGTGCATGGCAGGTAGTCCCATCTGCTACAGAGGCTGAAAACACCTGCTTGTTTCTAGCTTCCCGGGAACTTTGGCCTCGACTAGCTTCTTAAGGTGAAGGTTGTAACTCCACACGGGGTCGGAGTCACAAAATGTAGGAGTCACAAAACAATTTGGGAAAAGCAAAAAGGTTTTGAATGTGCAACCATCAAAACCTAACCCAAAATGAAAGATGTGAATTGATCCTAGACGCCAGACAGTGTTTGACCAGGTTGCATCACACAACTTTAGTGCAGCCTTGGTTCTGAACACACAACACACGGTTTGTGCTCTCCATGCCGTCACTCCAGAAAACACCAATGAACACTGCATGCAACAGCACAGCTCAGATCTGAGATCATCGAGGTTACAAACGACCGTGTTTCCACCCTATACACAAAGCTTTCTGCTGACAGATACTGCGGCTTCATCATGGAAAACAAAGACTTTTTAGTATTTCCCTCCCATCGTTCCTCAGCATGTAATAGAATCCAATTAGTATATCGTTGCAGTACACTGTTTTAGAACGCATGATTTGGAAAACAAAGCGAAAACCCAGAACTGCTGTTTGAGTTGTTGACTTCAGTTTCATTAAAAACTTGAGGATAAAGACAGGATTTCCAATGATTTCTGAAATGGCACTAAACATATTTCTGTCATTTAGTTACGCATTTATGTGACGTGGAGTTCTCAGCATTGAAGATTATAAAGCAAAAATATGAATCAACTGTGAAAAGGGTTGAATATGCTCTGGTTTCTGTGGCGGTCTGTCAAGATTTAACTCCTTAAGCCTCCCACCCCACCCCCAACTCCCAATATTGGGGATTGAACCCAGAGCCTGAATAGACCAGGAAAGTTATATTTCTCTTAGCTCAAGATTTCATTGTTCGCTTTCAAATAAAAAAGCACATATATTTTATTAGTATACAAATCTGCCTTTGTTCCTAATAGGCGTGGAAAAATTGTATACATACAAAATATGGTTTGAGGGGCTGCAGAGATGGCTCAGTAGTTAAGAGCCTCTTCCAGAGGACCCAGGTTCAATTCCCAGCACCCACATGGCAGCTCACAACTGTCTGTAACTCCCGCTCCAGGGGACCCAACACCCCCTCACAGACATACATGTAGGTAAACACCAATGGAAAAAAAATAAAGTAAAATAAAAACAAAATATGCTTTGAACAATGTTAAAAATAATTTATTATCAGTAAATGTTCAGTTTGTACGCCTATGATATATACTCATGAACCTGGGGTCATATAAGAATTTCTTGGTCATGGGCTGGAGAGATGGCTCAGGGTAAGAGCACTGACTGCTCTTCCAGAGGTCCTGAGTTCAATTCCCAGCAACCACATGGTGGCTCACAACCATCTGTAATGAGATCTGGTGCCCTCTTCTGGTCATACATGCTGTATACATAATAAATAAATAAATCTTAAAAAAAAAAAATCACTGCAAGTTCTAGGCTGGCCTGGTCTACAGAGCAAGGAACAGGACAACCAGGACTAATGAGATTTCCCCCCAAAAAGAAAGAAAAATAAATAAATAAAAAATAAAAATAAAAAAAGAATTTCTTGGTCAAAAAAGCTACAAGTTGGAAAAATTTAAGCCCTTGACCTAGGCAAGGGATGGAGCATGGAGCCATCCTGGACTTGAACTCTGGGAAATATCACATGCTGATCATAATCATGGTGGTGTTACCAGTAGCAGGAGGAAGTACATGGTGCCATGATGATGATTATAGAGGCCCAGGGGCTAGCCTTAGTGAAGTTCAACTGCTGTGCCCTCCTGCAGGGCCTCACATTTTGGCTCTAGCTCTAGCTGTCAAGGGTTCGTGCTCCGACTTGTCTCCTGAGCTTGGTCTTCATCGTCCCAAGCACTGTGAGTTATCTAACAGCCTTGCAACAAATTCCTCTTCGGTTTCAATAAACATGAACTTGTTCTGCTTACACCCGAGTCAGCACCCTTGTCGCATTAGTAATCAATTGCCTTCCTGGAACATGGCCGAACAGTAGTATGGAACATTCAATTGCATTTCTCAACAGGGATAAAAACATGTATTTTACCCTGGTACTTGATAGTTTGGCTAAGGGAAGAATTCAAAGCTGAGCATCAGTGGGCCTCAAAGTGCCAAAGACTTCTGTTTTCACATCAGCACCAATGCTGAGAAACCTACAGCCAATCTGAGCCTCATTCTTTTCTTTTGCCATTATTTAATTTTAAACCTTAAAAATTGTTTATTTTTACGTGCATACCTGTTTTGCCTGCATGTGTATGTGTGTACCACATGCACTCCTGGTGTCCTTGGAGGCCAGAAAAGGGAATTTAATCCTCTAGAATTCTAATTACAGATGGTCGTAAACTGCCACATGGGTCCTGGGAACTGAATGAATCCTCTTAACTGCTGAGCCATCTCTCCAGCCCCAGAACTTCAGGTTTTGGTTGTTGTTGTTTTAAACGTGTGTGTGGGTGTGAGCATGCACATGCGCCATAAGACATATATGGAAGTCAGAAGACAACTTTTAGGATCAAGCTCTCTAATTCCACTCTGTGGGTCCCAGGGATTAAACTGAAGTCACAGGTTTGGTGGCAAATGCTTTACCTCAGAACCATCTTGCCAGCCTTATCTTTAGTTTTCGAATGGTGGTGGGAACTGAGCCCAGGCCTTCATGCATTCTAAGGCAGTGCCCTCATGCCGAGCTACATCTTCAGTTGACCTCCCTGGAAGCTTCTAGGTTTGCTTATCTACTGATTACTGTAAGATGTCCCTAACACGTACCCAAGATGCACTTTGTTAGCTACTCACCAAAGAGCACATAGGTCTTCTTGGCCTAACTACAAAGATGTTTTGATTGTCAATCATGATCTTGCTGCTTCTGTCCAATCTGCCAGATATTTCTAACCTTTTTAGATTGATTCTATTTACCTTTACCCATTTCTTGGTCACTTTGTTGTACTTATTTATGCTATATCAAATTTAGCTTCTGCATTCCTATTTTGATCAATTTGCCTTTTGAAAATTACATTTTATTATGTTTGTGTATATGTAGAGGCATACATGTGGAAGTCAGAAGAAAACTGGTAGGAGTCAGTTCTCTCCCTCCACCATGTGGAACGTGGCATCAAATTCAGGCCATCAGACTTGGTGACATGTGTCCTTACCTGCTGAGTCATCTATCTCTCAAGCCCCTTTTCTTTAATTTGTATGTGTGTGCATTTCTATGTATATGTACGTGCACTATGTGTGTCGGTACCGCGTTCCAAGGGGTTGTGAACCATCCTAAACCATGGGTGCTGGAACCATTTCCCTAGCCAACAATTAGATTTTTAACTTTTAGGGGCATTTGTTTATCTCTCTCATGAACTTATTTCTACAGTTATTTTGATTTATGAATAAATTGTCTGCTCTCTGGTGACATTAATACTCGCTCCACTGACTTTTGGCTTTATCATACCAATACTTGTAGGCCTTTCCAGGACTCTGTGTTTACAGTTTCCTGGCATTCCAGAAATCTCTTGAATTGTCCTTTCCATGAAGGCCCTTTCTCATCACTTCTTCATGTATCTGAGGAGAGAGACCCAGCTATACTGCTCAGGCTGTCACAACCATCTCCTGAGCTTTCCAAGTGCGGCTATTACAGGAGTGTGCCATCTTGCCCAGCAGGTTTATCTTTCCTAAGAACAGGTATGATCGCCGTTTTCATGAAGCAGCAGCGATCCTGTATTGAAATCTCAGTTAGGCATGGTAGCACAAGCTTGTAAGCCCAACACAAGGGAAGAAGAAGCAAAGGCAGGAGGCAGGCTACAAATCAAACTGGCCCTCTGTCCATGGCAGACTTAGGTCAGCTGGGGCCACTGAGAGGCTCAGTCTCTAAAATAACTTAGTAAAAACAATTCTCATTCATTAGGAAATCTGCACCAGACATGTTTGTTAACAGATGAGTTCACATAATTGATGATTTCCCCTTGCAAAGTCTAGTATCTTCCTCAAGTCTTTACAGGATGTTGCCTTGAAAGACAATAACTGCTAGGCATGGGGGTTAGTTATCCTGGTTGGTTTTTATGTCAACTCAACTCAAGCTAGTCATCTGAGAAGAGAGAACCTCAGTTAAGAAAATGTCTATAAGATCCAGTGGTAGGCAAGCCTGTAGGGCCTTCTCTTAATTAGTGACTGATGGGGAAGGAGATGGTGCTGGTCCATTATGGGTGTGGTTATATCTAGCCGGGTGGTCCTGGGTTCTATAAGAAAGGAGGGTGAACAAGTCTGAAGAAGCAAGCCAGTGAGCAGCACCATTCTATGGCCTCACAAAAGTTCCTGCCTCCAGATTCCTGCCCTGACTTCTTTTGATGATGAACAGTGATGTGCAAACTTCATAAGCAAATAAACCTTTTCCTCCCCAACTTACTTTTGGTCAGGGTGCTTCACCACAATAGGAACCCTAGAGACAGGGATCATTGGCCTGTGATCCCAGCCCCGAGGCAGGAGGACCTTGAGTTCAAGGCCAGCCTGGGCTACATGAGAACTTGTCTTAAAAACAAAAAACAACAGGATGCAGAGTGATGTCTCAGAAGTTAAGAGTGCTTACTGCTTTTACAGAGAATCAGGGTTCAGTTCCCAGTACCAGCATGGCAGTTTGTAACTGCTTGTAACCCTAGTTCCGGGGGATCTGACACTATCTTCTGACATCTCACACATGCACATGGCACACATACTTAACTCAGGCACATACATACGCTCATAAACACTTAAAACAACAAGACCAAGGCAAAACCAGGCTAATTCTGTATCCATGTCAAATGAACTATAAGAAGGTCCTGATTAATAACCTGATACACCAACTAAACCCAATATACTTACATGAAGTAAGGGCAGAAGGGCATATGTATAATAATTTGTAGATAATGACCTCTGTGTCTGTGAGTCCAGTGGTCTTCCCAGCAGAGGGGTCTGGCTGAAAATGCTCCATACACACAGCATTCTGTTCTGGTCTAAATGTGACATGCCTTTTCCAGACACAGGGGAGAACTGCACAACTAACTTAAGAGAGGGTTTTCAATGCCCTCATCTGATTTGCGATGTGTTGTTGCCTTAAAATGACTGCTAATCTTAAGTATGTAAATACTGTCCACACAAGGGAACACGTCCTCTTTGGACACCCAACTTTCTACGTTAAAGTTTCAGCAAAAACATGTCAAATATGTTGGGTGGTGAGTGGTGATGAAGTTTAGGCTGATCCTGCTGTGCAGAGGTCTCACAGCAAGTGTTCTGGAATCTTCTACTCAGTATAGTTTAGTTTATTCTACTTTTCTTTCTGAGTCCTAACTTTTGGCCTCGTGGTTTGTATATCTCTCCTCAAGACCAGTGAAATAAAACAGGAGTTCAAAAGCATTTTCTGTAAAGGGCAAATGAGTATGTTAGGCTCTGGTGTACCCACAGAGAGGATATCAAAGAATGGGATGGGCAGTGTCCCCATAAAACTTTATTTATAAACTAGGCAAGGGGCCACATTGGGACCATAGCCAGTTCCAGAACTATGGGGATGGACTCCTTTTTGTAACTTACTAGGATCTTTTTAAATCTGTGTGCATACATGTGTACAATGTGTGTGTTCATGTGGCATGACTGCCACCCTGAGTGTCACACTGTGTATGACGGTCACATGACAACCTTCAGTTAGTTCTTGCCTCCCACTTTGAGACAGGGTCTCTTGTTTGTTACCGCATATACCGGGCTAGCTGGCCCATGAGCCCCTGGAGCTTCTGTCTCTTCCTCCCATTTTGACTTAGAAATGCTGGGATTACAGGTATGTATGACTGTGACTGGCTTTACATGGGTTCTGGTGATTTGCACTCAGGACCCCACATATGTGGAACAAGTACTTTGCCCACTGAGCCATCTCCCAATGGGCAACTTTTGTTTTGTTTTGTTTTTGTTTTTTGGTTCTTTTGAGACAGGGTTTCTCTGTGTAGCTTTGCACCATTCCTGGAACTTGCTTTGTAGACCAGGCTGGCCTCGAACTCACTGAGATCCTCCTGGCTCTACCTCCCAAGTGCTGGGATTAAAGGCGTGCGCCACCACCGCCTGGTGTTGTTTTGTTTTTGATAGAAGGGCCTTACTATGTAGCCCTGGCTAGCCAGTAACTCATTATCTAGACCAGGCTGTCTTTGAACCTGCCTGCCTTTGCATCTGGAGAACTGAGATTAAAGGTGTGTACCACTACACTCAGAAGTAGTTTGTATTTTTAGTAATGGACTCTGTATTGCTCCTCATCAATCATCTTTTTGGGTAATAAGATGACTCGGCCACGCTTTGGTCTCTTAGCTGAGGATTGAAAATGTGTATTGAAAAGAAGAGTGATGCTAAGCTTTCCATCCGAATCACAGACATGACTCTTATATGTTTTTAGCCATTCATAGCTACAAACATAGTTTATAGGCATATGAAAAACCATAAACAGTTCCTTACTTGGGGGCTGACAGGTCTATTTTAGGGAGCATCTGAGCCTAGAGGATCAACAAAAGAGCATGAGGACAACTGGGTTATAGTGAGCCTGTTTCAACAGTAAGGAAGGCAGGCAAAGGATGGGAACCCTTGCCGGTCTGTCTGGCACTGTGCCAAAGTTATCCAACGCGTAGACAAGCGATGGGTGGCTCTGCTCACTCTCTTCTCATTCCATATAAACTCAAGCCTCCAATCCTGCATTTGGAGGCTGGAGATTTCCAGATTGCAACAGAGAAAGGAGCGTGCGACACAGGTGAATCTGGTCAAGTTCTTGAGCTGAGATGATGGAGCTGAAGGAGGGGCGAAGGGCATCAAAGCAGTCAGAACCGGACAGAGAACCAGGAGGAAGGGGTTAGGGGTTGGGGGAGATAGAGAAAAAGTGAGCAAGAGCATCCAACCCCCTTGGAGATCCATGGAAAGCCCCTCCTGTGGACTCAGTGGAGCAGAGTTGGGCCCAGAGAACACAGGAAAATTCAAGGAGAAAATAAAATAAAGTCTTATAGAAATAAGGGACATACACAGTGGTGAGAACTCCTGTCGGGCCAGAAACTGGCTCTGTTCCTACCAGGCAGCCAAAACATGCCTCACAAATCATGGGTACGGGGAGAGCATGGAGATGGGTATTCGTCACCTCACTCAGGAGGAAAAGGAGCCCTCCAATAAATACTGCTTGGCTCACACCCAACAAAGCAAGACCTCAAAGATGAAACCAGTGGCTGCATCTTAGAACAAAGTTCAAGAATATTTACAGAAATACAAAAAAGTACAATGACTAGTATCCTGCCAAAAATTACTAGGTTCCTAAAAAGGCCTAGCTGGGAGTAGGTGCTTGGGATCAGAGGCAGGAGAATCAGGTCAAAGCAGAGTTGAAGGTCAGCCTGAGTTACAAGAAATCCATCCTCTAAACCAACCAACTAATCATCCATCCACCCACCCACCCATGCACCCACCCACCTACCCCAAATCCTATCACAACACAAATGTAATGGCTCAGTGTGTAAAGTTTCTTGCTGCCAAGCCTGATGACCTGAGTTGACCCCACAACTTACACAGTAGTGGGAAGAGAGAACCAACTCTTGTAAGTTGTCCTCTAACCTCCATTCTGTGCTGCATGCATCCACATCCACAACAAACAAACAACACAAACAAGACACTATAATCACATTGTTTAAAACTAGTGATGAAGAGAAAAAGAACAAAAACGATAGACCAGTTCTCATTTGTAACAATGCATCCAGAATGCAGAACAACTTTTTTTTAAGTATTGAAAGAAAAGGTTCTGGCAAACTTGACTTTCACACCTAGCAAAAATATCCTTCCCAGTTCAAAGGGAAAAGAATGTCTTAGTGGTAAAAGCTAGGTTGGGACATAGCCTAGTGGTAGAGGGCCCAGCATGAGCAAAGGCCTGGTATTTCATCCCCAACAATGCCCTTGGAAAAGATTCTTCAACAGTGGACCCAGAGCAGAAACATGAAAGCCCTTCAAGGAGGAGACAATGCCAAGTGGAAACCTGCACAGGAAGGAAGAGCATTAGCAGGATGACCAGACGGCTACACACGCAACGTCTCCGCCTTGATTTTAAATCTTAAAAGACAACCATCAGGGCTATAGATGGCTCAGCAGTTAAGAACACTTGCTGCTTTTCCAGGAGACCCATGTTTGGTTCCCAGAACCCACACCAGGCATCTCACAACAGACATAAGCCAGAGGTCAACTGTGGGTATCAGTCCTCAGGAGCCATCTACCTTGTTTACAAGACACAGTATGTTGTTACAGGACAACTTCGGAGGGTCTCTTCACCCAGTGACAGAAACATTTTTCCACACCGCATTTCTATTTCAATCAAATCTCTTCAGATACACCCTGCATACTGGAGAAACAGCTCAGCGGTTTATCACATTTATTGCTTTGGTAGAGGACCCAGGTTCAATTCCAAGCAACCACATGGTGGCTCACAACCTCTAGTTCCAGGAGATCCAACATCCTCACTTGACCTACTCAGGCATCAGGAACACATGTGGTGCACATGCAACACACAGGTAAAACACTCTTACACATAAAACAAAATAATAATTTAAAAACCAGATAAGCCCTGTGGCTCCCTCTTGATGTCCATTTCTCTTAAGTGCCTCCCAGCTATATCACGGAGGAACAACTCACTGTGGAAAGTGTTGCAGAAACCCAACTTCGTACATCCTCCCACTTGATAAGGTAAACACAGGATTAGGCAGCTTATTACTACTATTATTGTTGTTGTTATTATTATTATTATTGTTTTGGAGACAAGGTCTCACTATATACACTATATCGCCTGGTCCTATGCTACAGATTCACATGCCTCAGCCTCCCAAAGGCTGGGATTAAAAGTGTGCACTACACTGGGCTAAACAACTTTTGAAGTGATTAAGTCATCTTCAAGTCCCCCAAGAGGGGCCTCTGATGGAAGATCCTTCAGAATAGTGCACGGAGTCTCCCATTTATTCCCAGGAAAGCATTTCTGGGGTACAGAACAGCAAAAACATCTCACCCACATACAACAGCCAATTGTTTAGCTCCCCTGTCACGACAGTTTCACCAGCAGGTCTACCCACTTCTGAGCAATCTCACTGTGTAAACGACAGAACAGAACCCGTGGGAAGCAAGTTAAGTCACACTAAGACATGCATTGCCTAGCTCTAAGATCAGAAAGGGCCCTTCCTTTAAGCAACATCAAAGACAAAAGATCCCCAGGAGCTTCCAGGGAGCCCAACCAGCAAATCCCCCACCGAGGGGAATTACAGTGGTCTGAGGAGGAGGCAGAAGCCTAGCTGGATGAATGTCAGGGTCACACACTCGTGTTAGGCACCTCGGTTGGGACATGCATGGACTCCTACAGCGCAATGCAGCAACCCACTCTCATTGTGCAGTTAGTTTTATGAAGCTGCTATCTGAGCAGGACTTGAACTCCCTATTACACTAATGTGGGCAAATATTTTGAGAGACCACAAAGAGAAGTCTCACACTTACCCACGAAAGGAGCAGAACAAGGTTTCTGCTAGCGGTTTTTTTCTACTCTCCAAGGAGCCATTACCTTTGAGGTTCAGAAGAAAACAGAAAGGCCTCTGGCAGGGGCTCCTAATGAATAGGTATGAAATCATGCTCATTTTTCTGATGCACATAAAAGGATCTTGAAAACACACTAGGAAAAAAGGTAATGAGGAATGTGGTATGAAAATATACAAACCCGATGATTCTAAAGTACTGAACACAGAGAAATTAAAAAATGCTGTTTATTAAAAGAGCTTGGAGAAAATGTTAGTGTGTTGTATAGGAAAAGGATAACGCATGAATAACTTTTACTAGCGATAAAAATCAGTAACAGATCACTGTTATTAAGGATCCTTGTTTTACTCAGTAGCTCCATTATCACAAGGAAACCAACCACTTATTCAATCAGTTTAGATGACACAGAACAGAAAGTCACCCATGGGCCACAGTGGCAAGTATAGCTAGTTGTCCACTCTGAGATTCTGTCTCCTTTCAGTGTACTTTCCAACCTACTTACCTTGTAACTACTGCTAGTTTACATATTTTATAATAATTCTAAGCATTAGATGCCATTTCATAGGCACCTACTAGTCAGGAGACCAAACAGAGAAGGAAGAACATAGTTCAGTTCAAAGCTTCTATTTTTACATATATATACTGATGCTGTGTGCATGTGTGCGCGCACACACCACGCAGGCCTGTGGAGACCAGACAACTTGCAGGGACCAGTTCTCTTCCACCTTGTGTGTCCTAGGGATCAAACCCAGGTGTCAGCACACTGAACCATCTCATTGGCTCATTCATGACCCCCTATGGGGTCACATAACTAAATGAGGGGGTAATGGAAACGGGGTATTATCAAGGGTTTCTGAACATGCAGTGAGCAAAACCAAATTAAAATTCAAAGGTGGAGTAAATTGAGGCATTTTTGACAGTGCTCAAAAGCCTTGGTGGGCTTTTTTTTTTAAAGTTTTTTTTTTTTAACATTTATTTAATGTGTGTGTGTGTGTGTGTGTGTGTGTGTGTGTGTGTGTGTTTGTGGAGGTCAGAGGACAACTTGTAGGCATCCATTCTCTTTCCATCAGGCATGAGAGTGGGCATCTTTACCAGCTAAGCTATTGTTTACAACAAATTCTTGATAATCAACAAATGTTTGACTCGTATATCTGCTATATCGCCATAGCTGAAGAGAGGGGAGTCATGAGTGGAAAAGGTAAGGAAGATCCATTCTGGTTGAACACGACAAGTCTGGGAACAGAGTCTCTCTCTAGACTACACTATTTCTAGATTAACTCAGGGGGATGGGGGAAGAGACCATTCATCCTGGAAGACCATCTGCGCCACATCCTCCCACTGCCTCGTTGGGAAAGCTCACCTGTAGGCAACCTGATTCAGAGCTTTTCCTGATGACTGACCCCAAGTGAACTCCAAAGAACCCCAGGAATACACATGGAGATTCCTATTAGCAAGGTTGACTTTTTTGAAATGCTATTATTATAAAAGCAAAATAACCACCCAGCTACAAAGCAACACATACCTCAGGATTCCTACAAATTAGTCAAAGTTTAGGAGTCTGAGAATGTTCCTTATACACCCAAACCACACAATTCCCCAAAGCCTGATAGTTGTTAGACATATGGTTTGATCCTGTAATGATTGTGGTCTGTTTTTTTTCACTAGTGGACCAACACTAACCTCTTGCCCTCCAATCCCTGTGTATTCATTCACCTTTCACTGCCCACTAAAATACATGCATGGGGGCTGTCGTTTCATACAAAACAAGGAGGAAGAGAAAGGACTTCTTGAGTCACATCACATTTTAGAAGTGTATTCTTTATATCATTGTTCTCAGTCATTTATGAAGGTGAATTTAAAAAAACATGAGTACATATGTTAAAAAGACATGACTTCCATTGCATCAGCATACTGCTGTTTTTGCAAGTCAAAAAAAATATAACTTCTCATTATCTGAAGCCTTACCCTAGTGAGGTTCACAAGCTTGGCACCTTTTGTACACACGTGTGCACACATACATTCAGGTGTGCGAGCATATGTGGACATCAGTGTCTTCTCAACTGCTTTCCACCTTACTGTGTGAGAAAGGGTTCCTCACTGTACCTGGTGTTGGCACACCCACTAGACTGGCTGGCTGCATACAGACTTGCTAGCCCCCCCCCCCCCCAATCTACCCAGTGTTGGGATTACAGGCATGTTGGGGATCAGTGATGTTGGGTGTGCAGTGCCTCATGATGCATGGTAAGAACTTTACTCACTAAGCCAGCTCCTTAGCCACAAGAGCACCCCTCCTTTGTTGAAGTACCCTTCAACAAGGGACTGGATCTTGGCCAACACTAAAATGTGTCAGTAACTTTAGCAGATCAGTTAAAAACATAAAGGAAAATCTATGAGAAGCCATTCTAGAACCCTAATGAAAAGAGAAGCTTGCTGAGCTCTTTGTGACTTGCATGAAGCTCCCTCCCTAGAACCCTCAACCTCAAGATGGCCAAAGCTTTGGCACCTGATGAATCTCCATGAGCACTCTCTCCTAGTCCCTAAGGGTTTCATTCTAGAACTGCCTGGTGTTGTAAAAGGGATGAGAGAATTTGCTGTGGATATCACTCTGTGTAAATAAAATGCTGATTGGTCAGTAGCCACGCAGGAAGTATACGCAGGACAAGCAGAGAAGAGAATTCTGGGAACAGGAAGGCTGAGGTGGAGAGAGACACTGCCAGCCGCCACCATGACAAGAAAGATGTAAGGTACCGGTAAGCTACGAGACAAGTGGCAAAGTATAGATTAATAAAAATGGGTTAATTTAAGATAGAAGAAGTAGATAACAAGAAGCCTGCCACGGCCATACAGTTTGTAAACAATATAAGTCTCTGTGTGCTTACTTGGTTGAGTCTGAGTGACTGTGGGACTGGCGGGTGAGAGAGATTTGTCCTGACTGTGGGCCAGGCAGGAAAACTCTAGCTACAAGAATTTCTTCTATTTCCACCCTATTACCAGACTTTTCGACTCCACAGCATTCCTGTCAAAGCCACTGGGGCACCCTCGCCCCAGGGCCAGCTTCAGAGAACTCCCTTTATGATGAGCAGTTGTGTTCTTTCTTAATCCGCATCTTCCCTTCCTTCTGGCAAACTATGAAAGACTCTACAGGGAAAAGTATGCAGGAGAGCAAACAGAGCAAGCCATGGATTTCCTAAGACGGATTCAACTGTTGCTATGGACAAGGGAATAGTTAACAGGGTAAACACCAGGAAATGATCTAGAAAGGTCTGTTGCTCTCAAAGACAGCACAACCTTGTATAGGTCAAAGTCTTCAGAAAGGGGTTCGAATCAATCTGCTAATGACATCAGAACAGGGCCAAATAGGAAAGTCCAGCCCTGACCTCCCTGGCACAGGTGGCCGCTGGCATTTTATCACCTTTGCTTGCAGCCAACAAAATCAATGAGCAAGACCATTACAAAGAAATACAAGAGAAAGAAAACACTACAGCCTGATTTCTTGTCAAGATTTCTTGTCAGGAGTTAAGTTCCTTGCAAATTGCTATGTAAATGAGCAATTCCTTGTTCTGATTATACTTACCCTCAGGATCCCTTTGTTTCAAAATTGTACATGTATTTATTTGTTTCTCTATTTGTTGTGTGTGTGCACACTTGCATGAATATGCCATGGTGTCCATGTGGATGGAGGTCATAGGAAAACCTATAACACTCAGTTCTCTCCTCCCACCACAAGGGTCCTGAGAGTCGAACTCAGTTGCTCAGCCTCGGTAGCAAGTGCCTTTACCTGCTAAGCCTTCTTAAGATCTCTTTCTTGCATGTGATCGTGACCGGTTGTGGTGGTATTGTGTTCCCTGAAATATTGTGTGTTCCCCGAAATAAACATATCTGGGGTCAGAGAACAGACAGCCACTAGAACAGAGCCAGAAATGGTGGCTAGAAAATGGGAAGAGTAAGCCATAACAGAAGTTGGGCGGTGGTGGTACACACCTTTAATCCCAGCACTTGGGAGGCAGAGCTAGCCAGATCTCTGAGTTCAAGGCCACTTTAGAAACAACTAAGCATGGTGACCCACGCCTTTAATCCCAGGGAGTGGGGGCAGAAAGAGAAAAGTATATAAGGCATGAGGACCAGGAATTAGGGGAGGAAAAAGCATGTAGTTAGTTAAGCTTTGGAGCAACACAGTTCAGCTGAGATTCATGTGGAGGAGGACTCAGAAGCTTCCAGCCTAAGGAAACAGGATCACCTGAGGAACTAGCAAGGTGAGATAGCTGTGGCTTGTTCTGTGTCTCTGATCTTCCAGCAATCACCCCAATAACTGGCCTCGGGTTTGATTTCATTAATAAGAACTTTTAAGATTCCTATAAGACTCTTTAAGATTCATGTTACAACCGGTGGTCCCTGTTATAAGAAACTACATGAAAACAAAACAAAACAAAAACAAACTACATGACTTTAATAAAGGCTCAGTTCTTCAATGTGCATACACAATACTGGGGGAATTTTTGAAAACTGATTCCCAGGTCTCACCCTTGAGACATGAATTTATTTACACAGATGTGGCTGGGGAAGCGGTAAGGTTTCTTAAAGGTATTTAGGGGATTCTGTCTTGCAAAGCTGCCCTAGGTTGACCAGTGGACACAGTGAGGTTCAGATGTTACTGCTGAGGAGGAGAGTTCCACCTTCCTTGGCCCCCAGCCACCACAGGTAAATATGTATTTCGCTCTGGTGTCAAATTATTTTTAAGGGCAGAGGGGGCAGAGGGATGGGGAGGAACAATGCTGCTTTTGTTGGGGGCATGTTGTTTTCAGTGCCACAAAACTTCCTAGCATATTCTGGAAACCTGTTCTTCTGGTTTTTAATTACATGACACTGGGAAGCACTGGCCTGGTCGGCAGGATTTTGGAGACCAAAGCAGCAGCGACTCTGTGAGTGCTCTGGAAAATTCCTCCAGAAATTGCCCATTCTAAGCACACCAGGGTCAAATAACAGAGATCATCATTTCCTAAGTCCTTCCCTTGCTACCTGCCAAGAAGGGTCAATCCCACCCACCCAGAAGGCAGCACCAAGACTGTGGTCTGCTAGTACAAAATTAAGTAGACCTTCTAAGGAGACCGGAAGACTCGAGCTGGCGCATGTTCAGACTCCCTGGAGGCTGGCTAAGAGTCAGGCTTCTGCAGCCCTGCACAGGGATCTTTCATGTCTGACTTCACCCTTGGGTCTACAAGGTGACATGACGTCCAACCCCTGAGAAGGACGGGAGCCTGGTATCTCTGCTTCCATTCTGCCCACTGCCTTCACTTTTGCTGAAAGCAGAGATTAGCTGTGGTGGGCCTTAACCTTTCCTCTTCAAATCATCTTGAATTACAGAAGAGCTAATCCTCAAAGGACAGTGACCCCCCCCCCCCCAACTAAATATCAGCCCACCTGCAGGCCTGGAGCTGAGACATGGACAGGAGCACTCCTGGAACAGGACTGAATGATTGTGTATACTTCCTGCCCTCTATTAAGCCAAATCCTAATGCCAGGACCTTGAAGATGGACTTGGAGGTGGATGGGGGGAGTAATAGGTCACTGTTACCCTTTATCTGTTCCCCTTCCTGGTGTAGCCAAGTGGAATAAATCTCCATCCTGTGCTTTTCATCATTACACATTCCTTTAACTGGCTAAGCCTAGCTGGAGCAGGGTTTTGACTGTTTCTGTTTTCTGAGACAGTGGTCTTATGTAGCTCAAACTGACCCTGAACTTGCTATGTAGGAAGGATGACTTAGAACTCCTGCTCCTCCTTCAAGAGCTGGGATTCCAAGTGTTAACTACCACACTTGATGTAAGCAGCACAGGGGATAGTACCAGGGCTTCATGCACACTAGGCAAGCACTTAACCATCTGAGTTCTATCCCCAGACCTCTGGCATTTGCCCTAAAAACTCTGGTAACAGGTCAAAGATGGGAGTGTGCATTTGTGGCAGATACTGCTTTGAGAATCCCCACATTGAGGACTCACAAAAGGCATGGATCTTAGGTAACAAGAGAGATTTCTTTTCAGCTTCAGGCCTGGGGATAAAGACCAAAACACTCTGAGTGAAATGAGATTGTCTTCAGATATATCTTGGGATTTGTTCCAAAAGGCAAAATTTCATCATCCCCCTAGGTGGGAACACACAGGTGGATTCAGTCCATTCATTCATTATGCTCATGAGTAAGCATTATTAATTACCCTTGAAGGAGAAAGTGGTAACAACAGCCTTAAGCTGCAAAAGGACCTAACCCCACCCCCCACTTCCCAAGGAGGGAGAACCCCAGTGATGCACAGTTTTTGGTTTTACATGGGAATAGTGTGGACTTTTCATTTAAAAAAAATCTGTATTATGGTGGTATGGGCCAAGGGCAGGGGCATCCTTTTTAGAGTATTGGGACACCCATCAAATGGGCCATATATTTAAACATAGAAAGAATAATACCACAGAAATTCTGTGAATCAACTCTTCCATGTGTGAGGGGGCAGTGGAATTCAGAAGCTATATCGTTCCATAAAAAGCAACATCTGGGATGGCTCAGCTGGCAAAGTGCTTGCTGTTCAAACATGAAGGTCCGAGTTCAAATCCCCACCACCTACATAAAAGCTGGACATGACAGTAAGCATCTGTAAACCAGCACGGGGGAGGTGGAGACAGGCATGTGTACACATATGTATCGAATGTATTATACAAATACATACAACTTCTCTATCAGGCAAACAAAAACCAGAAAAACAAAACAAAACCCCTTGAAGATAAAGGAAGCGATAACTGGGGTAATTCTCAGAGCTGTATCAGACTTCAAGGCAGTCTTCCTTGTCTATAAAGACCCCTCGAATATCAAGGAGAAACAGACCCACCGAGGAAGACCAAATCAAGCTCAGGTGTGCAGTTTGAGGGGAAGTAAGAGGAAGAGAAACACAAACGGCCTTTACACGAAACGATGTTCAACCTCTTGACATTTTTAGCTATGCAAATTTAAGCCATATGGATACTGTACATTTTTTTTTTTTTTTCTGAGAATGGCAAGAATCCAGAATGTACAGTAACCTACCCTGCTGGTGGAGCTCTCCCAAGCTACCATCGGTGCAAAATGAAGCAGTTCTTAGAAAGGAAATCAAGCTGGGCCCATACTGCAAGTCTAACCCTGGACACCAGAGAGGCTGAGGCAGGAGGATTGCAAATTCAAGGATTGCTTGGGTTACTGAGTGAGTTCAAGGCCAGCATTGGTAACTTAGTCTCAAAGTAAGAAGTACAAACCAGGGGCTGGAGAGATGGCTCAGAGGTTAAGAGCACTGACTGTTCTCCCAGAGGTTCTGAGTTCAATTTCCAGCACCTACATGGCGGCTCACAACCATCTGTAATGAGCACCCTCTTCTGTGTACATAGTAATAAATAAATCTTAAAAAAAAAAAAAAAAAAAAAAGGAAGTACAAACCAGGGCTGGGCATGTAGTTGAGTGGTAGAGTACTTGCCCAGGATGGGCAAGGCCCTATGTTCACTACCCCAGCACTATTAAATTCAATAAACAATGAGTAAGTACCCAGGGATGACAACACCATTAGACATCATCATGAGCATGCACTACACACCTACCCAAAGTTCCCCACATACAATTCTGCAAACACAGCAAGTGATGCTCATTATGGACCTGGAAAACTCAGTGTTGTTCAATGTGCAAGCAAGTGTAGAACATCTACTTGCCATCCGTTCTAAGATGACAGGGAAACAAACAAATCAGAGGGCCAGTGGGATGGTAGATGGTTCAGTGGGAAAGGCACCTGAGGTCAATCCTCTGGACTCCCATGGCACAAAGAACTGACTCCTGCAAGTTGTCCTCTGATCTCCATAACGCATACCGTGAAACACACACACACACACACACACACACACACACACACACACACACACACACACACCAACTACAAATACATCAAAAAAAAATCTTTGAGCTAGGCATGATGTCACCTTTAACTTCAGCACTCAAGGTATAGGCAGAGGTAAGCAGATCTGAGTTCAAAGCCAGCCTGATCTACAAATCAAATCTAGATCAGCCAGGGATACATGGTAAAATCCTGTCTCAAAAAACAAACAAACAAACAAACCCAAAACCTTTGAATCTCATAACCTTGGAAGAATTAATGATAGCATAATAAGATATATGATGGCATATACACAGAATATATGATAGCATCTGTTCGAGGCATTAGAGGGCAGTTGCAACGGGAACAGATTGGATAGCAAGACTGTCAAAGTGTAACTTCCCATGGTGGTTTCTTTATAACAATTACTGTAAAGCACCCAACTGTATGAAACTGAGAACAGCTGGGGATATTGCTCAATTGACAAAAGTGTTTACTGTGCAAGTATTAGGTTTGGAGTTTGATCCCAACCCACATTAAAAATGCCAGAAATGCAGGGCAGGTACTGGGGAGGCAGAGGCAGACGGTTTTCTGTTACTTCCAGGCCAGCCTGGGCTACATGGTGAGACCTTGTGGATCTCTGGGGCTCAGTGGCCAGCCAACCTAGCTTAATGGGTGACCTCTGGACAATGTAGAGACCTTGTCTAAAAACACAAAGTGAATGTCTCCCAAAGGACACCAGAGGGTAAGCCCCCACACACCGCACACACTCACACATACAAAGAAAATTTCAGCACACAGGAACCTCTTTTCTTACAGGTATGTCTTCAGCAAAGCCCAAAGTTTAAAAACAAAAACCAACTTTGTAAATATGAAGGAATTGACCAAGCTAAGCCAAAGGTACTGACCTCGGAGATGGCAGGACCCCCATGGCAAAGTTCACCCTATGGACAAGAGCTTTCAGAGATGCACCACTAAAGGCAGCCAGGCTTTTAGCTTTATGGGATCATTCAATTTCTGTAAATACTCTCTTCCAATGAAGACAACAAATTTATATTTCTTTGCAGCCCATGCTTTTAAGTGAGCTCTGCATAGGAGGTTTCTTACTATAAGATACCTCCAACTTTTTTGTCTTTTTAAATTAAGTAAACCCTCAACAGTAGCACCTAATGAAAGACTTCAAATATAAAACTCCCCAGATCAGACAAGGAATCTGACCTGACCTTCTTTCTCTCAAACTTGCCATTTAACTAATTCCAGCTGAAGGGGACACCTTCAGACACTGTATCAAAGTCACAGTACCCAGAGGTTTTCAGTCTCTCTGTGTCTGTCTGGAGACAGGCTGGTTTTTACATTTTCTCTAAATTCTTGCTGCCATGCTGGGGATCAAACCTAGGGCCCTGTGCTTGCTAGGCCAAGGGCTCTACCACTGAGCTACCTTCCTATAAATGTATTCCTTTCTTCCTTGTGATCTCTTTTTTTTCCCCGCTACAGCCTCCCAATTACTGAAATTTGGGGTATGAACCACTATGCCCTGCTACATATCTTATTTTAAGTTCTCCTATAAAACATAAAATAACGGTATATGGGCTGCTGCTGCACAGGTGTATAAAATAAAGACAAACATTTAACTTTGCCCCGGATATGATGAAGCACCAGGGTAGCATCTCCAGAGCTGAGTCCTGAGTCCTGCAACTCAGAAGCCAGTAGGAGGGGTTACGTCAGCACTCAGGGCAGCACGGCTGCTTGCACAAGCTCGCACACCTTGAAGAGCGGATTCTTGCTTCTTTGGAGAGGCTCCTAGGCTGTGCGCTGGAAGCACTCCAGATACTGAAGGAGCCCATTACAAACTAGCTTTTGCTATTCACTGCTCAGCTTTGCCCATCATTGCCTATAATCCACTTGCAGAAGAATGCGGCTAGCTGAGTAGAAATCCTTTCCACGTGGAACCAGGAAGAGAGAGCAGGAAGACCCAAAGGATAGGGAGAGACTGGTCCTTGCTGCTCTAGCATGTTGTGTCTCTTCCCTCTTTTCCTTTCAGGTTCTCATTAGCTCAACATCAAAGGCAGTGTGATACCTAAAATTTGGCTTCTTAATCCTTATGGCTTACTTTGGTCATTTGAAAACCCCATCTACTACCAAGAATAAAATACAGGAAAACAGAGTGGTGACTCAGATGTTAGGGTCACTGGTTGCTCTTTCCGAAGACCCCGGCTCAGTTCCCAGCACACACATGGTTGTTCACAACTGCTATAATCCCACTTCCAGCAGATGTGATGCCCTCTTCTGGCCTCAGTGGGCACCACACATACATATAGGTGGCTCACAACCACCTGTAACTTGACCTCCAAGGGCAACCACATGCATGAACACATGCACACGCATATACAGAGACATACACACACAAACAATAAAATCCTAAAAAAAGGATACTAGTGACTGTTAGTGACAGTTTACAATGGATGAATGTGCCCCCTCCCCGCCCCACACTACTTCACAGGCTATTCGCTTAGATGTTGAATTCCTAATTGTACAGCAATGTCTACACAAGACGGCCTAATGAAAGTGTATTTTCTAATTCATCACGGACCTTCCCTTGGAGGCTTCATCAGCACAGGTCACTGTCATTACAGTAGATATGGAAACCCCAGAAAGCTGCTGGGGAGTCAGTGGGCTACAGTGGCAACTGCCAAGACCTGCTCAATCAAGTTTAGAGTTCCAGAGTCCTAGGCAGGGAACTCAGTTATTTGGAGATTCTGACTACATTCCTGTACCAAGGGGACAAGGGTAAGTTGTCTGATAAAAGGCAAAAATAGCCAGACGTACCTGTTTTTTCTCTCAGGTCTGTGCATGCATGTCCATCTGCGTGCACACACACCTCTAATAAACACAGTATTGCTTAATCTTTTTGTCCTTTGGGCAAGAAACTTCATAAGAGAAATGGTACCCTTCCCCCACACCCATTACTATCTGTAGAGCACCAGGACCTGGCTGAGGACTCTCCCTCCACTGTGACATTAAACAGGAAAATGTGGAAATTCTTTAATCCTCAGGCTCTGCAGACCTACCTATGTTCCCTGACAAGACACAAGCTAATATGCTAATTTATCACATCCTGCTATTAACCAGGAAGACAATTCACAGAAGGACAACCTCTGGGTTTAAGGTGGTCGTGTCCTACTACAAAACGTGGCATTTTTACAAACCTACTGTTGGTTAACACGTATTTGGCTTTTTGCTTTGAATTTCTTGGGTTCTCGTACAATGTTGAGCTGTCTACCCTGCAAACATAATCCATAGTAATGCAGAAAATGGTTCCAAAGCTCGCTCTAATCCCTAGTCTGTGTAGCAGGTATCTTACATCATGGTCAGCAATGACTCCAACCTTGAGCGTCATCTGAGGTGTTTCACACAGCTCCCATGCACATCAAATTGACATTTCAAAGCCTTCGAGGGTAAATCCTAAACCTTTGGTAAAATAAGTCCATGAAAATTGGTGGCTAGTACATACGGGCCTTCTGCCCTAAGTCAGACTGCTAAGGAAACCCAATTACTTCATCCTCTCCAAGTCACACATGGCAAAACTCTCTGCTATTTAGGAAACTGGAAAATGGGGTAGGTCCCACAGGGTAACAGTGAGGACTCTGAAAGCTGCAGAGTGGAGACTTGAACCCCAGAATTTTGAATATGTAATGACCATTATACCCATGTCTTTCTAATAACAATTAGTAACAATCATGCTATACTGCCTCCAGGAGTAAAGACAAACTCTCTGGTTATATGAAACCAGGATCACAAGATGTACCACATTTTATCAGCAAATGCAGAGGACGAGGAAGGACAGCATTCAAATGCACTAATGAAAAAGAATGCATGTCTTAGAAATGGAGCAAATGGGGCTGGAGAGATGGCTCAGTGGATAAGAATACTTGATGCAGAGGACCCACATCAGGCAGTTAACACACATCTGTAACTCCAGCCCCAAGAGACACAACATCCTCTTCTTGCGTACACACACAATTTTTATTTCTTGAAAAGAAGAAAGTAGGCATTTGTATGGTCAACCAACCAAGGGCTGAAGATATCCAGGGGAAAATCTAGGCATCTGTACTAAACACATGCATTCATTCTATTATTACCACAAATAACACAGTAATAACTATAGTACAGCATCACACTGCAGTAAATATGGTCAAAAGTATGAGAGAGTGTTCACATACCATTACTGTTTCATGCAAGAGACTCCAGCACTTGTGAATTTTAGTACTCCAGGGGGTTTCCTAGAACCAAGTACCTATAGGCAATGATCGATGGTTAGTGTTCCCAAAGCCTTGTAATTCTGAGAAGGAAGACAAGACAGACACCGTTCTTTCCAAAGATGACATGTGGCTCACCAAGGAGTCTTATCTGAAAGGAGTTAAGTTAGTGTGGTCTGGCTCCCACTCTCCACCCTAATGAAGGGGAACTTAAGAACCAGATGACTAAAACCTGTGTTAGAAGAGCTGTGCTGGGCCTGGGGATAAAAAGACCAAAGAGTTGGATCTGTGTGGCTCGAGAGGCCCACATCTTAAAGCTATCACACCCACCCATGACTCAAGGGGACTTCCCAAGGCCCTTGGATTAACTTGTAACCTTCCCTGAGACTTAATAATGAAGTCTTGCATCAAACAGTTAAGAAAATACGTTTTCTGCTTTGCTGCTGTGGTGGACATAACATTTAATTTCCAGGGACCCTGTTTGCTTGTAAATGTGCATACAAACATGCTGTGCAAAACTGCAAGGCAGGGGCTGGCTTTCTGCACCGTTTTCTGGGCACTGCTGTGTAACCAAGAATACACACAGTGGACAGCAAAACACTGCAACTGGACTTTCAGAAAAGGTGACAGCTAATGCGTTTGGGGGTTCACTAGGGAACATAGTGGGTACCAGATATTCTTTTCACAAGGAATGAGCTAAGTAACAAACGTACCATTCATCTGTCTCAATGTCAACTCTGTAGCTACACAAAAATATTATTCTCAAGGACCCGAAGCAAGCTTACTTTGTCAGTTAGTTAGCTGAGCATAGTGGCTCACAGATATTAGCCCAGGTACAGTGGGGACAGGAGGATTGCCATGAGTTTCAAGCCAGGCTGGGTTACATACTGAATGAGTACAGATGAGCCTGGGCCACAGAGAAACTGTCTCAACCAAAACGAACTTGTTAACATCTACTTAAAATAGTATGTCATGTTGTAAACATGTGGCATGTTCAAAGTGTCTAAGGCACTGTCGGACACTGACATCAGATAAATAAAAGCACTAATAGTTGTGGAAGCCAGGCAGCGGCAGACCCGTCACACAACTTGTGAAGGACAGCCCTACTGGAATTCACATAGTATCAAGTACTACAATTAATTTTATTAAACACGTTATTAGAAATGGTCCCCAACTGGACATCCCAGATTATGTGTTTTGTAAGGAGTAAGATATGGGGGAAAATTGATTGACTGTTTAGCACTGTGGGTCCACTCAGATCCAGCACCACGATGCTGTAAGAAAAACAACAAAATAAACCAAGTGTCAAGAACGTAGCCCTGGACCTGGGGAATGTCCATGGTGGTTGGTCACAGAAAGGAAGGCGGGTGGCCTGGCTCCTACTTGGGTGACCCCAAATGGCACCCCAGAAGATTTTTGGGTAGATTTAGATTTCTGTGTTGACAGCCTCTTTATCTGCCAAGAAGATAATGGCACCCACAGACCACCTGCTGCTCCTAAAGGCTTTCAAGGTTGAAGGGGAAAACACACACACACACACACAAACATTTGAGACATCGCCAGCTCAAGAAAGGCCTTGTCTATATGGTTCCATGTGAGGAATCGTGTCCAGACATAGGGCACATACCACATATTTAATGGAAAGTGTAAAAGCATTTCAAATAATCCTAAACTTCCTCCGGAAGACTTCCTTTTGCTGGAATGACAGAAAGTATCTCAAAATTTGAATATTCCAGAAGCTCATACTATTCTAAACTTTGCTGTGAGAGATAGAAAAGCATCTGAGTCACCAAGATAATTGGTAAAATAATATCTGACATGTGAGGAGCCGCTCCTTTGGGTTGGCAGAACAGGATGAATTTTTCATTCCCATGAAGGTGCACCTATTTATTACAGCGATGGTTTCCAAGAGAATGAGAGGGCTCACGGCAGACTGTGGAGGACACAGGGTTAGCGCATACCACGCTGCTTCCCGATGCTGAAGACACAGGTAACTGAGTCAGAGCCTCCCAGCACCTCACAGACAGCACACCCATCCAGATCAACCGTGAAACAACCAAGGCCAGCAGGTCAGGGTGGAGGGCTCTCCAGGGCAGAAACAATCCTGGGAGATGCAGTGACTGATGAAGATGAGGCAGATTAGGTTAAAGTGACAAGTGGCATTCAAAAGGCTCAGTAAGTCTCCTTCCATGGCCTTCTTCTGTATGTACAAGGTAAACGGCCTGGCTACTCCAGGACATTCTCACAGTTCTTCAAAAAGTTACAGACTGTGTTACTACACGATTACAGTTCCTTCAGGAGATACACCCAAATAAGCTGATACAGGAACTGGGAACTAAACCTGGAATCTCTGCAAGAGCAGCAGGTGTTTCTCAACTGTCAAGCCATCTCTTTGGCCCCATAGCCAGAGGTTGAAAACAGAGGTTCAAACATGCTAACACCCAGGCAGCATTCTCTGTGGGATCCAAACAGTGGAACTGCACCAACAACCCAGTAATACATGAATGGTAAGCAAAACGGGCGCACACATATAAAGGAACATTACTGTCATAAAAAGCATGAGGTTCTGACCCATGCTAAGCATGGACGAAACTTGAAGACATTGTGCTAAATGAAATAAACTACTCACACAAACGTTTGATTCTACCTGTACAACTTATCTAGAGCAGTCAACTTCATGGAGAATAGAAAATAGACCTCCTGAGGGCCTGGAGGGAACAAGGAGTCTGTGGTAGGGAGGGTGAAAACACTTTGGAAATGGACAGGGATGATATGTACCTGGTGCTACTGATCATACACATAAAAACAGTTAAAATGGCAACTATTGGGGCTGATGAGATGGTTCCATTGGTAAAATATGGTGTGTGCAGGTGCCAGAGCTTGAGTTTGGTTCCAAGAACCCATGTAAAAGCCAGGAGCAATGGCATGTACTCGAAATCCCAGTGCTGGGGAGGCAGATACAGGAAGGTCCCTAGAGCCCACTGGCTATTTACAGGTTCAATGAGAGATCCTGTCTCCAAAGATAAGATGGAGAAATACTGGGGAGGACACCCAGTGTGGACCTCCACATGCCTGTACAGAGTTCACACATACACAATCACACACATATACACACCAAGTAAAAAAATCGGTATGTTCCATCTACATTACCACAGTGAAGTAAAACAAACACAGCACAAGCCCCCTGAGACGCTCTCTCTCACCAAGGCAGGTCCTGCCCACCTGTGTGGCAGGACCTTCCCATCCTCCACCGTCAATCCTTGCCCTTCCCATAACCATCTGTACGCATCCCCTTCAAGATGTCCACTGAATTTATTCTTGGCAAAGTAGGGACAAGTCAATCTGGAAAGCAGAGTTGGAGCAGCCTTACGCTTCAGCGTGCGGCCTTCACTTCTAACAGAACATGTCACTCTTAGGACTACCAGCACTAAAGAACAGCGGGTACAGACAGACGTGCTTCCTTTTCTTCAGGTGTCGCCGACTTCCTCCCAATAAGCCAGAGAGATAAGAAATGGACCAAGTGGATCCCATGCTGACCATGAGCCCTCATTCACTCTTCCCTTACTCAGGTCACATCCCCTCCTGTTTCTTTACATTTCTCTCACAAAAAAAATGAACATCAGTGTTTCCTTTGGAACATTCTAGAAATATGTTCAGTGTAGATGATGTTGACACCTCTAATCTAAGTTACTTTTTTCCCCTGAATAATTGTGTTAAATAATTGCAACAACTTCTTGGAAGTAACGATCTGTCAAAGATATGCACTGGCTGAGTATTTGTGGAATGAAGAACATAATAGATAACATATAGATAAGAAAACAGATAAAGGCATAATCTCCCTAGAAGAAAAGATCATTTCAAAATGTGGCAAGGGTCCAGCCTGATGACGTAAGCCTTTAATCCTGGCACTCAAGAGAGAGAGGTGGGTGGATCTCTGTGAGTTTGAGACCAGTCTGACCTATTAAGTTCTGGGCTACCCAAAGACCCTATTTCAAAAGATAAAAATCAAATAAAGTAACAAAAGCTTACAAAAAACATGATGAAACCCAACTGTCCAATACCATGGGGGAAATCCTTGTTACACAACCATGAAGAGGATCAGAATGCACATGGTGCTTTGACAAGGTTTCCTAGTCTATCCTAATGTGTCCTTGTTCAAAACTAAAATACAAACCTACCGAGAAAGATTAAGGGTGGCCATGGACTTGGGCATTCCTACAACAAGCTTAAGTAGGAAGGATGAGGTCCGGGAGATAAATGAACCTTTTTTTTTTTTTTTGAGATGGCCAGGCTGACCTTTGAGCTTCTGTTCTCTGGTACCCATCCCTGAGTGCTGGTGTGATCTGCAAGTACCACCACACCTGGTTACACTGTTTTAAGATGGAACCCAGGCCTTCATGTGTGCCAAACAAGCGCTCTACTAGCTGAGCTTTATCTCTATAAAAACAAATCATCTCCCCAAAGAAAACATGGGGATGGAGGCCATGGATTCAAAAGAACCACAGTCTTAAAAAGTGATCTAATAAACGCTTCTAGAAAAACATTTTAGAGCTTGGTGAGGTTAAGTGCTCACTGTGCAAGCAGGAGGTCTGGAGTTTGATCCCCAGCACCCATTTAAAGAGCAGGGCACGGTAATGTGTGCCTATAACCCCAGCATCAGGAGACAGAGATAGATGTCCAGTGTTAAGCTCCAGGCTGAGTGACCATGTCTCAAAATCAGGTGGAGAGTGACAGAGAAACACTGGAGGTCGACCTCTGGCCTCCAGAAGTACATGCAAGGCATGCTCACCACCTCAAACCTACTCATATGCCACATACACACAGTAGCAAATGAATACATAGAAAATGCCATTTCTAGACAGTTAAAATATCTGTGAATTAAAAAAGAAAGAAAGAGAGAAAAAAGAAAGAAAGAATGAAGGGAAAGAAAGGGACAAAAAGGAAAGACTAGCTCGGTGGTTAAGAGCACTGGCGGCTCCTCCAGAGGACCCTGGTTCAATTCCCAGCCCTGACAGGCCTGCTCACAAAACTCTCTAACTCAGTTCCAGGGCTCTACTGCCCTCTTCTGGCTTCCAAGGGCACTGCAAACATGGCGCAGACATACAGGCAGGCAAAACACACATACATAATACATAAAAAATAAGAATATTACATTTAAATCATCTAAAAGAACTGAGCAATAAGTTAACAAATAAAATGAAGACACAATAAAAACAACATCTGCATAAACCCTTTCTACCTCCACAGAGCCGGCTTTATCCACATGTCATCACTGCCTCTGTGCCCTGGGACAAGGGTCAAAGCATGAACACAGTGACAGTTGTTCTTTGCTCAGACTTATTTATAATTTAATTCCCTCGATGGTTCTAAAAACAAGGGAAGAAATAGTTTCAAACAAAAATCATTATTTATACAGCTGGAGTTTTCATTTTTTGTTAGAAAAATTAGAAGGAAAAAATGTTTGGTCAGAATTTTAGATAAGTTTTGAATGCTTCATAAAAACTCATACTAGCAACTCCTGAATCCATTCTATACCCCAATATCTACAAGGGAAACCCCCAAATCAAGTAAAATCATGATTTTTTTTGTTTTTGTTTGTGTGTGTGTATCTCTGAATTACAAACAAGAATAGCTCAATTAAAATGACAGTCTGATATGAAGTTAGCTTTTGCTTGTAAACAAGTCACTTGCCTGTGTGAGTAACAGCCAGCCACTCAGACTGGGGCCTCCAGAGCAGAGAGAGACAGCTGGGAAGTATCCGGTTCAGTTGATTCACTAAAAACTCCCTCTGGTGTCCATGTTACTCAGACTGGGGACAGCCATAGCAAAACCAGAGTGTAACTGCCGGCTTCTACTCTGCAGCCAAAGCCACATGGAGACTTGTTTTAAGATGGTGACCATCACAAACCACTGCCATAGTGAGGAGTGTGCTGGGATCTTCCCAGCATAAACGAGGCAGCTTTCATCTACTGGATACAGTTAGCAAACTGCATACATGCCAGGAGTGGTGCGCACCTTTAATCCCAGCAGCTGGAGGTAGAGGCAGGCGAATTTCTGAGTTTGAAGCCAGCGTGGTCTATGTACAAAGTTCCAGGACAGCCGTGGCTGCAGAGATCCCCATTTCAAACCTAACAAACAAAGCAAAGTCAAACAAAACTGTATTTGCCAAAGGAATGACGAATTATGTGGAGGGGATAATTGAAGTTTACTTACTAGTTAGAGAAATACCCTAACTTCCAACATAAAGAATTCCATAGAGAAAAAAAATACTGGGTAAAAATATACACAGAAGAGGGTACCATGAGGCATGCCTGGAATCTAAGTGCTTGGAAGTGAGAAACAGTAGGACAGGAGTTCAAGGTCTGCATCCAAAACCCAGGGGAGTTTAGAGGCAGTCTGGACAACATGAGAACCCATCACAAGCAACAAGCAGAAATACAAAAGGAGGGGGGGGGGAGAGGAAGGAGAGAGAGAGAGAGAGAGAGAGAGAGAGAGAGAGAGAGAGAGAGAGAGAGATTATGCAAATTTGATTATCCAAAAATTGAAAGCAAGCATGTATTTTTGGTGGACCAAAAAAGGCACAGGCTTGATACGTTCCCGTCTGGCTTGCCTGTTGACTTATGACGTTTACAAAGCCCTTTGTCAGTGCGTAAGAGAAAGTGCATGAGCATAACGATTCCCATTTCACAGATCAAGAAAACACAGAGCCCACAGATGCACTCAGGCAAAAGCTAATGTCAGAGCTGAAACATGAACTTGGGGCTTTGGATCCAAGTTTGTTTGGTGCCCTTTCCCATCACGCCACACTGGAAGCTAACGTTAACTTAAAGCAAATAAAAACTATCACGTTACCTGGCCAAAGCCGCGGTATTCACTAACATGAGTAGTCTCAGAGTCGCACATGTCATTAAATAAATCTTACAACCAAGCACCGCTTGGGTGCAGATGGCGGGGAGGGTGGGGATGACAGAAGCTCTGGCTGGCCCCGAGCAAGCCTTTTCTGCTGGACCAGTTACCAAGCCAGTACAGGGCAGACCAGACAGGCAACTCCCAGCCCCTTCCCCAGCAGGATATGGAATGAGCTTTAGTGTTTCCTCAAGTATGCTCAGATTGAAATAGGACATCAGAGTCTTTGCTCCAAAGTTTCTCATTCCCCTCTGCTGAATAAAAATAGCTTTTATGTAACTTGAGCAGAACAACCTATCAATACCATAGGAACAAACTACTTTTTTAAAAACCCCAATTTTTACGTTTTCTGTGGACGACTGGGTCGTTTCATTGTATTTCCAACCTTGACTCAGGCCAGTTTTCATGCCCTGCATGAATGGCTTCTTTCTGCATCAAAAAGCCAACACTATTTCTGAGGCTGGTGTTGTCTTGTCACAGGCTATCAAACCGTGTCAATGACAGTCACCGGAAAGAGCTGCTATTGCCCCGAGGCTTTACCAAACCACACAGGCTTGGTCCAACTGAGCCACCTTCTCAGCAGACCGACCACTTGGTGAGGTAAGCATGTGGACATGTGTGCTCCACAGAGGCCAGGAAGACCAAGCTGAGTTTACGGGCACATTTGGTCATGCCTAGTTTTTAATGTGAGTGCTGTGGATTCAAACTCAGGTCCTCATGCTGGCACAGCACACACTCTTGCCCACTGGCCCATCTCCCCAGCCCCACAGACCAACTCTTAGTTCTGAAAGGTCTGAAAGATTTTCCCACTGTGTAAGTGGACCCGACTATTAAGCTTTCCCAGGACTCTCCTTTTCAGAAGGCCACTGGAACTGAACAACTTAAACCCCGGGCAGTGTGGCTATTCCCTTCGTCTTGATGCTCCTAGTCTTGCCTGAAACCCACAATGCAGCTCTGGCTAGCCTCTTACTCACGGAGATCCATCTGCCTCTGCTGGGATTAAAGTCATACATTACTGTTGTCTGGACGGGAGGGAAAGAGGGTTCCTATTGTGGGAAGTCATCGAATAAACAGAGATAGAGTCTGGACGATATCTCAAGTATGCAAAGACTTAAGCATTCCTTAGTTGGAAAAGCTGTCTTTTTCCTTGAGGATGTTGGAAGGGACCAGGGAGCCAAGAAAGACCACAATAAAACAGCAATTATTACTGTTATATACTCAACAGAGCTAATTCTTACCTCCCATGTCACTTGAATTATTGTCTGTCCAGCAAGTCAGTAAGTTTTAGTAATGCTCACCACCACACACCCCCTTTCCCTTTTCAAAGAACAAACTGGCCGGTAATATTCTTGCCCTCTTATTATCCTTTTTGTTGTTGTTGTTGTCATAGATTTTGTCTGTTTAAAGATGGGGGTCTCACAAGACAGGTGTGGCACTCACCTTTAATCCAGCACTCAGGAGTCGGAGGCAGGCGGCCGGATCTCGTGAGTTTGAGGCCAGCCTAGGCTACAGAGTGAGTTCCAGAGAAAACCTGACTTGAAAAACTAACACACACACACACACACACACACACACACACACACACACACGGGGCCTCTCTGCTTCCCCAGTGCTGCCTTTGTTATTCCAAGTGTTCTGATCTCACCATCAATATAAAAGACCAAATAATAACACCCAAGTCTCACAACAAGAAGTCTGGGGTAGCTGCCATTTTTTTTCTTCATGTTTCTGAGCATGTTGTAACTAACCTAGGCCTCAAGCTCCTCCTCTGTAAAATGGACATACCACTTACAGACTTCAAAGAACAGCGGCAGGGAGGAACAGACAAACCCAGAGGGACCTCGCTCAGTTCAAGGCCACACCCATCTGCAACTGGTGCCGGGTTCCGGCTCTGGCACCATGGTTACTGTGCCTTCTCCGATGCCAGAGCCCGCAGCGGGTCACTCTCCTTGCATCTGTCAAGCTTCCTTTCTACGAGTGTAGATGAGGTTCACTGTCACCCCCAGTGCATTCCCCAGTGCTCATTCACACCGACGATTATACAAGCATTATGAAAGCACGCAGCAGTGAATGGGGTGTCAGGGCAGGGAAGCCTCAGATCCAAACACAACAGAAGGGTTGCTTTGCTTCCCACTTTACGGCACTGTAGAAAAAAAAATCTGTGTTTTTCTCTCTAGTTTACAGAGAACAAGCAAGAGACTTCCCTCCAGTAATAACAAAGACTCCACGGATACATCGAGGCACTCAGTGAGTCTAAGATGGGGTTGGCACAGGGGAAATTAAGTACTATGCATCTTCCTCCTGGCACCATGATATCACAGTTTCTAATTAAGCCACAAATCATAGTGTCTTCAAGTTGAGAGATTCCTAGATCTCAGAGATCAATTCTCCCCCTAATTACATGCATCACGAACTGTTAAGTAACCAGTCCACGGTGGCTTGGTTCCTTGAGTTAGTTCACCAGAATTTAAGGCACGACTCCTACGTGGGCGCTCTGTTTGAGAGACAACATTGACTCGCTCATGGTTATTTTCCTTTAATAAATTCTTGCCACAAGTGGACCAAGGCTGTTTTTAATTAAGGTCTTAACCAAAAGATCATCTGGAAAGCTCTGTCCCTCCCACAAGGCAGGACAGGCTTGTTTTGACCAGCTGTCCAAGACCCTCTCTGCTCCTTCATCAAAGCCTGGATACCCTCCGACAGTCCCGAGAGCTGAGCAGCCCCTCGACCTGAACTTCATCATTCCCATCCACTCGGCAGCAGACAGATATGGAAGGGACTTCAAAAGGGAAGGATGAGCCCACAGCAGTGAGGAGGGAGCTTCACTAACACATTAAGACGAGGAACCAGGGTTATTTGTGCTACACAGATCTACCCCAGATTTGGGTCTAATTTATCTCAGGCTGGTCTTAAACTTCTAATCCTACTTGATCCCAAGATATGCAGCACCAAGTCTGGTTTATATGGTGCTGGGGATTGAACCCAGAGCTTCCTGCATGCTAGGCACTCTCTGTACCAGATGAGTTACATCCCCGCTTTCTCCCCTCTGGCCATCTAGCAAAGACTGTGGCAGTGTTCTAGGCCTAATGTTTTTACACACTGAAAAATAAAACACACTAGGGAAATGCTCTGAAAAGACACTTCAAATAAGAAAAGGCCTCCATAACATCCAGCTATAAGGCATTTTCTTAATTAGTGATTGATGGAAGGGTTAAGCCCATTGTGGGTGGTGTAGCCCCTAGGCTGGTGGCCCTGGGATCTATAAGAAAGCAGGCTGAGCGAGCCATGCTGAACAGGCCAGTAAGTAAGTAGCACTCCTCCATCTGCAGCCTGCCTCCAGGATCCTGCTGTTTGAGTTCCTGCCCTGACTCCCTTCAGACTATGCCGTGGAAATGCAAGCCCTTCCTCCTCAAGTTGCTTTTGGTCATGATGTCTCATCAGAACAGCAACGCTACCTAGGACAACATATTATTGTTTTGTTTCCAAAAGTGATTTAAAATCTTAGGTATTTTTTTGTGTATGGGTGCTTTGCCTGCATGGATGACTTCATTTAGCAAATAATGATGGAGCACTAAGTAGGTGTCAGTTAAGACTCTGACTTCAGATGGTGAATGACAGGAAGATAGTGATGTAGAGTGGACGGCGGCAGCGAGAGGTCTTCTGAAGGTTCACTAGTGGCAACAAGACACTAAGGTGTGAGTGAGGCAAGGCTGTGCCAGGTAGAGGGAGCAGAGAGTGCGAAGACCCAGGGCAGGACCCAGGGCAACACCCACAATGCTTCCTTGGACAGTTTTGTAGTATGGGCCCCTTCCCCGACGTTCCTTGTTTCCAACTGTTTCCATCTGTTTAACACTCCCTCACAAAAGCTCCAGGTCTCTGTGAGGCCCTGAGGGACCCTGTTCCTTTTTGCTCCTGCTACTTTGTTCTCTCCATCATTCATCCTTCACACCACAGGCCACATGCTGATGTAGCTGAGGATTTCTGGACCCAAAGCTGTTCCAGAAATCACCACACTCAACCACAACCACCACATACCCTAGCCGTTCCTTCATAAGCACAACCCCAGGGAAGCAAAGTTCGCACTACAGTTCTAAGTTCCATGTGTCACAAAGCCTGTCTCCAGCCACTGTGTTCTGGAGACACGTGCCTCGTGGCCCTGTCTTCTTGTGAAGGTGCTGTACTTCTCCAGCCCGGCAGCAACTCTCCTTCCAGGCCTTCCCAGATCAGAGCATTCAGAGTAGAGGGGAACTCGTGCAGGACACTCAAAAATATAAGAGAAGATGGCTACTGAGTAGGATCATCTTTTCTCCTAGGCCAGACTCAAGTGAAGACCACTAAAGTAGGTCAACTTCAGATAAAGTAGAAAAAGTTCGGTGAATCCAACCCCAACAGCAAAGCCAAATAATTACGTTGGAAAGCATATACTCTAGCTCAAATTCTTCATAGGTTTTAGGAACTGAACTGTGCCCCGCCATCAAATCCAAATGCTTAAGTCCCAACCCCTGTACCTCAAATGTTACTGCATTTGGAGACAGCGCTTTTAAAGAGAGGAAGTTATAAAAGTCTATGGGGCATGTTGTAAGGCTGAGATTGGTCTTCATGGAAAAGAAAGGATATAGTCAGGGCACCTGTGCATAGCAGGGTGATGCTCTGGGGAGTGGGCAGTCACTCGAAAGCCAAGAGGACACCAACCTGGTGACACCATGACTTTGGACATTGAGGCTTCAGAAAGCAGGTGAACATTTAGAAGTATGTGGACAAGGATGCAGAGAGAGGGAACAGTGGCTTAATTCTGCTAAGGTTCTCCAAGAAGAACCCCCAAGTATCACTCATTCACCCAACGGCTTCCATTCCCCCAGAGAGAGAGGCTGTTCCTGAGGCATCAACTGTCAAGACTTAAAGGATGCTGTAGCGGACAGGGACACTAGGAAGCTACTGGGGAGACCACTAGGCAGTGGTACCACTAGGCAGGGACCATGTGCACCTGATGTCAGCACCAGAAACACAATCTCCACTTGCACAGAGCTGCCTGGAAAAAGAAGTGAGCCGTGGAGATGATATGGAACCAGAGGGAATGTCAGGTCAGCAGGCCACAGTATAGGGTCAAAAACATCTTTAAGGTCACAGAAGCTAGCAAGTTTCTTCAGCGGACTCACTTTGTGTCTGGTGTATGCACGTGGAGGCCACAGGTCAACTTCAAGTGTCTTCTTCAATTTTAATATTTATTCTCTCTGTGTACTATGATGTGCATGTGAAGTACAATCCCAAGAGGCGGTATTCTCTTTCCACCGTGTGGATCCCAGGAACCAAACTTGGGCTGTTAGGCTTGGAGGAAGTGTCTTTACATGCTGAACTACCTTGAAAGCTTTCCACCTTTTACTGTTTGTTTGTTCGTTTTTTGCCAGAGCTGAACCCAGGGCCTTGCGCTTGCTAGGCAGGCGCTCTATCACTGAGCTAAATCCCCAACCCCTTTTACTGTTTTTTTGTTTTTATTTTTATTTTTGGTTTTTCGAGACAGGGTTTCTCTGTGTAGCTTTGCGCCTTTCCTGGAACTCACCTGGTAGCCCAGGTTGGCCTCGAACTCCTTTTACTGTTTTTAAATTTTTAATGTGGTTGGTTGTTTTGCCTGCCTGTATGTCCGTGCACCAAGTGCATACCTGATACCCAATGAAGCCAGAAAAAAGGTATCAGATCCCCTGTAACTGGAGTTACAGATGGCTGTAAACAGCCACATGGGTGCTAGAAATCAAACTCAGGTCCTCTGGAAGTCAACGCAATCTTAATCACGAAGCCATCTTTCCAGCTCCTCTACCTTTTAATTCAAGACAGGGTCTCTCATTGAGCCTGGGGAGACTAGCAGCCACTAAGCCCTTGAGATTCATGTGTCTCTAATGGGATTATGAACATGTTGGTTTTGGGGATCCAAACGCAAGTGCTTTACCCACTGAGCCACCTCCCCCACCAATGGATTTGTTCTGAAATCCCAAAGATGTAAAGATGCTGGTGTCAGCCTGTGACAGCTGCTTTCCTCCCACAAGGTGGGTATGGGTGTCTTTACACTGAGGAGACTTGAAGAACATTGTGTCTCGACACTCCCATTTTCAGCAGATTTCTGCGAACTGTCTTGGAGGGTTTCTCCTTTGGAGGTTTATGTATTTTTCTAAACAAATCTCTATGCCACCATCTACCTTTTCTACTTGTTAACTGGTCCTCAACACCAAAATCAAATCTATTCTCGAGCGACGTGAAGCGTCTAAATCCTATCTCATTGCCTCACTGGATCTTCAGGCAATCTCTGGAAGTCAACAACGAAAAGGATTCTCTCTCTCTCCTGCCCAGCTTTGCCTCTGGAATGGAGGTACAGGTGAAATACAGTGTTTCTGGATGTCCCAAAGGTAATTACTAGCCCCGGGTTGTTGGGTAGCGATTCCGTCCATGTATGAAACATTCCCTTACAAAGGAGAGGGACTCAGGAACTGTTAGAAACTTGTAAGACTCAGGAGGGACCCTCTCTGAGGTTGGGTAGGCTATGAGCTGCTGGAAAAAAGGAGGTTGCTGGTGGAGATGGCTGCAAGCTGTACAGAGAATTCCACAAATGTGGCTACTGTGAGTCATCACCCCAGCTGGGGTGGGCTTGGCGGCTAGGCAGCTGGCTGAGTCACCTGTGTCCCTCTAAGGAACCTTTCACCTGTAGGCCTTTAAGTCAACTCAAATTGGCCCGCCAAACTCGATTTTGGTGGCAATGTTTCTTTGGTTTGATATCTTTGCTTGTCTGGAGTAGATAGAATTTGTTCACATCTCCCCAGGAAGTCACACCACACCAGTTTATTTGAGCTACATTGTGAGACAAATGAATGTAACCATAAAACACATTTTGTAAATTGCTCTCAGAAATTATTTCCTTCCTTATGGCAAGTAATTACTTGAGATGTATTATTTAACACTTTATGAAGTACAATATCCAAGACAAAGTTACGCCTGGAGATGTTAAGTGTGGTGTGGTGGCATGCACCTGTAATCCCAGTCTTGGGAGTAGAAACCTGAATTGGTGAGTTTCAGGTTTGGGGAGAAGTCCCGTCTCAAAAAATAAGATGGAGTGGTCGTGACACCAGACCTCAAGCACTAGCCACCAGAGGGCAAGTGCAAGCCCCAATACTACAACAAACAAGTAATCCGCTCCCATCCGTTTAGCCATCCTTTACCTGCTTCACAGACCCCTTCCAGATGTTAGCATACAAGCACAATGCTTTCTGGCATGTCACAATGTCAGTCAGAACACTTTGTTCGTGCCTCCTACCCACAAATCTAACGTCCTTTCCATCAGATCCGAGCACCATCAAGCACTGGGACTGTAACTTTGGCAGTTTGACGTGTGACAGCAAAGCCAGCATTCTTGTCCCCTTGTTCACCATTTTACAAATTGGTTCTTACTGTGGACTGCAGCAATCTCAGCACGCTATTTCTTTGTAAGTTGAGAACCTCCCCCTTTCCACTTGAAGGAAACACTTCCCAGCTTTCTCTCTGGCAAATCTGAGTTGCCACAATTACTAGTTTTGTGCTTGAGGCCATTATTAAGTCATTTAGGTTGTCTTAAACACAAATACTATGAAAGCAATCAATCTGCTAAGTAGACGACTCAGTAACCAATGGGTGGGTAGCTTATACAGTGTCTATACGCTGGATGAAGGAACTACACTCAGAAGTAGCACTTCATCATGTTTCTCATTAACAGTATATATTTAACTTATGAAAATGGTTATGATATATACACACACTGATATATACGCACGCGCACACGCACACACACATATATGTATATGTATATATTTTGCTTTTCAAGACAGGGTTTCTCTGTGCAACCTTTGCACCTTTCCTGGATCTCGCTCCGTAGACCAGGCTGGCCTCGAACTCACAGAGATCCGCCCGTCTCTGCCTCCCAAGTGCTGGCATTAAAGGCGTGCGCCACCACCGCCCGGCTGGTTATTTCTATTATATCCCATTTAATACTTTTTCTTGACCAAGGGCTGTTAAAAATTCAGAAAGTCAAACTGTGGCTACAAGAGAACTACTGTATTGACACGAGACTAGGTAACTCTTCACTGTAAGGAGGAACTGTCCTGTCTGTGTCAGATTGTCTAAATATATTCCTGAACGCCACCGGTCAGGTGCCAGTAGCATCTGCCACACCCTGTTACAACAATCAAAAATGTCTGCAGACAACTTCAATTCACCTGAAGAGTAAAACCATCCCCAGTTGAGAACCAATGGTCTAGGAGGACCATTGCTACCTTGTATCTGCTTTAGCAATCAAATGTTCCCAAGGTCCTAGAGTTTAAACAAACAAACAAACAAACAAACAAAAACCAAACAAAACAACAAGAACAACAACAAAAACCACAGTAGAGAGCTAGAGGGTTCCAAGACATGGCTTAATGGTTAGGACCTGGGTTCAGTTCCCAGCACTGACTTGGCACCTCACAACCACCAGTTCCAGGAAATCTGACAGCCTCTTCTGGCCTATGCACTAGGCACACATATGCAGGGAGGCAAAACATCAGACATATAAAAATGAAAATTCTAAAAATAGTTAAACTATCATTGCAAGGCAACTTCCAATAACAACAAAATTTGCACCAAAGTCATTTGGCCCAAATTATCCATATAGCCATAGTATATTTAAATACAGAGGTATCTACCCTTTACACAATGTGTTCTAGGAAAGGGATCAAAGAGCCTGCTTTTGACCTTACTCATTTGCTTGCTCACCACAGCAGGAACCAACTTTATGGATCCTTCCTTAAAAAAGCTTGTGTGTGGTAATTACGTGTGTGTATATGCACCTGTGCATGTGTGTGCATGCTTGTAGAGGCTGAGGACCACCTGAGGTACCATCATCCCTATTTTCTTTAAGACAGGGTCTCCCTTTGGCCCAGAGCTTACTAAGTACACCAGCCCCCAGAGAGCCCCAGCATCCTCCTACCTCTGCACCCAGCGCTGGGAATACAAGTATGCATCACCATGCTTGGCTTTTTTATGTAGATTCTGGGGCTCACCTCATGACCTTGCCCTTGTAAGGCAAGCGCTTTACTGACTGAGCTATCCTCCCGCCTGCTGGTGATTCACTCACCCCCTCTTCTTCAGTCCACCTCCTTTTCACCCTAAGAGGCAGGTCATTAACGGCCCCACATTACAGATACCGCACAGCTAGAAAAGTAAAATGACTTGCCGTAGCTCCCACGGCATGCGAGATCTTAAACCCAAGCGACTCTGATGTCCACCTTCTCTTTGGGGATTGGGTGAGAGTCTACTTCTGACCTCTATGCCTTTCCTCACCTACAACTTCAAAATAAGATTTCAGTACTTCACGCCATCTCTAAGAACAGAGTCATTCAGTGAGCTCTTGAAGGCAGGTTCTAGAACTCAGCAGCAGAATGAAGTGACCACCTTGAAGAGGAAAACTCCCTGTGGCTTTGTGGACAGACCCAGTGGAAGGTGGCCTTAAATCCCTGAACCCACAGGTCCACATCTGGGCCCAGCATCCCATCTGACTACACAGCAAACCATACCACTGCCTAGGACCCAGTAGACCCTCCTTCCCCAAGTGGTCCCCCAGTGTCTCAGCCAATCATGCAAATAGTGGTCAGTCTTGCAGGACAAACGGAGCCACACATGTCAAGGACCTGTGTTGCACAGAAATAGTTTCAAGAACCACATTACTGTTTCGAACTGTTGGGAGAAATAACCAAATACAGAGTCTGGCTAAGTCAGTAAAGTATTGGTAAGACATTAAATCTTGAGGTTCCAAAGCCTCATCGGGGGTTGGAGTGACTGTAAGAAGGGGCACCAGGAGACCTGGGATTCCTATCACAGAAGAGATGCCACCAAGTTGAAGTCAGTCAGTGTGTTTAGAGAATGCAGACAGGGAACACTGCTCCCTGCCGTGTCACACTGCAACAACAAAACCCAACACTGGGCCTCACAGGAACTGTAATTCCAAATATGCTCCAGATACATTACTCCATTTCTTCTCTCAACATCTCAGTTCAGAAGCTACTAGAAGGTGGTCTGAATGCCAATAAACCAGACTCTCGGAAGAGAAAAATGTCTTGCCCATCATTTCATGAAGCCACATTTAGATTCTAGGTCTAATTTCAACAGATATCAGTACAGCTTAGCTACAGTTACAGTGGACAGATCATTTGTCAAGAATGGAAAAAGCCAGGATGCCAGGGCAGTTGTGTTGGGGGAAGGGAGGATGAGAAAGAAGACATGTAAAGTATCAGTAAAGCCCCTGGGAGGACAGAAAGCCCAGTTGGCTGAGCCTAGGTCAGGACTCTAGAAGCACAGGCCCCAGTGATCACCATGGGTGTAGCCCTGGAAGGCTGACCTATGGCCAATGTGAATCTGGCTGGAGATCTGACAGACACTGCACATGGGGAAGCTGAGAACAGCATAGACATCCCAACCCTGACTGCAGACACAAGAAACATGCTAACAACAAATACTCACTCAGGTCCTCAGTCTAGGAAACCATCTAGGCTTTCATAAAATTAGTATCATAGTCATACAGTAAATGCATGAAGGCTTTGATTAGGAGCTTTCTTTTTATTTGTTAGTGCTGGGATGGGACCTAGGGTTCTGAACATGCCCGGCCCCTAGGCCCTCTACCATGGAATTGCATCTTTAGCTCCTAGTGCCTGCTATGGTATAAGACAAAAATCATACAATATGGATTGATAAATAAGTGAAGCAAAACCATATTTTTATAAATGCTTGCGAGATTGATTTAAGCACCTACATTTAAATGTTGATAAAATGTGCATTAAAGGACTTTGACTGCAGAGAGGGCTAAGTGGATAAGAGCACTAGCTCTGCCACTGTGAGTAACTGAGTTCAAATCCCCAGGTAAACCTCGACCTGGACCTGGTAGTGTGTGTCTATAACCCCAATGTCCTACAGTGAGATGGAGGCTGTTGTGGGATATTTGTACACTGTGTGAAGATGTATTGCTGTGATTCGTGTAATTAAAAGGCGGAATGGCCAACAGCTAGGCAGGAGAGGATATGTGGAATACCTGGGGAGAGAGGAACACAAGGAGGAGGAATCTAAGCGTGTTGATTTTACCAGCAGACTCAGGGCAAGTCGAACATGGCGTACTAAGAAGAGGTAAAGGAGCCATGTGGCACATTGTAGACTTAAAAAAAAAAATAGCTTGATTAAGTTATAAGAGCTAGTTGGAAATAAGCCTAGGCTAAAGACCAAGCTTTTATAATAATAATAAGTGCCCATGTTATTTGGGGACTTGTGACCCAAAGATAGTTCAACAAGAAAGCTTGCTCCAGGAGGCAAAGACAGGATAACAACCAGAAGCTCTTGGAAGAGGCTCATCTCCAACATCGTACAAAGTGAAGACCAACACTCAAGACTGTCCTCTGGCTTACACACACACACACACACACACACACACACACACACACACACACACACAATTTTTTGAAAAAAAAAAAAAAAAAAAGAAAAGCAAACCTGAATAAACACCTTCCCTCTACACCAACTAAATTATGAAAAGCCCACTAAATGCCTCACCATTTCCATTCTAGGGCATACATGTTTCAGTAGTTATTCTGCAAGATATTCAAACAGACTCATAGTCACAGGCTGTTGTGGGATATTTGTACACTCTGTGAAGATGTACTGCTGTGATTGGTGTAATAAAAAGCTGAACCGTAATAGCTAAGCAGAAGAGCATAGGTGGGACTTGTGGACAGAGAGAGAACTCTGGGAAGAAAGGTGGGGTTACCAGGCAGATGTGGAGGAAGCAGGATGGGTAGTGTGGAGATAAGATAATGAGCCTCATGGAAGAATGTAGATTAAAAAATATGGGTTAAGTTATAAGAACTAGTTAGGAACAAGCTTAAGCTACGGCCAACCTTTTATAATTAATAATCAGTCTCTGTGTCATTATTTGTGGGCTGGAGGTCCTGATGAGGAAGCACTACTCCAACGGGCCTCTGGACCCATTTTCCATACACAATCAATACAATACCACTAATAAATAGGATTGCTTTGAAGCCTGATGGGAGCTCACTGGGCCTTGTTAGGGAGTCAGCTCCAAAGGTCCCCAAAGAAAATCACTTTCCTGATGTTCACTAAGAAGAGCTAGCAGAAATCACCAGAGACTAGGACCCAAGAGGCCAGCTTACCTGGTGAGTGGGGAGGCTTCCATTATGCCCAAACAGAAGCCAGTTAACTATGAAAGTGGCCTAACATAATCTTAAGCTTACTTAGGCCATTATGAGGGTACTTTTAAAATAACTTGGTTTAAAGGCTCCTCTTCAGGGAAGCAGCACCTCTGGATCTTCCTTCCACAGGTCTCTGTCACTTCTCTGGCAGCTAACAACACTGCACCGTTTTTGAAAAGGTACAGAACTCCCAGTGTTGTGTCGACAACTCCCCTGACCAGAAGAATGTCTAGGATGTTATTGCCTTTGTTGTGTGGTTATTTTTTGGTTTCCACGGGGACTGGTTCAAGAACCACCACCTTGCTGTGGTCCCAGATCCAAAGATGCTAAGTCCTTTAGAGTGCCGTATTGCGCCCCCCCCCCCCAACTGCACTCATTCTCCCGTTACTTCATGCAATGTTAATGCAGGTGGTACTCTACTGCAGCGGTTCTCAACCTTCCTAACGCTGCGACCCTTTAATACAGTCCTTCATGTTGTGGTGACCCCCAACCATAAAGTTATTTTCATTGCTACTTCATAACCGTAACTTTGCTACTATTAAGAATCGTAGTGTAAATTTCTTTGTTTTCTGATGGTCATAGATGACCCCTGTCAAAGGGTCATTCGATCTCCAGGTTGAGAACCACTGCTCTATGGTATTGGTTAGAGGGTACCGACAAAAGAAACTGCATGTGATTAGTGCAGATGAATTAAAAAGTATATTGTATCCTTGCTTGAGTTTACAGATGGGGAAGTTTTGGACATGGGAGCCTGTCTTCTAAACCACAGACCCACCACTCAGGGGGGAGTGTTAAATAAAGAGCAGCATGGGAAACACCAGATATCTAATGTTTGTAGGGGGTAGCCATCCCAGCCTTGGCCTGGAAGTTCCAACCACCATTGAAGCTTCGGTAATAGTCACGCCCACAAAGTGGGGCTGAAGGAGGAGGCTGAAGACCCAGGATCAAGAGGAGAGGCTTCTCTTAGTTCTGGGACCCTGGACACTGGAGGTAGACCGAGCAGAGTTCTCCAGAGAACACGGCCGGACTGCGCCATACCTTTCCCAGAGCCTGCAACCTATCCCTTCATTTGTAAGTTACCCCACAAAATAAACTTCCCTTTTAACTACATAATAATTTCACCAATAAGCATGTGCCCTGTGATCTCAAGACATACAGAAATAGACATTTGCATACAAAATATACAGTTAATGTGCATACCACTTACAAACACTGATACCCCAAGACTGTAACAGAGCTGAAAATTTCAATCTAGTGACATGGTGGCTGTCCTAACATGCCAGCACAATGTACTCCTCCTGTGACATTAGTGATGCTGATATAAACAAACCTATGTTGCCAGAAACACAACAGCAGAGGTAGCTGCACAACTGTGCACATACACAGTATTTGATAATGAAAATAGATGATTACTTACTGACCTACACATTTATTATATTATACTTTGCGAGTGTGTGTGTGTGTGTGTACATCTTTCTTCATGTGTGAGGGTACATATGAAAGCCAGAGATCAACCTTGGGATTTCTCTACCTTGTCTTTGAGACAGGGCCTTTCACTGGGACCAAGGGCTCACTGGTATGCCAGGCTGGCAGGCCAACGTGCCCAAGGAATCCTCTTATCTCAACTTCCCCAGAGCTGGGATTACAAGTGTAGAGACCACACTTGACTTTTTTGTGTGGGTGCCGGGGACCCAATTAAGTTCCTCATATTGTGCATATGCACTGTACTGAGTTAGTTACTGTGCCCCTCCCTAACCTTTTATCAATAATTTAAGTGTAGTTCTACTTACATGGTGACCAAGTCTTTTGACTGCATAAAAAGACCACATCTAGTGCTGGTCCTTTGCCCTCTAAGTGTGTTAAGTACAAGCAGTAATGTTCAGCAATGGCAGTGCCATCTGACGACACACTTCACAATGGACAATGGCAGGGACAGCAGCGGCAGTGGCGGCAACAGTGTTAGCTTGTGCTACAGGCGATGAATGACAGTGTCCTTATTAAGGGGTGACGAAGGCCTTTTGTGGCTCACCAATGTAGCGCTGTATAAAAATCGTAATAGCTAGAATAAAAAATAAGAAATCAAGTGGGAATAACTAAATACTTTCTGGCATATTCCATGAGTGGCCATCATAAAGAATAACAAACATCAGTATATGCTGATAAGAAAAGATGTCTAACCGTGTGGAGTAGAATTTGCAAGCCAGTTTATATTCCTTTTGTATTTTAAAATCGGTTGTACTTTTATATAAGATATATATTTGCAAGTGGATATGAAATGGATGGACTGACCTTTTATTGTGTTTCCCTCTGGAAAAGAAGCAGGACTAGGGTATTTTAAATTTTCACTTCACTTTCTACTTTCTTATTTAAAAAACAATGTCTTAAAACTAAGTAGTGTCCTTCCACCTCCAAGGCCCACTCTAGAAAGGAGCCATCACAGCAGGGTAGTACTAATGGGACCATCCAACTCATTTATTCTCCCTCTGATGAGCATGAAAATATCTGTAATTGTCCACTTGGCAGTATTACTTCCCGAGGTAAATTAATAAGTATGTATTCTACATTTATCAGCTTTTGGAACTCTGATTAACACAAAACAATCTTCCAGAGCAATGAACATCATTTAAGTCTGTAAGGCAGGATGGGATCAGCACCTCTTCCAAGGGGGATCACTCTCAGGCACAAAAACCACTTAAAAGGACAGCCAAGTGATGGCATTTCCACGCTCTTGCTCACATACCAGAAGAAATGAAAGTGAGACCGCTCAGCTGGTAAGTGACTGCCACCAAGCCCAACGGCCTGAGTTTCATCTCTCCAACCCACCAGATGAGAACCACGTCCCCCACGGTATGCTCCAACAACCCCCCCCCCAAACAACACACAATAACTAAATGAATGTAATTACAAATAAAAACTAAGACTCAAGAATTCACCCCTTTGGTAATCCAATCACTAAGTTCTGACAAATATTTATGAAACTCATTGATATTAAGACAGTATTGCTCTATTTTTATTTCTTTACTCCCTAAGTCAAGAGAAGAGGCCTCCAGCTCAGCCCCCAGGGCTGGCTTCAGGAAAAGAGGCAGTGCTGAATGGAACTAGACTCTCATGAGTGGCAGGTGTCTAAGGTCACCTTCTCTATACAGAAAGGGCACCCTGAAAAGCCAATGACAGAAGCTGATCCTTATGCTTCAACAAGACAGGAAGCTAGAAATGACCACCACCTGCCTTCCTTTCGTGGCCCCTGTAGTACAAACAACCCACAAATGGTAAACTTCAAACCACTGCTTTGGCCAGAAGTTATCTGAGCGCAAGGTGGGCAGAAAAAGAAAGAATGCCACCAGCAGAGAGACCATTTCTAGAGAAACGAGACACACTTGGATCATGAAAAGCCCTTATCTTTCCTATGCATGGCCAAGACTGTCTTTTCAAAAAGAATGAACACAGGGTCCCAAACACCCCTCCTAATGTGGAGGTAATTCACGCTGGTAAATTAAATGATGGCTTTTGGATGGACAGGTTACTGACATTCATGTTTGAGGCTAGAGCTAAGTAAAGTATTTCTGCCAATCAGATTTGACCTTTTCTTATAACAAACAAACTCATCATTTAAAAAAAACAAACAAGGAACATTCTTTTTTTAAAAAAAACTTTCCCCCACTTTTGTGGTAGTAGAGATAGGTATGAGGGCCTTATACAAGGTAGGCTAGCATATTTCCAGCCCTTTTCTTATTTATAAAATAAAAAGTCTTAAATCAAAAGTTCACGCTCTACACTTCTCATTTTAATTATACAACAGTAATGAATATGCAAACTGAACCCCAAAGTTTTCATACAAGGAACTGTGGTGTGTGTTTAATGCCTTGGTTTTGCTAACTGGGATGGGGCAGAAATTGCATTTATCCTGCGGCCACCCGTGCCCAGTTCCCAGCTGGCTGCTTTCCCATGCTCTACCATTTCATTACTCCTCACAATATCTTTAAATACCCAAACTCACAAACATGTAAGGAGAGCCACCATTCCACTTCCAAATAAGCCTTGTGTGCTTGGCTGGCAATTTGATTACACATATAAAAATTTTTAATGGGAACAGATAAAAGGGCAGTTAAGAAATTAAAATAAGAAAAACAATGGCCAAACAAACATACTACAGGCCTGTAACTATCATTTAGGAGATGGAAGCAGCAGTTCAAGGCCATCCTTGACCATGTGGTGTTCAAGGATAGCCTAGGCTACATTAAATTTTATCTCTAAATTGTGTGTGTGTGTGTGTGTGTGTGTGTGTGTGTGTGTCCAGGCAAAGAAAGTACTTTCATGTTTACTGATGAAAAGCCAATAAAAGACCAAGACTTTCTGTTATTGGAAACCATTTTAGTCATCCCACTTAAAGCATGGTTAGTCCGCACAAGGAAGAGACAACAGTGTCACCATTTTGAATTGCCTCCACATACCCAGGTTTGTAAACTCTGATGCTAGACGAGACTCTCCACACAAGCAACTATTTGATACCATGGAACACTGTGGCCCAATCAAAGCCTTGGGCCATCCCTCCCCTCCCAGGGCCCCTTTTCCCAAGCACTGGCTCTCGTACCAGTAATCAAAATAACCTGCTGGCCCTGACACCCAAGTTTTTGACTCAATAGGTCCTGGGGTCCTACATGAAAACATTCCCAACAAGTTCCAAAGTGATAATGCTGGCTTATGGCCCCTCATCATGAGCCACAATTCAGGAGATGCATCAGAAACAATAACAGAAGCGGGTATTTATTACAGGGCAAATTGTTCTTTAGTTATAAGGGCACACGAGGATAAGGAATTCCATGTGTTCTGACACTGCGGTGTTGTGACACACAGGTCACTCTGTCACACCTGCCAATTAAGGTAAATAACTCAATGTACCCAGCGGCTGACACTGCCACCTAGGGAAGGTTAAATACACGAAGCATTAGTTGCTGCAGAAGCTGGAGATGCCAAGGGGACAGCTGCTAACTAACTGCTCAGCTGGCCTGAAAGGGAAGCCTGCCTAAATAACAATGCCATTGTAGATGACGAAGACAAAGATTTCAGAGTGTTCAGCCATGGGCAAAGCGGCAGCTAGAACTTAACCATCCTAACTGTTTGTGATCCTTCTAAGAAGGTCAGGAGGCAGGAACTAGGATTTTTCTCATGTAACAGGAGGAACTAGGCTGTAGAGAGAAGGTATATGCCCAAACTATCAAACTGTAAGGTGGCAGAGCTGGGCTTAAAAAAGTGGAGTAGTTGATCTGAGTGGGCCTCTCCTACTTGTCCAGCTAAGTCATTGATAAATAAGTTATTTCTCCAAACTGCAGATGGTGAGCCTTTCTTTCCCAAGTGACAGAGCTTCAGTCAGCCACACAAATACCATCTACCAGCCTTGGGAGCAGGAGGCTAGAGCTATAGTGTTCAGCGGGGCATTTCCAAGTGAAGATTCAGGATGAAGAACCATTTGCTTGCAAATTTATGACACTTTAAAATATTAAAACTACACACACACACACACACACACACACACACACACACACACACGACCAGGAGATAACTTAGCTGGTAAAGTGCTTCCCATACAAGGCTGAGGATGAGTTCAAGTCCCAGAACTTGAATTAAGAAAGCTAGGTGTGTGACAGAGCATGCTTGTTATCCTAGCTCTAGGGAGGCAGACAGGTGGATCTGAGGATTAACAGCCAGCCAATGTGGCCTACTTAGCAAGTTCCAGGCCAATGAGTGACCGTCTTAAAATTTTAAAAAAGGAGATGACAGTTGAGGAATAACACATAAGCACATGAACTTGTCTCTGCCTTCCACACGCACAGGCACACACACCAATACGCTAAGAAAAATATTCACAGCATATATAGGAGATCCACCTATGATCACTGTACCTTCCTTTTCTTCAAGGTCTAGTCCAATGGTCCTCAATCAGTCATGGTTTTGCTCCTAGGACATTTAGCAATGTGTGAGGCCAATGTTGACTGTGACATGTGCCAGGGTGTTGTTGGCATCTAAGAGCACGAAGACCAGACATACCTAAGTATCCAAAATGCACAAGACTATCTTCCTCAACAAAAAAGTATCTGGTCCAGATGTTAACAGGGTTAAGAACCCAGTCTATTTTAAACCTTTCCAAGGCTGCTTTGTGATCCTCATTGGTCTCCCAAGTTCAGATGCCTGAGAAACATCACTGCTATTTTCCTCACTACCTTGTACATGATGTTCATCATTAGAGAACACCACTCCTGTCCAGAGTACCAGGAAACACACACACACACACACACACACACACACACACACACACACACACAACCACCACTACCACCAAAAGGCAGTGTTCAACCAAGTACTGTACATAGCTTGTTTTCCTGGAACGTTAGGCCAAAACCAGACACTTCCTACCTTGGGAAGTGGAAGGTGCCCTGGGAGGGTGCCCTCAAGTACAAACTTCCTATCAACATTATCTCTCATTTAATCCTGCCAACCAGCCAATGAGACCGGACCACTATTTTAGGTGAGTGTGTCTCACCGATGGAGCTGGTGAAAGGTCACACGCTGGTAAGTGGGAAAGCATGTTTCTGGAGTCAGATCACCTAGTCCCATACTCCTACCATACCCCACTGCTATGTGTCATGGGTCTCCAGGGCGAATACTCACTTTAAAGACTAGTCCCAGAATCAGGGTGTCTGAAATGCTAACAAGCAGGGCAGTAATAAGAACTGCTGGCAACCATATGACATCATCAATGTAACTGCCACACACTTTGCTCCCCAATATAGCATCAAAATCAGTCAATTCAAGCAGTGCTGCAAACAGGCTCCAACATGGTTATATATTTTTAAAAATTAATTATAGATATTTAGAATCTACTTGGCTCTATCCTCCAAAACACCCTCATCATTTAAAATTTTTAATTTGATACAGGATAAAGTTTTGAGATTATTTCTTTCTTGCCTTATTAGCAAAATCAAAAGAACATAGTAAATTATGAAGGGGCCACATTGGTTTCCGATGTAATTATATGCCCTGTCCTTACAAATGGCACTGTGTTTTGTGACAGGGCAAAACCTAGGCTCTGTCAGGATAACTTAGCAGCCAGGCGCAGATCTGGTAAAGCATCATAAATAACATATGATGGCTTGTCTCTGGGAGCACTGACAGTATCGATCCCTCCACCCCCACCAAATCAACCTGATGAATCTGACTTGTCTTCATATCACACAGAGATGCAAAATGACAAAAGGTTTCTGTGCTACTACATCTATGTGGTTTTCCCTACAAAAACTAGAGACTAGTTTTTGGCCTGTGGTTTCTGAGCAATTCTACTATAACCTTCAGACCAGGGCCACAAATATTTCCAGGGCTCAGGCCCAGACCCTTAGAAAGCCCATCATAAATATTCCTCCCCACCACCCGGCGTTCTCTCCACACAGCGCTGCCCAAGGTGTGCTAAGCAACTATTCTTCCGCCCCAGAAGTTATTATTATGAGCCAATGATCTTGTAGTCTCCATCCCCTTCCTTCTTCCAGTTATGTCAATTCTATAGTATCCATGTCCCCAAAAACACACCCCAGCTCTATTCCAAATCAAGTCCAGTTTTCTGTCCATTTGGTTATCCATTCCTGGAGACCAGACCAACAGAACAGAAAGCCTACAATTAGATCAAGCCAGCCACCCAAGGCATCCAGCTGGTGTTGGTGCCTTGACACAGCAAACTTGCCCAGTTTGACCTCCTAAGCTTAGATGTCAGTCATCTGGCAAATTTTATGTATGATTTGGGTATTCCTGGAGGTGTATATGTGTGACTGGATGCATGCAGATGCCAAAGTATGCCATCAGGTGTCTACCTTGACCACTCTCAACTTTATTTCTTCTTCCTCCTCTTCCTCTTCTTTCAGACAGGGTCTCACTGCGTAGCTCTGGCTAGCCTGGAATTCAGAGATATGCCTGTTTCGAGTGCTGTAATAAGGACAGGGGACATCTTAACCAGGTCTACATTACTTCTTGAGACAGAGTCTCTCACGGTGCCTGAAGCTCACTAAGGGGGCTAGACTGGCTGGCCAATGAACTCCAAAGACCAACCTCCAGGGATTTCTGCCTCTCCAGAGCTGGCATTCAGACATGCACTGCCATGCCTGGCACCTTTGTGCTTTTCTGAACGCATCTTTGGATGGTTTGCTTTGCAATGACCTAGAAATCCAGAAGCTAGTAGGCACAGACGAAGGTCTTTAGGTCTGTTCTTCTCTACAATGGATGATGGGTTGGGCATCATATATCCTAATCAAGACTCCTGCCTGCTGGAGAACCTTAACGTGTATTCTTCGCTGCCTACATACTTCCCAAGATCAGATGAGATGTCACACTTCCGACTAAGGATAGGGATGGGACCTGGAAATCTTTACCTGGATCAAATGCTTTAGGCTAAACTTACAACGGGTTGGACATCCCTAATCTGAAAATCTGAAAGACTTTAAGAATCTGAAACTTTGTGAGTTCCAAGATGTTTTCACAAGTGGAAAATTCCACAACATAAAATGGTTTCCTACACATTATTGAAAACAATATATAAAATGACCTTAAAGCTGTGGTGACAGCACAAATTGTGTTTAGACCTGAGTCTCATTCCTAAAATCATCTCATTATTTATATGCAAATATCATTGTATTAAAAACAAACAAGCAAACAAACAAACCGCGACCTGCCAGGTAGGGTGTTTTCCTGCAATCTCAACACGTGGGAGGTGGAGGCCAGAGTTAGGGTCACCCTCGACTACAGTTAAGTGAAGGTTAGCCTAAGCAGTAAGTGGCTGTCTTAAAGTCCCAAATAAACACCTCTTGTCCTGAGCACTTTGGATGAAGGTTATTTAACCTGCAGAGGTAAAATACTAACTTATTTCTTTTGGACAGGTATTTTGCTTTCCCGCTAGGTACTTAACTCAATGCCAGGCCACAGAGGACAAAGAGGAAATAAGCTGAGACTCTGGAGCCAGGCTCCTTGGGTTTAATTTTGGTTGTCCCACTTATTCCCAGGGCCCTAAGCCAGCCTTAACCCCTGTTTCCTCCTGCGTGGAACAAGGATGGAAATAACACCCACTTCATAGGTTGCCATGCAGATAACGTGCTAAGGCGAAGAAGGCATTTAGTCTACTGCCCTCGATGCCCACAGGCACTCCATAAACACTGGCTATTATTATCCCACAGACCATCGACTGCCGAGTGGCAACCCTTAAGCCAAATCTGGCCTAGAGACCTATTTTGTTTGGCCGGCACATTTTCCTTTTCAATCAAACCAACAATTTAAACTGGTAGATTTTTTAGACTACGTTGGATGTCTGGCAACACATCCAACACACAGGAGAACCTTGGCCTCTGGCATCCACAACCCAAGGTGAGGGCTGTAGCCATTCTTTTGATAAACCCAGCTCCTTTGCCAGCACAGCTCCATCTGACTTACCCCTACCTCCAATTTGTCCCTTACCTAACTTGTTCATGAAAGCAACAATCCCTATTCTAGAGCCCCTCCCTTTTTTTGAGATAGGGTCATTTTAGCCCAGACTGACCTTGACCCCAGCAATTCTCCTAAGCACATCTAGACCAATTCTACTAACATATCCAATTGTCTCCTTATCCCCCATACTAACCAGTCCAACTGGTGGCTCTCATGCTAACTGACTTCCTGCTTCCCTACCATGGAAGGGTATTCATCTTCCTGCTTCTACTTTCCAAATGCTGGGATTCAAGGTGTACATCACCATGCCAGAATTCACCCAAGAACACTTAAGGTATACATGGATATGCTATGAGAACAGCCACTGAAAAACCCATGGCCTCTGGATGTGAAAGCCCAGTGCAGTCTAGTGCCTCTCTTTCGCTCTTATGATACTTCCTGTCTGCATTGTACAGAGGACTAGATGTGTCTTGTTTTCTTTCCCACTCTTGTTAAAAGTCTTGCTTGCAGATTGACCTGTATGCAAAGCTTGTATCCCCAAACAGATTGTAAATTCAAGAGTGGGCAGATCCCCCACCACATCCTTCTTTCCCATCCCCAACAGAGCTAATGGGGTGCCAAACCCATTGTAGGCGTCTAATGAAAACATCTCTTCCCAAACAGTTTGTTCTACAATCCAAAAGGCCTTGCAGAGAGCACATGGAGAACCAACTACCCTCATCTCCGGGTGGGAAGGTTTGTAAAAGGCAAAAGCAAGAACAAGTAGGATATCAGGTAGACTGCGACGTGCCAGGAAAAGTCAGAAGTCACTTAGGGAAGTGGTCCAAGGCTTGGGAAGTCAGGCAGCACTCTGCGTGAACTTTCTTCAGGTGAGGTGGAAGGACCACTGAGAAAGGAGCAGGGCAACAAGAGGAAAAAGACCCGGGGTAACCAATGCTCTCGAGGCAACCTATGCTCACCCAAATCCCCCGCCCCCGGGGGGACCCACGCAGGAAGGCAGGAAAACTCAAATCAAGATTTTACCATACTCCAAAGCCAGGGAAAGAGCTACAAGTCACTTGGTTAGAAGTTGTGTTTCAAGGCTGCAAGTCTAAGCCCTCAGAAAGAGGGAAAACGGGTAGAGGGAACATGATCTCAGTGGTGGGGAGGATCAGGAATTGAGACTAGGAGCAGCTAGCTAAAGAACCGGAAGCCAGCTTGAGCTGCACAAGACCATCTCCAACCCAAACCCAACCCAGAGCAATGAGAAGAAGCGGCGCAGTGGGAAGTCTGGAGGCCTCTGTTGAGCAAGACACACTCCCAGCCCTCACACACATACCCCAGGAATCTCCAAGTTAGTTAAAGCTCAGCACCCAAGACACCCCAGTTTCTGACCGAGTCTTAGACCATGGCTTACTGTACAGACATGAAACTATGTTAATGGCACAATCTGCATTCCTTGTGACATTTCACAAACATGTTCCATCAGAGAAATAAAGGTTTTATTCATAACATTTAGTACTGCTGATTGTACTATGACAATAAGAAACTTATTCTTCTCTTTCTCCTCCCAAGTCAATGGGCAGCTTAGAAAGAGGTAACAAAGACCAGGGGCCCAGTGACGGCCCTAGGCAACATCCATCCACTGTAGAATATACTCCTCCCCATCCCAGTCACCATCATTGTTAGAGGTGCAAATGGTTTGAAATGAACACTAATGGGTAGTGGAAAAAAAACAAAAACAAAAAACCAGGACACAGAATACAGTCCAAGAGATGGCCACAAAGGGCCTGGCAACTCTACCACACCTCTGTGGGACGCTGGTCTGAGCATTGGCCAGATGTCAACTCATTTCTTCTTCCCCCCTTGTGAATACTCCCCCACCCGAGAAAGTTAGTTAAGAGGGCCATACAGCTGGCAGGTGGAGGCAGAAAAGGAACCCAGGCACTCCTCCAGCCTCCACTTGACTGTACACCTGGCTGTCCTCACGCCGCCTTTCAGAAGAATGTGGCTCTCCTACCCAAGCCACCGTCTTCGCACAGAGAGCTAAATGCAGAAGGGCAGAGGCGATGGTGTAAGTGAGGCTTGAAGATGCTGCTCTGGTTATATTTTCCCAAAGCCCCGCCATACGAAGGAGTGAAACATACAGACCCTGTGTTCACTGCCTACATCTAGGAGTTCACAGCCACACACAGGAGATCATGAAACTAGAGCAGGATGGAGCCGTTCTCAGCAATCACTCACCAGCATGCTAGTACTACAAGGTTCTCCAGGGCAGACTGGCAAGAGCTGGCAGGGAAGGCCAAGGGCATTCACCTCTTCCAGCCATCAAATGTGCTTCCAGAGGAACTCGGCTTCACTGATAACCCGGCTCTCATCAATTGCTACTCATGGCTCACAGGAAGTCAGCCCTTATGCACAGGGGACCTTCCTGGCTTGCGGATTACAGATAAACAGATACCCCTGTCCCAGGGCAGGCTGTGAGCTGCAACCATGTTGGATTATGTTTCACTTTCCGGCTTCAGAGCTTGAAGCAACTCTATTTTTAAGCTTTCTCGGTTCCACAAGTAAAATAAGGTCATTTTAAGGAAATGGGTTTTGGCTTTAGATAACTTCCTCTGAAAGAGTTAACTGGTCGGCGGCTTTGACACATCAGAAATCTTCCTGGCACAAACCACAAAGGAAGAACCTCTTGGTCAAGGGTACAATGCAAAGTCCCAGGGAACCTTGCAAACTGTGTCTGTCACTGAGGATGTGACAGTTCAGGACAACACTTCCTGGGATGTCCCTCTCCTAAGAAAGTTTCAAAGACCCCTTTACGCTGTTGTTAGTAAGTAAAATCATCTCTCTCTCAGGGCACCAGAAATGTCACATCCAAAGAATAATAATTCAAATTTCAAATATCAGATCAAGCTTTAGAAACATTGCTGCCACTATTTAGTTTCCTAAAACCTATCATTCCTTTCCACTTAGAAGTCCTTTTCATTGGGTATCTTCAGTAGCCTTGATTTCTTAGTGGGGAAAATAGCCAATTGGAAAGGGACTAAAGGTGTGTGCTGTGTGTGGTCTCACTGGAGATGACAGTATGAGACGTTAAGGGGAAACTACTGCTTTTTATTTCTAAATAAATATCTGATTTCTTAGTACGCTGTGACTTCAGAGCTGGTGGTTCAAAGCTCACTTCTTCATGAAACCCGGTGTAACCACTTCTGGTGGAAACTTAAACCGTCCACACACCTAAGCCTCCATGTAGGGCATATAAGACAGCCCTCTCCTCACAAGAAGGATAGATAAGAAGGCAAGAACCTCTGGTTTCAGTTCTGGCCTGCCCCTGCTGCCTTGCGACCTTGGCTGAGTAACTTAACTGCAATGGGCCTCTAATTGTATCACCTGTAAACGAGGCGGGTTGGGCAGGAAGAACTGTTTTATAAACTCCCAGGTTCTGATTCCAAAACCATCATATTTATGAAGTATTGACTATGCTAACCTGACATATTGTCGTCAAGTTATAAGAATGCTGCATGGACATTACAAATGGCCCCAAACAATTGGGCTACCATACAAACGGAAGTCCGTCATTCTTTTTTATCTTCTGGATTCAATCAGCTTCAACCTCAGGTTAACATAGCTCCTGCTTTATATTACACAGCACAAGTTCGGCCTGGTACTCCAGGTCTCCAGCAAAGTCAAGTTTATGGGGACTCCATCCTGGCTTGACCACATCTTTGAAGTTGCAGATAACTATGGCCAAAAGACCGACACCCACTAAGGCCAGCAGGGTAGAAACACGTTCCTAAAACTTAAATATTTAGAGGGAATGTTTAAAGGAAAAGTATGAGATGAAAATAAACTAAACATCCCCCTCAGTGGAAAGCCACCTAAGTAATCCTGCTGTATTAACCCCATCCCCACCTTGCCAGTCTCTTGAGCTGCTGCTTTCTAGTACCTTCTGTAGTAGATCTCTTCTCTGTGTGACATCATTTTCCCAGGCATTCTTAGAAGGCAGACAGGATGGGGAGGAGGAAGGTCGTGTATCTGTGGTTTCCTATACATAAGACTTTCCCGTTTATCTGGTCTTCTTAGTCCTATGAAACATTACTGGGCGGGGGCTCGTCAACAACTGTAAACAGTCCCTGAAACACCATTTAAAACCGCTAATGACCATGAAAATGCATATCAAACCACATACTTGTACCTCAAAGAATTCAGTGATGTACCCCTCAGCAAAGGGAGGGGGGATTGGAATCTTTCCTCCTTGCACTTTTTAGCTGCTTCGCAGACCTTGGAGAGACTCAGTCTACCAAGTAATGATCTTCACCCATCCTGATTAAAATATTACTGAAAAGTAGATGGGTAAAAAGAATTGGAGTTGGCAAGTTTGGGACAATGCGTATAGCCAGTCACATGGACTATTTATAAATCGGTAAGTTGGAGAAAATAGCCAATTGGACTTAAGGTGTATGTTGTGTGTGTGGTCTCACTGGAGAAGACAGTATGAGAAGTTAAGGGGAAATTACTGCTTTCTATTTTTAAGACACCAAATAATCCCTCCCTACACGCCAGTCTTTTCCTCCCAGGTGTTGATATTTATTCCTAAACTCAGAGTAGATATTCTTTTCCCATGTTAACTTTACACAGTACGCTGATAAACTCCGCAGACTCTGTCCTTCCTCCAAGTATTATACAAGGTGGTGATTTTTAGAAAAATACACACTAAAAAAATCCTTTCCTGTTCTCAGGCTTGGGTGCTTTAGCTCAGTTAAGGGTGCTTTGTTCCCAGGGACGATTAGGGTGGCGCCCTCGGTACTGATTATAGTGGAGCTATTTGTCCTGCCCACGTCTGGGCATTGCATTATATTAAAACATCCATTTTGGGATATGTAGTGACTAAAAATTCTCTCCCAGCTTCAACTTGGCACCAACCATACATCGCAGCAGAAGCAAGATTACTGCATACAGAACCACAGGAACCCGCATTTTTCTTCTTTCAAATTTGTTCAGGAAAAAAGACCCTGCTGAAATAGCATCTACAGTCCTCCATTCTCAGATGAGATTTATTAGGCATGGAGGACTCTTTGGAAAAGTATAATCAGCAGGTTGCTATGACTGAATTAAAGTAAATCTGACGTGATAGGCTGCTGCCTCTTGCATTAATAGATCCTCAATTTTCTGGAAGAATGAAATTACATACCACTTTAGAAAACTTAGGATCATTCTGCTCATACAGGTAAACAAAGGGACAGTATGTATGCAGTCTCTTGAGTTATACAAATACTTGATTTATGAATACTAATTTTATGGAGCAGCTACTATTTGCCAGGCCTTAGTGCTTAAGTATTGTACATATATTATCATATTACTTTAAAAAACCTCAAAGTTGTATTATTGCCCTGGCAGATTAAGTTATTTGTCTAACAGCAGACAACTTGGAAATAAAGACAGAAGGTTACAGTTAGCGAGAAGGCAAGCCACTTGCTCTGTCAAGTTCTTAAATGTTCCCGGAGACAACTTGAACGTGGACCCATGTGGGTCTAGATCTCTGATCACCTGAAGAACCACCCCCCACTTCCTCTTGAACATACAATGTTTGGATGGTCCTATCTTGGTTCATTCAATACACCTTTCCCAACCGTCATGCTTAGGGGAAAATATCAACAGAACTCAAAAACACAAGGTGGTGCATGTCTTTAATTTCAGAATGCAGGCCCTCGAGGCAAGATCAGGAGTACAAGGCTATAAGAGACCCTGCCTTAAAAAACAAAATCAAAGAAATTTCAAGATTTAACTGGAAGCCTATGGAAATACTGATAAGAAAAAAAAAAAATGAAATTCTGCAACCCTGAGGACTTTGTATGCACTTGGGAGACAAACTTTGTACCCCTCCCAGAAGATAGAGCACTGAAAGTGTAGATTAACCAGTGATTCAGCATACATTACAATCTTACATAAAAAGACTTCTGAATATGTCTAAGAAGCATTTATATTCCTATAATGAAACATTATTTTCGAGTTCCCAAATTCAAAACAACCTATATTCCTGGAATAATAACTTCATGGCAAGGATAATAAAGTTTAGAAATAACTTGGAAGATGAGGGCAATAGTTTTATATTTTAAATACTCAACTACAGTGAACTACATATAAATTTGGCTAGACAGTCTCGGTGACCTGGTCCAACAAATAGTCTTAAGATTTTTTTTTTAAGAGCAATTTAGTAGTCTCACAATTTCCTATTATCAAAAATAACTTTCCCTGCAAATCTGAATCTAATCCAAGAAGCATGTCAATAGCCCGTTGTTTCAGGTTATTTATGATATAGGAACCGATTGTGTAGGGGGAAATAGGCTTATTGTATGGCCAAGCATGTTTAATCGCCGGCAAAATTATTTAGAGCTAATGAAAGCATGGAATATTCTGTGCCTGAGAATCTAGCACACTGGATACTGTATGTGTAAGCAGGTACTGTACTCGGCTTCCCCCCTGCTGGCAGACCCTAGTCACTAAAAGGATGAGCCTCTTTGACTGGGACTGTATCGCACATCCCCGGGAAGTATCTCTAGGCTGGAAAGCACTAAGAATCCAACCTAGTGCAAAATTATGGACAGAAAGGGAATTTTAAAAAATTAATTATTTATCTAGCCACCTCATTTCCCAAAGAACTATATATGTGCACAGACTTTCTTAAAAGACCCCAGCAAAATATTGATTGTGCAAAACAAACACATCTAGACCTAAGACTAGGTGAGGTCCTCGACTGGCATTATCATGCAACCACGGATATCTGAGTCCGGGTGGGTTCTAGCCTGGTCTGGGCCAAGCCTTAACACGCGGGTGAAGACAGGAGGCATGGAGGAAGGAATGCAGGAGAGAAAGGAAGAAGGGGAGACCTCGGGGCCACACTTCTTTCTAGTAACAACAAAAAGGGAAGCCGCATACTGACCTAAATCATCTCTCAAAGGCGCTTTATAAATTACAGGGACAAAGGGAGGGGGTGGCGGGTGGCCTGGGAACCCCACAGACACCCTACCCTCTGACCCGCCCCCTCCCCCTTCAGCACAAGGGAAGCAAGACAGAAAGCGGCTCAACTCGGCCACGGGCGTGAAGCCCTCATCTGGGTTTCAATTGCCCATCTATCCACCCCCCAAAAGAAACACACGTAAACACTATACCCACCCCGGGGGCGGCCACTCCCGCCCCGGGGCTCCTAGAAACGGAGGCCGGGGATTTACTTAGTTAGATTTTTCTTGCTTACTCATTTCCCTCAAGCACCCAACCCCCCGTTCCCACTCCAAAACCCCGCTCGGTCGCCTATCCTCCGGCTCGGGGGCCCCCCGGGGATCCCGGGTCCCCGCGGCCGTGGCTCGGGCCCCCGCGCGGTCCGGGTCACTAACCTGCTGCTGTAAGGGCATTTCCGAAAGCAGCCTGGCTCCGGGGGAGGTGGGGGGCCGGCTGGAGAGGGGGCCCGAGGCCGAGCGGAGCGGCGGCGCCGGGCGAGGGCGGGCGCCGTGGGGGGGTGGGGACGGGAGAGGGAGGGTGGCGGTGCTGGGTGCGAGGGCGCCGGGACGGTCCCAGGCCTGGGAGCCGGCGAGCAGGAGGAAGTGGGTGCCCCCTCTCCCCCTCCAGCGCCCCCTCCCGCCGCCACCTCCTCCCCAGTCACAGGCGCGTCCTCCGCGCACGTGTGCGAAACGTCACCGGCGGGTCCCGGAGAGAAGGGACAGATCCTGGCGGCGGGACGGGAACCCGGCTGCCCCCGCCCTCCGTCGCCGGGGGGCGGGGAGGGGGACAGGGCGGGGAAGGAAGGGGCAAGGGGAGAGGCGGGTCAAGGGCAGGCCCGGGGCCCGGTGAGCAAGGCCCCGGCGCTCCGGCCACGCGGGCGCCGCCGCTGCCACCTCGGAGATGCGCCCAGGCCGGAGCACCCGCCCGCCGGCCCCTTGTCGCAGACAGCGCGAGCCCTGGCCCACCCGGAGGCTCCCAGTTCCACCTCCCACACCGCGATACCCCTCCACCTCCCAGATCCCCTTTGTTGCCGGGAGCTAGGTCCCCAAAGGTGCCAGGCACTGGAGCCCCCACGCTCGGAGCACGCCTGTGGGACCCCCGGCCGCCCAGGGGCAGCAGAGGCCGACGGGGAGGCAGGCACGCCTCGGGTCCCCCCGTTTACATCCCCCTGGGGTCCCCCACTCTCCAGTGCACTACTCCCTCCCCCACCCCCTTCTCCATCCGGGGCGTGACCCCTTCCTACGCCCGAGAAAGAGGAAGCTTCGAGTTGCAGGGGAGGGGAGAGTGGGGGTAGGGAAAAGTGCAGGAAAAGAAGGGGGGGCGCGAAAAGTTTTGGAGTGTTGAATGTGGTTCGCAAAGAGGGACTCCCCACTGTCCCGCGCGCCTGCCCAGGCCCCCAGGTCCTCCCAGCGCCTGGAGGGAAGCACCCCAAGTCTAACAATAAGCACACGCTGGAGGGACAGCAACGAGGCCCACGATGCTCAGCCTCGCGCTCTCGCAGCCACCGCTCCCGGGAGCCCGCCTCCCACCTGGGCTAGGGACGTTGCCGAGGGAGGGTATTACCGGAGGGCCGCCGCCGCCGCCGCGTCCTGGTGCTGGTGGCTGCTGCAGCAGCCCGGCTCTGCTGGAGGGTCCTTGTGGCGTGGTGTAGAGGAGGCTGCCGGCGGCCGGCTCCGCGCCGGGGACACTGGGGAGAAGGGGGCCGGTGGCCAGGGTACCGCTTTGGAGGGAGGTGGCACAGGACGTGGTGGAAGGGTTCGTAGTGAGGATCTGGATGTACGTGCCCGGGGCGGCGGCGGCGGCGAAGCCGGGGCTGGCTAGCAGTGCCCTTTTGTCCATGGAGGCTGCAGCGGCGGCGGCGACGACAGCCGCCCCCTCCCCACCCCCGGCGGTCACCAGGTACTGCTCCAGGGCGGGCTGGATCCCCTTTCTCATCTCTCGCTCCTGCTCTTTTTTAGTGTTACGATATACTAACGTATTGCTTTCAATTTCTTTATTATTTGCAGTCGGAGTTTCCAAGTCTCTCCTTCTCGCCTCCCCTCCCGGCGCTTCCGAACCCTCTCTCTCTCTTTTCTTTTTATTTTTCCGCACCGCTCAGGCCCCGGGGCCAAAAATAATCGGGGGTCTGGAGAGAGGAGGGTCCCGGCCGCACGGATATCAGGCCCCGAGGGGAGATGGAGGCGTCGGGGGCAGCCGATGCAACGGATTGCGAGGCGGCGGCGGCAGCCCGGGTGCTGCGGCCGGCAGCTGAAAAATGGCTCCAGGAAGCTGCTGCTGACAATGAATGAAGGGATACGGTTTACGCGCCAAGGTCCTCCCGCGAAACTCAGATTTCCCGCCGGCTTTTCAAACCATATTTGCATATCTCCGCCCCTCAACCCGCCGAGGACTGTTCCCACAGTCCATTGGATCCCTGTCGCCTTACTTTAGTACCAATCCCGGAGCGAGGTCGCCACTGGCTGGTTTCCATTGGCTCCCACACATCACGGTTACCGGGGTGACCCGGGCTCTATTTGCATAGACCATCCTGATTGGCTGGAAGCAGAGCAGGCTTCCTAGGAGGTGGGGCAAAATCCTACTCTCCCACGGAAAGCCACGCCTATTCCAGGCCCCGCCCTCGTTCCCTCCGGAGGGGCTGGCTCTGATGACCTGGGCAGGGACTCTGCCTCGCAGACGCAGTGTAGATCCAATCTTGAGCGCAAGTTTCGGTTTTGGAGATTGTCAAGGTGACACCCTCTGAGACTCCTTTTCCTTTAACCAATCAGTGTGGTAAATGAAGAACTGCTAGAGGTTCTCCCAAATACGTGTCAAAGGCAAGTTGGACCCGGCCTGGCAGGTGGAAAACTGAGCCCTTTAAATCCTGGGTTTCTTCCTTCCTGAAATCCAACCAATGGCGCGAGAGCGGATCCGGAGGCCAAGGCTGATAGACAGAAGCATGTGGGCAGACCGAAGCGTGGGGGTAGAAGGTTCAGCTGACGCGACTGCAGGCACTCTTTAGTTCATATTCCAGATCATTCCTGGTAGCTTCATGATTAGCCCGAATTGGGTTTAAGTAAAAATTAACTCTTTTGTACAGTGAACTCGTACTGCAAGTATAGGTTTTAGTCCAACAGACACCCTCTCTGGCCCAGAAACACCCAGAGGAGTTAATCAGGGCTAACCCAGAACTGATCCCCGGGTTTCTAATCCGCCATGCAGTAATCCAAAGAACAGGCTTTTATGGTGACGTGGGACTGCCAGAGAAAGCCGCCTGCCAAGGCACACGGCTCTTTACATCCTCAGACCACAGGAAGTTCTCCAGCTAACAGCAAACACTACAACCCAAACCTAACCCAACATATTTTAAATGGAGTGGGGGTTGGGGATTAAAGAGCCAGGCGGATCTCTGTGAGTTTGAGGCCAGCCTGGTCTACTACAGAGCGAGATCCAGGATAGGTACTAAAACTACACACAGAAACCCTGTCTCGGAAAAAACAAAAATCAAAAAGGGGGAGGGGAATGTATGCATATATGTGTATATGTAAATCGGAAAATGTCATCAGGAAAAATGAAATGGCTGTCGAACTGGCTTCTGTATTGAAGCAAATACTCATGGATCTTTAGAATTATTGTGGGGCTGGAGAGGTGGTTCAGTTAGTAAAATGCTTACCTTCCATATGCAAGAGGACATAAGTTTGATCTCTAACACTCACATTAAAAAGCTAAGCGTGACAGCATATATCACTAATCCTAGAGCTGGGAGATGGAGACCTGAAGATCCTTGGGGATTGCTGGTCAGCCAGTGAAGCCAACTGGTAAATTTCAGATTCAGTGAGCTTCCCTATCCCCAAAAAACAAGGTAGAGAGCTATTGAGGAAGACATTTGAGGTTGACCTCTGACTTCCATATACACATGCATACACAAGCATGTGCACTCCTTACATGTACCCCCCCCCACACACACACACACAATGAAGAGTGTTTAAGACTGAGGAGGAAGGTGAGGGAAGGTGGAATGACCAGGTTGTTGAGATATACTGAGATATATCTGCCTACCTCAGCCACATTATTTTTTAAATGTAGGGTATTTGGTAAGGTGTTCACTGAGTAATGAGGGTTGCATTACACTGAGTCCTTTCACCTGACTATTGTTTATTATTATTATTATTATTATTATTATTATTATTAATTAAATTGACCCAAGCTGACATTCAAACCCTATAGGAAATGTAACAATTTAAGTCAGTTCAAGTTAGGACCTTCTAATACTTCAGTCCTATTACCTTCCCTGAAATTAAAAGTACTATTAAGCTCTCTACCAGGCTTGGAAGTTCTTTGGCTTTGCATTCAAACTTGTTGAAGATCCATAGTATTTGTACATTTGAAGATTTGTGGACACCGAAAGAACTGGCTGCATTTGTAGGGTTAATAAGGTGGAAGTCAAAAGGTGTAAATGCCTAGTTGAGCTAAAAGAAGGACAGCAACTTCTTAAGTGGTATTTCGTCACTGTTGCTTTGCATTGTGTGTCACCATGGAGAAAGTTAATACTGTAAGCTAGGATACTGCCAGCCGCATAATATTACTGGTAGCCTGCTTTTGGTGGTGTTAGGGGAGTTCTGGGGGAGGGGGTTGCAACATATAGTCATTAAAGAGCTGCATCTGGCCTTAGAAGCAATACCAGATCCCAGGCTTTGCAAACGTGAAGTCCTCCTAGGTGATAACAGTAAGATAAGGAGGACACAGCCCTGGGAGCTGGAGAAAACAGCTCAGGTGGAAAATCATCAGGACCTGAGTTCAGACCCTAGATAGACTCCATGAGTCCTTAGGGGAGAGTTAGCATATTGTAGTAGATTTGCATTTAGGAGTCAGGATAGTCTGGATTTGAATTCTAGCTCTGCCACCTCTTGTTAGTTCTCCCACTATCCCCCCAACTTGTTTACAAAGAAAATAAAGGTCAGAGATGGTTCATCTGGTCAAGTACATTTGTTGTCAAGAGCTACAACATAGAGTTTGATCCCCAGAACCCATGTTGGGAAGAAAATGTTGGCTTCCAAAAGTTGTTCTCTGGTCTCCACCCTCTGCTACACACAACACATTTATTTTTTATTATTGTGTTGGATGAGGAGGGTGGGGTGGATGATGTCTATGGCTGTTCTCAGCATTTGTGCATGTCACAGCAAGGATGTAGAGTTCCGAGGACAACTGTATAGACTTGGTTCTCTCCCTCCAACTTTGTGGGGATCACTCTCAGCTCAGCAGGCTTGTATGCCAAGCACTGTTTCCCGGTGAGCCATCACCTGTCTCTGCTTCCATCCTGACGAGGCTGCTTTCTCATATGGTAAACGGAAGCTCATATTCTGGAACCCATGCTGCAAGGGTGCTGGAGAGAGGCAATAACACATGTGCAGTGTGCTGGCAGTGAGTGATAGCTACTTAGGAGTCTACTAATTCATATGAGCATGCTTTGTTGTTCTTTGTAGGCCAACCTAATGTCCACTTGCTGGTGTAGCTTAGTTTTTATTCATTTTTCTTCCAACTGAAAGTACAGTCGTGTCCTGATGAGTACAGATTATAGGGTTCCAACTCAGAAACTGAGGGTAATGCATAAAGTCAGCTCAGCTGTTCACCCCACCTCAACCTGCTCATTTGTTGGTGGCCCACTTCTAAACCCTCTTCCCCTCCTCTTGAACATGGTTTCCGGTAGTGCTAGAGCCAGACTGCTTTGTCATCCATCACTCCCGTTCTTTGACTCTGACAACCAGCTAGTTTTCTTAGAATTAGCCTATGTGATTGATTGACTGGACCCTAAAAATGGTCCTACCTTATAAACATTGGTATCTGTGAGAAAGGGTAGTCTTGGTAATGGGCGACGTTTGCTACATCTTAGCTCCATAGCTTTCATCTTTTCTTCCTTCTTCCTTCCTTCCTTCCTTCCTTCCTTCCTTCCTTCCTTCTCTCTCTCTCTCTCTCTCTCTCTCTCTCTCTCTCTCTCTCTCTCTCTTTTGAAAAGATTATGGCCAAAGAGATGTTTCAATGGGTCCAGATACACTTGCTGGTGTAAGCTCTGTGATTTCAGTTTCATTTCCAGAACAACACAGGGGAAAGAAATCTCCAGATATGGTCATTTGGAGTTATCCTGCCTCCAGACCTCCAGACCCCCAGCCCTGTGCTAGAATCCAGACCTCTAGCCCCATGCTAGAACCCATTGAGCTGTCCACTTTGTGGTGATTTGTATGACAGCCTAGGAAACAAATACAGCCTGTTATCCAGGCTTCCTAGCATTTCAGACCTCTCAGCTCCTCACTTTGTAGGTCTCCTGACAACATAACATTCCTCGTTGAACACCAGTGATCCTAACTGTGGTCTGGCCTATAGACTCTGATGAGGAATCTCCAAGTATACTCTGCTTAATGAAGGAGATTTTGAACATACACAGACTCCAGTTCAGGTACCTGGGGAGTCAGAAGAGGGTATTGGATCCCTTGGAGCTGGAGTTACAGGCAGCTGGGAGCCACCTGGTATGGGTACTGGGAGTCTACCTACAGGTCTCTGCAAGAGCAGCAGACACTCTTAACCACTGCGCCATCTCTTCTTATTCTGCACCCATACCTAAATGCTTAGTGTTGGTAATCTCCTGCCAGAGAGTTAGTGGGAGCTCTGGATTCCCCTTCAAGTCCACGCTTACATTTACATGTATATATATGCACACCTCTGAATACATGGTAAACAGATGATCTATAGCTATATAAAATTGATACAATCTTCTCCAAAAGTGTCCATTTTTAATTTATAAATACAGTTTTGTTAGCCCCTGTAAGCCACTCACACACAAAAAAAAAACATTATAAATTTAACAGTTTATGAAATTTCAATATTGAATCCTCAGATGGAAAAAAAATCATAGTTTTAGGTAATTAAGGAAACCACTCATTAGCACAGCAAAAGTTTAAATTGTGCCTTCCACAATTTAATTGGCACATCCGATTTAGAGTATACAGTATTAAATTTTAGCATCTGCAAAAGACCAGTTTTGTAGTTTTTAAGGGTTTTATTTGACAGTTGAGTTAGTTGCCCACAAAGAAATAACATTCTGTTTCAGCTTCCTGGTTTGGAAGAAAGAGAGGAGTATATGTCCTTGAGGCATTACCACATCAGACACTGATAACAAAATGTCTAAGTACATAGCCTAGAAAACTGATCATTACATCAATATGGATAGGTGTGGATTCACCCGCATAAAGTTCCTTGTCTTCAGCTCTTTCAGCAGGAAGATGCTTCCTGGCTCTGGGCAGGGCTTCTTTAAATTTATGACCCTGTCCTCAGTCACATCTTATGAATATAGCACTCGGATTGCAATCCAGGAATCTGCATTGTAAGCAGGATCATTTTGATACATGCAGCCCACAGAATTTACATGGATAAACACTAAATACAGACATTGGAGACCTATTAACAATGCAAAGACCTTTTCATTATAAATCGGTCTTTGGGAGGGAGTAAGTATAACATAGAAAACTCCCTTGTATATAGCATCAACTGCTACCACTGTGAGCACGATTCTATTTAGATTGTAGTGTGAATGGAAATCACACCTTTTACTTAAGTTCTGTGCTAACAAGTAGTGTGATTCAGACAAAATATCCTGGGGTGGAGAGGAAAGGGATCATCTCAAAGGGGTGTGTTTCCTCAACTTTCTAAATCATGGTTTCATCATGATATTAGATACATGAGGAAAAACATCAAAATAAACGTATGCTTCAGTGGGTCATTATGAGAGGACACCTTTGTAATTTTCATCCAGGTCTAGTAGAGCTTTTCCTGAGACGCCTGAGGTCTGATTTTTGTGTTCCATCATGAGCACAACTCTCCCTCCCACCAGAAGTAACCGTGAGCCTGATGTATACAGTCTTTGCTTCCATGTTGGTTTTCACTGAAGTGCCTGAGAAAAACAACGTAGCAGAGGAAAGATGTATTTTGGCTTGTGGTGGTGTTTGTACATGGTTAGCTGGCTCCATTGGTGTAGGGCTGATCTGAGGTAGAAGGCTATGGTGAAGGGAAGTTGAGTCAGGAGGCAGTCAAGAAGGGACTGGTGTTGTGGAATGTTAGTTGAAGATGTGTTACAGGAGAAGAAGGGAGGGTGCTGGGGGCCAGCCACTCAGCCACACAGCCAGGTATGGAATGGGTGGGAAAGAAAAGACATACAGAAATAGAGAAAGGTAAAAGCCCAGAGGTAAAAGGTAGATGGGATAATTTAAGTTAAGAAAAGTTGGCTAGAAATAAGCCAAGCAAAGGCTGGGCATGCATAAGAAAGAATAAGAGTCTGTGTATTTATTTGGGAGCTGGGTGGCGGGGCCCCAAAGTTGACTTAAAAAAAAATCAAATACAATTCTCTATGTCTAATCTAAACCTTCTCATTCTGCTCTTGTATCACCGTGTTGACCCATTTTGACTCTTCTCTCAGTGGGTTCTCCTGTTTAGGACCCTTAAAAAATGATGCCAGTGGTGAAAGTGTATGTGTATACATAAGTGTTTATGTGAGAGGAGATGTGTGGGGGTGCATATGTATGTGTATGTGTGGGTTAGAGAATGTCTTTGTGCATGTGTATGTATGCATGAAAACACGGATGTGGCTGCATGAGTGTGTGTGTGTGTGTGTGTGTGTGTGTGTGTGTGTGTGTGTGCCAAAGGAAATTTTTAGTTGTTCTTCCTTAGATACCCTTCACTTTGATTTTGAGGCAGGGTATCTCAGTGTCCTGAAGTTCACCACATAGCCCAGACTGCCTGGACCACAAACCCCAAGAGTCCACCTGCCTCCCTTGCCTTGTACATGCTGAGATTGCCATCAATTTCGTGTCACCACACCTGAATTTTTAAAATGTGGATTCACAGAAATCAAACTCAGGTCATCATGCTTGCAAAACAAGCACTTTACTGAATGAACTATCTCTTGAGCCAATTGATGGTCAATTAGGTAGATTGCCCAGGAGCTTTAGATCTTTGGTCACAGTCCCTTGGTCTCACCCTTTGCTGAAGAGCAAAACCTTTCCCATATCTAACCACTGGCATCTGATGGAGATCCATTACTACCTGGGGGTTCCCCTGCTCTTGGGTCCCATGTGTACTGCCTACTTCTTCACTGATATCTCATGACTTCTATAGCAGTTGGTAGTTGGCTTTCATTCACTTGCACCTTGGGACTGAGGTGGTTTATCATTGAGTTTTGTTCCAGCACTTTTCTGTGGGTTTGGGGGCTCTTCTAGAAGTCCTTCCTGTTTTCTGGGGGTGAGGAGAGATGGAAGGATGGTTCTGTACATCTATCATCCTCAGATGTATATTCCCTTTCCTTTAAAATACTTACTTTGAACTACTGACTTGGCTTGCCATTGAATCAGTGTCACTTAGGTAGATGTTCCCACAAACATCAAAAAGAGTAATGGGCTATTTTAGCATCAGATTCTCAGAGAACATTTGCAAAAGAGAGCTGAAGACGAACAGGAGTCAAGGGCCTTAGTTCTCGTGGGCAATGAAGACACATGATTTGGATGGGAAGAAGCACAAGAACCCACTCATATTTGGTAGGCTGGTTGTGCCTTTTGTGGGTTGTAGATGAGGCACACTGCCAGTAGCAGATCAAGGGTTTGTAGGTAAAGAATTGCTCTTTCTTTGCGCCCCTGGGTTCCTTGGCAGCAGCACTCCCTGGTGGTTCCCTTTCTCCTCCTCTGACCTCCTGGATCCCATCGATGGATTTACATTTTTCTATATTCCCTTAAGTGCTTCCTGTTATCCTGTACCTTCTCTTTTGGACCACCTCTTCTTTTGTGGTTAAATATGCACAATATAATAGTTATCATTTTAGCTATGTGTAAGTATTCAATTAAATATGTTCATAATGTGCAACCACCACAACTGTCTGTACCCAGACCTTTTTCATTGTCCCCCAACAGAAACGCTGTGCCCACCACACAATAACTGTCGGTGGGACTCACTGTTCTCGTTGCTATGAGCAAATACCTGAAAAGAAGCAAGTTAAGGGAAAGAGGACTTTTTTTGGGCTCACGGCTTGAGGCCATAGTCCAACATGGCAGTGTGGTGATATATTGTGCACCCCAATAAAACTTATCTGGGAAGCAGAGGACAGAGCCAGCCACTAGATCAGACATAGAGGCCAGACAGTGGTGGCACACACCCTTAATCCTATCACTCGGGAGACAGAGCTCCATCTGGATCTCTGTGAGTTCAAGGCCACACTGGGAACAGAGCCAGGCATGGTGGCACACACCTTTAAAAGGCCACACTGGGAACAGAGCCAGACAAGTTAGCACACACCTTTAATCCCAACACTAGAAATCTCATGCCTTTGCTTGGGAATCACGTATGCCTTTAATCTCAGGAAGTAAGATGGCAGGGCAGAAAAAGATATATAAGTCATGAGGAAACAGGAACTCACTGTCTGGAGATTTCATAGAGGTAAGAACTTGTGGCTGGCTTGCTCTGCTCTTTGCTCTTTCAGTTTTCATCCTAATGTCTGGCTCTGGGTTTTTTGTTAATAAGACTACTTAGCAATTTGTGTCACATGGCAGGAAAGGCATGAAGGTTAAAGTGGCTTTAGACTGTGGCAGCAGGAATGTGGGGATGCCTGTTCACATCTCCATGGACCAGAAAGCAGAGATAGAACAGGAAGTGGGTCTTGCCTATAAGCTTCACTCCCTAAGGATTGTACAACCTTCCAAAAAATGTATTACTATTTGGGGATCAGGTATCAAAAAAAATTAGCCTGTGGGGGACATTTTACACCCAAACTGTAATATTATTCCTCATGCCCATTTCCCACATCCTCCTATAACTAGTATTTTATTTTCCAGCAGTTGTATGCTTCCAGTACCTCTCATAAATGGAGTATTTTGCCTTCCGTGCCTGGCTAATTTTACTTGCCATAATGGTTTCAAGGTCTGCCCAGGTTGTGATACATCCCCAAATTCCATTCCTTTTTATATCAGAATAAGATTTCACTATGTTCATATTTGCTCATGTTTGTTTATCTACTTAACTACTGATGGACTCTTGGCTGTTGTGAGTAAAATAATATTGCAAGATGGGCATGTAGGTATCCATCCAAGTTCCTGCTTTCAGTTCTTTCAGATATACACTAAGGGGTAGAAATTTCGGTAAATATATTGTAGCTCTGTATTTTATGTTTGGAGGTCCTTCCCAAACAACCTGGTCCTTATTTACAAATTTCAACTCTTATTCATGGATTGGGGTCAAATGGAGCTTTCTATGATGGTGGACATGCTCTGTAATTTCACAGCTAATGTGCTGCTTCCTCACATGGCTGAGAAGCACAGGAAGTGACAGCTGGCATGACCAGTGAACAGAGTTTTAGATTCCACTAGGCTTTAGCTTGTTTAAATTCAGAATTATACAGATACATATATAGGTGAATATGTGGTACAACATGTATCTATAAACTTAACTGAATTTTCCTAATTTTGTAATTTGGCCATGTTTTTGCATTTCAGAGACATGCTTCCACTATATTTCAGTTAATGGATTTTGGCCTAATTTCTAAAGACACAATCCCAAATGCTGTAATTCCAAATATGAAGCCCTGCAAATCAAAAATCTCTATAGTTAAAAATCTTCAGATTGTATTGTAGAACATTAACTAGGCAAAGATGTGTTGTATTTGTTTATGCTGCAGAATATTACTTTAACTGTGTGTTTTTATGCCACATTTGTTGAAGGATGTAAGGGTGTGTGTTTAATTATGTAGAGATATGTTGCATCTGTTTCACCTTGCCTGCCTGAAGCACCTGATTGGTCTAATAAAGAGCTGAATGGCCAATAGCTGGGCAGGAGCAGAGCTGGCTAGGCAGGGCTTCCAGGCAGAGAGAATAAATAAGAGGAGAAATCTAGGCTCAAGATGAACGGGAGGACCAATCAAGAAGGAGGAGAGAACAAGGGAGACACCCAGGGCAAGAATCCAGCCGGCCAGACATAGAGAAGCAGTGAAAGTAAGGTATACAGGAGGAAGAAAGGTAATAAGCCTTGAGGCAAAATGTGGATAAAGAGAAGCAGGTTAATTCACATTAAAAGAGCTAGCCAGAACTGAGCCTAAACTAGGCTAAGCACTCAAAACTAATAAGCCTCTGTGTCATGGATTTGGGAACTGGTTGGTGGCCCAAAAGAAAATTTGTTTAAGATTCCAAAATCCTAAGAAGGTAAGTTTGAGGCTGGGTGGTGGTGGCACACACCTTCAATCCCAGCACTTGGGAGGTAGAGCCAGGTGTATCTCTGTGAGTTCGAGGCCAGCCTGGTCTACCAAGTGAGTTCCAGGAAAGGCGCAAAGCTACATAGACAGACCCTGTCTCGAAAAAAAACAAAAACAAAACAAAACAAAAAAGAAGATAAGTTTGAAAACTATAATTTTAGAAATTACTTAAAATAATTTATATTTAAAAAAATTTTACTTGAGAAATATAAGTATATTATAGGACACTTCATGTAATAAAACAGTCAGTAACAGATCCTTGCAAGCATATATATACTCAAGTATATTCATGACAGTCATATGTGTATAACACATACAAGCATTTGAATTGTATTCATGAGAAACAGATAAAAGAGCAAACTATCTAAGGGGATATCACTCCAACTGGTGGGACTTGTCTGTAATCCCAGCATTCAGGAGGTGAGTCAGGAAAATAAGGAGTTCAAGGTCATCTTCAGCTGTAGGTACAATGAGTTCACACCTAGACTGAGCTACGTGAGCACCTGTCTCAGAAAGATGTCATGGCTCTAAGGTTAGAAGTTAGTCTTTTGACCAGATAGATCAAAGCCTGCCACATACAACTGCCCAGTGAGGTACTATATAACAAGAAATTGTATCTTTCACAAATTCAGATTTACAAGAAGACAGTTCTGTAGTCATTGAGAAAGTTCAAACATTTTCATGTGCGTACATTGTGCTTATATGCAAAGTCAAGGTTGTATAGACTCTACTTCATGAAAAATGCATGGAATAGATTAGAACTCTGTAGAAGTTTTCACACAATTTACACTTCCATTAGAGGCAATGATGCAATGATGATACACACAGCATAGCAAATTTTAAATGCTGGCAATTTGAAATAGTGAAGTGAGGAGGAGGGGAAAATAAAAACTAAAAGGAAAATTTGGCCAGTGGAAAAAAGCGTCATTATAGGGCCAGGTCATGAATGGTGGCACATTCCTTTAATCTCAGCATTTAGGAGGCAGAGGCAGGCAGATCTGAAGTCAAAAATAGAAGAAGAAGAAGAAGAAGAAGAAGAAGAAGAAGAAGAAGAAGAAGAAGAAGAAGAAGAAGAAGAAGAAGAAGAAGAAGAAGAAGAAGAAGAAGAAGAAGAAGAAGAAGAAGAAGAAGAGGAGGAGGAGGAGGAGGAGGAGGAGGAGGAGGAGGAGGAGGAGGAGAAGAGGAGGAGGAGAGGAGGAGGAGGAGGGGGGAGGAGGAGGGGGGAGGAGGAAGGAGGGAAGAAGAACAAGAACAAGAGACAAAAAAGGCATCATAGGGCTGGGGCTGCAGCTAGACTGGCAGAGTAGTGGCCTACCATACATAAAACCCTAGGTTTACTCACCAGCACTGAATTCACCAGGCATTGTATTACATACCTACAATCCTAGCACTCAAAAAATAGAGGTAGGAGTTCAAGAAGTTCAAGATTATTCACAGCTACATAATTTGAGGCCATCCTGGGCTACATAAGATGCTGTTTTACAAAGAAAGAATCATCTCCACTCATCCACCCAAGCAAAGAAAAAACAAATGATAATACAGAGCTAGATGGTGGATAATTAGTTACATGGATCTTCTCCATCACAGCTGGCTGATTTTCACTTTCGGAGCCTTGTTTGGAGGTGAATGTGTTTGTCTTGTAGGGACTGCCTCTCCATTTCACTGTCCTTTTGGAAATTCCAGTGGTTCAATAAACACGATGCCAGCATTCCTTCCTAAACCTGTTTGTCTCCTAGGCCATTCATTGGGATTTAGACATTCACTTCATCTCACTCGTATACAGGTCACAGATTTGCTAGACACAGTAGTGGTGATGGGGCAGCACTGCTGTCTGAGCATCTTCTCATCCTGCCCCACATTGATTTTGAATCCATCAGTGACTTTACTGGTTTACTAAGGCAAATTCAGATTTATTTTCTTAGAAGCTCCTGGTATTTCTTTAGCTAGAAAGAATGGCAAAGCAAATGCACATAATACATTTTTACACTCTGGTTTTCAGCCTCATTGCCAAATAAAGTGACCAATCCTTTCTCCTGCATTTTCTCCTCATGCATAAGCATAAGAGGGGAAGGATAAACTTTACTGCTAACATGTTGAAAGTCACTTATTGTGACTGGGCATGGTGGTACACACCAGTAATTCCCCCATGAGGCTGAGGGAGAGGATTGTGAATTTGAGGCCGGTCTAAGATATAGCAACAAGTCTTTGCCTTGTAAAAGCAAATAAATAACATCACTCTTAAGAAACTTTGTCTGTACCTACTTTCAAATCTGTCATTCCAGTGTGGGGACACAACTGAAGTCTATTTCATTTTGCACAGCCCACCAAATTGCTAAATTCATGTTTACAAAGTATCTCAACTTTCTCAGTCATTAATACACAAGCAGTCGAGTCCTAATTTTTTTTTAATTCAACAAGGGCATAAAATATATTTCAGTGATTTAAAAAAATCTGGAGGGACAGATTTGCAAGCACCACATTGTACCTAGTGAAGAACACAGTACTTTGTCTTACATCAGTGGTACATTAATTACTTTTCCATTCTACTGAGACCAAACACCTGCTGAGAAGCAGCTTGAGAGGAAGGGGTTGCTGTGGCTCAAGTTGGAGAAAAGATACAGTCTCTCATGGTGGAGAAATCACAGCAGCTGGCTCATGAGGCAGCCGGTCACATTGAGTCTGTCGTCAAGAAGGAGAGAACGGACAGGAAGTGAGGCTGTGGAAGATGGCTCTGTTGGTCAAAGCTGCCTAGCTTACCAAACTGAGTTCAATTCCTGGGACCCACATGGTGAAAAGAGAGAACCGGCTCCTAAGAGCTGTCCTCTGACCTCTCCATGTGCATATACATACATACATTCATACATACACACACACACATGTACATTTACATATGCATACACACACATATTGTTTTTGAGTGAGAATGGGTCCCATAAGCTTATGTGTTTGAATGCTTGGTCCCCAGTTAGTAGAACTGTTTGAGAATGGTTAGGAGGTGTGGCCTTATTGAAGTAGGTGTGGCCTCTTTGGAGGAGGTGTGTCATGGAGGTGAGCTTTGAGATTTCAAAAGCCACAACTGACCCAGTCTTTCTCTGTCTCTCTCTATCTGCCTGCTGCCTGTGGATCAAGATGTACCTCTCTCAGCTACTGCACCAGCCTGTCTTCATGCCACCATGAAAATCATGGACTAACCCTCTGAAACTGTAAGAAAGTCTCCAACTAAATGCTTCCATTTATTTATCTATCTATCTATTTATTTATTTATCTACCTATTTATTTATTTATTTATTTATATTTGGTTTTTTGAGACAGGGTTTCTCTGTGTAGCTTTGTGACTTTCCTAGAACTCACTCTGTAGCAGGCCTGGAACTCACAGAGATCCGCCTGGCTCTGCCTCCCAAGTGCTGGGATTAAAGGCATGTGCCACCACCGCCCAGCTTAAATGCTTCCTTTTATAAAAGTTGTAATAGAACAATAACTAAGACAGTACAATAAATTAATAAATGCAATAAAAATTTCGAACCCCATGGGTGGTCCTCAGTGACTCACTACTGCAGCAAACCTCCACTTCCTAAAGGTTCCACAATCTTCCAAAATAGTGCCACCTTGGAGACCAAGAGTTCGAACACATGAGATTATAGGAAACATTTTGCACCCAAGCCATAAGGGTTGAATAGAATTCCAACCTCTTCAACAGTTAAATCACTAAGAATAGTGCAGCATTCAGTGCATTTTGTATCCCTTGAGGAAGCTCTCTATTCCCAAATGTCTAGATTCAGAAGTCCACTGAGGGCTTTGTTGTTGTGCTTTGTTTTATACAAAAACTGCACTTTGTGTAAAGGCATGGACGCGATACACAGTGAATAATTTGGAAGTAGAGATGTCTTGTATTTTTCACTTTTAAGATCTTCAAACGGCTTAATTTGCTTGAATTTGAGGAAAGTTGTACTCTAAAACTGTTTTAAGTATATGCTGCCTATTTTAAATTCTGGTTATTAATCAGCTGTTACAAAGAAACACTTTTGTGTTTTCACAGCAGGAAATGCACTAATCCCTCTCCAGAATTTATTTTTCTAGACTTTTTTTGTTTTCGATGCGGGGAGGGGAATGTTCAGCATTTTGACTTTGAGCATTCAGAATTTGGCATTTGGGCTTACGTCTTTTGAGATCATGACCCAAACCAATAGGAGAGACTGCTAGACTTCTTAATGAACGGTGGTTTTTCCTCACCTGGAAAGGTCACCCTGTTTCTGAACAGCCAGCTTCAGGAGCAGGGAGGAAGAAGGCCACCCACAGGGGAGTACCTGTTTGTATCCTGCTACTGAACAGAGGTGGGCAAGTGGACTGGAGTTTGACATTCTTATACTCTACTAAGTAGATGGGATGCACAGAATGCCAGGAGCAGAAGGGTAAGTGTGTGTGTGTGTGTGTGTGTGTGTGTGTGTGTGTGTGTGTGTGTGTGCTTGTGCTGATGAGTACCAAGCATGAGGGAGCAGGAGGAGGAATGGGGTGCACAAGATGCTTAGGAGCTGTTCTCCGTCTAATTGCCTTTATCTAGAGTCGCCCTTGTCTTTGTTGTACCCAAAGTCATGAGGCAGTCACAAGGAACAGATAAACGCCTGTTTCTGTAGGTTCCCACCAGTCCTGTTTTGGGATGGGGGAGGAGAGAGAAGAGGAAGGACGGAAGGACGGAGAAGAAAGAGGAAGAGGAGGAGATTGGAGAAGGAGCCTACCAGGAAAACTTTTCACTCCAAGGTAGCCATGACCTCTGCTTTGGACAACAGCAAGAGTTAATTTCTCGCTGGATGGTGGTGGCAGCGGCGCATGTCTTTAATCCCAGCACTTGGGAAGCAGAGCCAGGCAGATCTTTGTGAGTTTGAGGCCAGCCTGGTCTGCAGAGCGAGATCCAGGAAAGGCGCAAAAGCTAGACAGAGAAACCCTGTCTCGAAAAACAAAAAAAGAGTTAATTTTTGTGTCACCTTTGAAAATCTTTCTCCTTTCTCAGGTATCCTTCACAGGGAAGTTTTTGGTCCACTTCTTAAGAAAGAGAACTGCTTTCAGAAATGTCTTCTTAAATGTTTGTCAGTTGATTGATCTTGCTTGCCCACTAGCGTCTTCCCTAGGTATGCGAACTTCCTGCCCAAAGACAGACTTCCTACATGTCCTACTGAAGAGAAAACAGAGGGGAAGAGGCCAGCACGTGTTTGGCAGACATGCTCCAAGTGTGCCCTGTGCAGAACCAAGGGCAGAAACATGCTGGGGCTAATGTGCTTCAGATGAACATGGTTAGAATCTGTGTTTGAGAACAAATAGGCTTTCCTCAATGAACACAGGCTGGGAGGGTGGGGGTGGGGTACAAAGGAATGCATGGAATTGCTGGAAGAACATCTGGTTCAATTAAAGAATAAAACCCTTAAAAAAAAAAAAAAAAAAAAAAAAAAAAAAAAAAGCCAGGGGCCTGGATGTGTAGCTCATGTTGTAATGTTGGTGGCAGCTTTGTAGGAGCTGGGGTTACTCTTTTTTGCTAAGTCCCCAGTATGCCCAACACTGTAAGTTCTGTTGAGTGAATGAATGAATGAAATGATGAAAAAATTCTTTGTGTGTGAGGAAATTCACCCAAGCTATGATGATTAAAAATGAATGATTCTGTTTTGTTTTCGATATTGGATTCTCTGTTCTAATACAGTCTTGGTGAACGTAGACAAATAGTTGCAGCGATGTGAGCTCACACGAGAAGTCTGTTACCAGCCATGTACCCCTCCCTGGTACAGAAATTCTAATTCATAGGTATGGGGAGATGCACTCAAGGCCTAATGGCCTCAGGAAACCTTCTGGGTGATTCTGACACAGAGGCAGGCTTGGGTCACTGTCCCAGAGATCCACTGAGTGCAAGAGTGGACTTCTCATGGGTGGGTGGGGCGGGTAGGGTGGGGGTGGTTCCTTTTCACACTTGAAGTTGATGTTCACCTCAGATCTCTGCACTCTCTTCTTTTCTACCACAATTGTCTGTATGTGGTCCTCTCAAACTTCCCCTCAGAACTGATTTAGGCTTTTGTTATGTTTTTCTATGTTTTTAATACAAAGTCTCACATGGGCCAGGCTGACCTTGAACTTACTCTCTTTGCCCATTTCTTCCTGCCTCCACCTCCCAAATGCTGACTTTACAGATATGCCATCACACCCAACTCCCTGTTTAATTTTTTAAAATTTGCTATTACTTGTTGAGTCTGGGCTGCATATAGCCCAAGCTAGCCTTGAACTTACGGTGTAAACAAGCCTGGCCATGAACGTCACACCCTCTTACCTCTATATCTGTCACACTGCCCTGATGGCCATTTACTATGTCTTTCCTCATTTGCTCCTGGTCAAAAGGCAATCTAAGGAAGGGCTGAAGGCTTGGCTTCCACACAAATGCTTTGAGGTTGCCATTCCTTTAAGAAGGGAGAGTTGCTTTTTTTTTTTTTCCAGGACAGCATATTACCACAAGTCCTTGTTTATGTGTCTTCTGTTTAGCAGAAAACTGGTCATGTACAATCACTATACAACTTCATAATTTTGTTGAGCAGTGAATCACTCTATAATGCATTGTAAAGACTATAAGCCTCTTATCAGTTAATGACCATTCATACAATTTGGACCCCTGGGCCCTTTTCAAAGTGCTACCTAGTAACTTTCTCATCAGAAATATGTATAGAGTGCATTTCCTACTTCTTTTCCTTGATCTGGCCCCCTGGAAGAGTGAACTTCTCTTGTGACTAAATTCCTAGTACCCCCTAGAAAGAATGAATGGGCCATCTCTGAAAGACAAACAGTTGAATGTGTTATCTTACTCTTGACTCTTTGGATTTTGCAAGATGACCTTGAAAGGATATCTGTTTGGCATTCTTTAATGAACACCATAGGAAGGTGTATGTTACAGTCCAAATCACTAGAAGAATTCCCTGGGTTCTGCCCCAAGACTTGGGTCCATATATCTCAAGAATGGGTTTATTTACGGACAATGATTATGCTCAAATTTCTGTCGAAATACAGAGGATTCTAATCTCTGCTTCTCTCTGGAGCATCTTTCCTCAATCTGAGCATAATTTCTTTCAGTTTTGATCAGGATGTCAGGATGTCAGGATGTGTGATGCATAACTAATGGGCTTCCCACTGCCATCTGGCAAGCTGCACAAGTCCACAGCACACATTACAGCAGAAGCCAGACCCCAAGCCTCATTGAAAGGAAGTCAGGTACAGGGGCTGTACCTGTGAATAGTGAATCCCCCTGGAGCTCCATCCATTTCCTTCTGGTGGAGGTCCAGCTTTGGCCATCAGTAAATGTCTGTAGCTTCCAAGACTGGACCTTTACCTGCCCTAATGAAAGCAAAACTTAGTTTTCAAATCCTTTTGTTACCAGTGAAAACTTTTCTTGCTTTTAGCATTTGAAAGTTTTCCTTGGTTTGAATCATTCACACATCATTAATTGTTACCAACATTTTATTTATACTGGGATTGTGGATGTGAAGGATTTCCCTATTCTGGAGGATATGCTCACGCATATGAACTCAGATTGAGAATTTGCTTTGATAATTGGAGGAAACTCTCTTCGTTGGCCCACTTAGAGCTACTGTTGCTGTCATTAGTCCCTCATCTCAAGATGGGGCGGTTCACTAAAGCACTGCCTGCACTAGCAGAGCAAATGAGGACCGTAGCAGCCACAGTTACATTCAGTGTGATTTATGCTCTTAATAATTCTTCCGTGGATTTTCCCTTCCGAAGTACTAACTGCCACGTCTTTTTCACACTATCTCATTCCCAGGTTGGAAATTTTCTATGCATCATATCCACATATGTAAACCCATAATATATTAGTTATGTAAGTCAAAGCAAGCCCACTTGAATTTGCTTAGAGTAACAAATCTATTTTGCTGGTTTTAAAATTTGCATTGTTTCTTCTTTAAATTTTTAAATTTAATTTCATTATTTATCATTACAGTATGCACTTGTGTCTGATGTGTGTCAGAGTGTGGGCACATACATGCCAGAGAACAACATTTGGGCTCATTTCTCTCTTTCCACCTTTAAGATTAAAGCAGAGGGTCTGCTCTTTCTGCCATGCTGCACACTCCAGGCCAGCTGGTCCATGAGCTTCTGGGTGATTCTCCTGTCTATGCCTCATATCTCCATAGGAGTGATAAAATTACAGACATGCACCAACATAGCCAGCTTTTTTACATGGATTTGAACTCAGGTCATCAGTCTAGCACTTTTACCCCATGAGCTACCTTGTCAGCCCTCTTTTCAACATTGATGGAATGTCCGAGAGCAATTTGTATTACATCTTACTTTAGTCACAAGTATACTTTACATCAGAGATGGAGTCAAATGAAGGTACCTCTTTTAACTGGTAGTATCTTAAACCCAGTTATATAGGGTGAGTTGAGACATGGCTGTATGTAACATGGCTAAGTCTCAAGAATTATGGAATTAGAAGCTTAACGATGGTGGAACTTGTCTAGGACACTTCCTTCATTTGGTTGGCTTTATTTCTTGTGCATTGATAACTGGTTCCCTCCATGCAGCAAATAACAGAACCACGGCATTAGCTAGGGCTCTCAAAAAGGAACTTAAGGGAAGAAGGCTATTTTTTGGCTCAGTTTTCTTAAGAAGAAATACCATCCATCATGGCAAGGGAAACCATGGCAACAGGAATATGCGGCAGCTCATCCCACTGGGTCTGCCAGAGCAGAGAGCAGTCAGGAAGTGTGGCTGGGCCCCAGGCAAGGTCCACCCTGAGTGACTCACTTCCTCCAGTGAGGCTCCACCTCCTAAAGGTTCCACCATCTTTTCTAACAGCACCACTATGTGAGGTGGGGCACTGAAACATACAAACTTTGGAGGTTACACTTCACATTCAAACCATCCCAGCTACGAGTAGCTCTTCAGGTTCAGGTTCCTTGTGAATTTCAGCACTGAGTCACACTGAAACTCCCAGTGAAGTTACTCAGTTTCTTGGTTTGAGTGAAGTTCCCAGTGCTAGATCAATGCCATCATGTTTAATGGAGCACACAAGAATCAGACAGAACTGAATCAGGCTAGTCCTAGTGGGCATGTGAGTGCAAGTGTGGTGGGTTGACCTGAACACTCAGAAGCAGTGGTGGGGAAGTACCATTGGCATCCTTCACTGTTACTTTGCATTAACAGATGCCTGGCTCCCTTGGTTTGGTAGTGTTAACATCTTTACCAGCTTCCAGTTCTACATTTTGTTCTTCTCACAGCTGGAGCCACTCAATTCCACTCCATTTGCACTCAGAGGCTCAGCCCTGCATAAATCTTAGGACAAATTACACAAAGGCTGATTCAGGAAAAATCAGGTTGTTTGTAGAGGACTTTTCCCCAGTCAGTTAGAGGACAGCACCTTATTGAATGGTTAGAGTGGAAAGGATGTTTGTTTGTAGCAGAATCCATCAATTGTGTCAGCTCCAGACCCTTCTGTAGTGGATCTCAGAAATTAGATAGCTGAACTTTGTAGACTACTTGGAAAGTTTTCCCTAGAAACATCAGAGGTGCCATGAACTATGGATGCTGCCACCCAAGGAGGCAACAGGGGCCTGGGATGGAGTTTATCATTCCCTGGAGCCACTGTGACAGTGGTACTCAATGGTCGAGGGGTGCTGAGAGGTTTCCTGGCCTTAGATAGGCTCCTATGTAGTTAAATGTTTCCCTGGTAACATTGTTTCTGTGTGGACATCAAATGTGTTTCTGGCTCTTTTAGAAACTCTGTAAACTCAGATAGTAATGATAAATCCATTTCTGTTGACACTACTGGGAAATGATTCTGCTGTCTACAGCGCATATCCCTAAGCAATGCTATACCATGAAGAACACAGAACTTTTTACTGAGTCACAGAAACAGGGATAACTGCCATCAACCAGAAGAGTATCCCATGCAATGTTTTCCAATCCTTTTATCCTTGATACCCACATTAGAGCACATATAACATGCTCACCTACATTGACTCATGAAAGACAGACAAATATGCATAACTTTCCATTACTTGTGAATGTGTGGAAGAATAGATATGTTATTATTAGCTCCATCCTGCACATAGTTAAATTAAAACTATTTTATTGTGAGCAGTTGATGCAGTGTGAGCCAACAAGTGTTAAACAACACTCCACTTGTGTCCAACTATGAACTGGGCTGTGGTCTACCAAATCCAATGTATATTTAAGGTGGATGCTGGAGCTCGCCTGGTTGTACCACTATTTGCTTATTTGTCCTGGCTCTGATTTCCACCTTGGAGGCCTTTAGGCATCTTGTTTTTTAGATAACTGATGCCTCTCAACTCAGTATTCATAGGAAGCCCTCACCAGAGCAACTGAAGAACTCCAGAGGTGTTCTTCGCTTCTGCTTGTTCCAATGACTGCTCAAGACTCTATTGCTTTGGTTGTTGGTAACCTGTTGGTGCTTCAAAGAAGAAAGGTGACACTCTCCTGTCCTGTCACTGTGGTTGCTTCCAGTCTAGTCCCTTTTCCTGAGTCCCACAAGTACCCTTGTCATCTTCTATGCCATCCCACCCACCAGTATCCACCTCCTATCTCATCTCGGAGACACAGAAATTGAGTTTTTCATCTGTTATACTTCTAAACTACTGTTTATGACACAGGCTTTTAGCTCCAAACATTCTAAGGCTTTGATCGTGATGCACACCGCCATGATTTGGTAACTGGCCATTCTTTTCCTTCTCCCGAAGCTCAGGTCTTTGAAACCCAAAACTTTGGCTGTGAGATGCCAATGTCCCTGACCCAATGCTTCATGATCCTGCTCTAACAGTGTGTTTATATGGCAGGAATGTGACTCTAAGAGTTAAAACAGAACAAGAAGTTTTTGTTATCAAAAAGTAAAGATAAAATTACAGTGATTGATATATTACAATATTTTCCCACACATAAAGGAAAATTTGGGAAGTCTGCCTGGCTGTGATTATTTCTGAGGAATGGAGGAGTGTTGGTAATAGTGTGAAAACAGATTTCTATTTTCATTCCATAAACTTCTTTTTGTGTCTCTAATTATTTATAAATATGTTGTAACATTAACTTCTGTAGGAAAACCACTGATTACAAAAAACAATAACAGGTTCTCAACAGGCATTGTAGTTTAATTTTTGGCATAGTATTGGTATATGTGTGAATGCTGACTTGTGTGTGTGTGTGTGTGTGTGTGTGTGTGTGTGTGTGTGTGTGTGTGAATGGGTGTGAAGTCTATGTGTGTGGTTATGTACATGATGATATGTGTGTGTGTGAAGTATATGTGATGCAAAAGCCAGAGAGAGGTTTTAAATGTCCTCTATTACTCTCTGATATGTTCTTTTGAGGCAGTCTCTCACTAACTCTAGAGCTCATGCTTTTGATCTAAGCTGGCATGTAGCAAGCTTCAATGATCTTCCTATCTCTGTCCCTCTTAGTGGGACAATACCTAGCTTTTATTCCAGACTTGGGAATCCTTGCAGGCACAGTAAACACTCTTAACTGCTGAGCTATCTTTCCTGCCCTCAAATCCTGAATATTTTACCCTTCACCTTCATTGTTCATTATACCGATGCCAACCATGGCTGTACTATACTGATGCCAACCATGGCTGCACTATACTGATGCCAACCATGGCTGCACTATACTGATGTCAATCATGGCTGCACTTTTCTATCTGACTGATTCTTTCCAGACACTGCCAAGCTCATCTCATTTCTGGATTTCTTTTGCTTTCTTCCTTCCAGACTGGGTTGTATGATTCTTCCTGTGTCTGCTGGGACTCCCCATATACGGTTACCATGGTACTCAGAGTGGTAAAATTTGTGTTTGCATCTGTGTTTGTCTTCTCCACTCTACTATGAACTTTTTGAGGATAGAAATTGTAACTCATTCATTACTACATCTATAGATGACTGTACTTTGCTTGGTAAAGGAGTGCTTACTGTTTATTTAAATTCTGTTCCTGCATCCCCAACATAGAATTGCTGCCCTGGCATTATGAGAAATATGTGGAAATACAAATACTGAGCTGACTTATCTCTCTATGCTACTTATTTTTCTTTATTTTTTATGGTTTTTTTCAAGACATGGTTTCTCTGTGTAGCTTTGCACCTTTCCTGGAACTCAGTCTGTAGACCAGTCTGGCCTCGAACTCACAGAGATCCACCTGCCTCTGCCTCCCAAGTGCTGGGATTAAAGGTGTGCGCCACAAACGCCTGGCACTTATTTTTCTATATCTTCATTTTTCAGATCCATTGTAACTTTTCTTCACATTCTGAAGACTAACTTCCTTTCTCCTTAACTTCCTAAGAACATTCAGTTCACTCTCTCTCCTCTAATCTTAACTGATGATGAGAACTAAACTCTTACTTCTACATCTTTCATTTCTTCCTCTTGAATGGAAGTCATTTAGTCCATGAACTACCACCACCTTCTAGGATCTGAGACATAACTGGGCTAGACTTAGTGAACTGCAGATGGATTACACATTTATTTATTCGTTTATCACCGAATATTTATTAAATGCTAAGTACCATGCTGGATGCAAGATGACATCGATAAATAAGACTCCATCTCTGTGCAGGAATAGTGAGGATCTTTGAAGAAAATGGAATAAGTTGAGGACCTTATAGATGGTTTAGGGAAAATACATGAGGCAGTATAGTCTCATAAGTCTAGTAAGAATCAGAACACATCACCACCCCCAGGTCTGAAATGAGGTGTTGGAGCTTAGTTGAGAGAACATGGAAGTGAAAGAGAGGTACCAATAAGCTGTGTGGAGATGCTTCCCAACAGAGCACAGTCTAAAATTAATGTTACAGCCATCCCATGGCAACTGAGCAAGGAAGGGCCTGAGGAGAAATACTCTAACTTTACTCTCCTTACCTTGCTGGTGCCCCTCCCAGACCTGTGGGAACAGTGGGAGAGGAAACTCACTGGTACAGCCTCTGGAAGAGGCTGCAGAGAGATGTGCAGACTGGGTTGGCTGGTGGAAGGCTGTTCAGTACCTAACTGAACTAAATGTAGGCAGGAGAGTGAAATGGTGAGCTGCACCTTCAGGATGATCTCAAAGTCGGGCAAGCCTAGAGATGGGTACAGGTGTAGTAAAGGAGAGAGATGCTTGGGCTGGTGATTGGGCTGGAAACAGGCTGGTAAACTTGGAAATGTTCAGGATGAATTTGGAAATGTTAAGTCCTAGAGACTGCACATGAGGATTGAAGGACGACTTTGGATGATGACTCATGGGTGTCTAGCTCATGTAATTGTTAGACGATGGCACATTTAGCCTAGAGTAGACTGAAGAAAAGAAGGAACGTTTGGGACTGGGGCCACCTGGATGATATAGCATCTTCATTAGTCTTAAGAAGAACCACCTTAAATTGTTAGGAAAAAGGTCTAGGCAGGATGGATCTGACATTTATTAACATATGGATGGAAACAAGGCTGGAGGTTAAGGCTTGTAATTCCAGCTACTTGGAAGACTAAAGTAGGGAGATCACAAGTTCAAGGCCAGCCAAGGCAGCAGAGATCAGCCTGGGCCACTCAGTAAAGCCTTGTAGCAATCTAAAAACACTCACTTCTATTGCAGAGACTGGAGTTCTCAGCACCACATCAGACTGCTCATAATCACCTGTAACACCAGTGTGAGGTGACTGGATACCTCTGGCCTCCATATATGTGCACTTGCATATGTGTGCACATACACAAGTAACTAAAAAAGAAAAAGCAAAGCAAAGAAGGTCTGGGAGCCTGACAAAAAGGCTCAGTTGGTAAAGGGGTTTGCCACTAAGCCTGAAAGCCTGAAAGCCTGAATTTGAGTTGTGGGACCCACATAATAGAAGGACACATCTGATTCCTGAATGTGTCCTCTGGTGTCCACTCAGATACCATGACATGTGGGCACAAACATACACACACACACACACACACACACACACACACACACACACACACAAAATATAATTAAAAAATACTAAGGGTTGAAATTATAGCTCAATGGTAGAACTTGTGTGAAGCCCTAGGTTCAATCCCCATTGCCCAGATAAAAGAAAATAAAATCATGTAGCTAGGATGTAGTTGAAATATGTAAATACATAGTTACTCACAGGGTCACATATGAGGAATACATCATTAGACAATTTTGTCATTGAACATCATAGGATAAACTTACATACACTAAGATGTTTATATCACTAGACAAATGTAATCTTTTCTTAATCTGAGTGTGATATGTGTATTTGAGTGCTCACATATGTGTGTGCGTGTGTGTTCATGTGTGTAAATGTGGGCTCATGCATGCCATAGAGTGCATGTGGAAGTCAAAGGACAACCTCTTCTTTTGGTCCTCACCTTCTTCCTTGTTTTTCAATGGTTCCGCTGTTCTGCTGTGTCCATCAGGCTAGCTGGCCCACAAGTCTCCTATCTCCACCTTTTATCTCATCATAGTAGTGTTGGGATTACAGACATGGACTACTGCATCCAGCTTCATGTGGGTTCTGGGGATCTGAACTCAGGTCCTTACATTTGCAAAGCAAAGCATTTGCCCACTGAGCCATCCCCACAGCTCATAAATCTAATGCTATAAGGCCATACTGTATAGTTGTCTGTTACTAACTGAAACATTATAGCTGATGCATTATGGGGCAACAGCTGTAGATTAAATCACCCAGCTACTGTTCTAAGAGAGAAAGAAAAGGACCCCTAAGAAAGAATGTGGTCAGGCAGAAATTGGGACTAAAAGGGGATTGTGTAGGATCCAGAGAGGATTTTTCGAAAGAAGTTAAAGAATTCAAGAATCCTACTGTTCAGATGCACTTAACCAGGCTTGGAACTCTGCTCTCCTGGCTTCCATAGGGTTTTCTATGTTCCTTCTTCTCTTGACACTTTTCCTAATTTCTCCACCAATGCACTACTTTTCTTCTGTCCCCTAAACATGCACACACTCCCAAACCCTCATACAGTGGTGTCCCTAAATCATAGTAGTGCTTACTGCCTTGTTCTGAACTCACTCCCAGGGAAAATCCCCCAGCGTCTTCCAAGGTATGAAGCCATTTTCCAACACAAGTGACACTCCCCAGTTGGGTATTTTGACCTACACTTATCTGGCCTTCAGTCACTGTCCTCTGTTTGGGGTCTTTGGTATTCCTTCTCTTCTTCACTTCACAATTAAAGTCTTTAGATATGTGGATAGGTGTGCCATAGAGAAAGCATTAATAATAATAATAATAATAATAATAATAATAATAATAATAATCAATAGCTGCCAATCACAGATCTTTTGAGGCAGAGCAATGTGAATCTCTTCCAGCTCTTCTATCCTTATGGGGTTTTCCTTTACACCAATGCATCAAACACTTAGAGGAGGATGGAGGTGCAAAGGAAGCAGGAAGTACTTAGGGGGAGGAGTAAAATATCTGGCTTTTCTCTTACATCCCCTGGCTGGAGACACATCATGCTTCCTCTACGCTACTGAGCTGAGGCTCTTGGTTTTGCACCTCTTTTCTATGCTTGATTTGAAGATTTGGTGCAGTTTAGTTATTTTCTTGAAGTTATAAAAAAAAAAAGTGACTCATTACTCACTGGTGGGAACAGGATTACTGGCAGATAATCCACTCTAAAATATAAGATGTGAAGTCCAGACAGGCAGTTTCTAGAGACACTGGTTTATGGGCCAAGTATCTTTCTAGAAGCAACATTTGGGCTTATTGTTGGATTTATTGCTGATGGGTGGATTACTGCACTCCCCACTGGGGGCTAGCGATTAGAAGGCAGGCAGATCCCCACCTACAGGAATTCATTACAGCAAATGGCCTATTCTGTCTTCTGTTAATTTAGTCTGCAGTCCACAGCACATCATGTTAATGCTGCCTGGGTAGAAGATGGATGTCATCCCTGCTTATGTAACTTCTGGTTGAGTGCTTTATGCTCCAGCCATGCTTATTTGTGAGTCATAATTATGTCTGTGTTAAAACACAGCAGTGAGCTGTGTGTGCCTGTGTGGGTGTTTTATGTATGGGTGTTGTCTACAGTCTGGGAAGCTAAACCTGTTGGTGAAGTGTTTTCATTTACCTAAAAGAAAGATCTTAACGTTTAGTAGAGATGAGGTTAATTTCAGCAAGATGTTTAGGTGTAGGAGATAGCAGAGTGTACAACTGAGTAGGAGCTAACCTCCTGTCTTCCCAGGTTTCTCTGAGATGGAGGTGGGAGGTTGAAAGAGTTCTTAGCGTCTCCCAGCCTAGGCAGTTTCTGGTTGGTTCTGTGTACTAGGTAAACGAAAAGGGGTCCTCACCCTAGCAGAGAGGTGACTTCACCTTTTAGGTGAAGGAAAACCAGCATGTACAATGGATAAGAGGATCACCTCTGGACCAAGAGCCTTGTGTTATTGAGCAAGCTTCCTTATCTATAAAATGGGATGATAAAAGAGTCTGTTTTATGGGGTAACTGTAGGATTAAATAAGTTACTACTTGAAAGGGGCCCAGTGCCCCACACATTGTGGTTCTCAAATGGCTGTTATCTGAAGACTTCATGCAAAGATCCTAAAATCAGTGCTGACGCACTCCTTTGAATCACTCAGGGGATCAGAAAGCCCTGACCACGTTGCGTTGTCTCTCTTGCAAGCCCAATTACCCAGTGCTCTCCTTTGTCTTTAGAGGGTGGAGAGGGCAATTTCTCCTCCTTCTCCTGGAGTTCAGTGTTCATGCAGGCTGTGGTGTGTGTTTGTCTTTTGTTAGGCTGGGTTCCTTCCACCCACACTACACCCCCAGCCCCGCAGGCACCATGGCCTCATTGCCAAGGCTGATTCTTTTCTTCTTGCTCAAGTTCAGACAGCTCTGTCAAAGCCCCTGTTTACTCTGATGGAGTGTGGGTGACTTCGTGACTGCCTTCCCACCTTACTGGAGACCAGCTTGATTTTCCCCAAACGCTATGCAAGTTGTTTACTGTATGGCTCCTGCTTTTCTGAACCTAACCAGTATGGTAGGGGGGACTAGGAGAGACCACGTGGACTCTGCGTTAACAACCCCCAGCCTGCTGCTTACTTTGGTCTCCATGTTCACTCCCTGTGCTGTACCCCGTTTCCACAGGCTTTGGCACCCTTCTCCAATTAAGAGTGCACCCCCTGGTTCATGCAATTCTAGGCTTCTCCAGTTTCTCCCAGCAGTCATTGTCACCACCACAATCAGAAAGCAGAAGAGTAACCACACAAATAGCTTTTCAGATTTTGAATATTGGCGAGAATGCTTGCATTTGCATGGCTCCAGAGAGAAGGACGTGGAGTGGGAGGAGGTCCTGCCAACACGCCACTCAGCTTAGCTCCGCAATCTTGTTTCCTTCCTGAACCTCTCTGTTGAAGGTTTACAGTGTTGCCTTACCTCTTCTTCACTTGATTGCTCTTGGGGAATGTTTGGAGAACAGGACTGATCTGCCTAAGTTTTCCTGATTTTTTTAAAAAAGGAATTTGCCAGGAGGCAGATTAATTCTTCCCTATGAATCTAGAAGTTGTACTATTTTTCCTTTGAATGAAAATGAGACCCTGCTCTGTAAGACACAGAACTCTGGACTACTCGGCTATAGTTCTTTTTCTGTGCTGGCCTTTTCTTTAAAAGGCTTTGTGTATGAAAACTAAAAATGGTTTTCCTTGAGCCACCCCTTCAGAAAGCATTGTATGTTATCTCCAGCTCTCAAACATCCCCCTGAAAACCAGGGTAGTGTAGCCAGAGAATTGTCTCAGTGTGTCAGTCACTGGTAAGCAGTCACAGAAACCGGTCTCCCTTGAGAGCAGAAAGATAGTGGAGCCATGGGCATGGGTTTTAGAGGCAGACGCTTCTGCTAAAGTTCTCTCTGCCATTCGCATTTCCTAGGGAGCTGTGCAAATGTGAACAGCTTGCTCAGCTTTCGGCATCCCTGTGTCCTCATCTCTACAATGGAATGCTGAGTCTACTTATCCATGTCTTAGGGCTCCTGTGAAACATAACTGAGTTTTGTGTGATACGTTTAGGAGCGTGCCAAGTCTAGTGTACCTGCTTGATACATATCAACGGCCATCATCTTTGCATCGCTCATTGCTGTTTGTTCATTACCTAATCTAATAACTCTGCTGATAGAAAGTTGAGGGCGGGAAGGGAAACAGCTCATGGAAGGAGGATTGGTGGCATCCAAGAGACGAGCATATTTATCACAGCAGCCTCCCATCTCTGTGAATATTCATTTCCTATGATAAAATGGAAGACAGAAAAGGCTGAACTAAGATGTGTGCCAGTGTGGATGAAATGCAGTGTTGGGAGAGCCCATGCATGCTAGGTGGGAGGCCAAATGGCGGCAGTCTGCTCAGACAACAGTTTGACAGGATGGATCAAGAACCCCCAATGTTCATTCCACTTCCTACTTTCTTGCTGCATGGAAAAATTACTCAGAATCTTGGCTTAAAACATCCATTTTATGTGCCTACAGACTCTGTGGATGGGATATGGGGGTATATGGGGATGGCTTGTCACAACTTGAAGAACCTCAGCTGCTAAGACTTAAAGGCCGAGGTGACTCGGGCTGGGGCTGGCCTTTAGAAGGAAGGTACTTTCACTCATGGGTCTGGGGTCTAGGCTGATCTAACACAAAATTTAGGAATGTGCCCTGGAATACCTCAAGTGACCTCCATGTGTCCTGAATTTTCTAAAGCATAGTGGCTCTAGGCTAATAATGTTGTTTATTGGCAGCTCAGAGTTCCAAGGGTGACGGTCGCAGCCACCAAGATTCAGTGATTGATTTACTTTATTGGTTGAAGTTGCCTTGCATCAGCCCAGACTCAAAGGGGAGGAAACTAGACCTCAGACTTTCATAGGAAAAATGGTCAAGAACTTGGGGGGCCAGTTTCATAAGGCCCAGAATAGTTGTGACCTTTGACCCAATGTTTTTACATCTAAGATTTTATTTTAATAAAACCATTCAAAATGTGGATTATAGATGGGGCTGTAAGTCAGTAGTAGAGTGCTTGCCTACTATATATGGGACCCTGAGTGAAGTGGACAAAGTTTTATGCTCATATACATGCGTGTATATATTACAGCATAATTTGTAATAATAAAACATTAGAAATGAAGTTAATGTCAACCAACAGAAAAGTGAATAAATTAATACTAGAAAACCACAAAGATGGTATAAACCCATTGAGATAATATTGTAAATTTTTTTCATACATAGGAAAATGTTCATATTTTAAAATAATAAATGTAGGATCTATATTGAATGTAGCATGATCTAAAATGTATTTTAAAATCTGAATGATTAAGAACTGTATGAAAAAAACATAAGGAGAAGCTATCAAATATTGACAGTGACCATCTCCAGGTGGTGATATTATAGATAATTAATATTTTTCAATATAGTTTTCTGCCTTTCTACAAATTCTTACAGTTTGTAAAATATTTTTTAAAGATTTATTTTAGCTTTTGTGTGTTTGTGTGCGTGTACGTGTGTGTGTGTGTGCGTGTGCGTGTGCGTGTGCGTGTGTGTGTGTGTGTGTGTGTGTGTGTGTGTGTGTGTAGGCTCACAGGGGCCAGAAGAAGGCATTGGATCTTCTCAAGTTGGAGTTACAGGTGGTTGTAACCTATTTGGCACGGATACTAGGAATCAAACTCAGTTCTTTTAAAAGAGCAGTGTTCTAAACTGCTAGGCCATCTCTCTAGCTCCTATACACACACACACACACACACACACACACACACACACACACACACACACACACACACCACAAGAGAAAAACATTTAAAACTCCAATATGTTTGCTACATTAAAATAGTGGCTTCCAAGCTGGGTGGTGGTGGCGCACGCCTTTAATCCCAGCACTCAGGAGGCAGAGACAGGCGGATCTCTGTGAGTTCGAGGCCAGCCTGGGTTACAGAGTGAGATCCAGGAAAGGCGCAAAGCTACACAGAGAAACCCTGTCTCGAAAAAAAAAAATAGTGCCTTCCTACCACTTTACTTGCTATGTTGAACTATAAAAAATACTCGATGACTTGATTGAAGCTTGGGTTTACATTTATCTTAATCCATATAGGTTGATTTAGTAAAATATAATGAAACTATGCTGTTCTATGTGAGTGTGTGTGAGAGCACACACGGGTGCACACCCCAATGCTCACGCATGTGGAAGCTGGAGGAAGGCATCGGGTGTCTTTCTGTATCACTTCCTGCCTGGGCTTACAGGCATGTGCAGCCTTGACCAGCTCCTGGGTCTATCTCCCAGTGCTGGGCTTACAGGCATGTGCATCCTTGACCAGCTCCTGGGTCTATCTCCCAGTGCTGGGCTTACAGGCATGTGCAGTCATGACCAGCTTTTTCGTAGATGTTCAGAATCCAAGCCCAGGTTCTCATGCTTGCACAACAAGTACCCTTACCCCAATACCATCTCTCTAGGATAGCTTATAAACAGCAGAATTTACTCCTTATTATCCTGTACCAAGAAGTCCAAAATCAAACCGGAGGCTGGTAGATTTGGTGTTTGGTGCCATATCACTTTCTGGTTAGCAGAGTATACCTTATAGTTCTGACCTCACAAGACTAGAAAAAAAGAGGTGTATTTCTTGCATTAAAAAAAAATTGCTAGGTGGTGGTGGTACATGCCTTTAATCCCAGCATTTAGGTGGCAGAGGCCGTGGGTCTCTGTGAGTTTGAGGCCAGCCTGGTCTACAGAGTGAGATCCAGGACAGCCAGAGCTGTTACACAGAGAAACCCTCTCTCAAAAACAAAACAAAACAAAACTTATTTTGTTTTTAAGTTATATGTACAAGTAGGTGCCCATGGAGGCGAGCAGCATTGGAGTCCCCTAGAGCTGGAGTTACAGGCTCACAGCCACCAGATGTGGGGCCTCTGTAAGAGCAGTACATGCTCTTAACCACTGAGCCATCTCTCCAGCTCCTCTTACAGTTGTTTTATAAGGCCACTAGTCCCCTTCACAAGAGCTTCATCCTCATGACCTAATCACCTCCAGAAGACCTTTCCTCCTGGAACCATTAAGTGATAAGTAGAATTTCAATAGATGAGTTTGGAGGGATAGAAATATTCAGACCATAGCAATATGTTCAAACATATACACTGTGTTGTGGAGGCATGGGCTCAGATGAACGGCATTAGGATTCACAGCACCTTTGCAGGGCAGTTTTTCTTCACTCACAAAGTCCAGCTGGTGCCAGTTTGAGGTCTAGGAGACCTTCTTCTCCTCTTGGCTCAGGTCATCGGGGTTAGGAAAGAAAGTATAAATGTTTGCCATATTCCAGTTTTTCCCCTCCTTACCTGTTCACCAAACATTAAAAAGGAAGTAGACATTAAACCTCATTCCTCAACTCCTAACTCTGTTTTTCTCGGCTGTAACATTTGCCCTCAAGTCTTCATGGCAGTTTTCTGGGATACTTTCTCAGCACACCAAGTCAGTCTCTGTACCAACCTTAGTAGCCCTTGACCCCGGGTCTCATAGCAGCTCCACTGCTCCCACAGCTTCCCTGCTCCCCTCTCTGAGGTTGCAAACTGTCACCCTTGTGTGGCAGCTTTCTTTCCTGCTTCTCTCGGTCAGGCACACATTTCTTGGTGAGTTCATTAGTTGCTTCGAAATGTGTGTTTGTGTCTATTCTCAGCAGAGGTCATTCTCAGAACCTGTCTGACCCAAATCACAAATCCGTAGTTTCCAACAGTAATCTCAGCAGGCTACCTTGCTTTCCACCTTGGCCCCCTCCTGAGACAGATGGTGAGAGCCTGCCCTCCCTTCTGCATCCTGGTCTGTGAGTTCAACATGTGCAGTTCAACCAAGCTCAGAGCAAAAAACGGGGGGGGGGGGGGGGCAGGATGGAATCCCATTTGTTGTGAGCACATAGAAGCGTTATTTCCTAAATTATGCAGTGCAAGTTAAGGATTCACTGGGGTCTGAATATTTGCACCAAACTCATCCACTGATATTGCACTCATCAAGGTGACCGTTGTGTTAGCAGGGAAGCCTTTGGTGGATGATTAGGTCATGAGGATGGAGCCTTGTTAAGTAGGCCCCGCTTTACATATCGTTTACATTGTAAGCGGTATTTTAAGTAATCTGGAGGAATACAGGAGAACATAGGGTATATGTAAACACTAAGCCATCTTCTATAAGAGATCTGAACACCTATGGATCTTAGTATCCACGGGAGTCTTGCAGCCAATCGCAGACATGCAGCAGGGGAATACAGCTGCACGTACCTAGACTCAACTTACCCTGGCCTCTGGTATACTTCCAAGACCTGTTCTACCATTTCTTTCTCTAAGTAAGGTCTCTTGGGACTCATCAATATATTTAAAGTATGAACAAAATTTAGACACACAACCTAACAATTATGGCTATGGTTTTGCCATAATTTGCACAATATACTCAGCATTATGTTTGTAAAAAATATCTTACACGTTTAATCAGTCAATACAGTCCAATGATAACATCTACAATTAACTGTTGTCAAAGCTACATATTATGATCAACTTAATTTTCTTAGCACTTTCCTGGTCCCAGTTATGCCTAGCAGTTCACTTACGTTAATACTTAATATTCAAGGATGGCTTTTAGGACTACAAGTCAAAACTACTCATATTTTGACTCAAGTCACTAAAATAAATAGCACTTTCTTTTTAATAAGCACATTACAGCTTCATCCTGTGTGTCGGATACTAGCACCAGCTGTCTGTTCCTTACTTTGTGGCTTGTTTCATGTTATATGAGCCAAGGATTAGAGGGAAGGACAAAATAGGGTTTGCAATAAAAATGGAAATGTTGCTGATGTAAACTCTGGTTAAAACATTTTATCCTCTTAAAGGATTTTCAAATTGGGAAAGACTTTACTGTCTACTCCAACCCCGTTTTTATGCTAAATTGTTTTGTAAATTTAAATAAACTAATGAAATGCCACTCAGGCCCTTGGCCAACATTCTAATGCTTCTAATGGCAGGAAAGGGTTGATTGCCATTGCTGCCTTGGAGTTAGTTGGACCATGAGATGTTCTTTACCAACACATTGTGAGTAGAAATGGAATTATGTACCACTTCTGGGCAAAGTTCTAAGAAGTAAGGTGTACTTTGCCATATTCTGTCTTTCACTGGGTAAAATGGAGCCCACTTTGTTCTGATTCTCAATTCTCCAGATAAACAGTCCCTACTTGCACTGACATGGAGGATGAAGAAAGAGGCTCATTAACCTTTTGGTACTTCAGGGTTGTTTGTTAGAAAAGCATTATCGGGCAAGCACACCATCACTGGCAAGCTAGTTAGATGGTGAACAGGTGTATATACATATAAAGAAGACATAGCTGATTCATGCACACTGGAAGTTGTTTACAGATGGAGCTATAGGTCTGGAAACCATTACTCTAAAATCTCTACACTGCTGTTGACACATCAGTCTAGTGGTCATTAACTTTCCAATTCATTTACATATCCATGCCCTGAATTATATCTGATCTTTGTAGTCAGACCTTCCTTTGTGGGACTAGCAGCCTGCAAATAACAACAGAGAGACTTATTATGAAAGCTTGGCCTTAGCTTAGGCTTTTTCCCAACCAGGTCTTATAACTTAAATTAACCTGTTTCTATTAATCTATATTCTGCCACATGGCTTAGTTACCTCTCCTCTGTTCCACATGTCTGACTTCTTCGGTGTCTCACTGGTGTCTCTCACTCGCATCTAGATTCATCCTGAGATCCTCTCTCTGCCCGGAAGTTCCACCTTCTCTCCTTCCTAGCTATTGGCCATTCAGCTCTTTATTAAACCAATCACAGTGACACATCTATACATAGTGCAAGCAAATATAATTTTCTATAGATTTTGCAATGTATTTTGAAATAAAGCTTCACAAATTATAATGCAAAATACACAACATTACTCAGTCTATTTGAGGAAACAGCAGATGGGTAGAGAAAGGTTAACTTGACAGATTCAGAGACTCCTAGAAGAGTGGGGAAACTACCCACACTCTGTGAGGGTGTGTCTGTGAGCTAATCAATAGCTTAATCCATTCATGGATTCAAACTCTGAATAGATAGGGGGAGACTGTGGAAAGAGGAGCTGACTGCAGGAAGGTTATTGAGTGTGTCTTGTCCTGAGCCCCTCCTGTCTCTGCTCTGTTCCCTGAATGCCATGAATTGAACAGCTTTGCTCCCCTGGGACCTCCTTTATATGATGGACTAACACCTCTGAAGCCACAAGGTAAACTAAAGCCTCCCTCCTTCAAGCCTTTCTTAGGCAATTGATCCCAGTGGGGAGTGTGGACTAACACAGATATATAACATATTCATAATTGTTGTGGGATGCTGATGGTTTTTACTTTTTTTGTATGTATATTTTCTAAAAATCAAAATTAGTCCATAACAAGTATTACTTCTGTTCAATGTCTGTACCTCCTTTTTATTTTTATCTTAAATTCATTTTCTATTCTGAAAACAATATAAGCACATAATAAATATTTGTTACTTTCATTCTATCAGTGTTCTTGCTTTGGAGAATATTGTTTGTGTGATTCCGGATGTCCTGTGCACTAAGAGAATTTCTCTTTTCTCATTTCCTTCTTCTTCTCCCTATTCTCACATCCAAAAATGAAACTTAAACTGGCATATGTGCTAATTAATATATAATGAGAGAGAGAGAGAGAGAGAGAGAGAGAGAGAGAGAGAGAGAGTGCAGAGTCTATGCATGTTGTAAAGCTGTGTGTGACAATGACCATACAGTTCAGTGTCCTTCCATTCTAAGTAGCCAACTACCACTTTACCTCTACTGACTAGTTATCATATGTACTTGTGATTTCTGGTTCCTTCCTCTGGTGACTTGTATTGCCTTCAGCCTGGGTCCACCTTTCCTATCCTTTTGGTTCTATGCATTTCAGTCTGCATCTCTTTTTATATAATAGCTGTTCCAGGAATAGTATCTCTTGTCTCATTTCCAATTCAATAAATACTTGCTGACCCATTACCATACGCCAAGCTGTGTGCTAGGTGCTAGGAATTCAAATCAAATGATGAGGAATCTGAAGGCTCAGAAGGACCATGGAGGAGGAGTCTGGGAGGTCAAAAAGACCACAAACAAGGAATCTGGAGGCCCACAGAAAGCATGTTGAGGTTACTAAGGAAGTCCCCCAAAATTACTTTAGAGATTCTGTCCTCCTCAAAAGTGAAGGCCACTTGCTGACCCCCACCTTCTTGGGAATGTGGCATAATCATTAGTAATGTTTTCCTGTAATGTTTTTGTCTCTTCGCCTGCACAGTACACAGTGGAGTAGCCTTTCCTTCCCTTTGGAGTTAGGGATAGCCATGGGACTTGGTGTGACAAATAAGATGCACATGGAAGCAATATTTCACCTGCACACAAGAGCATTTATTGTTGAGCATGTAGCTTGCCATGGTGGTGAGCCTCTGTAACTTTGATTCTCTTGACAACTGTGATGTGGAATAAAGCTTCTCTCCCCCAGTGGCCCAGGATAGAGAACAATGTAAGCACACCTAAGACTTTATGGTTTTAGGTCACTGAAATGTGGGACTATTTGTTACCTCAGCATAGCTTTCTTCTTGTTTTTTCTTTTTTCCTCCATATTTCAACATTTTACTTTAAAAAATCTCATAAGCTGAATTTTAAACAACATAACCATTTATATTCATTATTCATATTTTCTTTATCAAATTTCAAAGTTTGTAATTTTATGCAATATATTATTTGATGAAACTATTGTTATGGAAAACTAGTGTGTATTTATATGTCTAAAACAGATTATTTTTTTTTATTTTATTTGTGTTTTAATTTTACATATCAGCCACTGGTTCCCCTGCACTCCTTCCCTCAGCCCCTCCTCTCCATTCCCATCTCCTCCAGGGCCAAGACTCCCCTGGGGATTTAGCTCAACCTGGTAGATTTAGTACAGGCAGGTCCAGTCCCCTCCTTCCAGGCTGAGCAAAGTGTCCCTGTGTAAGCCCAAGGTTCCAAACAGCCAGCTCATGCACTAAGGACACTGGCAATGGTCAAGAGAAAGCCTGATCTGACCTAGTCTGGTGATCAGATGGCCAAATACCCTAACAGTCGTGCTGGAACTCTCATCCAATAACTGATGGAAGTGGATGCAGAGATCCTCGGCCAGGCCCCAGATGGAGCTCCAGGAGTTCAATTGTCGATAAAGAGGAGGGACTGTAAGAGTGTGAATTGTTGAGACCAAGATTGGAAAAGCACAGGGACAAATAGCCAAACTAATGGAAGCACATGAATTATGAACCAAAAGCTGTGGAGCCCCCAACTGGATCAGGCCCTCTGGATAAGTGAGACAATTGAATAGCTTGAACTGTTAGGGAGGCACCCAGGCAGTGGGACCCAGACCTGTCCTGAGTGCATGAGCTAAAACAGATTTTAATCAAAATAATTACATCATGTCCCGCAATCCCTCCTCCAGTGCCTCTCATGCCCAGCCCCATTTTTCTAATTGATCTTTTCTTTTTCTTTTATTACGATTGCTGCACACACACATACACACAAATATAAACACAACCTGCTGAATGCATGTGTGTGTGTGTGTGTGTGTGTGTGTGTGTGTGTGTGTGTGTGTGTGGTTTCACGACTTACCACTTTGTATTGAGTAACCAATGAGAGGGTTCCTCCCTGGAAGACGTTAATTCTCCAAGTCTCAGCAGTTATTAGTTGCCTGTAGCTTTTTGTCCAGGGTGGACCCTGTGAATTGTCCCCCTCTGAGCTGTAATCTCTATTGAGACTGTCACTGTTCAGGTGTTGTTTCAGCCATTTCTAGGAGAGACGGACTCACAGCCGACTTCCTGGTATTCTGACTCTTAGGATTGTTTTTGCCCCCTTTTGCATGATGTTCCCTGAGCAACAGTTGCGGGGTCCGTGCTGTAGATGTATCCACTGTGGCTGGGTTCCCCACAATCCACCAAGCTCTGTATGTTAAGTAATAACTAAACAGGATCTCTGTATGATCCTGTTATGCTCTTCTGTGGCAGTTTCCCTTTGTTGGAAACACAAACTTCTTTGAAGAGGGGGATTTGGTTTTATTGACAAATAGAATGGGAATCTCCCCAAATTGGTAGGAATTCTAGTAGTTGTGGTTCAGACATCATGGTTGTTAATTGTTGTTGTCAGCTTGGCACAACCTAGAGTCACTTGTGAATAGTCAAGAATTGGAGAATTACCTGTGGGCATTGTCTTGATTGCTAATTGATGTAAGAGAGCCCAGCCTGCTGTGGGCTATACTATCCCTAGGGCAGGTGGTCCTGGGCTGGATAAGAAAGTTAGCCGAGAGTGCTAGAGAGTGTTTCTCCATGGTTTCTGCTTCAAGCTCCCGCTTGAGTTCCTGTCCTGATTTCCCTCAACGATGGGTTGCAACATGGAAGTATAAGCCAAATAAATCATTTCCTCTTCAAATTGCTGTTGGTTGGAGTGTTTTATCACAGCAAAAGAGATCAAACTCTCTAGTTTGGATATGGATTGGTAGCTCTGGGTGGCTTGCAAGACTAAACAATGATGATACTAAACTTGGATTAGCTATAACCAGAAGGAACTGTCTCCTCAAGCTCTGTGTATTTTATGCTCAAGAGAGGTACTTCACTATGTTATGAATGTATTTGAAATAATATATCTCAACAGCAGATATGCTTGGCAACAGGAGGTTCATACTTTAAGAAAAGAAAAAGATCACTTCTGAGAATGAGGATTAAAATTATCTGTGACAATGGAGCCCTGGGAGATGCTGGGCACACTGACATGCCTCATGAGAATCTTTAATCTTGAAATGAGAGCACCCCACATGGCTTTGCCTTTAGACTCAATTGCTGTAACCATTTGAGCTTGAGCTATATCTCAATGGAAAAAAAAGAGTGCTGTGAATGTATCAAGAAGTTAAGGAAATAAAGATAAATGTCTTAGTTAGGATTTCTATTGCTGTGAAGTGACACCATGACCATGGCAACTCTTATAAGGGAAAACATTTAATTGAGTGGCTTACAGTTCAGAGGTTCAGTCCATTATTATCATGGTGGGACATGGTGGTGTTCAGGCAGACATAGTACTGAAGAAGGACCTGAGAATTCTACATTTTTGTTCCACAAGTAACAGGAAGTGGTCCGTGTTACTGGCCATGGTTTGAACATATATGAGATCTCAAAGTCCACCTCCACAGTGACATACTTCCTCCAACAAGGCCATACCGACTTCAACAAAGCCCCACATCCTAATAGTTCCCTTCTCTATGAACATTGGGGGGGGGCAGTCACATTCAAATCACCACATTACACTGCCTGCTCCCCATAAACTTGTAACAATATCATAATGCAAAATGCATTTAGTACAACTTCAAAAGTCCTAACAGTCTATCACAGTCTCAACAATGTTTAAAAGTCCAAAGTTCAAAGTCTCTTCTGCAATCTCTTAATTGTTAAAAGAACAGATCACATACTTCCAATATAAAATGGCACAGGATATACATTATCATTCCAAAACATAGGAAAGGGAGCATGGTGAGGACTGGACCAAAGCAAGACCAAAAACTAGCTGGGCAAACTCCAAACTCTGCAACTCATGTCTTATGTCAAAATGTTCTTGAGATCTCCAACCCCTATCAGCTTTGTTGACTGCAACATACTTCTTTCCATTGAGCTGGTTCCACTCCCTGTTAGCAGCTCTTCTTGGCAGGTAGTCCATGGTTCTGGCAGCTCCAACACTTTGGGATCTCCAAAGTAATCCAGGCTTCACCTTCACAGCTTCACACAAAGGCCTCTCTAGGCCTCCATTCAGGGACACCCTTGGCACCAGCCTGGCCTCAGCAGCTTTCCTTAGATGCAGAAGCAAATCCTTAGCCCCTTTCTTCTCTTCTTAACTCCAGAATCATGTGGCCCAAGCTGCCAAGCTCTGCTGCTTGCTAGGGCTGGAACATGGCCCCTTTGTGCAATTACATCTTCATCAGCTTTCTCGTTTTGATGGTTTCCTTCACTGACTAAGCTTGGCTGTCCTGAAACTGGATCTGTAGACCAGGCTTGCCTCAAGCTCAGATCTGCTAGCCTCTGCCTTCTGAGTGCTGAGATTAAGGGTGCACCACTACACCTTACTTTAAGCTTTTCTTTATTTCCTTTTCACAAGTTGGAAACTTACGTGGGTGGGATCTTGCCCTGAAGTTACCACCCACTCTTTTTATTTCTTGACCTGTTTATCTCCTTGAACATAGAACTTAGCTCCACTACACTTCCTGGTGCTCCTTTTCTCTGCAAAGTGTACATTTTGTATTTTTCCTTTGTCAGCTTGCTCCTTTTCATTATAAATGTGTATAACAGTCACCAGTAATAAGCACACAACAGAGTCAATACTATACTGTTTTGAGATTTCCTCTGTCAATGGAATTAATTCAAATCTCTTCACTTAGCCTTCAGACAAGGTCAAAAAGCAGCCACATTCTTCACCAAAATATCACAAGAACAATCTCTAGGTCACATATTAGTATTCTTTCCCTCTGAAACCTCTTGATCCAGGTCCCTACAGTTCAAATGACTCTTAGCACCATTGTATTCCATGTTCCTAGTAGTATGGACCATTAAGCAGTGCTTAAAGCATGTCACTGCTTTCCTAACTCAAATTTCTGAAGTCTATATAGTACTCCAAACAAAAACATGGTCCAGCCTATCACAGCAATACTCTAGTCTCTGGTACCAACTTCTGTCTTAGAGTTTCTATTGCTATGAAGAGACACCATAACCACATCAGCTCTTGTAAGGGAAAACATTTAATTGGGTGGCTTACAGTTCAGAGGTTCAGTCCATTATCATCATGGTGGGACATGGCAGTGTGCAGACATGGTGCTGAAGAAGGAGCTGAGCTGTGAATTGTAGATTTTTGACCCACAAGCAACAGGAAGTGGTCTGTATTATTGGTCATGACTTGAGCATGTATGAGACCTCAAAGTCCATCCCCACAGTGATACACTTCCTCCAGCATGGCCATATCTACTCCAACAAAGCCATGCCTCCTAATAATTCCACTCCCTATGAGCTTATGGGGGCCAATTGCATTCAAACTACCACAATAAAGTAGCATGATTATCATTGTCTTCATTTATTAATTTTATAAGATATTTAAACTGCCCTGTGTTGGCAAGGTTGATGAAAATACAGACTGATAAGTTAGCACGTATCAAAAGTTCAAAAAAAAATATGTGTACCTATGTGGAGAACAGATAAAGTCTTGAATGTGTATTGCTAACCTGGACACAGCCATGCAAAGGACTCTAATGCCTCTGGCCTATGGTAGTGGTAAGTCTTACCCTTGTGAGGCTCAAGAAAATTGACAAAGCCTTCTCTGGGTCTAAGTATGAGTGTTTACAAACAACTGACAAGTGTGTGTAAAAAAACAATTGCAGCTTCCTGCTCCTGGATGACTACTACCTGAGATTGCTTCTCCACAGAGACCTCCTATCAAGACTAGATAACCTCTTCTCCTTGTGCTGTACATAATAAGCAAACCATTTCCATACTGTATTTTAATTGCCTTCCATCAGATTGTGCACAGCCCCTCTGTTCCCAGCTTTTCTGATTGTGTGTCTGTCATTTCTTCATTCTTGCATTGCCTTGGTCAGGTTTCCATGACCAAACTGTGCAGGATGCAGCATGCCTAGTATTGCTTTTTTCCAAGGTAAAATTTTTAGACAGAATGCCCAGAATAAGTTCTAGTTTTGATGGTTTCCTTCACGGCCATTGAACAGATAAGTTCCGTCCAATGGGACAATTATGGAACTGATGTATTCAGGTCAGATAGCACAGTGCATGGACACTTGCTTTCTCTATTCCCACCTTTTCTATGGGAGAAATATGTGATGAATGGATGGAAGTAATATCTAGGATTAGCAAAGCCATGATATTGGAAGAATCTGAGTACTTGACAATATGGGGCAGAATCACCACACCAGCTCTGACTTTATTTCAGATGTAAATATACTCTTCCCTTATTTCATTCACTGGGTATCTCAAATGAAGCCTACATATCCTCATTAATAAACCAGAATCGCCATTTTTGGAGACTTATCCTAGATCAGTGATTGTACCTTTCATGCAAAGATAGAAATAACAATGAAATTTGTGACAGACATTTCTAGATACGTGAAAGCTGGAAAGAAACTTGCACTTTGGTTATAGTAGACTGTACTTCATACAATGGAATAGTGTGAAGACCATCAAAGTTACAACACAGAGAACTATTGTTGTAGCTAGACATTCATTGCTAACTAATGCATACAAAAAACAAGAAAACGATTCTACACGCAATCTCAATTTCCCCCTCTCAATACTTCAGAAGAGAATTCCAACTCTGCCCACTGACTTCCTTCCTCTCCCGCACTCTCTGTGGCAGAAGTTATATTGCCAGATATAGAAAGGGGTCCTGAACATATGTATCAAATACTCAGGGGTTTTCTTCTTGGTGGGTAGAGTAACATTTTTCTCTTTTTGGTTTCTAATATGTATCTCCATTTGTAATAAAGAACTAACACTAATATTTATTATTATTAGTTGTTCTTCAGTTTCTTTAAGATGGGTCTTACATTGTAGACCAGGTTGTTGTTAATTAGCCCTTCTGCATGAGCCTCCTGAGTGACAGAATATGGATATGCCTCCAACTTAAAATTCATTTGTTAAAATATAGACTCTAGTGTTTATTAATAATTGTCCAAACTTAGGGGGAACCAAAAAGCTTCACAGTGAGTAAATGGCTTAATTGTAGTCCATCGAACTAAGGAATATTACTCACTATTATAAGGAAGTGATCAAACATGCTACTAGAAGACATGAGGGCAATTTCAGTTACTAAGTAAAAGAGGCTATTCTGAAAATAATCTAATCATATGTACTATAAGAGTACAAGTCAATGACATTCTGGAATAAGACAACTATTCCAGAGGATGTTAGGGTGGTGACATCACTCTGCATGATACAATAGGAGATACATATCATACATTTTGTCCAGAGTCATAAAATGCACAATATCAAGAATGAATGAACTTAGTGTTGACTATGGACCTGAGTTAAAATGATGTATTTATGTAGGTTCATCAGTTGTAACCAATGCCTATTAGAGGCACACAAAGTACAAAAGAAATGTTGAAAATGGGGAAGCTTCTGCATGTATGAAGTCAGGGTCTATGAATGACTTGTTGTTATTGTTACTGTGACAAAATACTTGACCCAGGCATCTTAAGGAAGGAAGAGTTTATTTTGTCTCACAGTTTAAGTGTTTAACACATCCTGGTGGGGAAGGAATGGAGGCAGAAACATGATATAGTTGGTCATGTGACATCTGTAATCAGGAAGAAAAGAGAAGTGAGTGCTGGTGGTCAGCTTGCTTCCTCCATTTTGTTTAGTGTGGGACCCAGCCATTGGAGTGGTACCACCCCCACTGTTGATGGGTCTTTCTTCTCCAGTTAAACCACACGCAAATGTCCTTGCAGGCACATCCAGAAGTTTGTCTTTTAGGTGATTCTAAACTCAGTCAGGTTGACAATAAGATGAGCGGGGGGTGGGGTGGGGTGGGGTGGGGTGGGGTGGGGGGGGGGTGTGGGGGTTGCAGCTATAAACTTATCTTTCCACTTAGTCTTATTATGAAGAACTAATCTTCTAAAATGAAGTCTTTTCTTTCAAAATGTCTTTTGAAGCCAGGAGGTGGTGGCACATGCCTTTAATCCCAGTACTTGGAAGGCAGAGACAGGTGGATCCCTGAGTTCGAGACCAGCCTGGTCTACAGAGTGAGTTCCAGGACAGCCAGGGCTGTTTGTTATACAGAGAAATCCTATCTCAGAAATAAACAAGGTCTTGAGAATATATAATACATATATACATGTATTATATATTCTCTCTTTCTGTACATGCCTGCTCGCATGCGTGTGTGTGTGTGTGCGCGCGCGCGTGCATGTGTGTGTGTGTGTGTGTGTGTGTGTGTGTGTACCTGCAGGGGCCAGAAGAGGGCATCATATCCCTGGATCTGGAATTACAGAGGGGTTGTAAGCTCCCTGTCATAGATGCTAGGAACAACACTCATGCTCTCTGTGTGCTTAATTGCTGACACATCTCTCTGTTCTCAAGCCTTCTTTTAAAGTCCCAAACACATGAGTGAGTACATTTTGAGCTAACAAAAGTAGAGATGTATGCTCATTCCACCTCTTCACCTAGTGCAGGGAGAAGTGAGACCACATGTGATAATTTCCTACCCATTCTGTCTCCAGTCCACAGCACACTTCCCTATCAGTGAGAAGTAACCACTAGCCCAGAGCCAGTTAGATTCTGCCAGGGGATGTTGGCCCAAAGCTACTCTTCCAATGATGATGAAGATAAGGGAAGGTGGCAATGGGTTACTGTCTTATTTCTGGGAAGAAGGAGGCACAGACACCCCGTGGACATTAATCACTGTCACTCCCCTTAACCAAATTCCCATAATCTGTGATCCATTCATCCAACAAACGCTATGCTCCATTCCTGGTTTTTATATCTGAAACACCATCAGCTGACTGAATCCTGTGTTATGTGTACAGAGGATGAACTCTCCTCTGAAGTCCTGATGTGTGACTGTGGCACACGTGTAATGGTGGGAAGACTGACAATTTCACAGAATAGTCTTGTTCTGGACAGGGTCTGTGGTGAGCAACGGGTGGAATCTGAGGTTCCAGTAAGTTAAACACGAAAGGGAAACAGCTGTTTCACTCTCCATCAGTGGGGCTGAGAAACACTCATTTGATCATTTTTAGCTACCCATGTCCCCTAGTTTGCTTTCTATTGTGAGAAACACCCTGACCAAAACCAACTTGAAGAGAAAAGGACTTATTTCATCTTATATCTTGCAGTCTATCATGGATGGCAAGAACTCAAGGCAGGAACCTGGAGGGAGGATCTGAAGCAGAGGCCATGGAGGGGTACTGCTTACTGGATTGCTCTCTATGGCTTGCTTATCCTTCATTTTTATACAGCCCAGGAACCTCTGCCCAGATGTGACACAACCCACAATAAGCTGGGCCCTTCCACGTCAATGGTTAATCAAGAAAATACCCTCCAAAGACTTGCCTATAGGCCACCCTGATGGAGTTATTTTCTTAACTGAGGTTCTCTGTTCCCAGATGACTGTAGCTTGTAACAAGTTGACGAAAAGTAACCAGCCTATCATGTCTTCAGACATTCTGAAGTAGACATTCTGGATCTACAGAGAGAAAAGAAGTTGTGGTCATTCTATCTACAGAGGATGTGCTGGATTTGAAGCCAATTATTTCTAGAGACCCCACAGCAAGCCCAATCACGTGCTGTATCCCAGAGACTTGAGCTCATCTTGTAGACACAATTGTAGCTTTGGGGTGGTAGGTGGGAAAGATGATGGGACAAGCTACAGTTACTATGGGAGAAATGTTTCAGCTGGTCCTGCAGAGAAGCTATACAGATGCCAGAAGATGACTATGAGAGTTGGCTCTCTTCTTCTACCATGTTAGGCCTGGATGATCAAATTCAGGTCTATCCCTTGACCCATCTAGCCTGCCCTGTAAGCCTGAGTCTAAAAATTATTTGTTTTATAACTTGCTGTGCCTGGCACAGACTAATATTTGATAAAACATTTATTGAATAAATAAATGACAAGTCATCTTCTAGAATCTTCTAGATAAAAGGGCTACTGGCCTTTTCTGTTTTGGGATACAAGATAAAGAGCAAATTTAATGGAAGCACACAAAGAAAGAAATCCACTCTCGATAAGCTTGGTGGTTAAACTTTCTGCTGAACACAAAGGTTCTAGAACACAAAGGTCTAGAAATGCTTAAATAGTAACTCCCATACTTCCCTCCTGTTACATAAGAAGTTTTATCAACTTTACCCTTTATCTTTGCCCTAGTTCCCCACAATGACCTTGAAAGTTCAGAAGGGCATCTATATCTTGGAAAGGTAACAAACTTGGTTGTGTGACTTGTTCCAGCTAATCTGTGAAGGAGAAACACAACGATCATCTTCTAAATTAACCACACATATGGCTGAAGTCTGAGTTTGTGTGATGTAATCAGAGCACTTACTGCCCGGCTGTAGTCTGCTGTAATTGTGGGTACAGTTTCTGAAAATAATCACGAAGTTTGAAATGACAAGTTTATACAAGTCCATTGTAGATACAGGGATTATCATACACCCACCCACCCACCTACACACCCACTCACACCTCCTCATGCATATACAGTTGGCTCTGCCTATCTGTTCTGCTACTGTGGATTCAGCCAAGCATAGATTGAAAATATTCAGAAAATTTTGCATCAGTATGGAACATGTACAGACTTTTTCTTGTCATTCTTTAAGCAATATAGTAAAATAAATATTTATATTTTATTTGGACATTATAAATAATCTAGTGATGACTTACATATATGCAAGGACATGCATAGGTTATATGTAATGCCACAGAATTTGTACAGACTTGAGCATCTGTGCACTTTGGTGTCTATGCAGAATCCTAGACCCAGTCCTCTTTGGATACCATGGGACAAGTGTACATTCAAATGTATACACATACTTGATACTACAGTTGGCAGATCTTTATATTTCCTTTACAGTATCTTAGTTATAGAACATACATATATACTCATGAATAGATACATACTACTATCATTATCTTGAATTCACATAGAGGGTTATATAAAATAACATTCTAGAGAATAGTTATGATTTTCCTCAAATATAATTTTTTGAAGTTTTGGTGGAGAGGAATATGTTTGAAAACTTTGTTTCATTGAATTACTTATTCCCCTTTTGAGGCAGGATTTTATTATGTAGCCCAAGCTAGCCTGGAACTCAAGCATCTGCTTCAGCCTCTAACATGCTCAGATCACAGGAGTGTGCCAGCACACCTGGCTCACTTAGTTCTTAAATGCCTGCTTCAGGGTCTTGGAAGTAGCTGGGACAAGAAGAATCAGTTTTGTTATGAATCAGGAGCAAGAAATGGTTGCAATGGATGTTAACACAGGACTAATAGTCTTCTGAAGGTTCCAGGACACTCTTGTGGACAAGAAAGTCAACCTAGGAATGTTGAAAGCTAGTGACCAAAAGTTTCAGGTCAACATGGAGCTGAATGATTGGCACTGGAAAACAAGTAATGGGAATGTAAGGGACAAAAGATTCTGCAGTGAAAAAAATGAAAGTTACCTAAGAGAATCTTTAAAATTGTAATGGGGGTGTCAATAGTTGCCTAGGTAATTGCCGAGTTGATTTTCTGGCAGGAACAGAGAATTAGATGACTTGTGAAGACACAAGACTAAGCTGCGGAATTAAGGAAGCAACAACTTTATGCATTTGGGGTGGGAGAAGGCTACTGATGCAAATCCACTCCATGGAAGCTTGTTTGGGTATTTCCTAGGGCCCCTGGGCCTTCCTTTTCTCCTGTTGGTCCTATTTAGATACCTGCCTCCATGGCTTGCAGCTCTTACAATGTCGTGCAGGACTAAGAAGCCATCATCCAGGAAGCCTCCCTTCACTTTTCCTGCCTACCTTAATTACTCACGCCTCCTTCCAAATGCCCCCCTCTTTGCCTGAGACAGAATCCTAAGAGTCTTCTTGTGTATTCTCCATACCTGCTCCAGAAGAAGAATCAGAACAAGGGATATCAAAAGGACATAGCTGCGTTGATGATAAAGGAAATGGTTAATAAGTTAGCATTCCTCACACTCTGCTTTAAGGATGAGCATTTTCAAATCTATAGACTAAGTCAATGCCATTCCAAATATATTAGACATCATTACAACCCATTAATTTAATGGTATACTTCATGCCAAGGATAACAGCCCTTTTTCATTTCTTCAAGATTTAGTGATTGGCATACATACCTAAGGACTGATGGAGACCAAGCACTCGAGTCTTAATTGTCTGGTGTCTAACACAGAACACACAAGGCTTTGTACTGTCTAGTAGCTCAGGAAATGTTTTCTGTGAACAACTTTGTTAAAGCAGATAATTGGGACCAGTCTCTTGATTTAATTAAGTTCAATCAATGTATTGTAAAATTCCCAGGGAAATTCAGTTATAGGTCAAGCTATGGAGCTCAGGGCAATGTCTATAACAGCCATGATCATTATCTATCTCTGTTGGCATTCAGGAAAATTTGACCCTTGCCCTCTATGCCTACAGAAAGTATCTGGCTGGAGCTGGGTGTGGTGGTGCATGACTGTAGTCCCAGAACTTAGGAGGTAGAGGCAGGAGGATCAGGAGTTAGATGCCAGCTTTGGCCACATAGAGAATTTGAGATCAGGCTGGGTTGAGGGAGAGCCTGTCTCATAAAACCAAAGAAGAGTCTGCAGAGATGGCTCAGCAGTTAATAGCCCTGGCTTCTCCTTCAGAGAGCCCAGGTTTGATTCTCAGCACCCACATGGGGGCTCACAGTGGTCTGTAACTACAGTCCCTGGGGATTTGATGACCTCTTCTGGCCTTCACCAGACACAGGCACACGCGTGATGCACAGACGTCCGTGCAGGTAAAATACTCATACACATAAAATAAAATAATAATAATAATAATAATAATAATAGTAATAAACTAAGAGATAAAACTAAACCAACAATATTAATTACATGTTTAAAAAGGGACCTGGTTCAAATGTAAGAGACAGAACTATGAGGTTGGGCTTGCAATGCATTCCCAAGAATCCTCCACATCTTTGGCAGCTTTTCAGGAGTAGCATTTGGGGAAAATGCTACTTTTTTTTCTTTTTTTTCTGATGTTTTTCAGCAAACCAGATTTTTTTGATACAGTACCAAATATAATAATTACAAGTACCTGAAAGTCAGACATATCACATGCAGAATGTCTTTATGCCTCTGACTGATGCTTATTATGATGTCACATGACAACAGGGATAAGGGTAGATGAACCTTGAACTGGCTGGCAATGATAAATTGCTTTTAGTTTCACGACGGCCCTGAGAGCTGGCAGTCTCAGACTCTCGACTTCTTCCTTATTCCATTATCGTGCTCCCTGACACTTGAATATTAGGTCAAAGTTTTTAAAATCTACTTAGCAAGAACTACCTGTTAGGGTTGGGGAATTCAGAAGATGATCGATCAACCTGTCATCCCTTCCTTGGTGCAGTTTTTCATGGCTTCAACTCTTACCTGTGAACGTGAACTTAACATCTTCATCTCCAGCCTGGAATACTTGTCTGAGGTCAATCCTAGTCAATAATTCATTTAAAATATACCTCTCCTAGGTACCAGGTACATGTTGATGCTGGAGCTGAAATAAGATGTGGTCTCATTCTCAAGGAGTCTGCCGGAGAATATGTATGCTTCTGAGGTAGGGTTATGAGTCCACTATAAATAAATACCCAGAAGATCCCAGAACCACTAAACATGGGGTGAGGTAGATGGAGCTTCCTAAAGGAGATGACCTTTATTAAAGGTCATTTCCACATACCTAAAACATGTCAGATGAAGTATTTATGATTTTCTTTCCTAAACCCCCCATGCTTCCTAATTTTTCTTTTCTTTCTAGCACACTACTCAGCCATTAAATCCAGCCAGTTCTTAAAGTAAATTTCAGCCCTGTCTATAACAATGTCTAGAAATTCTCTTTTCTGCCTTTAGCTATCACAGTTTTAAGTGCCTAAGATTGTCAGAGTTCAAAAAAAAAACAGAAAAGGAAACAATTAAACCAACTAAAGCCACCTATCTGTCCACACCCAGGTGCCACTTACACATCCCAGCAGCAGCCTCTTGGCTGGTCTGGCTGGCGCCAGGCCTGACTGCCATGGTCTATCTGAGAGATGTTGCATTTATTTGCCTGGAGTCAAGTGGCTTTATGATGAAGAGTGTGGGAGGAGTGAGACACCTACATAAGCCTGTGAAACCTGTGTGCAATAAATATGAGTGGGCTGAACAAGAAGGGCAGAGGACAGGAACTATCTAGAGATTCACCAGCCCAGCCAGCAAAAAGCTATAAAGATAACAGCAAGAGATGAGATGCAAGGTGTGGAGCTGGGGACTGGCATTTTCCTCCTGTGGCTGTTGCAACAAATTACCTCAAACTTGGTGGCTTAAGGCAGTAGAAATCGATTTTCTTATCGGTGTTAAGGTCAGAAGTCCAAAGTCATTATCACTGGGTTGAAATGGAAGCATTGACAGGACCACCACACTCTGGTCCGTCTGGAAGTTTCTGGTGCTCCTTCACTGGTGTCTGCATAGCTCCCATCTCTGCCTCGATGACCATACTGCCACATTCATTTTTGTTTGGTTGCCTCCTACCCTTTCTTATAAGGATGCATGCAGGAGCCACTCAGTCCGCATGATCCCCACCATACAAGATAGTTGTGACTGAATGCAGTCTTGTCTGCAAAGCCCTATTCTGTCTCATAAAGTCACATTTACAAGTTCTGAAGATGTGGAAGCCTTTAAAAGGGGTGTGATTAGCCTACTACCATAATAAAGTAGATTTCAGATCATGACCAAGGCATATAAATTAGGTCCCATGCTTGCATAGAACAGTTGTAGGGGTTTGGAGATGTAAATGAGACATAGTACATGTCTTTTCAAGGAAGCTGATGAGCAAAGGCCCAGGGGCATCTCTGTGAGATTACAGAGAATGAGCTAGGACCTAAACCACACTGTTCTGGAAACATCTATGTGATATTTTATTGCAGTAGTAGAATAGGATAGGTATATAATTAAAGGGGAACCAACTAATATGGGTACTTGAGCAGCAGAGGACTAGCTTAAGCTGCTGTTTCTCCAACAGTAAAATGACACCTTGGAAGTTGTTGCAACTTAGAGATGGAAAGATTCGTTTGGGTTTATGGTTCCAGAGGGATAAGAGTCCATCATGGTGGGGAAGCATGGCAGCCCAAGGCAGATGTGGCAGCTGGAGCAGCGGCTGAAAGCTCTCATCTTAAATCAGAAGTATGAAGCAGAGAGAGCACACTGGAAATGGCCTTTGAACTTTTAAAGCACACCTCCAATAAAACCACATCTCTTAAACCTCCCAAACAGCACCATCACTGGGGACCAAGCATTCACATGTCTGAGACTATAGGGGACATTTCTCACTCAAACTATCATATTTAGCCACCTTGTAGGAGGACTGACTTGCAGCCATCTTGTGATGACTGCCCATTTTCTAACTAAGAAACAACGCAGCAGATTTAACCCAGGACTCCAAATTCCATCGTTTCCACCTTGGTGTTTCCTTCCACCTGTATGCCAACAGGCTTAACCTTTGACAACACTGTGAATAAAAATCTACATTTAGCAGAGTGGAACAGAAAATGCCTGGAATCTCGGCCTTCAGGAAGAAAAGGCAGGAGGATTAGGAGTTCAAGACCATCCTTAGCTACATAGCTAGTTTGAGGCTAGCCTGGGCAACATGAAAGCCTGTCTCATTAAAAAAAAAAAAAAAAAAAAAAAGAGTTGGGGCCGCTCAGTGGTGGCTCATGCCTTTAATCCTAGCACTTGGGAGTTGGGAGGCAGAGGCAGGCAGATCTCTGTGAGTTCAAGGCCAGCCTGGTCTACAGAGGGAGATCCAGGAAAGGCGCAATGCTACACAGAGAAACCCTGTCTCAAAAAAAAAAAAAAAAAAAAAAGAGTTGGAACTGCCATGTAGGTGCTGGTAATTGAACCCAGTCCTTTGGAAGAGCAGCCAGTACCTTAAACACTGAGCCATCTCTCCAGCCCCTGTCATGGCATTTTATAAAAGCAATAGATGCCTAATAAGACATATGATTCCAAGATTTTTATATTTTTACTTAACTAGGTAAATTATGGAGTTTCATTATACAGGAGTATAGTTCTAGAATGTTATGTCTATTAGACATCTAAATGGAAATTCTGGAGAGAGGGAGAGAGGGAGGGGAGGAGGTGATAAGAAGGGAGGGAAGGACACACACACTCAGAGGGAGGGAGAGAGATTGAGACATTTCCGGTCCAAGAAAGAGGCTTTGTGTAGGAACCTGATTGGGGATGAGGCATCCCCAGTGCACAGATTGTATTTATAGCCATTGCAGTAAAAGAAAGGTAAGGTCTGGAGACAGGCTGCACCACAATATTCAAAGATCAAAGGCCACTGAGATGGTTCAGTAGGGAAAAGTGCTTGCTGCCAAGCCTGAAGACCTGAGTTCAGTCCGTGGAACCCATGGTAAAAGCAGAGAACTGACTTCTGAAAGTTGCCCTCTGACCTCTACATGTTCACTGAGGCATATGCACACCCACACTCACCCATATACATCATATATTCATCCAATTACATGTATATGTATATGTATATGTATATGTATATGTATATGTATACATGGAAGCATCCATGGAGCTGGATAGGTGGACAGTGAATGATTACTGAGGCAAAGGGACACCAAGAGGTCTACCTTTCCTGAAGGGCTGGAGTGGCAGCTGCCCCCAAAGCTGCTAGAGAACAGAGCCAGGTGTCTGTTTTGTTGGCTCTTCCAAGCTGGGTAGACGCTACATGAATATTTGTTGAATGAGTAAAGAAAGGAGGTGAAGTTTGTGCCTCTTTTTGACTAGCAAAGAGGTGACTTTGTAGCTTTTGATGTGGAATTAGAGTAGTTTATTGATTCGTATGTGAAAGACATCTCATAGAGCCTTGAATTCACCAAGACAGAACCAAACAGACGATGCCTTCGTGGGTATCCAGTCTATCTAAAAAGTACCTGCTGGTAGGAAAAGGAGAGGTAAAATTTTCTGTTTCCTGACATTCAAGCAGAGCTGTGGGGTGCTGATGCAGAGAAAAGGGCCAGGAGAAAATTGCAACTGCCTACGTGTCCTTTTGTCTGATAAGAGAGACAGCATTTGCTCTAAAAGATACTAGCATGAGGGATAAAGCAGCTATCACACCCCTTCTTCCCAGAAGAGTCTTTCATGGCTGGCCAAAGGTTAGTTACCCACCCAGGTTGATGACTCACAATGGGAGTGGCCAGACCTCTGAGAGCGAAAACTCTTGGGGCAAGGTTATCTCCTCAACTTGCCTAAATAGAAAATGGAGTATGAGGCACAGATGTCTGGTTTTGTTTTGTTTTGTTTTTCTTATGTCAGTAGTCATTTGGGGGGGGGATTTAGGAGGGAAAATCACTAGAATTTATATTAATATTACACTTTATCTAATTCAACATATCTCAGACATGGTCATCTGGACATGCAATCAATGAACATAATTATTAAGGAGATAGTTTATGCTCATTTTTTTTTTTGCAAGGCATCTGAAATCTACTGTCTATTGTACACTCATAGTACATCTTAACACAGACAAGCCACCTACTCAAGAGCTTGAGAGCCACATGTTGCTTGGACTACCAACTGAGATAACATAAGTCACACCCTGGATTTTCCTGGGGTTGGAATTTAGTCCAGTGGTAGCGCTTGACCAATAAATAAGCTAAGGGTCCTGCGTTTGATCCCTAGTACCGAGAAATTGCAAGCAGACAATTATGTTACCTTTTAGAGGTGGGCACTGACGTGTTTTCAGTGTAGCATGGATCCCTAAATCCAGTTACCTCATTCAAACTTTACATTCAAGGCTTATGGGGGAGTTTGGAGACCAAAGGAAGAAGGTCTCATCAGGAACATAAACCTCCAACTCAGGGAAATGACAGCAGTGGCCCTCTCCCTGAATTTCTGGACCATCTTCCCCACAACCAGATGCCTAATTTATACTGCTGGGGACCTTCTGGACCACAGAGAACCAAATGGATAAACTCTGTTGTGTGAAGCCTGGATGCCAGCCAGAAGAGAACTAACAGTATGTGGGCATCCGTCTCTTCCTGGACCTCAAGGCTCCTGGGCCTACAGATGCCTCCTCTTCTTCTGCACTGGTGGCCATGTATTTGGGAAAGGTCAGTGCTCACAGGAATTATCTGGACACTCAGCAGATCGAGGCCTCAGTACATGAACAAAATTGGAGTACCAATGTGTTCCACATCCAACAGCACTTAATTTTGAACAATTATTCCCAGGGGGACAAGTACTGTTTACCCTCTATCTCCATGGCAGATTAGGTCTAGGACCTCCCACAGATATCCAAATCCAAGGATGCTCCAGTCCCTTAGAGAAAACAGCGCAGTACTCACACATAACCCAGACATATCTTCCACTGCATTTAAAATCCTCTCTGGATTCCTTATAATACATAATGCAACTGCTGATCAAATAAATTGTTATATTGTGTTGCTTTAGGAAATAGCAAGGGAAAAATGGGCACATATTCAGTACAGATAGTTTTCAACTATTTTATTTTATTTATTTTTTTCTGTTTTTGCAGTGCCAAGCTTGGAAGCTAGGCTTTACACTTGCAGCAAGGACTCCACAACTGAGTTGCATTTCTAACCTGTGATTGGTTGAATCCATGGTTGTAGAATCCATGGATATCGAGATTCAACTGTGTTTAATTCAGAGAAATAATTACACAGTGGCGTAGTGAGGGAAGGGCATGTCTGCCCTTGAATTAAGGACGGGGGCTAGTAAGGAAGAACAAGGACTAGTTGGCTTCCTAATGACACGTCTTGTTGCTCTTTCTGCAACAGTTGTTTTGGACTCTACCTGTAGTTTTTCTCAATATGGAAATGGAGATCATAAGTTAGAACCTCAGGGCTGTTCCTCCTCTGAACTGGACTTGCTTTAGGAATACACATAGCCCTTGCTTTTTCCATAGGGCCAAATCTAGACCTAACTGACTGTCAAAAGCCTAGCTCTCAACTAGGTTCTGCATCATGCCATTCCCATGGTGATCCACAGCAGTCTGACAATGTATTATAAGCTTCATCCCTGGTTCCCCTCCCTACCAGTGTGGTTTGGATAGAGTCTTCTTAATGATGATAATGGCTTTGTTTACGAAGCAACCGCAATGGTGCCAGGTAGCAGGCCTAGCGCTTCATCCACACATATTACATCACTTACGCTTCCCTACCACCTGGCCAAGAGCTTGCTGTTATCCTCAACTTAAAGATGAGGCAATCGTAACTCAGAGATGTTAATTAACCAGCTAATGGCCTCACAGTTAGGAAACGGCAGGATGAAAAAGAAAACTTCTATTAGTTTGAATCCAAAGATCAAATTCTGCTGCCCAAAGCCTTGCTGTCCCTGGTTGGAACCAGGTAGGCCTGAGATGATCCAGCAAGCTGCAGCGTCCCACCTCACCCACACCTCTGTGTATTCTGTCCACATGACTATGCTTCTCTGGATCCTGACTTTTACCCTAGGACCTAGCTGTGCCCTGACCCTGATTTACTTTGCTGGGATCCTCACATTTGCTTGACTTACTTACTGCCTTTCTCCCAGGGACTGAATTTTGTCCTTCTGCTTGACAGAGTCTTGTTTCCCATTGTGCAGATGTCCCTAGAACTATGAACTACCCTCCTGATCGTCTCTATGCATGAACTCTACTGTCGCATCGTGTGATACCAACACAAACTTGCTCTCTTCCTCCTTCCTTAGCTTGAATGCACATACATCATCCTCTATTGGGACTGTCACATATAATCAATGTGTATCTATCTATGGTACTTGCTATCACATTGTTCCACACTATGTCCTGATCAATTCACTTTATGCTTGTGTGTGTGTGTGTGTGTGTGTGTGTGTGTGTGTGTGTGTGTGTGGTTTTTTGAGACAGGGTTTCTCTGTGTAGCCCTGGCTGTCCTAGAACACCTTCCGGAAACAAGTCTAGCCTGGAACTCACAGAAATCCACCTGCCTCTGCCTCCCAAGTGCTGGGATTAAAGGTGTGTGCCACCACCACCTGGCTTATTCTGTGTTTTTTTTTCTCTCTAGTTTCAAAACCCCCATTGGATTTTTTTTTTCTTTTCAAATCTCAGACCTGATCTCAATTAAACTTTTTTCCTTGAATCCAGTTTTGGATTTGGTCAAAGATTTGACATGACTCCCAGTCTCCGCTTTCAGCCTCACACACACACACACACACACACACACACACACACACACACACACATACAGACACACACAGACACACACACACACATGAATTATCACCCTGGGTAAGACACGGAATGCCCAGTGATCTACTACAGCTGCTGCGATTGGCCTTTGAAGTTTAGCCTGGCTTCTGCTCAGCAGCAGAGGCAAGGATTGGGCTCCTGCTGGTGAATTTGAACACTGGTATACTCATTAGCCTTTTGTCAAATTGACATAAATCCAGGATCACCTGGGAAGAGGGAACCCTGATTGAGAAAATGCCTCCTTCTGATTGGTCTGTAGACAAGTCTCCTAGGACGTTTCTTGATTAATGGTTAGTGTGGGAGGGCCCAGCCCACTGTGCATGTGCCAACCCTGCGCAGGGGGTCCTGGATTGTGTAAAATGTGAGCTGAGTGACCCATAGAGAATAAGCCAGTAAGGAGAACCCTCCACAGTCTCTGCTCTGGCCTCTGAGTTCCCACCGTCCCTTCCCTTCATGACGGACTACAGGAGGCAAACTAAGACACTGACATCAGCCCATGGCAGACCCTAGCTGTGGTTTGGACAGCAAGCTCCTCTCCTTGGAGTTGATCCCAAAATCAAATTAATCCTTCTGGTGTTGGCAATGCCATTTTTTTTTTTTAGCTCATTCTTTTGGTGCTCAGTTACCAGTGAGAAACTAGCATGTCCTGTCACTAGAGTAACCCAACAAATAGTATCCACACTCACTCAACTTTCTGAAGTTTTGCCTAAATTAACGTGTCCTCTTCACAGCCCAGTGGCCTTTTTCTCCAGGGCTGCAACCTGCCAGAACCAGAGGCCTACTTCCCCTACTGCGCCCCCACCATCCACATATGGATGTTACCAACACCAACTGCCTGTCTGGATCATTGTCAATTGCTCTACTCTGTGGAGTCCTGCCCACTGGCAACGCATCCTACCAGGCCCAGCTCTGTCCCCTGACACTTTCTGTTGCCCCAGTCCCATGTTCCATGAGATGCTTTGCCTGGTGTCAGGCTGTTCCTCATCTGCACTCTGTCTCCAGTTCTCATGTTCAAAATCAGATGTGTTCTGCTAAGAACGAGTGACTGCCTATAAATTGAAGAAACAATGTTCCTGTGGCCTTGCTCATGTGTCCTTCGATTGCTTCACCTCCTAACTGTCCACTGGTGTGTGTCGGTTCTGGAAACTTCATTCTTACAAGCCATCTTCTCACTTGGATTTTGAACTCCCTTAGGAGAGTAACTGTCTTCCTTCGAACTAATTAATATATGTCCTTAGCCTGATGCTAAATGCTGGGCATCATAGGAGGGCAGGGTATAGCAGGCTTTTTTGTGGGGAGCCACCAACCAGCTCCCAAATCATGGCATGGAGACTTATTAGTTATGAATGCTCGGCCTTAGCTTATACTTGTCCCACGAGCTCTTATAACTTAAATTAACCTGTTTCTCTTCATCTACACTTTGCCTTGGGCCCTTAACCTTTCTTTCATTTTTTTTTTTTATGTCCTACTCTGTGTCTGGCTGGCTTTGAGCATCTCCCTCTTTTTCTCCCTTGGTCTCTTCTCTCTTCTTCCACACTGCCCCAGTGAAAAAGCCCACACTGTTCTTCACTCTGCTACTTCCTGTCAACTGGTTGCTAACTTGGCCTCTCCCAGCCCAGGCTAATTTTATCTAATCAGTGCAAATGTAATACATAGTTAAACAAATGCTGCATAAACAAACATAATACACCTCTGTCGAGTTACACAAATATTCCACAACAGTAGGGAACAACCACACAGAGCATCAGGAACCACAAGGAGGCATTTCTCTGTGACGAGGCTGTATACTTGATTGGGCAGATTGAGAGTGATAACCTGAAATAACTAGGTTTTGATCTTCCGCAAGCATAACCCAGGACTCATGTGTGGTGGCACATGCTTGTAATTCTAGCACTTGAGAGGAGGACACATGAGAGGCAGGAGTTCAAGGCCAGCTTAGTAAGTATGTTAGTAACTCCATAGTAAGTATGAGGCCAGGACTTGCTAAACACACACACACACACACACACACACACTATATATATATATATATAAAACCAAAACCAAAAGACATAAACAAGGGTTTTCATGGGACTCTCAAAAGTACAGTCATGCTTCTAACACAGTGTCTCGTTTCTCCTCACAGGATCTGTGCAGACTCGAGCCAGGACCACAGCCTCCACCTCCCAACTTCCAGCTTTTGCCATTTCTGTTGTCTTCCCTTTGAATGTTTATGGATTTGCTATCACATTAACAAGTCACAAGAGTCAACAGAAACTCTGGACAATGTTTATCTGCTAAGCAAGTGTCCCAGGCAGGCAGTTTTCAAACTGTGTTCTGTGGGGCCCGGGGTTCCGCCGGCTAGTCATAGCCGGATGCCGAGGCTTACTTACTTCTTGCACCTATCGGAGCCCCTCTTCCTACATCTGGTCTCCATATTGGCTTCTACAGAACTGTTTGACTCAATAATTATCTCGTGGCTTTAAAAAGTATAAAACCGTCATGACAGACAGCATGAAGAATCCAGGGCCTGAAGTGGGGGGTGAGTGCGGATGCAGTGCGTGGTGTCGGAAGTCCTGCTACTTACGCTAGACTTCAAGAGACGATGGGATTTGTGTACTTTTCTTTAAAATGTATCTTTAATTATTAATTTGTATTGTTGGCGTGTGAGTATGTTCATGTGAGTATGAGTGCCTGAGGAGGCCAGTATGAGTGCCTGGGTTTCCTGGAGCTACTTCATACATAGCTACTGAGAACTGAGTTTGGGTCCTCTGCAAGAGCAAGAAGTGTTCCTAACCACTGAGCCATCCTTCTACTATGACTTATTGTTAATGAAATCCCAACTCAGTCAGTAGAGCAAACTGGTTGCCTAATAGTTACATGTTGGCTTTGTTTTGGCCTTTAGGTTCATGTAGTTAAAAAGTGAAAAAAAAAAAAACATTATAAGGGGCTGGAAAGGTATATTAATTGTTAAGAAAGCACACCACTCTTGCAGAGGACTGGGTTCCTAGCACTCATGTTGGGTGGCTCACAAACACCTGTAAATTCCAGCTCCATGGACTCTGGTGTTTCTGACCTCTCTGAACATTCACACTTTTGTATACATACCCCCACACAGACCCATACATATAGTTAAAAAAAATTACAGTTTTTTTAAAAAGCATAATGGGGCCAGGGAGATGGTTTAAATATGGCAGAAAGGAAGAACCAATTCCCATGAGTAGTCCTTTGACCTACACACACACACACACACACACACACACACACACACACACACCACACACACACACACACACACACACACACAAACACACACACACATACACACACAAACACAGACACACACATACACACACAAACACACACACACAGACACACACACACACCACACAGACACACACACACACATACACACACACACATACACACACACAAACAGACACACACACATACACACACATACACACACAAACACAGACACACACATACACATACACACACATACACACACCACACACAGACACACACAAACATAGACACACATACACACACACATACACACACACAAACACAGACACACACATACACACACACATACACACACACAAACACAGACACACACATACACACACACATACACACACATACACACACACAACACACACACACATACACACACACAACACACATACATACACACACACACCACACAGACACACACATACACACACACAAACACAGACACACACATACACACACAACACACACAGACACACACATACACACACAAACACAGACACACACATACACACACACATACACACACAACACACACAGACACACACAAACACAGACACACATACACACACATACACATACACACACAACACACACACACAAACACAGACACATACACACACACAAACACAGACACATAGACACACACATACACACACACACAACACAGACACACAAACACAGACACACACATGATAAATCAGGGTAAAAAAGAATTATAGGAAGTGCTAACCCACATCTAAGTCCTTACTCCTCTTCTTCCTAATAAATGTTTGGCTTTCCTGTTCCCACATCATGAGGGGCTCCCCAACATTAAGAGATTCTGTTGATTCCTAGACTTGGAGTTAGCATTGGGATGGTGTTGACTATCAACAGCTGGTCCAGGTAGTGGGATTCAGTGGCTTGTAGGGGGTTGGACAGATTCCCAGCCGTTAGAACATTGTGGCCCTGTTTACATAGGAAACAGAGGTGGTGATAAACTTCACCAGGGCTGTGAACACCACAGGGCTGTCCCTAGCACCATCCAAGTGACCCTAAAGGAACAACTCAGAGGTTCAGGAGTAGAACATGCTGCTGGTAAACATAGCCACTTTGCTGACTATGAAGTTATCACTGGCCGCATGGGAAAGGTGGGGACATCCTTGTTGCAGGCAATGACACAGATTTATTATGTACTTATGACCAAGAGTTCTCATTTTTAAAATGCTCCTTATGCTTTGGTGAGTGAGGAGATATGCCAGTGGAACCACATGATGCTCAAGTCATTGCTCATGAATTTACTGGACACATTCTTGGGGCTGACTGTGGCATGAATCTTAAAAGGTCTTATTAATAAAAACAAACCTGAGCCAGGTATTGTGGTCAACAGTGGAAGATCGGAGAAGGAGAACAAGCCACAGCCACCTCACCTCGCCAGTTCCTCAGCTAATCCTGTTTCCTCAGACTGGAAGCCTCTGTGTCCTAAGGACTCTCAGCTGAACTGCTGCTAAAAGCCTAAAGCTTAACCAGCCTAGTTCCTGGTTTTCATGCCTTATATACCTTTCTGCTTTCTGTCATAACTTCCTGGGATTAAAGGCATGAGTCACCATGCCTGGCTATTTCCAGTGTGGCCTTGAACTCACAGAGATCCATGCCTCCAGAAGGCTAGGATTAAAGGTGTGAGTGCCACCATTTTTTAGCCTCTGTATCTAGTGGTTGTTCTGTTCTCTGACTCCAGATAAGTTTATTAGGGTGCACAATATTTTGGGGAACACAATACCACCACAGCTGACTGTACATGCCTCTGCTCATTAGGATCCTGTGTCCTACTTTGATCTTTGTATGTGTTTTCAAATATGGACCTACTCATTTGTCGGGGAAAAAGGGGTACAGACAGGCACAGGGGTTTTCTGCTCATTTAAAGATGTACCAGACAGAAAAGGAGATGGAAGAGGAACCATGTTTGGGTTACATCCAGGCTATTGTGACTCAGACATCTTACAGCTGTTGTGGTGTCAAAAGATGTGTCCAGAGTTCTCTTTCTGGTTCAGTGTTTACTGAGTTGTTCCCCCCCACCCCCCCCCGCTTAATTTCCCCGGGTTTCAAATCAGACTACTTGCAAAAGTAGCTAAACTCAACTCTATCGAATCTACGAAGATTTTCTATTTTAAGAAAGATAACCAGTTCAACTTTCTCTTTAGGGACATACTCTATCCTTCTTGTGACCCTGGAGGGAATGGGAAGAACTTCCCTTCTCTCTGTGTGACAGAGAAAAATCAATTCTTCCATTCTTCAGGTTAGTGTAAAGCTCAGCCCCACACAGCCCTAAGGACTGTGCAGTTTGTACTCACCAAACTTATAAACAGACAACTAATGGCTTATTACCTTAGGCTTGACAAATGCCAAAAATTGAACAGAAGAGGATGCCATGGCCAAGCTGCTGTGGTTTCTCAGGGATCCAGTCCCTTGAATATTTCATCTACAAAATGAGAAATTAACATCTTTCTTCCTTCATTTTTCATCTTTTCACTGACAGACATTATGGCATGTAACATATTTTCTTTTTCTAAATTTTGTATTGGTGTAAATTCATTGTACACAGTGATGGGTTCCCTAGAGACATTTCATTTAAGTGTATCATGTACTTGGACTGTATTCACCCCACTATCCTCAACCCTTTCTCTGTGTACCCCATCATTAGTCTGTTCCACTTTCAGGTCATCTCACTTCTACTTGCAAGTCATATATAGGTATATATTATCTTATATTCATATATATATATATATAATCTAGAATTTATATTGACAAAAACATGATGTAGTTAACTCTCTGAATCTGACTTATTTTGCTTAATATGATGATCTCTAATTGTATCCATTTTTTTGCAAACAACATTAAAATTTCCCCTCGTTTCTCCTCTCCACTCTGCTGCTATCTCTCCCTCTCTTTAGACAGGGTCTGTGCTGCCCAACCTAGCCTCAAACTTGAGCACCTCCTCCTGCTTCAGCCTTCCAGTTTCTGGGACTATAGCTATACAGCACCGCAAACAGCTGTCTGTTGGATATCATCATCATTTCTGCCCATCCTCTCATCCAGCACCCCTAGGTGTCCTTAACTGCTTCATGGGTGGGAGAGCAGGTGCAGGAAATCAAGTGATTTTTTTCAAGGCAGCTGATCTGAAATCTTCATCTCTCAGAAAGCCTATGCTGTCAATCAGCATGCTCTACCTTCCTATCAAGGGCCCAATCAAATGTGGATTCTTTATTGTATGTATTTAGCATCCAACAATACAGCTTTTGATTAGGGAGAACCTTGCTGGAAGACCCTGCACCCTAGAAGGCAATTAATGCTGAGCCCGGTGCTTCCCTTTTTAGAAGCTGCTCTGTGAAGGAGAACAAGCAGGAAGATGAAGAAAGAGCCTGGACTGAGTGCACGCCACAGGAAGCATGCTGAGGTTTTCCGTAATGCTTGTGAAAGGTCTATTTCCAAACAAAAGATTCACCCTTTCTGCCACTTAACCGAGATGAGGCTTGCAAAGACATTTCCCTATGATGCCTAAGGGAAGCTAACAGTCATTTTAACAGTAGCCAGAAAGACCAGCTCCATATGTCAGCTTTAGACCAGAATCAGGGATGGGCAGCTCAGGCCTCCTTGCACACCGTGGCAGAGAGTGTGAAGGTGCGTCACTGGACACCCAGACACCTTTCCATCTTGATTTCACATGGTTTTGTGCTTTGTTTAACTGCTCAGCTGCATGAGAATCTCTCCTACAAGGATTTTGGCTTATGTCTTTTAGCTGGGAAAATAAATGCATTTGTGAGCTTTAGGAATACAAACAGGAAATTGATTTATACTGAGAGGCCACTGAGGATTAGACAAAAAAAAAAAAAATCAAGTGTCAGGAAGGAATTGATATGTGAGGCAAAAACAAGAACAGGACTCCAGGAAGACATAAAGAATAACAACAGGTAGAGGAAGGAAGAATAGGTATGTGGGTAGAGCTCGCCTTCAAAACACAAGTCAGAAAATTCTAGACGGGCACTTGTTTAAGGGATTGGAGCTGACTCCCAAATGTATTGCTGATGCATGTGACTTTGAGAAATACAGTTACTCAAACTCTACTTTGTTACTTTTAAATCAGAGTTAAAGAAACACCTCCTAAGCTTTCAAAGTCCACCAAGGTACAGTACTAAAGGCCATGAAGAAATGCACGGTATAGGTACAGGATGCCCCTTGAACTGTAAGCCAGGCTGCACTCACCATTCAGTTTTCTTTAACTAGAGAATCCTAAAGCAATACTCCAAAGCAGTCATTGCAATGTAGGTGCCCATCAGAGTTCCTACTTTAGATGACTCCCTCCCATCCTCTTGCGAGCTCTTTCAGAACGTGTCAAAAATCCAAAGTTTGCTGATTGTGGTGGCTCATGTTTCTAATCCAGAGACAGAGGCAAGAGAATCTCTGTAAGGCAGAGGCTAGACTGGTCTATATAGTGAGACTGTCTCTCTCTCTTTTTTTTTTTTTTTTTTTGGTTTTTTGAGACAAGTTTTCTTGTGTAGCTTTGGAATCTGTCCTGGAACTCACTCTGTAGCTGAGGCTGGCCTCAAACTCACAGAGATCTGCCTGGCTCTGCCTCCCGAGTGCTGGGATTAAAGGTGTGTGTCACCACTGCCTGGCTATAATTTTTTTTTTTTTAAAAAAGGTCTACATATGAAACCTGAAATAGAATATCTGTATAAATCAGTGTCTTAAATTTCATTTTTATTTAAAAGCATATGTGGTTGTGTAAACAGAAATTTGAATGTTCATGTTGTGGAAATCATTTTTTGTTGCTTTCTTGAGACAAGGTCTCACTATGACAGACCTGGCTGCCTTATAACTTGCTATATAGACAAGGGTGGCCTGGAATTCGCTGCCTCCTCTTCCCAGCACTGAGATTAAAGATATGTGCCACTATGCTGTCAAGGAACACGTTTCTTTTTAAAATTATAAATTGTAGTCATTTTGAGATACAATGTAAACTTTTAAAATAAAGACACTGAGAGGAAAGATCAGAAAATTTAATACACCAAAGAGGACTGCCAGTACCTCACACATTAACTTCACATGAGAGTTTTAGAATATAGGAAGAGTCGGTCAGCTCCAAGATCATCAGGGGGTTGTTGGAGATGGCCTCTAACATGACACCATCCTGGAAATGTGTATACTATGTCACAGACGCTCTGTGGGGTTTTGCTGATGACTTACTGCGTCCAGGGTACAACATTCCCTGGGAAAGCCGGTAACACTCTGTAAGACTGAGGTTTCCCAGAGCCGCAGTAACTATGTAGATAGTAACTGTTGCCATCTGCAAAGGCTGCAGAGTTAATCCTCAGGATACTGTTCCGATAAATGGTGGGAGAGGTCATGGGCTGCCCAGAAAGAGGATGCTTGTCGCTCTGGAAGATCACATTTCAGACCTGATTTTTCCTTCCTGGCCTCTGCTCCTATGAGGCCTCTTCTTCCTGTCCTCCATCCTGACTCTGTTCAGTCTGTTGATTAACCCACTTCCCACTAAGATAGGGCAGGCCTGGTTAGGCTCTGCAGAAGAGCAGGAAATGTGAGCCGGCCCTTTAAAGAGCTCCGTCTGTGTTAAAGAGGGTAGAGAAGTGGTGACTGGAATGTAGAAGACATGCTGTGAAATGGGAATTACCTCAACTGGAAGTTTCTAGATAGGGATGGAAACAGGAGGAATAAACTGAGAGGAGCTTTACTAACACCCCAGGGTATCTGAGGCAGACCCCTGTCCTAAGTCCAGGTCTGTCCTGGCAGTACTTCCTTCTTCAACAACAAGTTGAAAAGATGGAGTTCCTCTGGGGACCAGGCACCTTATTAGGCTGGGGGATAGTGTAGGGGTACGGGCTGTTTCAGTCACTGCCTTAGTTTGGGTTTTGTTACTGTGATAAAAAATACCATGACGAAAGCAACTTAAGAGAGATAGGGTTTATTTGGCTCTCAACTCTGGGGGCTTGAGGGGACTGGTGACATTGCACCCACAGTCAAGAGTGAAGAGTTAATGCATGCGTGTGAGTGAGTGCTCAGCTCGACATGAAATGCTGCCACTAACATTCAGCTTGGGCCTTCAACCTCAATTTCCCTACTGAAAGAAATCATTTACAGGCATGACCACAGGCCAACTTAATCTAGACAATCCTCCACTCCCTGTGATTGTAGATGATTCTAGATTGTGTCAGGTGGATAATTAAAGCCAATCACTGCAGTCACTTAGTATCTGCAGTCTTCAGGATGAGACCTGTGACTCAGGGCTGAGTTCGCCCAACTCATCCAGATGACGCGGCCCCAGTTTGAATGGATTTCGTTTCTTAGTGCACCTGATCACAATATTGCTGGTCTCATTTGTAAGGTGAGGAGAATAGTACCTCACCCCAGGATTTCTGTGAAAAATGATATCGCTGGTCATTTCTGCATCTATCATAAAATGAGTGAGTAAACAATCGAGTGGTCACTGGGAAAGTACAAGAAGATATTTCTCCCCTGAGATTGTGAACGTAAAAAATGGAATGAGCCTGGAATTTCTTAGAGTCACCATATAGTACCTAAAATGCGCCCCTCCTCATACTCTGGGAGATGAAACTGAGGGACTGCGGAGAATGGTATTAGAACCACTAGATCAGGCTGGTTCCATCTAGTACCAACTGTACACTTGTCAGTGGTACTCCCCGATTCCCTCCAGTTTGAATTAATTTTTTTCACTGGGTTTTGATACAGAGACATAGATGAAAAGACAGCCCTCTTGATACTGAGGTGTCAGACATACCAACTGAAGAGGATCCAACAGAATGGTTGACTGTGAAGGCAGAGATGAATTCTGGCTATGATGGGAATGGAACAGACAGTCTGGTTCTGTCTAGGGGAGTGAGTCTCAGGCCGGGGAGGGGGCAGTTGGTAACTAATCTACATTCCTAGTGGGCTTCAGCTATATCAGCCTTCTTTCTCACAGGCCACAGGTTCATTAGTTCTAGGAGGAGCTAGTGGTGTGGAAAACACTTGGCAATTGTTTTCTTCTCAGATCTCCCCTAGTGCATGCACTGCACTAGCAGGTTGTATTGCTGAAGACCGTGCAGTTTCAGCGGAGGACGGAGCAGGTGGAAATGGTAAGAGCAAAGGGTTGTTTTCCTCTGCAAGGAAACAGTAGCTGGCATTAATTCCCCTCCACTGTAAGAGCAGTTACAACGGAGGCCCAGATAGCTGAGGCAAGCATATGCATTGCGTGACTAAGTGTTTCTTACAGCCAGACATTCTCTTTAGAAAGCTACATGGGAAAACACTGAATTCCTAGATTTGAATGTCCATGCTGGATAGCCCCTTCCTGATGTTAGTAATAAGTTGGTGTAAATGACTGTTGTGGCTACATTTTGAATTTTCAAGGGCTGCCAAGTACAGCCTGGCATGCTGCTGAGGACATTATGCCTTTAGTTGAAGCCTAACAAGGAGAGACAGGGCAGTGAAGTATAAAGGATGCAGCCTTAGAATCAGATGGACCCGGGAGCTGAGGTTGCAGCTCAGTTGCAGAATGCTTATCTAGCACATGCAATGCTTCTGGGGTCCATGCCCAGCACCTCACCATCCCTCCCCCCATCAGATGGACCTCTTTGACTTCCTGCAGAATCCATTCAGTCTCTGAATATTGCTAGTTTCTTCTGTAAAATGAAGATAAAAGTTGCCTCCCTTTCAGGATTTTTATAAAAACCAAGGAAGATTGCTGTTTGTACCTGCATCCACCATAAAACAGGTGAACAAGGAATGACTGTATTCGCTCGTTAGACTTCCATGCCCTCCAAAATCAAGATTTCATAATATTTAACTTTCTCTGCTCAAAATTCAGTGCCCTGCGCTTTACTCTTCTGTCTAGAGAGTGTCAGGGTTGGAGTTCCTATCAATACTTACAAAGGAAGATGGAGGCCATCCTCTGAGGTGTGCCAGTGGGATGGATCTCAGGCCAGAGTGACTGGTCATCTGGAGGGAAAAATCTTCCCTAAAAGTGTGAGGGGCACTATTCCAGATGTGGTGCCTTCACTGGCTGAGGTTACATGGTGACTTTCATCTCCGTTTCCACAGGTGCTGCTAGCTTGACTCTGCTGATTCAGTAACCCAGCTCAGTGTCCTCACAGTGTCTCTAAGGACCTTGCTCCAGGTCTATGCAACTCTGTAAGGCAGGGACCTGATGCCATTCTTTACTGTACACACGTCTGGCACACAGTAGATGGTAAAGATGCAGGAAGCACCATATAAACCATGGAACCAGAACCTCAGCTGCCTTCTCTCCTCCAGCACTCCTTAGGGCTCCATGATCCGTGAAGGTGGGGTTATGAAACTGCTTGTCCAATAATGGGGTGACCCCTCACCCTCCTACTCTTGGCTTTCCAAGTTAAGCATCCCAAAACTTCAAACAACTCTGAAGAGCAGGAGATGTTTTTAATAACTCCAAGGAGAATAACTAGAAAAGCAAAAAGCCAAATTGGTGGCTTTTTGTTAGAGCTTAAACACACACACACACACACACACACACACACACACACACACACACACATACATACACACATACACACACACAGAGGCAGACATACACACAAACACACACACACATATACATACACACATACACAGAGAAAATTTAACTTCCATCTTGTTATTGAGTCATATTGTATGCCTTCAAGTTCTTAAAAAATGCACTCCACCCTCTGGGGCTTCCATAGATAAGGGAAAAAAACAACTCTCTGTGGTCCAGAAGCCAGGCAGTCCAGGGCTGGTTAGATGGCACTCCCAACACCAGCGTTCAGCCTTGCTCTTGCTTCCGTCACTGCTCTCCTCCAGGCATGGCCTTTAGTTTTGAAAGACACCTTCTGAAGTTAGGAGCATGCATCCGTGCCGGAAGAGGGGGCAAATGCTTGTCTCTGACTCCTACAAAGAGTGTTGTTAGATAACCTGCCCAAAGTCTTCCTAGACTCTTGCTGGCTATTTATTCTACAAGGGAATATGGGAACAGAGCCTAGGCTTTAAAGTCATGAGCTATTAGCTGGGTGTGAGGGTTTACAGCTGTAGTCTCAGCTACTCTGGAGGCTGAGATAAGGGGACTTCTGGAGTTTGGGAGATTGAAAGCAGTCTGGGAAATTTACCAAGATTCCCTCTCTCACAACAAAAATGTACCATGCCATACTTCCACCTCCTCAGGACAGAAGGAAGTAGAGGATGGATATCAGACAAGCATGATTGTGGATTGTGGAGAGCTGAAAGTGATAGCAAAAACTTCACAAATAAATTACTTACATGAAAAATTTTGAGGTTGATTATCTATTATCTATCTATCTATCTATCTATCTATCTATCATTTATCTATCTATTTATTTGAGACAGGGTCTCATGAAGACCAAGCTGGCCTTGAACTCACTAATATAGCAGAAAGTGGCTTTGAAAACTAGATGCTTCTGCTTCTACCACTTGAGTGCTGGAATTTCAGGTGTGTGCCACCAGGGTCAGCTGCTTGAACTGGCAGCATAGTTACATCTCCCCACGGATCCAAAAAAGCCAGAACACACATCTTCATGTAAACTCTCTGTGTTCTTCAAGTTAACGTTGTTGTTTTAATATGAACTGGGCATTAGAGTAACTGAAGGTCTTTTACAGTGAACACCAATTTACTCATGAAAAAACACCAAAGGGTTCCCAAATAAGCGGCATTCTACCAATTCCCTACCAGTCCTTCTAAGGACTAGCATCATTACCAGGATCAAGATTAATGTGAGGAGCTGTAACAAGAAAAGCCTAAACTGTCTGTGGTGGCTCACAATTTTAACCCCAACACTCTGGAGGCAGAGGCAGAGGCAGAGGCAGGCAGATCTCTGTGAGTTGGAGGTCCTCCTGGTCTACAGAGTGAGTTCCAGGAGAGCAAGAGCTGTTACACATAGAAACTCTGTCTCAAGCAAACAAACAAAAAACAAAAACAAAAAAAGAAAGGAAAAACGCCGTCAAGTCTTGTAAGACAGAGAAATTCAAAGCCAGTCTGCGGTACACAGCAGGTGACTCTGTCTCAGAAAAAAAAAAAAAAAAAAGAAGAAGAAGCAGGGTAGGGGCTGGTGGGAATTGGGGAGGAAGAGGATGAAGAACTGACTCAGTAGTTAAGAGCACTTGCTGTTCTTTCAGAAGATCTGAGTTTGGTACCTAGCATTCACATTAAGTGGTTCACTCCAGTTCTGGAGGCTCTAGGCACCCTCCTCTTACCTCTGCAGGTCTGCATGCGGAAAAAATAAAATAAATCTTTAAAAGAAGAGGATGAGGAGGAGCCTGAGAAGACAGGACAACTGAATGTAATGTGGGAACGGAAATAGTCTTTAGGGAAAATCAGAGGAAGCCCCAGTAAAGCACAGCAGTAGTTGACCAGAATGTACAATATTGATTATCTGTGACAAATGTCCTGTGTCAGTGCGAACTTTAAAGAGGGAAGATGGAGTGTGAGGTCTATGGAAGCACCGTGCCGTCTCTGCAAGATCTCTCCCAATCTACGAGTGTTCTCGAAGTCAACAAAATGTGAGATTCAAATACTGACGTCTAGGGTCCTTCCTCGACCAATCAAAGTACAATCATCAGAGAGGATGGACTAGAGATGGAGCCATGGCTTGGGCAGTCTCTCAGGAGGTTCTGATGTGCCTTACATGTGCTACCTGATTCCTGCATTTTAGAAGAGAGTGATGGTAAAAGAACACACCTGTGGGGCCATATGTGACCCGTCACCACCAATTTGGGAATTCTTTTCTACACTTTCAAGACAATTACAGTATAGTTAGGGGTAAGTGTGTGTAATCAAACATGCAGGCAATGATTGAAATTTGCGAAGCATAGGAGTCCTGAAGAGACAGCAGTGCTTCTGTTGAGAGAGGAAAGTGCAGTGGTCCATGGGAGACAGGCCGTAGCTGGGAACCTCTGCCTCTTTTTCCACTGATGGCCACTTTTCTTCTCTTTCACGTTGTCAGCTGTTATTGTCCTGTAGAATTTGCCCAAGAAAGCAAATACAACTTTGTCAGGGTGAAGCTTGATTAAATCCTTTAAACAGCGCTCAATTCACCAGCAGGTTGCTATCACCTGGGTGCTTTGGTAGAAATGTAGACTCCCAGGCCACATCCTAGAACTATTGAACTGGCATCTGCATTTCAATAGGATGTCAAGAAGTACTAAAGCAGAGAAGCTTTCCATAAACCAGTGAGATCAGGAGCCCATGCCAACACTGATTAGGTTTTGTGAAAACAGGAAAAAAAAAAAAAGAGCAAGAGTTTAGCTATGAGTGACGGACTCTCTCCAAGGCTGGAGACGGGTGCAGGGATGAGTGAACAGTCTTGTGGCATCCAGAAAGTCTGGGCAGATTCAATACATCTCCATACAGTTTGGGAGAGGGTGTGATGTGTGATATAATCACACCCGACATGACCCAACTACCGCAGAGAAACTGACAAGAGGATGAGTCCAAATACATGGACTCAAGCAGGGGCCCAGGTGCCTACAGCCTGTACCAGGTATTGAGAACATTCCAGAAAGCACAGCACAGCATAGTGATGTTAAAAGACTGGAGAGTGGTGGACCAGAGAAGTCTCCTGGGCTCAGCATGAGAGCCTGAAGATCTTTCTGAATCTGAGATGCCAGAGGCAGTGAGTTTATTCAGCTGGAAGGAAAACAAGCCTAAAGTGAATGGTTACTGGGTTAGGGTAGTTTGGTGACACTTTGCTCCACAAAGCCAGGGAGGTCACTAAATCACATCACTACAGTGACAATTCCCCTGAATTCAAATGCCTGAGAAATGCTGGGGTGCACATGCTCCTAAAAGAAAAGAAGGGAAGATAGGAAGTGAGAGGGGGGGAGGCAGAAGAGAGGGAGGGAAGAAAGGAGTTTCATGAGAAGTTGGAACCTTTCCTATCTCTCTGAAAATAAGAGTTTTAGACTTAATGAGACTGAATAACTCTTAATTGGCAAGTTGGGGTGCTCCAGCTCCAAGGTCCCCATCATGCCAGGAATAATAGAAGGGGGAGGAAAGAAACAAGGCCCTATCTTTGGGTTGATCTGAGGGAATAGCATGCCTTTCCTTTTCTGTGTTAGGAAAGATTTATGGGGATGGGAAGCTTGTGCTAAGGTTAAAAGGTGAGAGGCATTTGTCAGGAGGATGAGAGGGCAAAGGAGGGCATTCCGGTCAAGGCACAGGGCTGTAAATAGCCGCATGGGTTGAAAAGAAGCCAGGCTTTTGTGAGAAAGAAGAAACACAGGGTGGGTAGGGTCAGGTCTTGGAGGTCTTTGGATGCCAGGATGTATGGATTGCATGTTTTGGTCAGTTATGGCAAGGGGATAGGCATGGTGGGATTTCTTAAGGGAAAGGGTTAGGTGTCTCTGCTGGGTCACTAACATGAGCTGTCAGTGAGCAAGCAAGGGGAAGCTGGGACTCCACAGGGCTTGTGCCACCATCTGCTCTGAATAGCCCTTTCCGCTGGGTGAAACACGAGGCGTTTCCTCAAAGTGCTGTGTGAGCATTCCTACCTTAAGTATTTTGGAGATTCCACAGTTGGGGGAAGTAAGGTGACAGACCAAAATGATGATTATTTTGTATATACAAAAGAATGTTAACAATGATTTCCATTACGGACAGGTTGCTTTGGGGAAGGTAGCCCCACCCTCCAGATGGTGTATTTAGTCCAATTACCTGCACACAGTCCCAGCACACTGTATTTTATGACATAAATCCACTTTAGCTGACTAAAAGCATGAAAGACTATAGAAACTATTCAAATAAACAGTAAATCCATGAGGTGAGAAGCACCAGACTCGGAGGGGTTGGGTCCAGTGAAGAAGCATGAAGGAGTGGCCTCAGCAGCTTTGGTGGGAGCAAGCTAAGGGAAGCACCCATCTCGGTACAGCTGTGGTTCTGCCTCATTGGGAAGAGTACTAACTACATTATCTTAGACTTTTGGCTATTCCTTATTGTGTTTAAATTCTGTCTTTAACATTTTTAATTATATTTATTCATTCTATTTTATGTGTATGGATTTTTGGGGTTTTTTTTTTTTTGCCTATAGGTATGTATATGCACTGTGTATGTGCATGGTGCCTGAGGAGCTCTGAAGAGGGCATTGAATTTCCTGGAACTGGAGTTACAGATGTTTGTAAACTACCTGGTGGGTGACTGGGAATAGATCCTGGGCCTTCTGCAAGAGCAACCAATTCTTTTAACTGCTGAGCCATCTCTCCATCTCCTTTTCTTTTCCTTTCTTTCCTCTTCTTTTTTAAAAGTATGTATTTGTTTATTTATTTATAAGAAATAGCCCAAGCTATATTTGGGTTCAGTTGGCAAATTAAATGAAGTTTGTGGCCTACCTGGCTTTATCTGTACAGAGACATTAGTCTTTGTCATGATTTCAACACCCACTCTGTGTGTGTGTGTGTGTGTGTCTGTGTGTGTGTGTGTGTCTGTGTGTCTGTGTGTGTGTGTGTGAACAGCTTTGTGAAGTCATTCTCTCTCTCTCTCTCTCTCTCTCTCTCTCTCTCTCTCTCTCTCTCTCCCATGTAGGTTCCAGCAACCACTCAGGCTGTCAGGTTTGACAAATGAGTGCCTCACCCGCTGAACCGTCTCCCCGACCCCTCAACCTTAGTTTTTGAGACAAGGTCTCTTGTTTGGAGTTCCTTGAATTTTCTAGACTAGTTTGGCAGCGAGCCTCCATAATCCCCCTGTCTCTGCCTCCCCAGGACTGGGATGACAGGCATGCACCATGGCACCTGGCTTCTTATGTGGGTGCTAGGGATCCAACTCAGATCTTGGTGTTGCGCGGCAAGTGCTTTATCTAGGGAGCCCCCTCTTCAGTTCTCTTTAACAAGTGGATTCAATGGTTAGATCTTAGGGTGGTTCACATTTTGATTTAGTAATTAATGCAAGGGCTATGAATTTTGTGTCGTGTTTCCGTCATCTTCTTTGCTATTCTGATACAGCAATGCCATATGGTGTCCTGTCCCCTAAAGATTTGTATGTTAAAGGCTTGGTTGGTCTCCAGCTTGATGCTACTGCAAAGTGATGGGTCTTTTAAGAGGTGGGGCCTAGTGGGAGAGCTTAGGTCACGGGGGGAGGGTGTGTGAGCATGACTTGCTTTTATTTTCTTCTTTTCCAGGCATGAGATTAGAGGTGTTTCTCTACTATATAGTCCTGTTCTAATATGCAGCTCACTACAGCCCTGAAAGCAACAGGGCCAGCTAATCACATTCTAGAACCTTCAAACTATGAGCCAAATTAAAACCCTGCCTCCCTCCATACCTTCATGCTTCCCTCCCTTCCTTTCTCCCTCCTTCCTTCTCTCTCTTTTTTCTTCTTTATTTTATTTTTAAATCAGTCTTATATTGCCCAGGCCAGCCTCATGCTTACTCTGTAGCTAAAAGACTAGCCTTGAACTCCCAATCTTCCGACCTCCACTTCCAAATGATGAGATCACAGGCATGCACCATCACACCCGTCAAAACTTTTTTGTAAGCTGATTATTTTAGTTGTGTGTTACAGGGACCGGAAGCTGACTAAACCTGTCAGCCTTAGCAGCACTGTCATGGTGTCTAGCTTTTAAAACAGTCTATATTTCATTGTATGAAATAAAGTAATAAGTGACCCAGTTTTCCACATTGGTATCCAGTTATCCCCATAACAGTCATTAAATAGTGTCCTTTCCTTTTTCTACCCTTGGGTTACCATTGCTGGCTTGTGAAAAGCAACAACAAACCTATATTCTACTTAACTTACATGGATCTTCTCCATAACCCGTTTCCTTTGAAACTCACTTATATTCTGTAAAAGGTGCTGCAATATTGCTTTTTCATTAATATTTGTAATTCTTTTTTCTTTTCTTTCTTTCCTTCCTCCCTTCCTTCCTTTCTTTTTTCTTTTCTTTCTTTTTCTTTTTTTTATAGAGCTGAGGAATGAACTCAGGGCCTTGCACAGGCTAGGCAAGTGCTCTACCACTGAGCTAAATCCCAACCCACCCTACTTTTTTTTGAGTCAAGGTCTTACTATGTAGCCTGGGCTGGCCTTGAACTTGCTATGTAGACAGGCTGGCCTCAAACTCATAGAGATCTGCCTGCCTCTGCCTCCTGAGTGCTAGAATTAAAGGTTTAAAGGCTGTATATTTGTGACATTAAAAAATATTCTTATGTATATATGTGGTGCTTGTGTGCATGTGTATATATGTGTTGACATGTATGTGCATGTGTGTGTGTATAGAGGTGCACTTGCACAGGTGTGTGTGTGCAGACATGGGTGTTGGGTGTCCTTTTCAGTCTCTCCACTTTATTTGTAGAGGCTTCTTGCTGACTTGGCTACACTTGTTAGTGAATTTGCCCTGGGGATCCCATCTCTGCTTCCTGGAAGCTAGCATTACTGGTGGGCCATGATACCTGCCTGGCTTTTCCATGCTTTCTGGGGATCCAAATTCTCATCTTCATACTTGTTGGGGAAGTATTTTATCTATGAACCATATGTTAACCCTTATGTATGCCCCTCTTTAGTTAAATTAATTTCTGGTTGTTCTAGAGTTGGCAAGCTGGACACACCAAACTCTCGGCACACTCTTTGTACTTCAGACTTAAATTAAAAAGGGAGTTATTTCAAGAGCCAAGTGACTCTCTCTTCCTCCTTTCCTTTATATCTAAATGTAATCAACAGCTTTTTCTTCTACAAGTCTATTGTAGCAAAGCATCTCCTGTTAGTATCTCACTCAGAGTGGGATCACCAGTGGCCAACAGCTGGCCATGTTCGCATGAAGCTCTTGAAGAATGTTGTACAATGTCTTTCTGGAGGCTGGGCCTGTAGAGTGAAGCCTGGGTCTCTGCTAGTCCTCTCAGCATTATATTTTAGATCTTAAAAACATCTACTTCATTTCTGTCAGTGAATGTTTCATCACGTAATTGAAAATAGTAATCTCTCTGCTCAGTGAAACAAAGTGGTGGTTTACATTTAGAATAGCTTTTTATTTGAACTGGACATGACTAATTTTGATTTCCTTTTATTTCAGTGATAAGCACTAAAGGATTGAAAAAAAATCCTGCTAAGAACCTGAGTGTGACAGCTCATGCCTGTAATCCCAGCACTTCGGAGGCCGCTATGGGCTGCTGAATAGGACTATGTCTCAAAGGAAAAAAACCCAAAAACCCAGAACAAATAGACAACAAAACCAAACAAAACCAAAAAACCTGTCCTGTCCGTAACCTTCATTTTTCCTACTTTATGCATAATTCGTTAGGCCTCCTTTTTCCTTGTTCTCTTTATGCTTTTTAAGATGTGTGTGTGTATTTGGGAACACGTGTACATCTTTACATAGATGGGGACAGAGAATGATATCATGAGTCCTACTTTACTGCTCTTCAACCTTTATTCCTGGAGCCTGGAGCTGGGCTGGAGGGCAGCGAGCCCCAGTGCTCCTCCGGCCTCTGCACCTCACAGTGCTGGGGCAGCAGGTATACAGCGGCTATACCCGGCTTTTTTATGTGGGTGCTGGGACCTGAACTCTGATCCTCATGTTTATGTAGCAAGTGCTCTTATCCATTGAGCCAACTCTCCAGTCTCCCCTGTTCTCCCCTTAAAAGAGTTTGAGGAGAGTAGAATTGGGGGGCACTTGGGAGGCAGTGTGGAAACCTAGTGCAGTGGAAACTTCCTGGAATCTGTGAGGATGACCCTAGTGAGGATGTCTAGCAATGGAGGCTATGGCGTTGGAACTGGTCATCTTTTGTAGCCAGGCAAGGCGTCCAGTGAGGGGCCAGAGTTGAGTTGTTGCCCGAGGGGGGTGGTTCCTGTGGAGATTTCCAAACAATGCAGGCTAATGCAAGGACAGAGGGTCACTCTCCAAAAACTGACAGTGGGGCCCATAGCTTATGACAGCATCCACACAGCTCATTGGACATGCAGAGTCAAGCTGGTGACTGCATGGAGCCTTCACTCCTACATTCTAGACTCTTGGGTGTGGGAAGGTATCCACAGGCCTTCAAAAGAGAAACCCAGACACCAGCCCAGCCATAAAATCTTCGGCCTACAATCTGTCCTGCCTGCAAGATGTGCTGGGGCAATGGTGCCTCGGAACTTGTGGGAGTGACCCACCAATGTCTGGATAATCTTGAGGCCCACTCCATGAGAGGCAGTTCACCCCCACACTGCCTGGATGGCCAGGGACCTGAGACTGGATAGCCCAGAGACCTAGGGTAAAACCAAACATGACTGGCCATAAAACAAACAAAAAATGTATCAGTGAAATGATTCCTAATGATATTCTGCTATACTCTTAGATTGGTGCCTTGTCTAGTCATCAGAGAGGCTTCCTCCAGCAGCATACGGGAGCAGGTGAAAAGACCCACAGACAGACATGCGGAGAGTCTAAATTGGAGGTCTCCATCGGTTCCTCCCCTCAGAGATTGGAGATGGAGCAACAGAAGAGGGGGAGGAAAGACTGTAGGAGTCAGAGGGATGGAGGACACCAGGAGAACATGGCCACTAAATCAATTAAGCGGGGCTCACATGGGCTCCCAGAGACTGAGGAGACAAACACAGGGCCTGCAGGGGTCTGCACCAGGTCCTCTGTGTGCGTGTGTACATTATGGCTGTTAGCTTGGTGTTTTTATGGGACTCCTAAAAGCCCAAGCCAGTGTGTCCCTGATTCTTTTGCTTGTTCTTAAGGTTCTTCTCCTCCTATTGGGTGGCCTTGTCCAGTCTTTATATGAGGGCTTTTGCCTTGTCTTATTGTATCTTGTTTTGTTGTGCTTGGTTTTTGTCCCTTGGAAGCTTGCTCCTTTCTGAAGTGAAATGGAGGGGAAGTGGGTCTGGGGTACAGGGGAGCAGGGGAGGGGAGAGGGGAAACTGTGGTCAGGATGTATTGCATGAGAGAATGATCTGTTTTCAAAAACAACTTTACACATTGTTAGTTGTTAGTTTCTGGTTGGTTTGTTTCTCTATGTAGCCCTGGCTGTCCTGGAACTCACTCTGCTGACATTGTTGGTTTTATATGTGTTTTGTATAACGTGATTTAAGAGAATACATGGGCCCATTTTGTAGGTTTCTTCTCTAATGTATTGTTACTTAAGAGATTAATTAGGCACTGGAGGGATAGCTCTGTGGTGGGTATTGTGTTCCCTGAAATATTGTGTGTTCCCCGAAATAAACATATCAGGGGTCAGAGAACAGACAGCCACTAGGACAAAGCCAAAAATGGTGGCTAGAAAATGGGAAGAGTAAGCCATAACAGAAGTTGGGCGGTGGTGGTGCACACCTTTAATCCCAGCACTTGGGAGGCAGAGCTAGCCAGATCTCTGAGTTCAAGGGCACTTTAGAAACAGCTAATCATGGTGACCCACGCCTTTAATCCCAGAAACCCAACCTTTAATCCCAGGGAGTGGGGGCAGAAAGAGAAAGGTATATAAGGTGTAAGGACCAGGAACCAAAGGAGTAAAGCACGTAGTTAGTTAAGCATTTGGCTGGTTAAGTGTTCAAGCTTTGTAGCAGCACAGTTCAGCTGAGACATGTGGAGGAGGACTCAGAAGCTTCCAGCCTGAGGAAACAGGATCATCTGAGGAACTAGCAAGGTGAGGAAACTGTGGCTTGTTCTGCTTCTCTGGTCTTCCGGCATTCACCTCAATAACTGGCCTCAGGTTTGATTTTTATTAATAAGAACCTTTAAGATTCATGCTACATAGCTCAGTGATCCAGAGTCTTTGCTGCTCATTTGAGTTCCAGTACCCACACCCAGCAGTTCTCAACTGTCTGTGACTCGAACTCCAGGGCATTGGACACCTTCTTACGGCCTCTTCTGGCACCTGGGAACAGGTGACACAAACAAACATGCACATAATTAAAATAATAAAATATGTCTTTAAAACAAGATTTTAAAAAATGGTGCTAAATATTGAACCCAGAGCCTCACCTATGATAAGCACATGCTCCCCTGCTGAGATCCACCCCCCATCCCAGCTTAAAATTTGAAATTTTTAAGAAGTTCTGATATGTTTGTGTGTCAGATTGTGTTCCTTTATGCTTGTAATGCAGCATGAACACATTTTCTCTTTTTATTTATATAAATAGTTTGTGTGTTTTGTTTGATTGATATTTTTGATGGCCCATTTATTGGGAAACATATATATTAACTTCTTTTGTGTTTCTACATGCCTTTTAATTCTACCCAATTTATTATACTAATCAGCTCCAACTTCCTTCATTAAACATGAATCCTCTTGGTTTGCCGTGTAAAATACTGTCATTTCGAGTTATTATTGCATTTCTGCCTATTTCTTGCTCACAGTGTGTTCCAGAATTTTCAGTCTCTTCGTCATCACACGACTCATGAACAATTATGGAGGGACTTTGTTCATTTCACTCTGAAGTTAAAACAGTAAGCCAGAAAGTCTCACTTTCCTTGTAATGAACAGGCAAGCTATATTCTAACTGTTGTCCGTGTCCCCTCCATCCCCCATGCTCCTTTCTGCTAGTTTCCTGGAGTTGCTGTAACAACATGCCAGAGACTAGGAAGCTTAAAAAACAGAAGTGCACTGTCTCACAATTCCAGAGCCTAGAAGTGGACAAGGCTGGTTGCTGTGGAAGGTTCTGAAGAAAGGATTTGCTCCAGGGCTCTCTCCTGGGTCTGCAGATGTTGTCTTCCTCTGTGTCTCTCCCCACACGATCTGCCTTCTCTCTCTGTGTGTGTGTGTGTTCAAGTTTCCCCTTGTTATGAGGACACCACTCACATCAGATGAGGGCATACTCCAAGGACTTCATTTTAACTGGATTACCTTTGTAAACACTTGGTTGTTGCTTGTTTGTTTGTGTTTTCTGAGGCAGAGTCTCATGTCACCTAGACTTAGTCCAGACTGGTCTTGACCTCCATATGGAGCTGAAATTACATCGTGAAGCAGCTAGGATTGCAGGCATGTGCTGCTATGTTTGTCTACTTCCATATCCACCCGCACCGCATCCTAATTTGAAGTACTGGGGGTGAATATTTCAACATATCAATTCTGAAAGAGCCACAATTTAATCCTAAACAGCGTATTAATACTTAACTTGTTTGGGAAGCATCTATTAATGTAATTAAGCATTTTTAGGAGAGTGCTTTCTGCTTTTGTGATTTGTCATTTTAGGTTTTAGATATTTTTATAAAGACCTAAGAAGTTAAACGTATAGTACATGAAGTAGAGGATATTCCCTTTAACAAGTCATTTTGTACTTTGTTGCAGTGTCGGGATTAAACACTGGACCCCACAGAGGACTAGGCAAGAACATCTCCACTTAGCTATGTGCAGAGCCCAGCAGATCTTTGTAAGAAGTCTTTATCAATGCACTCTGACAGGGAGCTAGCTCCATTGTTTGTTAGCATTTCCTCAAGAAATGTATCTTTATTTTTGCTCTGCTTTCTTCTTTCATTCCTGGAACTTACAAATGTGCTTTAACTTTTGATTTCCTTTGAAAATATGATCTTATCTATTTTTATTACTTTTCTGCCATTTTAACTGTTTTAAATTTAATTTTTATTGTTGAACTTAAGTAACATCTTTAACTAGCAATATGTGTTGCACTTTTTGGTTGCTTTTGGTTTTGTTATTTTTTTTTTTGAGACAGTGTCCCAAGTAGCTCAGGCTAGCCTCTGCTAAGGTTAGCCTTTTACAGATCCTCCTTCCTCTGCCTCCCAGTAGCCCAGATGACTGGGATACACTACTACATCTGACTACTTTTCTAATATTTTTGAACACTGATTATTTAAACAATGTTTACTCTTATGGTTTCTTATATAAACTGATGAAATTTCTCCCCAACAGGGGGACTATAGAGTAAAAAGTATGCTTTTGTAATTATTTATTTATTTGTTTATTTGTTTGTTTATTTGCTGGCTTTTTTGAGACAGGTTTCTCTGTGCAGTGCTGGCTGTCCTGGAACTCTCTCTCTACAGAGAGAGAGGCTGGCCTTAAACTCAGAGATCTGTCTGCCTCAGCCTCCTGAGTGCTGGGGTTAAAGGTGTGTGTCACACTGCCTGGAAAATTTTTTATTTTTTACTTTTAAAAAATAAAGTTGCTGCCAGGTGGTGGTGGCACATACTTTTAATCCCAGCACTCAGGAGGCAGAGCCAGGCAGATCTCTGTGAGTCTACAGAGTGAGATCCAGGACAGGCACCAAAACCACACAGAGAAACCCTGTCTTAAAAACCAAAAAATAAATAATAATAATAATAATAATAATTATTAATGAAATAAATAAATAAAGTTGCTTTGGGACAAGTAGAGGCCCAGTCAAAGCCAACTAACAGCGGTGTGTATTATGTGTGTGTGTGTGTGTGTGTGTGTGTGTGTGTGTGTGTGTGTGTAGAAGCCATTGCTTCCCTGCCCAGGTTCTTTCATAAAGTCTAACATACCCACCCTAGTTACTACTACCTTGTAACTTAACTGATGATAACCCACAGCTTCCCCCAAAACTAGCGTATCACTCTCGGTATGAGGCTATCTCTCTCAGAAGTTACAGCTGCAGTCCTCAGCTAAGGACCAGCTGAGAGCGTACAGGATAATGGGTGGGCCTTTTGTCTACAGAGCAAATGTAATGGCCTGTGAGGGTCTGGCTGAAGCTAGGATCCACTGTCCTGTCCTTCTTCTCCCCCACCCCCTACCCCATCCTTCTTCCTTCCTTCTCTCCTCCAGGTGTGTGTCCTGCATAAGTCACTTACACAGGGTACCATCGACATACTTTTATTTGCTAATATTCTTCCTTCTAAGACACCAGGAACAATCTTCCATTTTCTTTATCACATTCTTGGTTCCAGGGCAGTATGTAGAGAACCTTGTTGAAAATTAGGCAACAGTGCCTCGCTAGGCATGTGCAAGGCCTTCCCTCTTCCTTCTTGATAGTTGCCAGGACATTAGTGCTGGGCTGGACTGTAGCCTTGTTTGCTCCTGTGGCCTCTGTGCAAATTATAGGTCACACAGCTTTTCACAATTACCTTGACAAACAGAAACCATTGCTTTGGGGAAACTGAAAAACAAGACACCCACAGTAGATTGGGTTTAGTCACAGAAACTGTAGAACTGTGTGTCATCCTCAACAGTGACGTGGACAGCCACAGAAATGGAAAAGGAATAGAAATTTCAAAGCAAGACACTACTATCTAATAGCACATGTCTAACGGGACCATCTTCGTGCTGTGTTATAGCATACTTGATAATATTGGTTTTCTTTATAAGTGGTGTACAGAATGGCAGGATATCTTGTGTTTTACAGTGTCCTAGCTTTGACCTGATTCTTTATAAAGAACATTTATGGATGATATTCAGTCCCATGTCAGAGACCCTGAACTAGTGCGACATCATCTAATAGTTTTTTTTCCTTTCATGTTCCAGGAAGCATGGGGACAGCAGTTCCATGATGGCATCAAGCCACGATTGTCCTGATCACCACAGTCCCTTCAATTTTTCTTTCTTTCCTTTTTTTAAAATTTTTTTTAAAGAGACCGAGTCTAACTGTGTAGCCCTGGTTGCCTTGGAACTCTCTGTGTAGACAAGGCTGGCCTTGAACCCATAGAGATCTCCTTGACTCTGCCACTCTTGTGCATGTGTCCATGAAGGCCAGAAGAGGGCATTAGATCTCCTGGAGCTGTTCATTGCAAGTGCTAAGAAGTGACCTTAGCAAAAGCAGCAAGTGCCCTCAACTGATGAGCCATCCCTAGCCACAGCGTGTGGGTTTGTCTTTATTTGAGGGGTTTTCCTTTTCTTCTTATTCTTTCTGTGCATCAGAAATTGCAACTTTTTTGTTTGTTTTTGTTTTTTGCTCTTTTTTTTGAGCTGAGGATCGAACCCAAGGCCTTGGGCTTGTTAGGCAAGCGCTCTACCACTAAACTAAATCCCCAACCCTGTTTTTGGTTGGTTTTTTTTTTAAAGAAGGTTTTAATTTTTACATAGTAAAATTACATATAACAAAACAGTTATCAAGCAAGAATTAGAGTTACAATATTAAAGAAGATATCCTATCTAATATTTGTGAGTCCAAGGTTTTACTATGTAAAAGTTAAAACCTTCTTTAAAAAAAAAGAAAAGGGGAAGTGCTGTGGATATCGCTCTGTGTAAAAAAAACCCTGATTGGCCAGTGGCCAGACAGGAAGTATAGGTGGGACAAGAGAAAAGAGAATTCTGGGAGGTGGAAGGCTGGGGAAACAAACACTGCCAGCCACCGCCATGACAAAAAGGATGTAAGGCGATGGGAAGCCATGAGTCACATGGAAAAGTAGAGATTAATAGAAATGGGTTAATTTAAGATAGAAAAATTAGATAACAAGAAGCCTGCCATGGCCATAGCGTTTGTAAACAATGTAAGTTTCTGTGTGTTTACTTGGTTGGTTCTGAGCATCTATGAGCCTGGTAGGTGAGAGAGATTTGTCCTGACTGTGGGCATGGCAGGAAAATTCTAACTACAAATGGCACCCAATGTTTTGGCAAGAGTTTCCACCTAAAACCTGACAAAAAAGATTCTAAAACAGAGCTAAAAACAGCTTCCTAGTTGTCTCTCTCAAGTTAGTGGCAGCCTGCCGGTTTGAGCTACTATGGCGGGTTCCTGGTGTGTGCGCCTGACCTGCAGTGTGGCGGGAATGAGGAACCTACAAGTGGCACTTTACTCTGTTTTTGTTTTTTAAATACATTTATTTATTAAAAATTTTTTCATTTTACTTACCCACCCTAGTTCCCCCTCCCTCCCCTTCTCCCGCCTCCTCACCTCCCTCCCACTCTACCCCCATCCACTCCTCAGAGTGGGTAAGGCCTCCCATGGTAGTCAACAAAGTCTGGCAAACCAAGTTGAAGGAGAGCCTAACCCCTCCCCATTGTATCAAGGCTGAGCAAGGTATCCCACCACAGGGAATGGGCTCCAAAAAAGCCAGTTCATGCACCTGGGATAAGTCCTGGTTCTGCTGCCAGGGACCCCACAAACAGATCAAGCCACACAACTGTCACCCACAATCAGCGGGCCTAGTTCAGTCCCATGCAGGTTCCCGAGCTGTCAGTCCAGAGTCAGTGAGCTCCAATTAGTACTGGTCAGCTGTCTCTGTGGGTTTCCCCGTCATGATCTTGATCCCTCCTCCTCCTCCTCCTCCTCCCCCTCCTCCTCCCCCTCCTCCTCCTTCTTCTTGAATGCTGAATGCTGTTTATTGAAGGAGGGAAGTCTTAAATAAATACAGGCCTACAGCACAATGGGAGAACCCCGGTGGGAGAAATTGCAACTTTTAAAATGGATTTTTCCAGAAGGAAGGCTTAGCACTGTTGTTTGTGGAATCCATATGGAACCTAGCACGAAGTAGGACCTCTTAGGGAGGTCTGGTGGAGCTTGAACTCTTCAGTGCTTTTCACTTAGTCTCTCATCTTTATTGGTTGTCCTAATTTAAGAGTCTGGATTTCTCGCCAGAATTTTTATAATCTATCGGTCATCTACCAGAGCAGGAATCAGCGAATTACAGCCCACAGATCAAACATGCACACCCCCCTTCCCACCAACACACTACAGTTGTACCAATTCACGATTCTCTAGCTACTATTAAGCAACAAGGACAGAGCTGAGTAATTGTGACATGGCATATGGCTTTCAATGCCTGAAATATGTATCATCTTACCATTAAAGGGAAAGTTTTCTGACCTACGCTCTAGGTAGAGTCTAATGAATTCTGTGCAGCCCAGCAGTTACATAATGTGCTACCTACTAAGCTCTGCCAGGACCCGGCTGCATTTCAGCATCTGAGACATTATGTATGCCTCTTACACAGTGCCATTTAATCCCCTCAACAATCCCCTTGTTCCTCTTTGCAGATGAGGAAACTGAGCTTCCATATCCTATCCAAGGCTGGAGGGTGAGAAGCCAAAATGGGACTTGAACCAGTCTAAAACCAACTCTTCATATCTTCATATGCAGCTCTGCCCCTGAATACTGCACTGTTTAATTCCTTACATTTTATTTTTCTGGTGGTGGTGGTGCTGGGAATTGAACCCAGGACCTCTTGAGTGCTAGGCAAGTGTTCTATCACTGAGCTTTGTTCCCAAACCTTGAGTATTATATTATTTTTTTGAAAAAAAAAAAAAAAGAGACACATTTATTCAACGTCATGATCAGACTATTACATTTAGCAGTCAACAGCATGGGTGACAAAAGGTCTACAGTAAAACCCTTTGTTGGAATGCTTTACACTTTCCACAGAACAGAAACTAAAATAATCTGTTATACAATTAGTCACAAATACAGTCCTGGAGTTTTTATGCCCATACACAGGAGTATTGTCTGAAACATGTCTTCTTTGTAGCAGCAAGACCCTGCCACCATTGTGCTCAGCTGAGTTCACGAATCGGTTGTAACCTGTCGCTTCCCTGTCACTTCTCTGGCTCTCCTCTGCTGCTAAGCTTTGTTTCCTGGCTGTAATTAGAACCTCCTGCCACTGCTATCACTGCTGCTGCTGCTGCTGGAACCACCATAGCCACCTCGGTTCCGTGGTTTAGTGAAGTACTGTCCACCACCACCATAAGGGCCAGATCTTCTGCCTCCAAAGTTTCCTCCCTTCATTGGTCCAAAGTTTGAACGCTGATTGTTATAATTGCCAAAATCATTGTAGCTTCCACCACGTCCAAAACTTCTTCCATCATTACCAAATCCATTATAGCCATCCCCACTGCCACCATATCCACCACCACCACGGCTGCCACCGAAGCCACCATGACCACTGAAGTTCCCCCGTCGACCAAAATTGTCATTGCCACCAAAACCGCCTCCATGACCACCACCAAAGTTTCCGGAACCACTTCGACCTCTTTGGCCGGATGAAGCACTAGCCATCTCCTGCTTTGACAGGGCTTTTCTGACTTCACAGTTGTGGCCACTGACAGTATGGTATTTCTGAATAACAATCTTGTCCACAGAATCGTGGTCACCAAAAGTGACAAGAGCAAACCCCCTCTTTTTCCCACTGCCTCTGTCAGTCATTATCTCAATCACTTCAATCTTTCCATACCGCTCAAAAGAATCTCGCAGGTGATGTTCTTCAGTGTCTTCTTTAATTCCGCCAATGAAGATCTTTTTCACAGTTAAGTGGGCACCCGGTCTCTGAGAATCTTCTCTCGACACGGCTCTCTTGGGTTCCACAACTCTTCCATCCACCTTGTGTGGTCTTGCGTTCATAGCGGCATCCACTTCCTCCACAGTGGCGTATGTGACAAACCCAAGACCCCTGGATCGCTTGGTGTTTGGATCTCTCATGACCACACAGTCCCTGGGAAATGGCTCCTCTGGCTCTCTCCGCTTGTTTCGGAGCTCAGCCCTCCAATGAAGAGCTGAGCAGCTGTTCCGGCTCCTTGGGAGACTCTGACTTAGACACGGCAGCAGGGAAACACGGGGAGCCTTCAGCGATGCTTCCTCGGGCACATCAACAGGCAGAAAGGAGTATTCAATTCTTAAATGTATTTCTCCTCACAGATTTTCTGAGGAGCACTGATTTGATCCTTGCTTTGAAACTTGTCATTAAAATACTAAGCCCGTTTCCCTATAGTAATAAAAGGAAAACAGTAGACATGGCTGGCATTTAACAGACCCATTTTTGGCCCTTCTCATCCTTAAAACATGTGAAAGATATCCATCGTTGGCCTAATACAACAGCCCTGGCCGGGACTCTCTAAACCTCAGTTATTTGATGCAGTCTGTCTTCTATGCTTTGTGCAGGCGAACAGGTAAGAGACTCAGAATTATTTATTTTACAAGCCTATGTATGACTCCATTGAGTTGGTTAGAAGTGTGTAGTTGGAAAAAAAAAAGTGGGCAGACTTCCCTAGTGTATTTCTTCTTGACCTTTGAACATGTAACATGAAAACAGCAATCATCATTTTATGACAGCCGATGACTCTGTGACTTTTTCTTTGTAAGTGCAGGCAGCCTGTGCCTAACAGGTAGGTTACCCACATTCCGACTGTGGCGTGGGGTTTAATCCCATCTGGCTTTGCAGGGAGGAAGTGACAGCCAGATGGGGCTTAGAGGAACCAGAAAGACAGAGGCATGAAGGGTGGGAAGAGCGATGGTGATCAACAGAAAGAGGTGAAAGAGATGGGTAAGAGCACTGGCTGAGAAAGCACAAGGACCTGAGTTCAAATCCCCATCGTTCCCATAAAAATTTGGGTGACCATGCATCTTAGCTGGGTTCCTATTGCTATGATAGACCTCATGACCAAAAGCAAGTTGGAAAGGAAAGGGTCTACTTCTTTGTACACTTCCAGGTAACAGTCAGTCATTGAGGGAAGTCAGGGCAGGAACTCCAGGCACAGTGTTGTTTGAATCTTAGATGGTCTTTTAATAAAAAACCCAGAGTCAGATATCAGGGTGAAAGCTGAAAGATCAGAGAAGTCGAGCAGCCAGCCTCTAGTTTTTACCCTTAAGAAATCCTCAGCCTAAAGAGAGTGAGTTCCTGTCTCCTCACACCTTATGTACCTTTCTCTGCCTAGATAATCACTTCCTGGGATTAAAGGCATGTGAGCTTCCAGGTACTGGGATTAAAGGTGTGTGCCACCATGCCTGGCTCTGTTTCCAGTGTGGCCCTGAATTCACAGAGATCCAGATGGATCAGCCTCCCGACTGATAGGATTAAGGGTGTGTGCCACCACTGCCTGACCTCTATGTCTTATCTAGTAGCTGGCTCTGTCCTCCTATCCCCAGGCTAGGTTATTAGGGTATACAGTATTTCACCACAACACAAACCAAAGCGGAAGTCCTGGAGGGGTGCTGCTTCCCGGTTTGTTTCCCATGGAGGACTCGGTCCACTTTCCTACAGCACCCAGGACCACCTGTGGTGACACCATTCCCGGTGGCTTAGCTCCTCCTCTTTCAACTAGCAATCCAGAAAAACGCCCCACGGATTTGCGTACAGGCCAGCCGATGGGAGCATTTTCTTCTCAATTAAGGTTCCTCTTCGCATTTGCTTCTACCTTGGGTTAAAATCAACAAGGGTAAGTTGTGACCGCAGCACTTTGGGTGGCAGGAGGCCAGAGATCAGAGGATGCCTGGGGCTTACTGGCTCCAAGCCTAGCTTCAGTTTCAGTGGGGGACCCTGTGTGAAAGAAGCAATTCAAAGAGTGACAGAACAGGACACCTGACATCTCTGGTTTCTGAGGACACACACACACACACACACACACACACACACACACACACACACACGTATACACACCACACCCGTCACCACACACCCACACACAAAAGCCAAAACAAGAGAAAAAGAAACACAGCCCCCCTCCTTGCAGGTGTCCCCATGAGCCTTGCAGGCACAGGAAAGGAGACCCAGAGGTAGAGTGTGACAGAGCTGTGAGGCCAATCCTTGTTGACGCCTCACATCTGAGATTATCATTGTGACTGTTTCATACCTGGAGGATGCAGCCCGCTTCTGAGGATTCACCAGAGAAATTAGCAGAGAGAGCAACGTAATGGGGCTTCAAAGAGGTCAGACATGTTATTCAAATGCCAACATGAAGCCAAACAGCTTCTGAGGTGAAGTTGTCCATCCAGGGGCTTCCTAGCTGGTGGTGCATCTTATTTACATGTTGGTTTGTTTTCCTCTGGGTAGTAAGACTGAGCAGTCTGTGTTTGCAGTGCATCCAACAGGGACGCGTAGTTCCTGGCTTGGGAGGCTTTTAATCGACATCATCTATAGACTGGATGCCTGCCCTACAGAATGCAGGAGGACATTTTGAAAGCCTTGTGGGACGAGAGGTCCCCTTATCATTACATTTCTGCAAGTCTCCTTTCTCCTCCCAGGCTGTCCTGACTCAGGCCCTTGTGTCCTAACAAGTGGCAGGTGAAATTCACACCCGGCAATCTGTCAGAATTAGGCCCTGACATGATGGTTCTCAGGAGGCTATTTTTAAAAAGGTGTAACATTTGTTTTGTTAGACTACTTAGACCATACTTCTATGATTTCAGAGATCCTTTTAACAGGGCCCGAAAGCCAGATCACAAATTGGACTCCATGTTTGTTTGCACGTTTGTTTAAGACAAAAAGAGACATGAGAACATGAAATTGGGTAGGTAGAGAAATAGAAGAGGGTATGGGAGGAACTGAGGGAGGGGAATGAATATGATCTAAATATATTGTGTTAAATTCTTAAAGACATAAAATATATTTTTTTAAATCTGCAGAAGATGTGAAAGGAAACTGATCTTTCTTTCTCTTTTCTTCTTCTTTTTGTATGTTTTTGTTTCTTGAAATAGGGTCTTACTAGGTAGCCCCGGCTGGCCTCAAGCTCATGGGCAATCCCCCAGCTTCAGCTTCTTCAATGTTGGAGTTATAGATGTGCCACCACACTCATCTTAGCGCATATGATATTAAAAAGATTTAATGTTCGTGTGTGTTGGGGTGGTGGTGGTGTGCAAGTACATGCATGTGCACATAGAGGGCAGAGGTCGACTTTGGGTGCTGTCCTCAGGAGCCATTCACCTTGTTTTTTGAGACAGGGTCTGTCACTGGGCCCTGGGGCTTGCCATTAAAGTAGGCTGGCTAGCTCGAGAGCCCCAAGGATCCTCTTATCTGTGTCTTCCCAATGCTTGGTGCATTGTGGTGTCATGTATGGCTTTTTCCTCTGTGGATTTTGGGGATTGGATCCAAGTACCCATGTTTGCACAGGAAGCACATTATTGACTGAGCCTTATCTTTAACTCTCCCCCACCCCCCTTTTTGAGACAGGATCTCGAATATCTCAGGCTGGGCTTGAACTTGCTATGCATCCAGGAGTGACTTACACTCCTGATCCTCCTGTCTCTACTTCCTGAGTACTGGAATTACATGAGTACATCACCATGTCTGGTATATGAAGTGTTAAGGATGGAATCCAGGCCCTCATGGGTGTTAAAAGAACATTTTCCTAACTGAGTTATGTCCTTCATCCTGATATTATGATTATTATATAGACCTTTTAAATTAGTTATGACATCGGCATTGAAAGTCCAAAGCACTTCTATTATAATTATCATGGTCTTTTTTTATTATTTCAAAGTCCTGCAACAGGACAAATACACTAACACATTTATTAATTATCTTTATTTTTGTTCTGCTAACTTCATCATACCTCTGGAAGGAATAATTGCAGAATTAGTGGGAACATCTAATGATGCATTTAATGAGATGATAATCAGGTGATGTTTCATTTGTACTAAACAGACTGCATTAAGCAGAATAAACAAAGAAATTCACTTGAGAAACAAAACTACAGACTGGGTTAGAGTTGAGAGAGTTTATGATCTGAGTGACCAGCTGAATGACATCGAGTGGCCATTGGGGAGGGCCACTTGATCTGCAGGAAGGTGGCAGAATACTGCTCTTCTGGTTCATTTAGAATAAAGTTGTGACTGTGCAGTTACAGGAAGGTGCTGTGGCTGACCGGCTTGGTAAATTTTTACTATCTCCAACATCACAAACACAGCCACTGTCACAGCCCAGTTTTCTGCTACTATCACCGTGTCTCACAGGCTGGCTACATTCTGTTTGTCTTATAGTTCTCCAGGCTCGGGAGCATACAGTGTGTGTCGGGGGAGAGTATCCAGTAAGGGCCTCCTTGCTGAATCATAATATGGCAGAAAGCATCAAGTGGAAACGAGAAAAGGAGAAGTGAGGGAATGGACCACACAGTCTCCATAACTCACAACTAAGACCCTCACAGGCAAGGACATCAGTCCATTCACAAAGGCAGAGCCATTAGAGCCGAATCACCTCAAAGGTTGCAACGACAGCTGTATTTTAACATGAGTACACGTGCGGACGTTCAACCACCACATGTAACATCCTAAATAACACAAGGATGCCTTAATTTAGGGAATAATCAATTGTGGGAAGAGGACAAACAGAACACATGCAGGTTGTATTTATTTTTATTTTGTTTTTAAGTCTCAGAGCAATCAAACCAATCCATGGGCATAAGAATGAAGAGGTGCCCTCTGGAAGGCACCCGGTCTGATTCATAGTCATCAACTCTCTCCAGGTTGCCCGCCCCTGAGGCCAGAACTAGTTCCCCATCCCTGGGTCTATTACTTTTGGTTTAGGGTGTTTCTTAAACACCCAGTGCCCAAACTGGCTGATGAGAGGTCACTGTCCCCCAGTGTGGGGCAGGTCAGGAGCTGGAGAGACAGACATGGGTACAAACTTTCTAGGGGTAGCTCTGACAATCCAGGAGTTGTACGGTGGCAGCTGTGAGAAGAGGAGGCTTTAAGGACATGAAATGGTGTCCTCCTGTAACCAGAAAAGGTGGATTTTACCCATTGCACAGTGGGCTAATGCTTCATCCCAAAAAATAAAAAGCAATGTTCAGACATCTGCCCACCTGTCTCCTGCTGTTAGAAGACTGAAGAAATACATCTCAGTTTTCTAAGGACTAATATCCGTGTGATATGCCAAAGTGACAGAGGGACACCATGGATCTAGGAGGCAACCCATTGTTGGCAAGATCTTGACTTTCGCATCGACTAACGCAGTTGATTGCAGAGCTTTGGCCTCAGCATGGTAGAACAGATTGAACCGTGATCTTTGCAGAATGATGGATGCAAGGGAAGCCAGCAGATGGTTTACAGGGATCTGGCCAAGGCACTAATAGCAACAGAGCCTGGGCTTGCAATTGCTTAGTCAGCTGAAGCCCCACACACTACACAGACAAGGGAGTGGGCTGTTCCAAGGTTGTATGAGGACAGCCTCAGTGCAAGTCCCAGCTGGGCAAAGCAGATTTCACCTAATCTCCTAAGCACTTGTCCCGTGGGTCCAGCCCCACAGAGCCGCACAAATTCTCCAGGGATGGCTCCACTCATGTGTGCAACTTCATGCTCCTAGGACGGCATATCACATCTTTGGGTGGTATCTGGAGTTTCCCAAATTAGGAAAGTCTACATGTGTAGAGGTTGTATTCTGATGCTAACGTTTTCTAAGCTCTTTTTTCTTTTAATTAGTGATTTTGACTCTGTATATAAAATAAAACTGAATCTAATTAAGAAAACCTGACACAGGCAGTTTCCAGTCAGGAGGGGAGGTATTGGGGACCACATTCACATGCACACACACACACACACACACACACACACACACACACACACACACACACAAACTGAACATCCTTTATCTAAAGTACCCGAGACCAAATGTTTCAGATTTTGAACTGGGAGTATTTGGTTCTTCATAGTGAAATCATGAGATGTCTTAGGATGGGAGCCAAGAGGAAACAGCAAATTCATTTCCATTTCTTGTGTAACTCATACACATAGCTTGAAGGTGATTTTGTACAATGTGTTTACTGTTTCTGCACCTTGACCCCAACCTATCATGTGAGAGGAGGTGTGCAATTCTCTATATGCCAGTGTTCAAGAAGTTTCCAACTTTGGAGTATTTTGGGTGTAGATATTTTGATTAAGGTTGTTCATCCTGTAAATGCATTCCTGGGCCCCACCAACAAATATTCTGATAGGTTCAATTCCAATCTCTGCTTTTCCAAGGAGATAGTTCATTAGTATGTCAGTTAGAACAGTATTCAGCTACAGGAAACAGTTGACCATCTACAGGAGCATAAAAAAGGTGAGGAGAAACATTTTTTTCTCATATAGGCTAGGGAGATGTCTCTGTGTAAAATGCCTGAAGTATAAGCATAAAGACAGAATTCAGATCTCCAACATTCATTCAAAAACCAGGCCTAGTGGCAAGGGTCTGTAACTCTATCTCTGAAGATGGGGGTGGGTGAGTAGAGACAAGTGGGTCCCAGGGTCATGCCCAGCCTAGTCAGAATGGTGAGTTCTAGTTCAGTTTAAAAAAGAAGAGTGAGAAGTGACAGAGAAAGACCCTTGATGCCCACCACATATGCATGCACGGGTAAGCCCACTGGCACACAGTTGTGTATACAATGGGGGTGGGGGAGGGGTGGGGAAGAGCGACCGCCAGATGACTGCTCCAGCTCCAGCCATCTTGTCTAGACAAAGGAAAGTGAAATGCAGAAAGGAACAATGTCTATTTCACCCATTTGTCTGCTTCTCAGGACCTTGAACTGGGTCGTGTGGACATATCCACCTACTGGGAGGCATCTCCAGCAGGCAAGCTGGAGAAGCTATGAAGGCAGGGAGAGTTTCAGTGGATCTGCTTCAGTCATTCCAGAATGGAGAAGACGCTCCCGGCTCTCGCTGCCTGACCATCTCAACGAGACCATGTTATCTTCTGTCTCTGTTACTATATTTTCAGTGCTGAAAGCACTCAATACAATTTGCTTCTTTGAGATAGCTTCTAATAATACTTATCTAAGAATCAAGGCAGGTGGTGGCGCACGCCTTTAATTCCAGCATTCGGGAGGCAGAGCCAGGCCAATCTCTTGTGAGTTCCAGGCCAGCCTGGTCTACAGGGTGAGATCCAGGAAAGGCTCCAAAACTACACAGAGAAACCCTGTCTCAAAAAAAAAAAAAATCAAGACACCCAGCCAAGAACATTATTAGGCTTTGAGTGGTTGCATGGCCCAGACTCTAACTGGGTATTTTAGCAATGTGCAATCTGAACAAGCCCTGGGGGTCCATCTTCACTGTCTAACAGTCCCCTACACCTTCAATGGTGCATTCAACTTTGCTGAAATGTAACCAAGAGTGGAAACGCCATGCTGAGCACAGCCTCACTGGGTGGGACATACGGGAAACTGCAGGCTGTCAAGGCAGCCTTGGTGAACCACAGGGTAAGGGCAATGCATGTTTCTAAAGGAGTCCTTTCAAAGAGACATTGAAGTAACACAAAGCAATGAACTGCTAAGAGTCAGAGTCAGGACCTGCATTCCTCCTGCATGGCTTTGCTTCTATCCCATGTGACCATGGGCAGGGCGTTAATGTCTCTGGGATTTTAATTTCTTCATGTGTGAAAGAATAATGCCTGAGTAGAGGGCTTGTTTGTGTGATGCATGGGTCCGACCACTGAATTACCTCTGGCTCAAGAGTCCCTCTCCCCTCCACCTCCCTTTTCTTTTGATATGAAGTTTTGCTACACAGTCCAGGATGACTTTGAACTCAGGATTCTCCTGCCTCAACCTCCCAAATGATGGGATTATAAAGTATGTAGACACAACATATATGTGCATACACACACACACACACATACACACACAAGTAAATAAAAATGTAACTTTAAAAAAGTAATTTAAAAAGAACACTTTGGAGATGTTTGCACTGGGAGACTTACATGGTTTTAACATAACAGTGGGTTTATTTTGTGTTTTATTAACATGCTCAAATACAAACAACATATGCTCTACCATCTTTTTTTTTTTTTCCTTTTTCTTGAGACAGGATTTCTCTGTGTAGTTTTGGAGCCTGTCCTGGATCTTGCTCTGTAGACCAGGCTGGCCTCGAACTCACAGAGATCCACTGGCTCTGCCTCCTGAGTGCTGGGATTAAAGGCGCTTGCCACCACTGCCCAGCTCAAGCTTTACCTTCTTAACCTGTACTGCAGCTGAGCAGCACTGTGGACACTGATTTTGGGCATGTGGTCATGACTGACATCTGTTTGAAGAGTGTTCCCATGTTTTCAAACTGATGTTCTGTACCCACTAACCAGCAGCTCCCATACCCCTCCCCCTGGACCCTGGCTACTACCATTCTACTTTCTCTCTAGGAAGTCGATGACATCTGTGCCCCATAAAGTCACAATTACCCTTGTCACTATTGTCCTTCCTTTTTAAAAAAATACATTTTTATTGTATGGATGTATTTCTCTCTCTCTCTCTCTCTCTCTCTCTCTCTCTCTCTCTCTCTGTCTGTCTCTGTCTCTGTCTCTCTCCATCTCTCTTTCTGTCTCTCTCTCTCTCTCTCTCTCTCTCTCTCTCTCTCTGTGTGTGTGTGTGTGTGTGTGTGTGTGTGTGTGTGTGGCCATCTAGATGGCCCACGGTTCCTTCCTTCACTCCTTTCTTTTCTTTCTTTCATGTGGAATGCTTCATGAATTTGTGTGTGCCATCCTCATCCAGGCGCCATCCTAATCTCTGTGGATTCCAGTTTCAGTATGTGTGCTGCTGAGCTAGACACTAGCTTATTACTTAGTATAATGCCTGAAATGTTTGTCTATGTTGTAGCATGAATCAGAATTTTATTTCTTCCTAATGCAGAAATGTATTTCATTACATTGCTTTTGATGCCCATGTCATACGGCTTGTCCTTTCATACACTGATGGACATTTGGGTATCTTTCTTTTTTTTCTTTGATTACTGTCAACAATACTGCTATAAATATGGACATATAAATACTTCTTTGAAATCCTGGTTTCATTTCTTTTCTGGGGTGTTGAGAGAGGTCTTGCATAGCCCAGGCTGACCTTGAACTCCTAATCCTCTTGCTTCTGCCTCATGGGTGCTGAGATCACAGACATCTAGCCCTCTGCTTTCAGTTCTGTTCAGCTCATGCCCAGTGATTGGATTGCTGGACCAACAGGCAACTCCAGTGCATTCATTTTGAAGAGAGAGACAATAGAGGCTAGGAATTTTCAGTGGCTTCCTTTTGCTCCTAGGTAAAGGCCTAATTCAGTTTAATGTGATTTAAGTTTTCTTTACTGCAGGCAACAGAATAAAATAGACAAATGGGCTTGCATCAAACTAAAAGCTTCTACTGGGTAAAAGAAGTCAGTGAAAGACGTCTGTAGCCCAGCAGAAAATGCCCACAAACATCTGTACCAGTGCAATTCCCAGAAATTCAACAGCAAAACCCCCAAATAATGAAATTAAAATATAGTCAAAAAGTCAGCTGCAGGGGTTGGGGATTTAGCTCAGTGGCAGAGCGCTTGCCTAGCCAGTGCAAGGCTCTGGGTTTGGTCCTCAGCTCAAAAAACAAAAAACAAAACAAAAACCAAACAAAACAAAAAGTCAGCTGCATTGGTATTGGTCTATAATCTCAGCCACTTGGAAGGGACTGCTTGAAGCCAGGACCTAGGCCAGCCTGGGCAACAGGAGGTAAAAACCTCAAAAGCCACAAGACAAAAGAAGGTACAAAGCATCATCATCTCCAACCTTCAGGAAAGTGGCCACCAGTTAGAATAGTTGTTAGCAAAAGGATAGAAGAAAAATGCTGGGAAGGAGTTGGAGGAGTGGGAACTCATACACATTGTTGGTGGGTCTGTAAATGATGACAGCCACTATGGACAATGGCATAAAGGCCCCTCAGTCAACGAAAACTAGAACTGTCATGTGACCCATCAATGTCACTGATAGGTGTATATCAGAAGGAGAATGGTAGAGGGATGAGACATCTGCTGCTGCAGCATCATTAGTTGTAGCCAAGAGCTGGGCACAACCTAAATGCCCGCGAGGGGTGAGTACATAAGTGTATTAGGTGACATTTGCCAGAGAACCAAAACTGACACAGTGAATATGTATATTAAAAGGTATGTATCAAAGTGGCTTACAGGCTGTGGTCCAGCTGGTCCAACAATGGCTGTCTCCCAGTGGAAAGGCCAAGAATTCGGCGGTTGTTCAGTCTGTGAGGCTAGAGTTTCAGCAGTCCCAATCTGGGACTGGAGTCCGAGAAGATTCCCGGGTAACAGCTGGTCTTCAATATACACTGAAATCTCAAAGAAGTGAGTTCTAATCCCCGTAAAGGAGTGCCTCAGCAGCAGGACAGATGGTGCAAGGGCAAGCAGGCCAAAAGCAAAGGCCTCCTTCTTTCTTGTCGTTTTATGTGAGTTGCCTAGGAGTAGCCAAATTTAAGGTCAATATTCCCACCTCAAGTGATCAAACAAACAAATTTCTCCTAGGTATACCCAACTGCTTGGGTTTTAGTTGATTCCAGATGTAATTAAGTTGAAACCAAAATTTAGCCATTACAATGAAGAAAATACGATAGGTACACACCATATAATATTATTCTGTAATCAAAAGAATGAAATCTAGTCATTTGTAGCAATTTGAGTGGACCTGGAAGATATGGTGGTGAAATAAAGCAGACACAGACAAACCCTGCATGATTTCACTCATGATCTGAATTTTAGAAAGTTGGCATCATACAAACAGAGTATAGAATATTGTAGTGTTTGTCAGATGCTGGGGAGAGCAGTAGGGTTATACAGTAAGGTAAAGCAGGCAAGCACAGGGAATAAACTGGCAGTCAGAATAAATTTGGACAGTGTTTGGCTTGGACTGTACAGGCACCCTTTTCCTAGTAATGTACATAGCAACTTATTGGCAACCTGGGACCTTCCCTCTGCACCTGCATGGGCTTTTGTCCATCTGCTTTTTGCAATGGAAATAGGTCACTCCCCCTTAGTAAGCCCATGATAATGCCCCATTTCCTTTTAAACACACCCTGGAAACATCAGAGAACCACTTCAATTGATCAGTCTGGCCTGAACTGGTTTGGGCTGCCTGAAAAATAAAGCAAACTGTGTCCCCTAAGTGAGCTTTAAGGAGAATCCTCTATTACCATCTTATGTACATGCAGAATTAGATGTCCATAGGATTAAAATCAAATGCTTCATGGGAAAGAACATGTGCAATAGAAAAATGTTTGTACAACTTCATCTAACAATCAAAACTGAGCTACCCAAACCACAGTCCTTAAAAATCAGAGTCCTTCTTCTCTTGGCCCCACTCCAAAAGGAAGCCACAGACAATAATCAGGGCCTATGAATGCCCTCACTCATGTGGCCTGCTGTCAACCTTGAAAATGTATTTCTTTCTGATTTTTACTGTCTCTTTCCTTTAATAGAGTTTCCTTGCTACTTCTGCAATTTGTGTGAGACTTCATTTCAGTTCCTTGAATGAGAGGTCAAGAACCTGGAGACAACCAGTCTGGACTCTGACCACTGGAAACAGAAGGGTACAGAGTCCCATTTAGACAGTAGAAATACATTTTGTCTACTGTTTCATAGAAGGGTAATTATAGTTAGCAATATTGTATCATATATTTCAAAATACCTAGAAGAGATGATATGAATATTTTACTCCAAAGATGTAGTAAATATTTGAGATGATAGATAAGTGAAATATCCTGATGTGACCACTACACAACATACACAGACATCAATGTACCACACTGCCCTCCAGGAATCAATTGGCCTGGCTTAGGTTAGGATTTCTAATGTATCTGTTCTTCCTCTGAAGTGCTGCAGTTCACTGGTCCATGTTTCCTCCAGAACCACACGCCATGCCTGACAGGGACTTGATGCATCTCAGGTAAAACAACATTGAATGTGTAAACAGAGAAGATGAAGGAGACTGCCAATTTTTCCCATCGCTTGTGATATAGTATTATAAAATGTAAGTCACGGTAAAAACTGTTTTTCAGAGGGCAGACAGATCACCTAAATATGTGGTGTGGAGGCTAGGGCCTGATAAAGTAGAGAATTGGGTCACCCAGAGCCTGCCAGAGTGATGCTGGGTAATATCTTTGTTTCCAACTGCATGTTCCCACTTAAAATTAGGGGATAAGAGGTGTGGCTCTGTCAGGAGAGTGCTTGCCTAACTTGCACAAAGTGCTGGCTTTGTTCCCCAGCACTGCACAAAGCAAGCGTGGTGGTGCCTATAATCCCGACACTCAGGACGTGAGGTCAGGGAGCTCAGAAGGTCAGTTATCCTTGGCTACATAGTCGATTTGAGGCCAGCCTGGGAGACACAGGACTGTCTCAAAAGAATAAATTAGGGCTGGGGAGGTACCTTGATAGGCAAAGTGCTGGCTGCTCAAGCATGAGGACCTGAGTTCCAGCCTCAGCACTCATGTATAAAGCTGGTTGATGTGTGTGCATCTGGAACCACAGTTGCTGGGGAGGTGGGGACAGGAAGATCCCTAGAGCGCATTGGTCAGCCAATCCAGAGAATCCATGAGCTTCAGACCTTTTCTCAAAAATGAGGTGGAGTGGGACTGAGGAAAACACATAACACTGACCCGTGGCCTCCACATGCATGCACACACATGCACACACATGTACACCCACAAACAAACAAAAATCAAAAATCAGTTAAAAATCAATTACAATGTACATTCTGTTTTTCAAATTTCCTAGTCACAAATCAGGTGCTCTGCAGGAAGTAGCATCTGCCACCGTCCTCCAATGGTACAAATGTAGGACAGCCCATCACCACAGACACCCCGAGTGACAGCTCTGCTGGGGAGTACCTGTCATACCTGATGCAAGCAGAATATCTGGCATATCCCAGTTTCTAAGTCTTGCTCTTAAAAGCAAATCTCCAAATGAAGCCGAACATCTTTGAAGATCACAGAACTAGATGAATCTCTGTAGGTCCAAGACCCATACTTGTGCAGGAGAGAATGCTGCTGAGCCTGGTATTCACTACCTATGGTGGAACTGATATATATTTCTTGAGGCAGGGTCCCACTATGAGCCTGGCTGGTCTGGAACTTACTACATAGACCAGGCTTGCCTTGAGCTCACAGAGGTCTGCCTGCCTCTGCCTTTAGAGTGCTAGAATTAAAGGAGTCAGCCACCACACCACACCTATGATAGATACTATAGAAAATCTCTAGAGGAAGAGAATCTCCTAGACCTTAGTGCTGGCAGCAGGTCTCATGTGGTTAAATCACGGTGTGATCCTCTCATCCATAACATCTCCTTTTGCATTGATACAAATGGTCAGAGTCATGTTATAATGTAACTCTAGCAGATGCTCTACCTCTCTTTAAGAAATACCCCCAATAGGCTGGAGAGATGGCTCTGAGGTTAAAAAAACATAGTTACCTAGAGAGGGTCAAGGTTCTCAAGTTGGGTTCCCAGCACCCTCATCAGGAGGCTCACAACCATCCTTAACTCCAGCTCCAGGAACATAGGATCTGATGCCTCTAGCCTCTGAGGACGCCTGCACTCATGTGCATATGAGTGCAGACACACATATATAATTTAAAAAATAATAAATTTTAAAAATCCTGTGATATGTTTTGTAGGGGTGGATTGCTTTTTAATGAACCTATTTGCTTGGGTGTTATATAACATTCCATATTAATACTATAGTTTAATTATTTTCCCTTTGTTACCAGATATTTGTTTGGGTTGTTTCCATTTTTCTCTATTAAATATAATGCTCACGTTAATGGATGCTCACACCCAGAAACAGGATTGTAAGATACCCTTATTTTCAACTTTGTTGCGTTAATTTAATTTCTTCTAACAGTAGGGTTTGAACCCAGGGCTTATGCATGCTAAGTTCTTCACTCCATGTTTATTGTTTATACACTGCATTACAAACCCATCCAGCTGTTACTTCCCATCCATTGTTGTTTCTCTGGTGCTACAGAGGCACCCCAGAGCTTTGTGTTTGCAGCTCTGTAGTGCTGCAAACTATGGCCCAAAACTGAGCCATCACCCTTCACACTGGATGTATGTGGGATTCTGAGTCTCACACTCTGCCGTCATTTGAAATGATCCTCATTTCTCCTAGGATTGTGGAATTAAGTGATTTCATCTGGCTTTGCATTTTCCATCCTCTGGTGACGCTCACTCTCTCTTTTTATCCTCATTTGCCCAACTGTGAGTTTTCTTGGGTGAACTTCCAGTATATATCCTTGATCGTTTTCTATTGTATTGGTTATTATTTTCCCCATAGGTAGTAATGAGGCAAATCTATTTTCTTGGTGTTTTGTCTGTGAGCCTCCCTTTAGCAGCTGAACCATCTCCCCAACTCTATTTTGTAAATACTATTTTATTAAATACAATACGTATGCCAAAAAGCTCACCCCTTTCAAATATACAAACCCATGTTCATTCTATACATCCACAGATCTGTGCATCCAACACAACTCTCCACACTAATTTAAAATTTCTTCATTTTCTTTCTTTCTTTATGTGCATGTGTGTGGGCATGTGCCACAAAGCACACTGTGCAGGACGAAATGAGTTCTACCATGTGCGTTCCCAGATTTGAACTCAGGTAACTAGGCCTGACAGCAAACACCTTTCTCCACTGAGCCGTCTCACTGGCTCCACATGACTTAATTTAAAGACATCATCTTTGTGACCTTCCAAAGAAAGTGTATATTCATTAATTCATTTCCTTCCTCCCTCACCTACTTGCCCCAGGCAATCACCAATCTAACATCTGATAGATTTGTTTATTTCAGACACTTCTGATAAATGGAATCATATGATAAAGTCCACTTTGAAATAAGATGGCTAGTTCAGTGAGTTATAGGGTAATTTGGCATTTTTGAATTCCATAAGTAGCCCACTGTGCTTAGATGCATTTTGCATGCATGGGAGTGTGATTCCCCCCCCCCCCCCCCCACCATAAGTTCTATTGAACAAATATGCATTTTTAAATCCCGACTTCCTGTTCCTGGTATCTTTCACCTTCAAGGATTCCTGGGGGATCCAAACCTCCCTTTGAAAAGCATTGGCCCAGAGCGAATTGTAGTCTAAACACAGCTCTTGTGAGAGCAGAGGGAACATTCGATTTTGTTTACATTTGGCTGAACTAAAAGGGGTCATTTCAAGAAAGAGTCAAGGACCAGAAAAGGAAATGGCCTGGAATGAGTCTGAAATATTTAATGTTTAAAAATCAAGGATGCGCAGGAGAGTTTCCAGCTATTGTCAATGGCATGATGGAGGGAAAAAAAAATCAAATGTTCAGGTATCCAGCCAAACCAAAGTTCCTTTAAGGACAAAACAACAGAAAGTACATATTTTGCTATGTATATAATAGAGCACATACTGCAAACCTGAACGCTTTTAGCTCAAGGCCCCTCTGGGGAATAATCCCCTGAGAACTGTAGGACCTGGTTATGGGGAAGAAGTGGTCCCTGACCAGATTGAAAATATATACTCAGGGCATTTTGAGGATTGGTTAAGTGGCAGAGCCTGTGAACTCTGACTAGCAAGTCTGAGATAACAGCTGTGTATTTTGCTTTTCTAACTCTTTCAAGGCAAGCAATGGTGGCCATTGATTTTCCTTGCACATTCTGATAGGCAAGATGTTGTTTTAATTTTTATGAATTTAGAGTTCAGTTTGCATTATTTCCAGCAGCAATCTTTTTATGTGGTGATACAATTTATGGCAGTATATATTTCAATATTAATGTGATATGATTTCCCCCTCTAACATATAAACTCTAAAGATGCTCATAACTTCTCTCTCATCTCGCACAGCTCCAGCGGGGCTTAGCAGATGCTGCATGATGCCAGACACAGATAATGACTGTGTACGTGTTAGACAGACTGACATCTTCTCCTTGGAAGTGTGCATATATCAAGATATTTCAACATTTGGTAGATCTGAGTGTAAACAGGACTGCAATATAAATACAGTATATTTTGTGGACTCCAAGCTCCCCCTTATTCTCACCAGTTGGCCTCATCTTTTTATCCTGCTTTTAAGGAGAAAATTGCCCAATCCTCTAGTGGTCCCTTGAAGTGAGGGTAAGGAAATTCATGAGACATTCACGGTAACACTTCAGTAACCTCAGCTAACAGTGGGAACACAATCTAAAACAGAGAATATTTTTTGAAGAACCAGAGTTTATTACTTTCTGGCACATTCATAAACTAAAGCTGCAGACAAGGTATTTTCATGTCAAGGGATCCTGGTCTGTGTTTATGTCTCATTTGTGATGGATGGCGAAGACACGCGTAGGATGCGAACGTGCTGTAAGCAGCTTGTGCAAATACACGCAGAAATACCAATCCTTTTATTTTCTTTATTAACTTGCTTATTGAAATGTCTTAAACAGGTAAGCAGCAGCACTTTAAAGTATTTAAATGTTCAAGGTTGAGTCAATAATACCAAAGGTTTAAAGCACAGACATTCACCAAAGAAACCAGCAGGGACTTGGGGTGGAACTCAGTGGGCAGAGTGCTTGCCTGGCAAGCAGGAAGCCTGGTGTGGAGGTAGGAGCATCAAAAGCTCAGCGTGATGCACCCTTTCTTACCTAGAAAAATGGCAGCCACCATGAGGTAGCCACAGATTGATCCTCTTACAACATGGCCTCAATGTGCCATTTCCTATTCAAGAAATAATATCGTTGTCTCTCTAGCATAACCAATATTCCAAAGCTCAAAGGCCTCTGTTATTTGGTTCTTTAATTATGCAGCCAGCCTCATCTCTCACTATATCAGAACACAACATAGGCTTTAACGGGCCAGTATAGACACTATTACCCTCTCCATATCCTCACAGTACACCTAGGCCTTTGCTTATGGTGGCTCCTTGTAAGACATGCACCATGTCTCAGTCACATCTCCAAGTCCCAACTATAGTTCTAAGGCAAACATGGGACCAAAGTTATATTCCTCAGTCATGATCAAAATTGATTTTGTTACAGTGGCAAGCTAAATCATGCTCCCTGCCAAAGAACCCCACACCCACACATCCTGGCAAGCACTTTCCTGACTGAGCTATCTCAGCAGTCTATTTATTTATTTAGAGAGTGTATGTGTTATGGAAAACTATAGTGTAAAAGAAAAGGATGACAGAAGATGGGGTGAGGAGAAAGGATAAATAAAGGGAGGCATGACCACAGTAATTAGTGACCACTGGAATCTCCAGTCCTTGGTGGGCCTTTCTGCCTCCTCTTCCTCTTCCTCTTCCTTCTTTTGAGATAGGGTCTAAGATAGCCCAAGCTGGTCACAACTCACCATGTAGCTGGGCTCATTTTGAACTCCTAATCCCTCTACCTCCACCTCTTGAGTGCCAAGATTATAGTTGTGAAGCACTGCACCTGACTTCTGTATTGTGTTTGTACAGGTGTCTTGTATATGTATTAGAATCTGGGCCTATGTTTAAACTCCTGGAGCGCACCTGAGTGTGGATCTCTTCTGTGTAGACTTAAAAAAAAAATAAGCCATGGAGTAGGAAAAAATATTTACAACAATACATATTTGACATAGGATATGTATTCATATAAATATACATATTATTTTAAAAATTATATATATTCAAATGTAAGAATAAGAAGGCAAATGATCCATTTAAAAATGGCAAAATACTTGAACAAACATTCGTAGGAGAACATGTCCAGAGGTTGGGGTTGTAGCTTACTGTGTAGACCAGGCTGGCCATGAACTCAGAGATCTGCCTGCCCCTGCTCTCTGAGTGCTGTGATTAAAGGTAGGAGCCACCCACCACATCATGATAGTTCAATGGTAGAATTCTCATCTAGCATCAGTGAGGCCCTGGGTTCCATTCTTTGTAGCACAATATCACTGGGCAAATGCAAACTAAAAACCACAATGCAAGCTTATTAGAACTGATAAACCTAATAACGTCATAAAACAAAGTGACACTACCACATGCCAACGGAGCCGAGGCTGGAACTGGTGAGATGGCTGGTGGTAAGGGGAAATGGCCTCATCCTCTCTGGGAAATAGTGTGTGGTGTTTTCTTAAAATGTTCAGCATACCGCATGATCCAATAACTGCATTTCTTCGTGTTTAGCCAAGGAAAATGGAAGCATATGTTCATACAAAAATCTGGACATGAAGGATTATAGCAGCTTTATTCATAATTGCCCCAAATTGGAAACAGCCCAAATTCCAAATGTTGTCTGGCTGTTGAAAGGATAAGCTCGGCAATCCATCCATGCATCTTAGCATGCCACTTGGCAAAAGGAAGGAACTATTCATACGTGCAATGAGGATGGACTTCTCATTTGCATTATGCTAAGTGAAAGAAGCCAGACTCCTATACCAGATAATTCCATTATGGCCTCTAGAAAAGGAGACTGCTCCAGGAACAGAAAGCAAATCAGTGATCCACTGGGGGTCAAAGGAGGAGTTTACTATCATCAGACACAGGGACACTTTCAGTGACAACTATTCTGTGTCAGGACAGTAGTCACATGACCATATGTATATGTCACTATTCACAGATGTGTATACAGTGAAGAGCACACTCATTGCACATAAATTATATCTCAAGTTGTTGGTAACTATGAGGACCAATTTTGCAGTTGAGACTTATCTGGCAGGTTGTAGCTGGTCGTTACAAATCTTCCCACGAGTAAGGATTCTCCATCTTCCAAAGGTCGAGCACAGTTCTGTGTTTTTTAGATTATAGCTGGGATATAATGGAGAGGGAGATAAAGACACCAGCCTATGAGAAATGATGTCAATAATAATGGAGATGGAGGATGTAGGTTTTGATCTCTGGCTGGCAGATTCAGCACATACTATAGGACAAATTGGGGGTAACTAAAACCAAGAACTCCCCAGTTTTCATATGATTTTACAAATTTTTGCTACTTATAAAGAAGGGCAGTGAGTATTTTAAATATTGGGGCCAGGTCTTCATCTGTCTCTCTGTCATGACAGTAGAGATAGAAAAAAAAAGGTATATTGGTAAATTCTAAGACACTAGTGCTGGGGGATGTCTTTCTGTATGCTGTGAATATGTGTTGTTTCCATTGGTTAATAAATAAGCTGCTTTGGCCTAAGGCAAGGCAGCTTAGAGGCACGTGGGAAATCCAAGGAGAGAGATAGGAAAGAGGAAGGTGGAGTCTGGAGAGACACGAGCCTGCTGCCCAAGGAGCAACATGCCAGCAGATTGGTAAAGCCATGGACACGTGGCAAAACATAGATGAATAGAAATGGGTTAATTTAAGACATAAGAACTAGCTAGCAAGAAGCCTGTCATAGGCCATAGAGTTTGTAAATAATATTAAGCCTCTGAGTGATTATTTTATAAATGGATGCATGACTGTGGGGCTGGGTGGGACCAGAGAAAACGTTCAACTACACACTAGAGAGGGCTGGGTGTTTGTATTTGTAACAGTCATTCAAGCACCATCAGGTGCTGCTGTGGGATGTTCTGTATGTTGTGAATATGTGTTGTTCTGATTTGTTGATAAATAAAATGCTGATTGGCCACTAGCCGGGAAGGAAGTATAGGCAGGATAAGTAGATAAGGAGAATTCTGGGAAAAGGAAGAGCAGAGTCAGGTGATGCCAGTCCATGCAACAGCATGTAATGGCACACAGATAAAGCCACAGAAAATGTGGTGACATATAGATTAACAGAAATGGGTTAGTTTAGCTCTAAGAGCTAGTCAGTGGTAGGACTGAGCTAATGGCCGAGCAGTTTTAATTAATATAAGCTTCTGAGTGATTATTTTATAAGCGGGCTATGGGACTGCGGGGACTTGGTGGGACCGGAGAAAACTTCAGCTACAAGTTGCAACCTGGGGGTCACCATAATCGGATGGGAAAATGAACAGATGGGTAAATGTGGCTCAATGGTAGAGTGAGCCTAGCATATGCAAGGCTGGGTCTCATTCCCAGAACTGTAAAAAACAAGCCCCAAACAAAAACTGTAAACCATGAGATAGGGAGAAACTTAAAACAGTGATTTCCAAGTTACAACCATTGATGGACTTAACATTAACAATGAGGCAGGGAGGGATGCCTGGCTTTGTTTGGGGCTGCACGTGCCAGTGCCACGCATGGTTTGGGGAATGTTTTTTCACCCTGAATGCCTTGGGCTGCCTTGCACGTCCGTGAACAGGCCAGGTTCTCCTGCTGGAGCAGCTGCTGACCTGGCCCATCACCTAGCTGTGCCCTCAACATGAAATGCTCTTCCCAGCAGAGTTGTGGTGTGGTATGCCCACGCCTCCCATTTTCTTATGCAAGTCCTACCTTCTAAATGAGATATACCCAAGTACCCTGAAAAAGCAAAAACAAAAAACAAACCCAACAACAACAACAACAACAACAACAACAACAAAACCCAGGTCTTCTTAAGCCTCCATACCTTTCTCCACTTTCCTTTCCCATGGTGCTTATCTTCTTACTTTAAAACATTCTTGACTACTTAGAATGTCTGCTGTTCATTGTCACCTCCCTTACTAAAATGCAAGCCCACAGTTTCAGGGATCATTGGCTATTCTGTTCATAGACAGATAGTAGTTGCTCCGTAGATATTTGAGAATACAATAATAATCGTTACCATCAGCATTTAAGGAGCAGATGCCAGGCCCGCACACAGTCCCTTGATGAAGTAAGGCCTGTTCCTGTTCCCATGTCACAGGGAAGGACACAGGACTGCAGAAGAGTTATGAGGGTCTGAATCAAGGTTGCCTGTAAAACTAGAAAAAGGGGTACCAATGTCCAGACACGAAAATGCATCTAAATTCTGAAATATGGATCCCAGGAAGCATGAACATGCATACCACTGGGGGTTGGTTGGCACTTGGAAGCCTAGAGGATTCTGGATTGCCAGGTCTCAGTCCTTAGATAGATTGTCAGAGGAAGCCATTTCAAGGAGTACATTCTCCATGAAAAACGTCACAAGGAAGATATGGAAAAACAGAGGGGCGAGGAAAGGACTTTTGCGTAGTAATACAAGTAGAATTAAATTCAAGTTTTTAATTTCTCAATAATTAGATTCAGTTTAAATACACATTTTAAAAAAAGGTAAATGCAGGCTGAATCTCCTTTATCCCCCATTTAGGGTGAAATATACCTAAAATAATATCCACCTAATGATCACAAATTACTAAAATGGCTTCATGTAAGTAAGTAATTTGGTTTCTGTTTTACCCTGCAGACGGAACAATTTATTATTACTGCTAATGAATCTCTAAGAATTAATTCTTAAAATGGGATTAACAACGCCAAAATAGTTAGAAGAAAATCTTAATTTGGATCATGTTCTCCTAACTCTGTCAGCAGCTTCTGATTATAAAAATAGTCTCAACTCCCTTAGGCAGGACTTACTCTTCCGGTGTCCGCCGAGGGCAGGGTGACCTTTTACTGGCTTTTGATGACCGCCCTCTTGTGGCAGATCGTGAGGATGCATGTCTAGCTCCAGGGTTCTTTGTGAGATCCCAGCCCCGCGTGGTCTAGAGCATTCTGGGATGTCCCTGGTGAAGATTCCCCTGCTTCCTTTTCCTTCTCTAGGAGTCTGCAATGTTCTGTAAACATAAGGACAAATGCATTGCTATTGTTTCTACATTTCATTTTTTGACTGTTTATTTTTGTGCCAACTGCTGTTACTGTGGCCAATTTTAATTGTATAATTATTTTTCTCTTTCTGTTTTACAGAGGGTTATAAGTAAATCAAGTAGGCTAAAAGGATTTCTTTTCATTTGCACTTCTAACTTCTCTCCTTCTCCAAATGACTGCAATATTTTTTGTTTGTTTGTTTGTTGTTGCTGTTAAAAATACAAGGCAAAACCAAACAGAGCTCAGGAGATTGAGTGTGGTTAGCATATGCCTGTACTTAACCTTAGCACACAGGAGGATCACAAGTTTGGGGCTACACAGCAAACAAACCAACAAATGCAGGAACAAACAACTGCCAAGGGATAATACGTATTTAAGCCCAAGAAATACCAAGAGGTTTGACAATGAGAGTTCTCTCATTAAGGTAATGAATCTCAACCTGTGGGTTGAGACCCTTGGGGTTGTATATCAGATATCTACATTATGATTCATAACTGTAGCAAAATTATAGCTATGAAGTAACAATGAAAAAATTTTATGGCAACAAAAGGCACCGTATTAAAAGGTCTGCTTCGACTCTTTAGGAAGGTTGAGAACCACTCACTGTCAAGGAGAAAGTGATAAGGTTTGGGGCTGATGGAAGAAGACATTTGTATCAACTCTTCTGTAGGGTCTCTCATGCACAGACACTGTGTAAAGTGTCTCTTGGAAATGTAAACAAACCGTTCTGGAGAGAGCTGAGTTTGTTTAAGGGCTGCCATTTACACTTCACTTAATCAAGGGACGATGCCTTTAATTATATATAAAATATTTTTATTACTTGAAAACTCCATACATGCATACAATATTCAATAATATCCACCCCAATTCCTCCACCTAAACCCCCATCCACTTCCCATCCCCCTCCTAATTTCATATCCTCCTTTTTTTCTAACTCACTGAGTCCAATTTGCACCCAAATATGAGCGGGTGTGGGACCATTCACAGGAGTGTTGCTGTCCTACTAAGGACCACACCTCTAAAGGTAACTGGCTCTTTCCCCAAGCAGCCCTCAACTGTCAAAAGCTCTTCAGCTAGGGGTGGGGGTCTTGTGAGCCCCTCCCTCCTTCATGATAGAGTATCAACTGGCTTGCTCTTGGGCAAACACAGCTGTAATGAGTTCATGGGTGCAATGGTCCAGCCTGGTCCAGAAAACACTGCTTCACCCTGCCCCACCCCCCAGGCTGGCTGATTCAATCCTCTTCATTGCTCACTCTTCCACCCTGCTCCCTGAAGCCCTGTGGAGAGAGGGATGTGGTACAGCTATCCATCTACAACACATTGAAAGGTTCTTGGATCTCTAGGCTTGGACTGAATTGGAGTCTGAGCTCCTGTACTTAGCAGTCACAGTGATTTCAGTGAGAATGGCTCCTGTAGGTTCATAGGTTTGAATGCTTGGTCGCCAAGGAGTGGCACTATTTGAAAGGACTAAGGAGGTGTGGTCTTGTTGGAGGAAGTGTGTCATTGGGGGTGGGCTTTGGGGTTTCAAAAGCCCATGCTGGGGGCTGGAGAGATGGCTCAGTGGTTAAGAGCACTGGCTATTCTTCCAGAGGTGCTGAGTTCAATCCCCAGCAACCACATGGTGGCTCACAACCATCTGTAATGAGATCTGGTGCCCTCTTCTGGCCTGCAAGCATGCATGTAGGCAGAATAGTGTATACATAATAAATAAATAAATAGAATCTTTAATTAAAAAAAAAAAAAGCCCATGCTGAACCCAGAGTCTCTCCCTTGGCCAGTGGGTCAGGATGTAGCTCTCAGCTACTTCTCCAGCACCATTTTTGCCTGTGTGCCACCATGCTTCCCACCATGACAATGGACTAAACCTCTGAAACTGTAGGCCAGCCTCAATTCAATGCTTTCTAAGAGCTGCCTTGGTCTTGGTGCCTCTTCACAGCAGCAGAACAGTGAGTAAGCCAGGAGTCTGACTCTGGCACCTTGCTTCACCTCTTGTTGCAAACAGATGGCATTCCCCACTTATTTCCATCAGATGACTCAGAGGAGGTAATCATTGAAGAGCCTGGTCCATAGCCTTTCATTTAAAGCTCCACTTCACTGCCCACTCATCGCCCATTTTCATAATGTGGCTAGGAAGACAAGATACTCCAAAACACCGGGCAGATGAGACTGGATGCATTGAAAATTGTTTGCTCTGTGTACCAGATTTTCCCATCATACTATATCAAGTGTGTCTGAGTGGATGGAGGCTATCGGAATAAGAGCACATAGATTTAGAATTGTGATATTTCCCAGGTTAATTGAGGTCTTTAAAAATATCATTATTTGTCAGCTTCTAGCAATGTTTGCCTTGAGAGTCTGTTTTGTTTGCTAATGCCTCAGGTGCAGCAAGCAGCTGGCCTTGACTAACTAATATCAGTGGCCTGATTCAGGTTTGTGATCCCCAGTTTGCAATTCTGGAAACCAGAGTTGCGAAAAGAGAAAGTCGCTTTTGTAATTCTCCTGGCAGCAAATCCTGATCTGTCTCCACGAGAAACTGTTTGTAATCTATTATTTCCTTAGTGTGAATGCTTATGTTCTTTTCCCAGAAACGCTACTGTGTCTGGGCACGGAGTGCTGTCTCTCGCCCCACTACACCTCTCCTCCTCACACGTGCCCTGTGTCCACTTTAAAATAGATGAATCACCTTAAACACATTTGGGTCTAGGGTTTGAGTTAAGAGTTGTAGCTCTCTTTCTGTATACTGTCTGTATTCTTATGTATGACATATGTATCTTCAGGTTATACATCACAGGATTTGCTCCTAACATAATGTAAATAACTATTATTTATTCATGCATTTGTTATTTGTTTTGAGGCAGGGTTCTCCATTCCTAGACTGACCTCAAATTCTCAACCTTTCTGCCTCAGCCTCCCAGAGTCCTGGAATCTCAGGTGTAACCATTATGTCCCATATCAACAAACGATGTTTAAAATTGAAAATGAAAAAGGTTTGAATCTCTTTCAATGTATTTGCTTTCTTTTCTTCCTCCTTTTTTGCTTTCTGGATATGACACCTCATCCCTCCTTTCCTTTCTTCCAGGGTTCTGGTGGAATGACTGGGCATCTTTTCTCTCTTTTCCTAACACTTGGCTCATTTACCCAGGAAGCCAGCTCTCTTTATTCTTCTTATGGCTACTTTTGAATTTATTTAACTTACAATAGCCAACACAAATCAATTCTTATTGCAATAAAATTAGCCTTTCAGAGCTGGCAAGATGGCTCATGGGTAAAGGTGCTTGCTGCCAAGCCTTCTGACTTGAGTGTACTCCGCAAAGCCTATATGACAGAAGGAGAAAAATGACTACACAAAGTTGCTCTTCCACGTGGGCACATACACACACATGTGTGACACACACACACACACACACACACACACACACACACACACAAATGAGTATTCTGGATAGTTTTGTGTCAACTTGACATAAGCTATAGATAGTTATCTGAAAGGAGACAACCCCAATTGAGAAAACACTTCCACAGCATTGGCTCTCAAACCCTGGGTCGCAGCCCCTTGGGGTTTGAAAAACTCTTTCACAGGGGTCACTTAAGACCATCGAAAACACAGATACTTACATTATGATTCATAACAGTAGCAAAATTACAGTTATAAAGTAAGAAACAAAATAATTGTGTGTGTGTGTGTGTGTGTGTGTGTGTGTGTGTGTGTGTTTAAAACTACAAATCCAGAGTTTCCTTGTTTGTTACATATCTATTCAAATTGTCAGTTTCTTCGTGAGTCAGTTTTGGCAGTTTGTGTCCTTGGAATTTATTCATTTCATCAAAGTCCTATGATTTTTCCACACATTACCATGTTTATTTACAGTTCTTTCGTTGCTATGAATTTGGTAGTAACTATCTTTTTCACTTCTAATTCTATTCATTTAATTCATCACTTTCTTTTGTCAGTTTAGCTTAAGATTTCTTTATCTTTTCAGGGAATACGTTTTTGGTTTCATTTATTTTCTCAAATCTTTGTATGTATGTATACATGTATGGTGTGTGTGTGTGTGTGTGTGTGTGTGTGTGTGTGTGTGTGTGTGTGTGTGTGTGTGAAGGTCAGAGGACAACCTCAGCTACCAGTCCTCAACTTCCACCTTGTGTGAGGCAGCCTCTTGCTCACACTGAGGCACTCTAGGCCAACGGAATTTTCCTGTTTCTGTTGCTAAACTCCCCTTGGAAGCATTGACTCAGAGCTCGTTCTCCTGTGTCCAGCTTTATGTGGATACTAGGGGTCTGACCTTAGGTCCTCATGCTTTGCAAGTACTTTACCCACTAAGCCGTCTCTCCAGCTCAGTTTTCTCCATTTTTAAAATTTATCTTTTATTTTTATTTTCGAGACAGAGTTTCTTTGTGTAACAGCCCTGACTGTCCTGGAACTCACTCTGTAGCCCAGGTTGGCCTCAAACTCATAAGAGAGCCTCCTGCCTCTGCCTCCTGAGTGCTGGGATTAAATTAAAGGTGCGCTCTGTCCTGCCTTCTCCATTGTTCTTGTATCCACTACATCCTTAATGTCTTCTCTAGTCTTTATTAGTTCCTTCCATCTGCTTGTTTTAAGCTTGGTTTACTTTTCTTATCATAATATCTTAAATTAGAAGGATAAATCTTGATGAATAATGCTTTTCTCTTAACATACATATTTCTAAAAACATCTTTTATCTTAAGTTCCAATTTAGCAGCATTTCTAAGTTATAACACAATGTGTATTTAATATCATTCATCTAAAATCTAATATCCCATTTAATTTTTTCTTTGAACATGTTTTTTTCTCCTAGGGAGCTTTGTTTTGGCACTGTGTTTAAGAAACCATCACCAAACTCAAAATCACCTAGGTTTTCTTTCAGAAATTTTTGCTCTCACATTTAACAGTTAGGCCTGTGATTCATTTAAAGTTAATTTTTCCTGAAAAGTATGAAGCCTGAGCTTAGATGCATTCAAAATTTGTTATGTATTTAAAATATTTATTTTAATTATGTGTTTGCAGTATCCAAGGAGACCAGGAGAGGGCATCAGATACTGCAGAGCTGAAGTTAAAGGAGGTTGTGAGCCACCTGATGTGAGTGCTGGTAAGAGGAACCCGGATCCTCTGCAGGAGCAGTAAGCGCTCTTAACTGCTGAGTCATCTTCCCAGTCTGTAGATTTTTTTCTTTTCTCTTTAGTGCATGACCCTCCAGCTGTTTCAGCAATGTTTGTTGGAAAGTCTCCTCTTCCTCCATCAAATTACCTTTGCTTTCTGCACTTGTTGGTTACAATTTCTTTTATTACCTTTCAGGAATTCTTCTAGAAGGCATGCACATTTTAACCTAGAGCACCAACTTTCGATTCATGTGAATTTCATTTCAGGGATTTGTAGGAGCATTTCTCTCTATTTTACTCACAAAGCTATCAAACATAACAACATGTGTTGTAATTCTTACTTTTTGTGCTACTGTATCCTTTAAGAAAGACAAGAAATGCTAGGCATGGAGGCACCCATCTTTAATCCAGGCATTTGGGAGGAAGAGATAAGCCTATCTCTGAATTGGAGGCCAGTCTGATCTATATAGCAAATTTCAGGACAGCCAGGGCTACAAAGAGAAACCGTGTCTCCAAAAACCCACCAACCTTGACAACCATATCTATATATCTATATCTATATCTATATCTATATCTATATCTATATCTATATCTATATCTATATCTATATCTATATCTATATCTATCTATCTATCTATCTATATATATATGGAGAGAGAGAGAGAGAGAGAGAGAGAAAGAGAGAGAGAGAGCCCACTGGTTTTCTTTGGTCCTTCAAATATGTTATAGAGCTATATTGAAGACTTTGCTAAATTTTGTATCTGTTGGCATCTCAGGTAGTTTTTGCCTTCTTCTCTATTCTACCCTCCTCCCCAGTGTATGAGCCATTTATCTATCTGTCTGTCTGTCTGTCTATCTATCTATCTATCTATCTATCTATCTATCTATCTATTTTGAGAACTAACCTTTTTAGATAACATGTTATAGAAATATTACTAGAATTGCCAGTGTCTGAACCTCGGCCCTTAACAAGCCAGGGAAGGCAATGTATCCTCACTAGGCCGATTAACCAGATGAGCAATACCAAACAGGAAAGAGGTTTTCCTCAGCGTGTCCACATTTCAAAGAGGGACAAATAAAAGGTCCAGTGATCCTCCCCTCACCATCCACTCAAATCCATCTTCTGGATTTTGACAAGCATTTTACATTTAAGGAGAGGTATGCATAGCTAAGCAGTCCAAATGAAGGCATGGTCAAGGGTTGACTGGTCCTTCCCACTACCGACCCATCCTCCTCTTGGCTCTGGTCCTTCCCTTCACTGACCCATCATCCTCATCTTGGCTCTGGTGCTTCCCACCACTGACCCATCATCCTTGTCTTGGCTCTGGTACTCCATCCACTGACCATCCTCCTCTTGGCTCTGGTCCTTCTCACCATTGACCTATCATCCTCCTCTCAGCTCTGGTCTTCCCACCACTGACCCATCATCTTTGTCTAGTCTCTGGTACTCCCTCCACTGACTGGAAATCCTCATCTTGGTTCTGGTATCTACTGTGAGAGATAGTCTGATAAGTTATCAGAACTATGTGGAATCTCTTCCCTAGACACAAACTCTAGTTGGCACCAGATTTCAGCAGTTTACATTTCCCATCATGAAACTCATTCACAAGCCAATCCCATTGGCTCTATTTTCAAAATATAACCCCAATCTAGCTACTTCACAAGATCCTTGAGACTACCCCATTCCTGGTGGCAGTGGTAGATCACTTGCCAGGAATGCTTAAGGCCCTTGGGTTTATGAAACACATCAAGAATAAAGCAAAATAAATAAGTACACAAACTCTCCTTTCTGTGCCCAAGTTACACAAGTAAGGAAAGATAATTTTATTTTGGGTACAGAAAGGAGTGACAGGATCATTGATAAATTTAAGACCATGGACCATTTGTCCCTTGGAAGACTCCTTTCCTTTTACTGTTGAGTCTCAGCTCAAAATCTGTGCTCTGTAAAAACCTCTACCAACTTCCTCAACTAAATTTTATGTTTAATTTAACATACAGTTATTAAGCATCTTCAATTTTCAGTTTTTCTTAATCTATTTTTGTTGGCCAATCAAAATGACTAAGACTAGATACTTTATGAAGAAAATGTCACATGAACTGGTGGCTTTGGAGGAAGGGAGTTTGGGTCAGGGACCTGCATCTTTTGGCTTCTGGTGATGCCTCATGCTGTTTCATAACAGGGCAGAGAAACAGGAGGAAGGGAGTGTATGCAAAGAGGAAACAGCCTACCAGGAGCTGGGCTGGGAGGCACTGAGCTTACTCCATCACCATCTACTCTCTGCACCTATAGGGATCAACGGTGGCACTCTCATTGCCTAAATCCCTCTCAAAAGTCCCCAAACTTGAGTTTGGGCAGGGACAAATCACATCCAAGTCATGGCAGAGTTTGGGTTTCAAGGAAGAACGTTTATTTAACTTGATCTGAACATATGTTGTCGGTGGTTTGCCTGTGTGTTGTAAAGCAACTTCCTCAGTTTTTCTTAGTTTTTAAATTATATGTATGGATGGGTATGGGTATGTGCATGTATGTGCAGATGCCCATGGAGGTTAGAAGCATCAGGGCCCCTAGGGATGGACCTGATGGGGCTGCCTGACTTGAGTGTTAGGCTGTGAACTTGGTTCCTCTTCAACAGTAGTAAGCCCTCTGAATCATTGAGTCATTTCTCCCTCCCAATACATTCATTATCTGTCCCCCATACAGCTTTTCACATTCATTATCTTAATAGAATCATTCCTGTATCTTTTTCTCTTCCAGTTAGTCCCATTGGATCTATTTTTGAAACGTAACATATAACCCAGATTCATCTCTCAAAATCTTTGAAAGTACCTCTACCTTCTTCCCACATATGCCATGGTCTCTACCGAGCTCCTGCTCCTCAGCCTGTCTATTCTGGACACAATAGCCAATGTGCTTCTCCTGAAATATAAGTCACCTCCTATTACTATACAGGGCAGGCTGGGGATCTAGCTTAGTAGCAAGGCTCCTGCCTAGAGTACCCCAGGCCTTGGGTTCAATCCCCAGCACTGTAACAAAGCAAAGCAGCTCTCTATCCTCCGGGGATCATCCGTACACAGAGGAAACTGAGCTCCTGGCATTTGAAACTGGCTGGTCCTGTGCACACCCATCTCACCTGGAATTTCTAGCTTCTACACATTCCATGCATTCTCCACCTGGAGATCTTAACATTTTGGTATCTCCAGTGGAAACCATCCCCACAATGAACTCATATCCACATGCCTAGTTAACCTTCTGTGGTGGTTTGAAATTGACCCTCATAGGGAGTAGCATTATTAGGAAGTGTGGCTTTGTTGGAGTAGGTGTGGCCTTGTTGGAGGAAGTGTGTCATTGTGGGGTTGGGCTTTGAGGTTTCATATGCTCAAGCTATGGCCAGTGTTGCAGACTCCTTCTGTTGCCTGTGGATTAAGATGTAGAACTCTCAGCTCCTTCTCCAGCACCATGTCTGCCTGCATAAGACATATCCCATCATGCTGATAATGGATTAAACCTCTGAAACTGTAAGCTAGACCCAATTAAATGCTTTCCTTTATAAGAGTTGTAGTGGTCATGGTGTCTCTTCACAGCAATAGAAACCCTAAATAGAACATTTCTCTTCCTTTAAGTCTTTGGCCCCAATCACACTTTTTAGTAAGGTCTTTGTTATAATGTGGATCTGTTGAAACATCCTTCAAAGCCCATATGTTTAAGGCCTTTTTCTCATCTTTTTGGGATAGGATAGAAACCATAAGAAGTGGACCTGGTAAGAGACTAGTTAATTCATGAATGCCATTGGGAGACACAGGTCCTTTCTCTTACCTTCTCCCTTAGCAGATTTCTCTACCATGTTGTTTTCCATGTTTCCTCATTGCTATAGGCTAAAAAGCAACAAAAACAGCCAGTCATGGACTGAAAACTTTAAAACCATGGGCTAAGCATAGCCTTTTAGCTTTGTAAGTTGATCACTTAGTGTGTTTTGTCACTGTAATGGAAAGTGACTAGTGTATCTTTCCTGGCCCACCCTATTAAATAGCATATATTTCCCTACTCCCCATTACCCTCAGTTTTGTTCATATTTCTTCACAGCAATTGTCAACTTTAAGTATCAGTGTTTATTATACACTTCTTTCTCCCTGTCTATACCCTCTAGGACATGGGATCCTTGAAGGTCCCTATGACTGCTATCATTGATTGCATATCATTATTGCAGCCTGCACCACAGTGGGTTCCCAACATGCAAACATTGAATGAAGATGTATATTCATGTAGGGATGCATGAATTCAAAATCTAGGGTCTAGCATGGGACAATATGGAAATGATGGTTGTATTAGAAAAAGCATAGCTGTGAAGAGGACAGGGGCCCACTGGGGAGGGAAGAGAGCCACTGATATTCACCTACTTGTGCAGGTTTACTTGCTGCCTTTAGATGTACCTGATGCCTTTGGCCCTGTCTTCCTTGGTGGTCCATGGCACACACTTCCTTCTTGAGGACCCCAAAAGCAGGTCTCACCAAATACTTCTTGACCGACAGCTTAATTAAGTCATTAGAAGGGGATTTCTTCCACTTGACTCAGGGGAGGGGGGGAATAAAGCCCTTTTCAAATTGCTCTGTTGCACATGCTTGTTCCCCAGATGCCCCAGGGGGGAGAGATCAGGGTTTCCTGTGCTATGTGAGGGGCCTGGATTTGGATCACAGGAGACATAGTGAGGAGGTGGGAATAGAGGTTGACCAAGTACAAAGCTGCCCGAGACAAAGGCAGAACCAGTGAGATGGAACAGTGAGAACACAGGGTGAGAAGAAGCAGGACAGGCCAAGTCGAGTGTCAACTTCTCTTGGTGTCCATCTTTGGCTCAGTGTCACCCACTCACTATTTTATAACTTCAACTGCTTTGATTTCTGTGTGCAAGTTAAGAGTCTGGGTTGTCTACCAGAACATAAACTGAGAGAGAAGATCTGATTATTTTTGTCAGCTCTACTTTAGGGGTAAAATATTTGGTCATGCTGTGACTCACATATGGCAGCAATTAAATATTTAAAACATGAAATTCCAAAGAAGAAGGAAGTAGCTGAGGCTTAACCTCAGTTGTCCCAACCAAAGGCTATCAATCAGCAAGGGGTGGCTTCTAGGGACAAACTTTCCTTCCAGTCAGAGTCTTGTCCCAAGTCACTCTTCTTTTTCTTTTTTTGATGAGAAACAAAGATTTGTGGTTTTCATCAGAGGAAAGAAAAAGTACCCGGATTTTGGGATACCGTGTTTCCCATTTTGCATTTCCTTGTATTTGTGCAGCAGCATTTAGAATTGTGCTGTCTAGAGATGGCAAGACATGAATCTACGTAGCTGAGATGCTAAGCTTTGAGAACCACAGCTCTAAGTGACTAAAGTCTCTCCTGCAGTATACAAGGCAGGGGCGGCAATGTGATGGGGCAGATGCAGATGGCACACACAGGGTGTGGACTGGCGGGACATATGGTCTACAAGGGCTGCAGAAGCACCAGAGGAGATGGCTGAGACTGAGGAGTGAGCAAAGAGCTGCACGGGGAGAGACATTGCTCAGACAGAGCAGCAAATGACAGACTATAAACCAAACCGGGGCAAATGAGAAGAGTCATTTAGTTTTGGATTTATTTGTGTACACCAGTCTGTCTGCAAATACAGGCGTGCGGTACCCGCAGAGGCCACTGGAGAGTGTTGGGTCCCCTAGAGCTGAGATACAGGGAGTTATGAACTGCTTGGTGTGGGCACTGGTAAGTGAACTTGGGTTTTGGGGAAGAACAGAAAGTGTTCTCAACTGCTAAGCCATTTCTTCAGCACCCCCCTCCCTACCAAAGAGAGATTTATCTGAAGAATGGAGAGGTAGGTCAGAGCTACTAGAGTCCCGGGACCCAAACTATCATTCTCTCTTTCATTCCCCCTTTTCTTCCTTCTGCTCTCTGTCTAGCTCTCTCTGCCTCCCCTCTGTATCTCTCCCTACTTCTCTCAGCTCCCCCACCCCTGCCGCAAAAAAACAAAACAAAACAAAACAAAACAAAACAAAACAAACAAAACAAAAACATTTATGGTCTCTACTTGGTGTCCGAAGGTGGTGAAATCCACCAGGAACAGGCAGATGCCTCACAAGGAACCATTCCTGCACAAATATGACATGTACACTTCAATGTCTCTTGAAGTGGCAATAATACACCCTCAGTCTAGAAATGGGTCAATTAGATGCAGGTAAAGCTCTTTAACTATGTTGCTAGGTAACTAAAGAAAGTCATGATTATTAAGTAATTTATCATATAAACATATTCACTGGGAAGACAAGGATCCACAGAGAGATAACATGTTTGTAGAAATATTCTCAATTTTATTGTCCCCACATTTATATCACAATTATCATGCACATATTCACTTATCATTAGTCAAGCACCTTCTATGTGACACATATCATGCTCTGAGATGAAGAATCAACAATACATTTACAGTTCAATCCCCTTACACTACTTAGACACAAAAATACATTTTTTTTTTGTCACTGATAAAATGTTTTACCCTTCTATGATGACTAATCTTGGTTGTCAACTTGACTACATCTTGAATCAAATGACACCCAAGCAGCTGGGTGAACCAGTAAGGGATTTTCTTGATTGAATTATTTGAGGCAATGAGCGGGTTTCTCGTTGACCACAATGAGACTATGGGGCTCGGAAGACAAGAAAGGTCTTGAAAAGAAGGCAAATGGATACCATTGTTATGCCAATGGATGCCTGTTCCACCTAATTGCCAGGATAATTGAAACTATGGCCCTGTATTTGCTAGACTAGTACTCTAACACTGAGCTACATCTACAGTCTAGACATTTGAATCTTTACTTGGCTAAGGAACACTCACAGAGCACTCAGAATACTGTGGGACTTAGTTCTAGAGATAGACACATCTGCAGGGTAGATATTCCTATTGTTACAGTGCTTGTGGACAAAGAGGTGTAAGAAGATACAGACAAGAATGATTGACAGGAGTCATATGAATGAGTGTCTTGGAAGAGATGAAGAGATGATACCTCACCCTGTCAATCAGAGGAAATGAATGCAACTGTGTAGCCCTACTGATAGGAAGTCACAACATGCCCACATGGTTGGGCTTGCCTGGAGGACCGCCTAGTTATTTCCGGTTCAAAATAGCCATTTCTGGGTCAAAACATCTCTCGTGACTAGGACTCCGTGGCTTTGCATGGCTCTGTAAAGCAAGTGCGTGCGGCCATGTAATCTACGCGCCACATGCGTTCCTGTACTCATGGCGGCCCACTCTTGCTCCGGTCTCTTCTCCTCTCTTCCTTTTCTCTTTACCACATGTGTGTTTCCCACAGGCCTGTCACGTCTGCCTCTTCCTATCCTATATTAAAAAACAGCTCTTCTGTGGATTTGTCGTGTTCAGGATGTTTTCTCACAGGATAAGAGTGCCAAATAACTAACACCTACTACATAGAAACAAAGTGTTGCCTTAAGTCCGCTGTCCAGATAGCCTTCCTTTCTCAAGAAGCTAGTGCTGCAAAGAACAAGGAGAGCCAGTGCTGGTGAAATCAGTGACTACAGTCAAGGGCCAGGGTGAGGGGTATAATTGCCGGGGGCTCAGGTGTATTGATACCTGTGGAAGGAGACAAGTCGGGGAGGGCCCTTTTGCTGTTTGTGAAGGCTACACACTGGGATGTGGGCATTTCTCAGTAAAAAAGGAAGACTTGGATTCATTGTGCCTCATCTGGAAAGTAAGTGGCCTCATTCTCATAGGACATTTTTTACCAGTATGCCATGCATGACCAACAGTGGAACATTTTGTCTGTCTCAGAGTCATCAAATGGGTGAAGAGCACTCAAGTAAATATATTTGAGAAAGCTAAAAAGAGGAAAAGGGATACTGATCGCATGCCCTCCCCTTTGTTTCTGAAGTTTCCTGTAGTGTAGGCTGACCTCCAACTCTGTAGGTTGCTGAGGATGGCCTTGAACTTTTGATCTTCTTGCCTCCATCTCCTGGGTGCTGACATACTTTACCAAGTTCAAGTTCAGTTCATGCAGTGCCGGGGATCCATCAAATAGGCAAAATAGGCAGGAGCTCTACCCACTGAGCTGCATCCCCAGGACTCTCCTGTCCCTTTTGAACAGAGACTCCTATGGCGGTTTCATCCATGGTAACTGGCATTTTGTGGTGAAGCTATTGCTCTGTGATCACTGTCAGTGCCAGAGATAGGGCTTTGATAATGAGGTTCCCCTGGCAACAAGACGCCTTCAACAATGTTGGTGTCAGACTGTGTGACAGGCTTCTGTACCATGTCAGGGTGCATTTAACAAGACTTTGGTGACAATTTGGTACCCCGAGGATTTGTAGAGCAGTAAGCATGATACCTTAGCATCTCTAGGTGTTGCTATAGTAATGACTAGTGTAAAAATTCAGCTCCATTAGAATATTTATAGAATTAAAGTTGTTTAAATATTTTGATAATGCTTTCTCTAAAATAAACCAAAACATAGGAAACACATTAATTTGCTAAATACTGAACCTCCCGGAATCCTTTGTTAAAGAAACTTGGGTAGAGTAGCTGGAAATTTAAACCAGATGAGGTTAGAGGCTTTCATAGCTGTAATCTAACCTGACACCTTCATTTTCTTTTCTATGAAAAACTACGGCCTTTTCCTGCTATTGTCATGAATTACTGACACCAAGTTAGATATTTCTTTGCTAAGGAAAGCTTAGTAATCTCTTTGACAGACTGAGAAATTGGTATGTGGCAAAGAGGCAATCCCGCAGTATTGACCAAATTTGAATTACTAGGAAAGCCATAAGCAGCCCGTGTCGTATGGAGACATGTAATGGGTCCACCCATGTCTGCTGTCTTCGGGACTCAAGCAAAAGTACTATCAAACACTAGGATCTAGTACTAATCACATGATAGTAAAGGTCATAAACTGACTTAACAGATTGTTACATAAAAGTCCTTCTCCCCTCTCCCTCCCCCACTTCTCCTCCCTGTCCTTCTCCTCCTCCTCCTCTTCCTCTGTGGTAAGGTTCTCCATGCCTCCTTCCCCTGCTCTGTGGTAATTTGAATAAGAATGGCCCCAGAGGCTCATGTGTTTGAATGTTCAGTCACCAGAGAGTGTCACTACTTGAGAGGATTAGAAGGGGGTGGGCTTTGAGGATCTAAACGCCCAGACCAGGCTCAGTCTCTCAGGGTTCAGCTCTCAGTTACTGTTCCTGCACCATGTGTGCCTGCCACCATGCTCCCCACCAGGGTGATAAGTGGACTAAACCTTTGGAACTGTAAGCTAGCCCCCAATTAAATGCTTCCTTTTATGAGTTGCCTAGATCATGGTGTCTTCTCACATCAATAGGACAGTGACTAAGACACCCTCATTTTCTTTTTTCTGTGGTGAGGTAGGGTCTCATATAGCTCAGACTGTGCTCAAACTTTCTATGTAGTCAAGAATAACTCCTGGTCCTCTGTGTCAGCCTCCTGAGGGTTGGAAATACAGGCATGAGTGATGATGCCCAGTTGATGGAGTGTGGGAGATGGAACCCAAGGTTTTGTGCATACTAGGCAAGCACTCTACCAAATCCCTAAACCTGGTTTATCCTCTTCTACTGACAAGAATACTTTCTTGGCACCTGAAAGGCAAAGTCTAATTTCACATTCTGGGATCACTTATTGCTGCACACAGATTTGTGGTCATCTGGGGATAGGTGATCTGGTTACCAGTCCCATTCCCTGCCACTCAGCTTCTCCCCAAGGGCTCCTGTACTTAAGAGGCCCCGTGGCACATGGAACCTACACAGACATTCTAGCTTTGCAAGTAAATCTTTATCCACCCGCAACAGCTACAGACAGTTGCCTCTTACAGGGTGGTCTGGGTACTCCAGCCAGACAGAGAACACACTAGTAGAAGACTGAACCAGAGGAGAGTTCACGGTCACTTGAGAGGAAGAATCTTGGGTACCTGGAGTGAGATTTAGAAGTAAGAGTACTTAGTATGTGGGCACAGGGGAGGGAGAGTTCATTCTTTAAAGCATGAGGTCATGGGTGGGACACCTTACACATACCATAGGGCAGGGACCAGAAGCCTCCCTGAGCTAACATTAAGGGCTGAAACTACCCTCTTCCTGTTGAACTATTATCTTTTTCCAGGGCGAGCTGTTTGCTTTTCTAGATTGGCCACTTTTATGGGCTTTCAGATATGCATGGCTCATGGGGAAACAGGCAGGAAAAGGCCACGGGCTTCCTAGGGAGGTGCCAGATGGTACCAGAAGCTTGGGTTGCAGAGAAGACACTGAAAGCGGGTTTCTGAGACCAAGCTTTTCTTTAAAGATCATTTCAAATGCTCCGTCATCTTCTTACCTGACTCAGAGCCCTTTGCTGAGGTGCACGTGGCTCCTGCTCCTCTGTCTCCTCTTCCAGACCCCAGCAGGACTGGCTGAGACAGAGTCACCTCTCCATTAGTGGCGATCCATGCATCCACCTCTCCCCACCTGAGGTAATGATTTTGTGTATGGGTGTGGGAGGGCTCAAGGATGGGTCGGTCCCTCTCTGCTAATCTCTGTAGAGTGACTCATCTGGGGGTGGACTCTGGAGGCCAGCCACACCTGGGAAATGTGCCTTTTGGATCCTGGAGATTGAATTGCTCTGTACTTTGCATTTGATTTAACTATTTCAAACAATGTAATTGGAGTAATGAGAACAAAACTGCTGTTGACATTTCCTCAAATCGCACGAGAAACTCAGAGGCATCCCTCCCCCTACTCTCTCTCTAAAGCCCCTCCCTTTCACTCAATCTTTGCTCCTTAGCTCATTTCCTGCAGGATGCTTTCAGGTTCTACCTGTTTTTAATGTTATGAATCATATCAGTGACTCAAAGCAAATTTGCGTGGAAAAACAAAACAAAACAAAAGCCAAAGCTAGCTCCTATTAGAAATCAAACCTAGAAAGAAATGTGAGTTATTATTCTCAGAACCCTTAGCACACACCCACTAAAGCATCATTCACTCACTCATTCATTCAGCAAAAATATGTTATAGGCATACTCAATGGCACCATATATAAAGGCAATTTTATATAAAGATAATTAAGTGTCTTTCTCTGAATGACACTAGGTTGTTTATATATATATATATATATATATATATATATATATATATAAAGCTATGCATATTAAAATATATATATTTATAATGTACAGAGTAGAACCATAAGCAAAAGTACTGCATACCATAAACCAGTCAAAATATGGCCAGGCATGGTGATATAGGCCTTTAATCCAAGGACTTAGGAAGCAGAGGCAAGCAGGTCTCTGTGAGTTTGAGGCCAGTGGGGTCTACATCCCAAATTCTAGGCAAGACTTATAACATCTTCATGATACTTACTCATCCATGTTCATTGCTGCTCTATTTACAATAGTTAAGAAATGGATATAACCCAAATATACTTCAACTGATGAATAGATGATGAAAATGTGGTACATATTCACTGTGGAATACATTCAGTTAATAAAATCATGGATGGAACAGGAAAAAAAATCATCCTAGTGAGGAAACCCAGACTCAGAAAGACAAATATGGTATCAAATAAGGTATGCACTCACTGGAGGGCCAAGTAGGGGTTGGGGGTGGGAAGAGTGTTTGAACTGGAGGATCAGGTGGAGAGGGGAAAGGAAGAGGTAGGGACAAGGGAAGGAATATGGGGAGAGACAGATAAAATCAAAGGCCATTTGAGGGATTGTATAGAAACAATACCATAGAAGATTCATTGTATATGAAGGTGATCTAAATAAAATGGCCAAATTAAGACAGAGGCCCAGCTGGACATCTCTTGTCACCCAATGAAGTTTCCAGCAGTGGGAATGGGTTACACATAGGCCAAAGGGCTCCCATGGTGTCTTAGTTAGGGTTTCTATTTCTATGAAATGACACCATGACCATGGAAACTCTTACACAGGAAAGCATTGAATTGGGACTGACTTACGGTTTAGAGGTTTTGTCTATTGTCATTGTGGTGGGAAGCATGGTGGCATGAAGGCAGGCATGGTGCTGAAGAAGGAGAAGAGAGTTCTTCATCCAGATCCTTAAACAGCAGAAAGGGAGAGTGCCACACTGGGCCTGGCTTGAGCATCTGAGACCTTAAAGTCCACACCCCAGTGATGCACCTCCACATCTACTCCAATAAGGTCACACCTCCTAGTCGTGCCCTTCCCTAGGAGCCTATAGGGACTATTTTCACTCAGCCACTTCAGTCTACTCCTTGGCCCCCTTAGGCTTGTAGTCCTAGCATGATGCAGAGATGCATTCAGTCCACCTCTGAGAGTCCCCATGTCTATAACAATCTCAACTCCGTTTAAAAGTCCAGTCTCTTTTGAGACTCATGGCAATCCCCTATAAAATAAAAATAAAAAAGCAGACCACATTCTTCCAACATAGAATGGCACAGGATATACATTACCATTCTAAAAGGGAGGAAAAGGAGCATAGTAAGGAAATTACTGGACCAAAGCAAGACCAAAAATCAACTGGGCAAACTCCAGACTCTGCATCTCCATGTCTGATGTCAAAATGCTCTTCAGATCTCCAACTCCTTTCAGCTTTGTTGACTGAAACACGCTTCTTTCTCTTGGGCTGGTTCCACTCCCTGTTATCAGCTTTCCTTGGCAGGGATCCCATGACTTCAGCATCTCCAACATCTCGGGGTCTTCAAGGCAATCCAGGCTTCACCTTCACAGCTTCATGTAACAGCTTCTCCTTTATTCAGGGACACCCCTGACACATGCCTGGCCTCAGGAGATTTCCTTAGTCTTAGAGTAATACTCTATAACCCCTTTCTTGTATCATTGACTTTAAAAGCTGCCAAGTTCTGCTGCTTGCTGGGTCTGGAACATAGTCCTTTTGTCAATTACATCTTTACCAGCTTTCTGTTTTGATGGTTTTCTTTACTACCTAAGGTTGGCTGTCCTGGAACTTACTCTGTAGACAGGCTGGCCTTGAACTCAAAGATCTGAATGTCTCTTCCTTCCAAGTGCTGGGAATAAAGGAGTGCATCACCATGCCTGGCCCTACTTTTTTCTTTAATTAATTTTCACCTTTTTTTAGTTTCTTTTCACAAGCTGGAAGCTTATCTGGGTGGGGTCTTGCTCTACCCCTTCTCCATTTCTGTTCAGAAAAGGGAAGGCCTCCCAAGGATATCAACAAAACACGGCATATTAAGTTTCAGTAAGACTAAGCACCTCCCCTTGTCATTAAGGCGGGGCAAGGCGACCTAGTATGAGGAGTAGGTTTCCAAAAGCCAGCCAAAGAATTAGAGACAGCCCTGCTCCCACTGTTAGCAATCCTGCAAGAAGACCAAGCTACACAATGTCACATAAATGTATAAGGCCTATGTCAGTCCCATGCAGGCTCCCTGATTGCCAGTTCAGACTCTGTGTGCTCCTATGAGCCCAGGTTAGTTGATTCTGTTGGCTTTCTTGTGATATTCTTGACCCCTCTGGCTCCTACAGTCCTTCCTCCCTTTCTTCAGCAGTATTCTCTAGGCTCAGCCTAATGTTTGGCTGTGGGTCTGCATCTGTTTCCATCAGTTACTGGATGAATTCTCTCTGATGACAACTGGGATAGGCACCAATCTGTGAGTATAGCAGAATATTGTCAGGCATCATTATACTGACATTTTTTTCTCCAGTCTCCAGTCTGTTCCAGCTTTGACCTGGAAATACCACCCCCTTTGAGGCTTTGGTAACTGTCAAGGACCACTAAAGACCCGAGATCCAGATAGGGGAGCTCTCTTGAGTCCTGGACCCTGGACACTGGAGGTAGACTGAGCAAGTTCTCCAGAGAACACTGCTGTAATGCGCTTCACCTTTCCCAGACCCTGTTACCTATCCCTTCACTTGTGAGTTACCCCACAAAATAAACCTCCCTTTTAACTATGTGGAGTGGCCTTAATAATTTCACCAATACCAGTCTGTTTGGTTCTATCCTAGGTCTCTGGGCCATCTAGCCTGGTATTTGAGGCAATGTCAGGGGTGGGCTCACTCTCACGGCATGGGTCTCAGGCTGGACTAGTCATTGGTTGGCTACTCCCACATCTCTGTGACACCCTTACCCCAGCACATCCCATAGGCAGATTGGACTGTAGGGGAAAGGTTATATGGCTGGGTTGGTATCTTAGTCCTCCAATGGATGTCTTGCCTGGTCACAGGAGATAGCCAGTTCAGTCTACATATGCACTATTGCTGGGAGTCTTAGCTGGGGTCACCCTTGTAGATCCCTGGAAGTTTCTCTTGCACTGGCTTTCTATCTGACCCTTAATGATCCCCCCTTTCCAGTTGTCTCTTTCAGTACTCTCTCCCTCAATCCCCCCAACCTGATCCCTCATATTCCCTTCCCCACCAGCCCCCAGTCCACCCATGAAATCTCTTCTATTTTCCCTTTCCCAGGGAGAACCGAGAATCCCCACTTGAGCCCTCCTTGTGACCTAGCCTCTTGGGTGTGTGGGTTGTAGCATGGTTATCCTTTACTTTATGGCTAATATCCACTTATAAGTGAGTATATACCATGTTTATCTTTATGGGTCTGGGTTACCTCACTAAGGGTGATTATTTCTAGTTCCATCTATTCACCTTCAAATTTCGTGATGTCATTGTTTTTAACAGCTAAATAATACTACACAGTGTAAACATACCACATTTTCTTTATCTATTCTTCAGTTGAGGGACATCTATGTTGTTTCCAGGTTCTGGCTATCATGAATAAATAATGCTGCTGTGTCCTTGTGGTATGATTGAGCATCCTTTGGTTATATGCCCAAGAGTGGTGTGGCTGGGTCTTGAGGTAGGTCAATTTCCAGTTTTCTGAGAAGTCATCATATTGATTTCCAAAGAGGCCGTACAAGTTTCCACTCCCACCAGCAATGGAGGAGCATTCCTCTTGCTCAACATATTCTCTAGTGCAAGCTGTCACTTGTGTTTTTGATCTTAGCAGGTTTAAGATCTGACAGGTTTAAGATGAACTCTCAGAGTCATTTGATTTGTATTTTCCTGATGTTGAACACTTCTTCTGTTGAGAATTCTGTTTAGATCTATATTCTATTTTTAAATGGGATTATTTCTATTTGATATCTAGTTTCTTGAGTTCTTTATATATTTGTAAAAATATATTTTATGTATTTTGAGTTCTTTATATATTTGTTTTATATATATCAGCCCTCTGTCTGATGTGGGAATGGTGAAGATCTTTCCCCATTCTGTAGGCTGCCATTTTGTCCTGTTGATGGTGAGCTTTGCTTTACAGAAGCTTTTCAGTTTTATGAGGTCCTATTTATTAATTGTTGATCTTAGTGTCTGTGCTATTGGTGCTCTATTCAGGAAGTTGTCTCCTGTGCTGATATGTTCAGGGTATTCCCCACTTTCTCTTCTATCAGGTTCAGTGTATCTGGATTTATGTTGAGGTCTTTGATCCACTTGGACTTGTGTTTTGTGCAGAGTGATAGACATGAATCTATTTGCATTCTTCTACATGCCTGTTGTTTTCTTTCTGGCACAGTGGCTGCACCTGAAACTACTGCTGTTTTAGCCAGTAATTGCAGCTCTGCACTTACTGGTCCTCTTTTCTCGTATCAGCCTAGCAGGACTTTTACTTCCAGTCAGGTCTGCCCCCTGCCCCTGCCACCAAATGTACTTTTAACTAAATTTGTATTGTTCTATTTATCAATAAGACTCAGGAGTCAGAGGCTGGGGTGGAAACACGCTAGCTCAGAGAAGTTGAGGAGTAACTAGCAGATCTTCCCTCTCCACCAGTGTCTCAGGAAGAGAGTATCCTTCCGTTCCACCAAACCAAAAAAAAAAAAAAAAAAAAAGACCACCACACTCAAGGTCCCTCCCTACTTCTTTCCGTGTGTCTCTTTGTCTTCCAGATGCCCCCTGACTCTCTATGACTGTTTTCCTATCAACTAGTTATTAGCTCTGCCTCCTGACCAAAGGTTGATTTTTATTTAATTAACACAAATGCAAACTCAGGATTCACAGTGTGATCAAATATCCCAGATCACATACCGACATCCAATTATACCAGCACCATTTGTTCTTTTTTCCAGTGTATAATTTTGGCTTCTTTGCAAAAAATCAGGCATCCATAGGTATGTGGATTTATGTCTGGGTCTTCAATTCCTTTTATCCACCTGTCTGTTTTTGTGCTAATAGCTTGCATATAGTTTTATCACTATAACTCTGTAGTAGAGCTTGAAATCAGGGTACTTCCAGAAGTTCTTTTATTGTACAGGATTGTTTTAGCTATCTTGGGTTTTTTCGTTTTTCCATATGAAGTCAAATATTGATCTTTCAAGGCCTGTAAAGAATTGTGTTGTGATTTTGATGGGGATTGCATTGCATCTGTAGATTGCTTTTGGTAAGATTGCCATTTTTACTATGTTAATCCTACCAAGCCATGAGCTTGGGAGATCTTTCCATCTTCTAATATCCTCTCTAATTTCTTTCTTCAAAGACTTGAAGTTCTTGTCATACAGATCTCTCACTTGTTTGGTTAGAGTTACCCCAAGATATTTATATTATTTGTGGCTATCATGAAGGGTGTTGTTTTCCTCATTTCTTTTTCTGTTAGTTTATCATTTCTATATAGAAGGGCTACTGATTTTGTTTGAGTTAACCTTGTATCCAAGACACTTCACTAAAGGTATTTATCAGCTGTAGGAGTTCCCTGGTAGAGTTTTTGTGGTCACTTACGTATACTATCATATCATCTGCAAATAATGATATTTTGACTTCTTCCTTTCCAATTTGTATCCCCTTGATCTTCTTTAGTTGTCTTATTGCTATAGTTAGAACTTCAAGTATTATATTGAATAGATATGGAGAGATCAGACAGCCTTGTTTTGTTGAATCGCTTTGAGTTTCTCTCCACTTAATTTGATGTTGGCTGTTGGCATGCTGTATATTGCTTTTATTATGTTTAGGTATGCCCCTCTATCCCTGATCTCTCCAAGACTTTTATCTCAAAGGGGTGTTGGATTTTGTCAAAGGCTTTTTCAGCATCTGATGAGATGATCATGTGGATTTTTTTCTTTCAGTTTATTTATACGGTGGATTACATTGATAGGTTTTCATATGTTGAACCATCCCTGCATCTCTGAGATGAAGTTTACTTGGTTACAGTGGATGATCTTTTTGATGTGTCCTTGGATTCGGTTTGCCAGTATTTTACGAGTATTTTTGCATCAATGTTCATGAGGGAAATTAGTGTGTAATTCTCTTTCTTTGTTGAGTCTTTGTATGGTATGAGCATATTGTGGCCTAGTTAAAAAAAATTGACAATGTTCCTTCTGCTTCAATTTTATGGAATAATTTGAGGAATGTTGGTATTAGCTTTTCTTTGAAAGTCTGTTAGAATTCTGCATTAAAACCACCTGGCCTTTGGCTTTTGTTATTATTGTTGGGAGATTTTAATGACTGCTTCTATTTCCTTATGGGTTATAGGTCTATTTAAATTGTTTATCTGATCTTGATTTAATTTTGGTATGTGGTATCTATCAAAAAATTTGCCCATTTCTTTTAGATTTTCCAGTTTTGTGGAATAAAGCTTTTTGAAGTATGATGTAATGATTCTCTGGATTTCCTCAGTGTCTGTTGTTATGTCCTCCTTTTAATTTCTGATTCTGTTCATTTGGGTATTCTCTTTCTGCCTTTTAGTTAGTTTGGATAAGGTTTTGTCTATCTTGTTGATTTCCATAAAGAATCAATGAGTTGATTCTTTGTATTGCTCTCTTTGTTTCTATTTTATTGGTTTCAGCCCCGAGTTTGATTATTTCTTGCTGTCTACTCCTCTTGGGTGTGTTTGCCTCTTTTTGTTCTGGAGCTTTAGTGTCATGTTAAGTGGTAGTATGAAATTTCTCCAAATTCTTTATGCAGGTCCTTAGTGCTGTGAACTTGCCTCTTAGCCCCACTTTCATCGTGTCCCATAAGTTTGGGTGCATTGTGCACTCATTTTCATTGAATTCTAGGAAGTCTTAAATTTCTTTCTTTATTTCTTCCTTGATCCAGTGGTAATTAAGTAGAGAGTTGTTCAGTTTCCATGGGTTTGTAGGCTTTCTCTAGTTTGTGCTGTTTTTGAACTCCAGCTTTAATCCATAGTGATCTGATAAGATTCAAGGGGTTATTTCAATTTTTTTGGTATCTGTTGAGACTTGTTTTGTGACTGAATATATGGTCAATTTCAGAGAGGATTCCATGAGGTGCTGAGAAGAAGGTATATTCTTTTGTGTTTGAGTGAAATGTTCTGTAGATATCTGTTAGGTACATTTGATTCATAATGTCTGTTAGCTCTGTTATTTCTTTGTTTAGATTCTGTCTGGATGAACTGTCCATTGGTAAGTGTTGGGTGTTGAAGTCTCCCACAATTAATGTGTGGGTTCTGATGTTTAATTGAAATTTTAGTAATGTTTCTTTCACAAATGTGGGTGCCCTTGTATTTGGGGAATAGATGTTCAGAATTGAGACATTATCTTGGTGGATTTTTTCTTTGACAACTATGAAATGCCCTTCTACATCTCTTTTGATTAATTATGTTTTGAAGTCTATTTTGTTAGAAATTAGGATAACTACACTAGCTTGCTTGTTAGGTCCATTTGATTGGAAAATCTTTTTCGAATTCTTTACTCTGAGGCAATGGCTTTCTTTAGTGTTGAGGTGTATTTCTTTTCTTTTCTTTTCTTTTTTTGGTTTTTTTGGGAACATGGTTTCTTTGTGTAGCTTTGCGCCTTTCCTGGAACTGGCTTTGGAGACCAGGCTAGCCTTGAACTCATAGAGATCCACCTGGTTCTGTCTCCCAAGTGCTGGGATTACAGTGTGCGCCACCACCGCCCGGTGAGGTATATTTCTTATATGCAACAGGAAGATAGATACTGTTTTCGTATCCATTTTGTTAGCCTCTGTCTTTGTATTGGCAAATTGAGTAAATTAATATTGAGAGACATTAATGACTAGTGATTGTTAATTCATGTTTTGTTATTGTTATTGTTGGTGGTGTTTGTGTGCGTGCGTGCGCATGTGCGTGTGCGTGTGTATGTGTGTGTGTATGTGTGTGTGTGTGTTTCCCTTTTTGGGTTTTGCTGGTGTGAGATTATCTTTGGACTTTGTTTATGTGAATGTAGCTAACTTCCTTGGGTTGGAGTTTTCCTTCTAGTACCTTCTGTAGGACTGGATTTGTGAATAGATATTATCTGAAAAAAAAATTTTTTTTTTGAGACAGGGTTTCTCTGTGTAGCTTTGATGCCTTTCCTGGAACTCAATCTGTAGCCCAGGCTGGCCTCAAACTCACAGAAATCCACCTGTCTTTGCTTCCCGAGTGCTGGAATCAAAGGCTTGCACCACCACCACCCAGCTGATATTATTTAAATTTAACTTTGGCCTTTTCCCCTTGCAGCTTTTAATATTCTTTCTTTGTTCTGTATGTTCAGTGTTTTGATTATGTGGCACAGGGATTTCCTTTCCTATCCATTCTATTTGGTGTTCTATAAGTTTCTTGTACATTTATAGGCATGCCCTTCTTTAGGTTAGGAAAATTTTCTTCTGTGATTTTGTTAAATATGTTTTCTGGCTTTTTTGAGCTGGGAATTTTCTCCTCCTTCTAGTCTGAGGTTTGGTCTTTTTATAGTGTCTCAGATTTCCTGGATGTTTTGTGTTAGGAATTTTTTAGATTTAACATTTTCTTTGACTGATGAATCTCATGTCTTCTATTGTATCTCCAATACCTGAGAGTCTCTCTTCCATCTCTTGTATTCTGTTGGTGATGCTTGTGTCTACAGTTCCTGTCTGCTTACCCAGATTTCACATATCCAGAATTCCATCACTGTGTGGTTTCCTTATTGCTTTGATTTTTGTTTTCAGGTCTTGAACAGTTTCTTTCACCTGTCTGATTTTTCTCGATGTTTTTTGGTATTCTTTAAGGGATTAACTAATTTCCTCTAATTTTTTGGTTGTCTTTTCCTCAATTTCTTGTTTTAAATTTCCTCTTTAAAGTCCTCTATCATCTTCATAAAATTATTTTAAAGGTTGTTCTCTTGTGCTTCAGCTGCCTTGGAATATTCAGGTCTTGCTGTTGTAGGATAGCTGGTGTCTGGTGATCTCATATTGCCCTTGCTGTTGATTGCATTCTTACACTGGTGTTTAGGCATCTTATTTTGGAATGATTATAATAGCTTTTTATTAACAATTAGAGTAACACATTTTCACAGTGTACAGAAAGATTATTCAACAGCACCAACCAATATCTGATTTGACTTAAGGCCCACTCCAGGAGTTGGAACCTATGCCCAATGCTGCTTGGTTAACAAAGATAGCTCAGGGACCTAGGGCAAAACAAAATACTATTGTCTACTAAAGGAACTTAACAATAAAATGACTCCTGATGACTTTCTGCTATACTCATAGATCAGTGCTTTGCTCTGCCATCATCAGAGAAAGCTTCCTTCTGCAGCAGTTAAGAACAAATACAGAGACCCACAGCTGGACAATATGCAAAGAGAAACCTTGGAATACTCAACCCTAAATGGAATATCTCCATCATATCCCTCACTTCACGGCTCAGAGAACCTCATGGAAGAGAAGGCAGAAAGAGTATAAGAGCCAGAGGGGATGGAGGACATCAAGGAAACAAAGCCCTCTCAGTACAACAGGATCAACACATGAGTGAAGTGAGGCATTGGGACAGCATGCACAGGGCCTGCACAGGTCCGCCCCAGATGGGGTCCTAGAGCTGAAAGGAGAAGTGGACACACACCCCCATCCCTAACCCAGAAATCACCTCCAATTGACAGCTACTTGCAAATGAAAGTTTAGTTTTCTCCAAGGGAGTCTCAATGGGGAAACAAACTACTCTAAAGGGTAGACCACGTGCCCAGCAATTGATGGCCAGTAGAAAATGAACTCATTGTCATATTGGAGGCTCTTTATCTCATAATGTCATGTCAGGGCCTTAAAATTTTTTTCTATCCTTTTAATTTTTATTTTTTTTATCTTATATGTCCTTTGCTTCTTGTACAAATGAGTGAGCCTCTTTGTATCTGTTTCTTTGTCCTTTCCCTTCTGTTTTTTTTTTTGTCCTAGTCTATGTGTTTATTTTTGCTTTATCTTATTATATTTTATTTATTTACTTTTGGCTTTGTGGGACAGAGTTTCTTTGTGTAATCCTGGCTGTCCTGGAACTTCCTCTGTAGACCAGGTTGACCTTGAACTCAGAGATCAACCTGCCTCTGCCTCCTGAGTGCTAGGATTAAAGGTAAGTGCCACCACTGTCCAGCTTATTTGATTTTATTATTATCCCTTAGAAGCCCATTTGTTTTCTAATGAGAGACAGAAAAGGGGCAGATTAGTAAGGTACAAATGATCTGATAGGCAAAAAGGGAAAAAACAGGGTAGGGTGTCTAATTAGGGATGGTTAGGGAAAGATGTAAATAAAGAAAAAGGAGAGAAGAAGGTAAAATAACAATAAGGATGTCTGGAAAAGTTATTAGAAATCATACTATTTATCTACTTAAAAATATCTATGATACATTTAAGTTACTATATAAATATACAAGTATAGTTTAAATGAAAATTTCCCATCTAGGCTGACAACGTTGCCTTCAAGAGTCAAAGACCATATAAAAGCCCCAACACCAACCATGAGAAGTTCTTTTGAGTTGTTGGTCAGGGTTGTCCAAGAGACCCCTAAACCAGGATATTGCTGTCGCCCTTGGTTGTCCCACTTAGGTGGAAGGTAAGTCCCTAGTGCTGGAGACATCATACACTTCAGACACAGGACCTAAAGGCCCCTGAGCCAGAACTGACCTGAAGTCTTCCTCCTTGAGGACTAGCTTTCATGGTACCAGAAAGGTCATGCAAACTTCCAAAGGAGGGAAGCAACCAACAGTCCTACCTATCATACCCTACCAGCTTCGATGCCTATGAACCACAGCAATAACCATGATGGTACAATAACTCGAAAGGTAAAATGATGGCACACATACCTCAGTGTTAACCAACAGCTCTCTTGTTGGACTTAAGACCAGCTGAAAAAGAGAGAAATCTACTCAACTGCCCAGGGCTAGTGGAATCATGGATCATGGAGGAGAAGACACAAGTTCTATTTTACCAAACCAGCATAACCGCTTAACTACATCCTGAATATTTGCTCTTATCCCCACAGGTGAGTATAGTCCTTACCCTACATCAAGGAAACTTCTCTTTGCAGCAGATGGAGACCACTGCAGCAAACCACAATCAATAAAAATGCAGAGCTGTGGAGCCCAGTCCAAACTGATATGTCTACAATAGAACTCCTGCACCTAAGGCTTGGGGGCCATTGTGAAAGAGGGAGGCAGAAAGATTGTTAGTGCCAGAGGAACGGTGAGCTTGCTGTGAGATTGTGTCTCATAGTAATGTCAGAAGCTACACCTATAAATCTCACCAAAACGATGGCCTGTACATGAGCGGAACAAGGACGATGGGAGATATACTAATGTGGAAGGGGGAAATCCATGAGGACCCGGCTGTACAGTGAGAATTACAGGCAACTGAAGAAGGCCGAAATAGGGAAAAACAGTCTTCCCCAGGGAGGAGCGTGTCAGTTGGTTATCAAATACCAAATGGCCAGGCCTGAAAACACATATGAAAACACATACACATACAAGTAACATCATATGGACTAAGCAGCCTGTATCTATACAACATACTCATATGTATAAAATTTAAGAGAAAAAAAGGAAAAAATAAAGGGAAGAAGGGGGAAAATCTCGTCATGGAAGCTGCAGTGTGACACCGTGAGTCATGCAGTAAACCCTTTACATTTTTACATACAGGCATTTTATCGGGGACTATGGGGGTCCAGCCCCTTGATAGTCCCCTCCCAGGGTCCTGGAAGAATCTACAACCAGCTAATAATTAATTTTTGATGAAAAGAAATGAATCTATGTCCACAAAACTCCTTAGTTCATACACTTTGTTATTCTGTGAGTTCTCTCTCTACACTGCTCTCTATTCTATTCTGCTCTCATGTCCTTTCTTGCCTGATTTCTCTCTATATTTATCTACTGTCCCCTCTAGGTTCTATCTAATTCCTTCGTCTTGTTCTGCCCCTTCTAGGTTCTTATCCATCTAGTCCTTTCCCCTATCAGCTCCTCTCCATCTCCTTCTCTCTCATCTGTTTCTTCCTCATCTTGTTCTTCCCCATCTGGCTCTTCCTCATCTTCCATCTCTTTCCTCTAGTACTTTCTTCTAGCCCTTCAATCTAGTTCTTCCCCATCTCAGTTTGTTCCTCTCAAGTTCTTATCTGTCTAGTTCTTCCATTCTCTTTTCTCCTCTCCCCCCATGTCCTGGAAGTCCCGGTATAAAAAAGGAAGGGTCCGAGCTAAATTGTGTAAAGCCATTATTTAATGTCCACCTGACCTAGGCGGTGTCCGCTTCTGGAATTTACCTTAAGTCAGGAGACTTGTATGTGGGCTGCTATCACTGTTGGTCCTTGAAAGTTGGGTGCCCACCTGGGCGGTGTTTCCTGTCTGTAGTCCTTGAAAGTGGCTAAGGGAGATATCTGATTCCAGAGAAAGCCTTTCCTGAGGCTGTTCTCCAAATACCTGGAATGTGTATGTCCAGAGAGTGATCAGTCCACACTGTTAGCCCTTCTTAGGGAAAAGTCAATTGGGAAAACTATGAAGGCACACATGATTTTCATAACAGAAGACAGCTGATATATAACACCAAAAACCCCTTGGGATTTGACTTCCTCTGGAGGAAGTCCCTGATTCCTCCAGGTAGTGACTTTGCCATAACCAGCTGAGTTCTTATGATATATTCCTGTGGCCTGCAGCAGCATTTATAGCAAGGAATCATTGATCTGGTTTGAGGCCCCTGTTCTCTCCTGCACCATTGACGCTGGGCCATCACTGGGACTCTTCCTGCCCTGTGTCTTGGAGATCCTGCAGCCCTGCCTGGGTCCATAGGACTAACATTCCCTTACCCCACCCACCTCCCCACCCCCCACCTCCGGCAGATCACAGTTGGGGTGGATGCTGGGGTGGGCAACACTGGGTAGTTGCAGGGTTGTTCAGCCTGCCAGCTCTCCCCTGTCTTCACCACCAGGGTGAGCTCTCCAGCATTGCCCTGGCTAGTTTGCCCCCTGCAGCAATGAGCATGGGGCAGGGCCTGTTCTCCCACCTTCACATCCTCAGTGTTGGTTCTTCCACAACTATACTTTCAGTGCCAGCTCTACTGTGTTGTTCAGGGGAAATGTAGGGGCCACTCTCCTGAGTGCTGCAGTTGATGAGGGGCAGGAGCAGCTCTCCTGCTCTTATGACCTCAGGGCCAGCTCTCCCACCTGCTTCAGGCATTGATGGGGGGAGGCATCTCTCTTCCACCGCAGCAACTATTATAAAGGAAACCATTTGATTGAGGTGGCAGCTTACAGTTTCAGAGGTTCATCGTAGAAAGCATGGTGGCTGTGAGTACGGCGGCCAGTAGCAGACATGGTGCTGGAGAGGTAGCCAAGAGTCCTACATCTTTGCAGGCAACAAGAAGTCAACTGTCTCATTGGGAACAGCTTGAGCATATATGAGACTTCAAAGCCCACCTCCACAGTGACACACTTTCTCTAAAAAGGCCACACCTACTCCAAGGCCACAATTCCTCATAGTGCCATTCCCTATGAGCTTATGGGGGCCAATTACATTTAAACTACTATAATTATAGTTTCAAAAAGAAAAAAAAAAGCAAAGGAGAGGATGGAGCTTTTCAACCCAAACATGGTATGTCGAGCATGGTACTATGGTCAATTGATATACTAAACTTCATTTTCTAAGCCATAGGTCGGCAGAGATCTCAAAGATAATAGACAAGATCCTTCAATCTCATTTAGGATGAGAGGGAGATTCAGACCTGGCAGTGACCAACTCAGAGTTATACAATGGCTCAGTGGAGGGCGAAGCCAGGCCTGGAGGCAGAGCTCTGATCTTCTATGAGCAAGTGCCTGCTTCAGGTACAATCACGACAGCTTTTTAAAAACGGTAATTTTTATATACTATAAAGGTAAGGTATTGAAATACTTTAAAATTTGTTCTTTGAGAATTTCATATGTGTGTACAACATATTCTGAGCATACCTACCCCGCTATCCCCTTGAACTCCTTCTAGAGCCCGACCACCATGTCCTCTTTCCAACTTCAAATCTTCATTATTTCAACAAACTGAATCCGATTAGCACTGCTCCTCTGTGCATGGACCCTTTTTTAAAATGCCACATTACTTAATCTCCTCATCTATTTTCTTTAGAGAAAAAGGTATCAAATCTAAGAGAAAATAAGCCTTTTGACCAAAGATTTCTGATTGGTTTCCTATTAGAACAATTGCAAAAGGCAAGAATCTGATCACTTGGAACTGGGGAGATAGCTCTGTTGGTCAAGTCTGGGTGCACAATCATGAGGACCTGAGTTCGTATTCCAAATCTTAGTGCTGGGAGGGCAGAGATGGGTAGACATTTGGAATTCACTGGACAGCCAGTCTAGCAAGCTGGTGAGGTTTGGATTTAGTGAGGGACCCTGCTTCAAAACAAAAAAACAAAAACAAAACAAAACAGTGGAGAGTGATAGAAGATATCTGATGACGACCTTTGGCCTTCACAAGCAGGAATACACATGTACACACACACACACACACATACACACACACACATAGACACTATGACCCCTGTATCTAAGCATGTCCTGCACACCGCATCCCTTTCGTTTTACCCTGTGATGTGCTTGTCATCTTTTTCTAATAACCAAAAGTACTTGGGGCTGGATAAGAACCTGCCCCCAGGTTAATGCTTGTCATTCAAACTTTCATCCATCCATCCATCCATCCATCCATCCATCTATCCATCCATCCATCCATTCTCCTCTGTGTGAAGCATTGAATTATGTCTTAACGAGATTTAAAAGGTGGGGTGTGCGCAAGAAATAACCTGCCCTTCTGATATTCAGTATCAGAGGATAATTTAGGATTTGCTCATTTACAGATACAGTAGAAGATAGAATGTGGTAACACAAGAAGTCGAAAGTGCTACAGGGATGCCAGTATTAGGGAACGTAGAAACGTTTTATATAATTTAGAAGGTTTAAGAGCTCTGGGAAGGAAATATATTAGAAAGATTATGGGTCATTTTTCTCTTTGACACTTACATGATTTTTCTACATGGAGAAAAGCTGTAATGGTTTGTCAAATAATAATTTGATGTAAAATGTGTATGTATAATGTGGAATGACTAAAACAAACTAAATAGCATATTCGTCACCAAAAGTACTTACCATTTTCTGTGGTTAGGACAACTGAATTTTACTCAGTTAGCAATTTTGAATATAAATCACAGTGTTGTTAACTAATGCCACACCCTGTATAATTAATCTTGAGACTTGTTTCTGTTTCTTTGGGATAACTGACACCCTGTACCTTTTGACCAGCATCTTTCCATCCCTCTGAACCTGTGGTAACCACCATCCTACCTTCTCCTGTGAGTTTGCTTTTTCAGATTCCACACGTAAGTGAAGAAGTGTGATACTTGTACACATGTGGTACTTGTACATGTGTGGTACTTATACACTTGTGGTACTTACACACATGTGGCATTTATACACATGTGGTACTTATACATGTGTGGTACTTATAGCTGGTGTTCTGGATTATGGTGTTTTCTCCATGTTTCACCTGTGTTGCAAATAACAAAACTACTGGTGGAAAAAATTTCCTCTTCTGCAGCAACCATTAACTCCCAGCATTCCTCAGGGAGAGGTGAGCCTTAGGAGCCCACCTACATCTGATGGAAGGTTGATGGGACCCACCTTGTCAGGTAACTTCAGCTGCTGAGTTCATAATGCAAAAGCCACATCATGTCCTGCAGACAGCAGTGTTTCAGGGCATCCTTCCCAAACTCTGACTTTGACATTTTCCTTCCCTGCTCCTGAGTCTTGGAGGGTGTGATATAGATGTCCCATGTAGGGCTGAGTGCTCAGGAGTAACTCGTTCTTAGCACATTGTGATTTGCTGCCACATGCTTTTTATTTATTTTTTAATTATAAATGCCATCTCGCTATGGCTCTAACTTTTATTTCTCTAATAATTAAGTGATATTGAGAAGTTTTTCATAAAAATCAACCATTCATAGTCTTCCATTGAGCAATGTCTACTCAAGGGTTTTGCTCATTTAAAAAAAACCTCAGTTATTTATATTTTTACTATTGAGTAATTACAGTTCTGCATCCATTTTAGACATTGACCCTTTAGCAGCCGTATGACTCAAAGATCTCTTCTCCATCTGCAGGGTGACTCCCCTGTGCCCTTTCCTCTGTCACACAGGGGCTCCTGTGTGTTGTGAACCCGTGTCTGTTTTCCTTCTGTTGCCTGAGCTTTGGGGCTCAACTTAAAAAAGTTTTGCTCGGATTAATGTTGGAAAGTTCCTTCTGTTTTCCTCTAGTAATGTTATAGTTTCACATCTCATATTTGAACTTAAAATCAATTTTGTATTAATTTGTTACTGTTATTGTCTTGAGAAAGTCTTTGTGTGAAGTTGGCTGGCTGTTCTGGAATTCAACAGATCTGCCTGCCTCTATGTCTCAAATGCTAGAGTCAAAGGCATGCACCACTGTACCTGGCTTCAATTTTGTATTACTTTTTCATACAGCATAAGATTGAGGCCCAATTTCATTCATTTCCATCTATCTGGTTTTCCTTATTCTCTTTATTTTAGAGGGCATCTGTTTTCCTGTTATATCACAGACCACAAATATGAGGGTTTATTTCTTGGAGCTCTACTGTGTTACACTAGCCATCATATATATTTTTGTGTCATTACCATACTATTTTAGGTATGATAGCTTCATAGCATAGTTTGAAATCAGGAACAGATGACCCTGACTCTGTTCTTTTTGCTCTAGAGTGCCTTAGCTATTGACTTTGTCTTGTGGTTTCCAAATGAAGTTTAGGATCATCTTTTCTATTTCTGTGAAAAACGTTATTGGAATTTTGATGGGGTTTGCATTTAATCTGTAGACTGTTTCAGGTGGCATGAATTTCTTAATAGTTCCAGTTATGAACATGGGTTATCTTTCCATTTATTTGGTCTTCATTTATTTCTAGCAGCAAAATTTATAGTTTTCAGGCCTGTCGTTGATGGAGCATGCCTTTAATCCCAGCACTCAGGAGCCAGAGGCAGGCGGATCTCTGTGAGTTCGAGGCCAGCCTGGGCTACAGAGTGAGTTCCAGGAAAGGCGAAAAGCTACACAGAGAAACCCTGTCTCAAAAATATATATAGTTTTCAGCGGATAAGTATTTTTTATCTCTTCAGTCAAATTTATCTCTAAATATTTTAAAATTTTATTTTATTTATTTAATTAATTAAGTGTTTTTTTCAAGACAAGTTTTCTCTATGTAATAGCTCTGGCTGTCCTGGAACTCGCTTTGTAGACCAGGCTGGTCTTGAACTCACAGAAATCCGTCTGCCTCTGCCTCTGCCTCTCAAGTGAGTGCTGAGATTAAAGGCGTGCGCCACCACTGCGCAGCATCTCTAAGTATTTTTAATAGCTATTGTAAATGAGATGAGTTTTCTTAATTTCTTTTTTTAATTCTTTGGTAATTTCACACATATGTAATGTATTTTGGTGCATTTTAATTTCCTATTATCCTTTCTCAGTACCTTCTATGATGTTCCCCGAGTCTTAGGGGGATTCTTTGTGTGCATTATCTTGTTTAATTTTCAAACTATCTTTAAACACAGCTTCTTCCTTATTTAAACTACAGTGAAATAACATTCAATATAGCTCTATCTCTGAGCCCCTAGTGAACACAATCTCTCTCTCTCTCTTACACACACACACACACACACACACACACACACACGCACACACCGAGAGAGAGAGAGAGAGAGATCAAATTGTCCAGCTAAAGTTACTGTTTGAGGGCAGCCCACCCCACTGCTCTCCTGTAGTTTTCATGGTCAAGCTCCTTCCAAGGTCCCTGTGCCAGAAGTTTGGTCCCCAGTGTGGTCCAACTGGGAGGTGGTAGAACCTCACTCTTCCTCTGCTTCGTATTCCTCCATTTCTTTCCATCTCTGCCTCCCCCACGTCTGCCTCCCTTTCCACTCTTTCTTTACAGTCTGTTCTTCTCCTCTTCTCTTCCTCCTCTTTCTTCTCCCCTCCCTTTCTTCTCTATTCTTCTTGTTTCCCTCTTCCTCCCCTCCTTCCTCATTCCACGTTCTCCTTTTCTTCCTCCTTCTCCTCTTCTTCCCAGTCAATGAGATGAGCAGTTTGCTCTGCTATGTGCTTTTTTTCACTCTTCACAGTGGAGGTTGGGCTTTTGTATCAGCAAACACATCCCTCATGAGGTCAGTGGGTCAATCAAGTCCGTTCCAGAACCTCACCTGTGCGCCCTTTCTCTTGGATAGGAATTTATACACACACACACACACACACACACACACACACACACACACAAATTATTTCTTATAAACTGGTAATAGTTACTATGACACTTCCATAAATTCTTATGAGAACATTTTAGAAACTAATCCAGTATGTGGACGGGGCCAGTGAGAAATACAGCTGCAGGTGCAGCTAGCGTGGGGGCGGTCTTGGGAGGAAGTCCCTTACGCATAGTTCTGATTGGAATTCCTGACAGTTGTATCAGGAGAGCTGGAGTGGTCGTGGGCTCAGGAGAAACCACAAATTCAGTGCCGGAAGCACATGAGTGAGAAATCCACCATTTTTACCTCCCAAAGGTTTTATCCTATTTGTTTTCTTCAAGGTTAGCACTGAGTTTGTTTGTTTGGCCCAGTTTATTTTTATTTTATTTGCACATTTTTCTTGTTTCTTGAGACAGGGTCTTCCTATGTAGCTCACTGTGACTTCAAACCCATGATTTGTCTATCTCAGCCTCTCAAGCACAGAGATTACAGGGTGGATCATCACACCCGGGTAAGAGGAACAGGTTTGGTTATTATATTTAAGCCGGTGATCCACATTTTCTTTTTGTGCAATGTGTGAGGTTTATTCTGAGGCTCATGTTTTAAATTTTTAAAATTTAATTTCTCTGTGTGTGTGTGTGTGTGTGTGTGTGTGTGTGTGTGTGTGTGTGGTGTGTATAGGTGCATATGCTACAGCATACAAATAGAGGCCAGAGGACAACTTTTGGGAATCGGTGTTCTCTTTCCTCCATGGGTTTTGGGGACCAACCTCAGGTCTTTAGGTTTATACAACAATCAGTTTTGCCCACTGAACCATTGCCCCAACCCATGAGGCTCATTTTTTTTTTTTTTTTGTCTGTGTAAATCTCATTGCTCCAGCACCTCTTTTCTCAAATAAGTTGCTTTTGTGCCTTTCCCCATCCCCAGCCTCCCAGACATGCTCCTGTGGACTTGGTTCTAGGTTGTCAGTGTGAAACATGGTTCTGTTTCCTTGACTGGTGTGTCTGTTAACCCCATCAGTGCCATGGTATCTTTAATACTGTCGACACGCAAGCTTTAATAGTTGTTAGCACGGCTCCCACTTTCTTCCTCTTTTATAAATTGATTCTTTGAAAATTTCACATTATGTACTCCAACCCTGCTCATCTCTGAGTCCCTCAATATCTGCCCCTCACTCTTGCAGTTCCCCACAAAGGAAAGCTAAAATAGAATAAAAATAAACAATAAAACACAAAGGGGAAAATACTTTGACCCTCGTCTTTCCGGCCTCTCCATCTCCTCTTCACTCATCTTAGTGGCATTGGGAGCTGCTGTGTATCATGCAGTAGACCCTTTTGTCCAAACAGCTTTACTTGCAAATGTTCATTGTGTAATGAGTTGTTGGTCAGATTCAAAGCCTCTGGCTTTGGTACACGATCAAAACTGGACCTCCACCGATTTTGCTCTCTGATATCCTGCTATTGCCCCAAGTCATGGAAATCCTGCAGCTATGGTCCTGCAGGACCAGTTCCTTCAAATACTCCAGCAGATCATAAATGGGGTAGATGTTGGGGTGTGTCAGCTCCAAACCTTGGATGTGTGCTTGGGTGGCAGCTAGAACATTTTATTCTTTTAAAAATTATCTTAGCTATCCTGGGCCCTTTACCTTTCCATTAATTAGAACAAATTTGTCGATGTTTTGCTGAGAATAACCCTAGAAGATTTGTATTTAGTTGGGTTAGAATAGATCTGTGATAGTAATGTTCGGAAAAAAGTCCCCCTGCCCCCCAGTGACTCTGAGGTGAAGCCAGCACTGTGTTTAAAGCAAGTTGCTTGTGAATGTAAATGGTCCTTAGAGAATAAATAACTCAGGATAGAAGGCTGAGAAGGTGGGGGCGGGGCTGGAGAGAGGCTCAGTGGTTAAGAGCACTGGCTACCCTTCTGGAGGTCCTGAGTTCATTCCCAGCACTCACAGGGCAGTTCAAAACTGCCTGTGACTTCCAGTTCCAGGAGATCCATTGCCCTCTTCTTGCCTTTGGGGGCTCTGCACTCATGTATACATACCTCCCCCAACACAGGCATAATTAAAAATAAACTAAAATTCTTCCAAGAAAAGAAAGAAAATTGAAAGAGTATCTAAGAAAGTGGAGCACACAATGAAAGCAGTTGATTAACTAATGTGTGAATGTTTGTGTGCTTTGGTGTATGTGCAGAGAACCAGAGGACAACTTGTAAGAATTCTTTCTTTCTGTCTACCATGCGGGGCCTAGGGAATCAAACACGGGTCTCCAGGCTTGGCAGCAAGCGCCTTTAGCTGCTAAGGCATCTCACACACCTTGTGCCACTGTTTCATGCCCTTGTGAGGCAGGATAGAAATACAGGGACAGCTCAGTACGTAGGAAGGGAAAGGTGTCCCTCACCAGCTCAGAGGCAGGAATTCCAGCACAATGAACACTTGCTGTGAAGGCTGGCTGCATATAGACAATACTCCTTTTATATGGATTTTCAAATAAAACTGTTAAAATAGCAATGAATCATGCTTAAGGCCTAAGCATGTATGGCTCTTTTCCTTCCCAAGCCGTAAACCTGATCATTTCTAGGAATTTCCCAAGGACCCCCGTTTACAGTAAAAGACATATCTTCATCTCCTTGTCCTACCTTTGTGGCTCATGATTTAACAGTATCGTATTGTAATTCTATCTAAGGCTGAGCTATTCTATAATCCCATTTATCAAAAACTGGAGCAAAAAAGGAGATAAAGAGAAGAAGTTTCTTAGACAATCTTTGAAAATGTGAAGACTCCAAATTCCTATTCCAGCTAAGACACCAAGAACATCCTCTTTAGAGAAGCCACACCCACAAGCTTGGGTTGTGTTGCACTGTTTCTTTTCTTTTCTTTTTCTTTTTCTTTTTCTTTCTTTTTTTTTTTTAATGAGGCAAGCAGCTGCAAGCTGCTGCCACCGAGTGCAACACCTAATTTTTTTTTCTTTATTTATCATGTATACAGTATTTTGCCTGCATTATGTCTGTACACCAGAAGAGGGCACAAGATCTCATTACAGATGGTTGTGAGCCACTATGTGGGTGCTGGGAATTGAACTCTGGAAGAGCAGTCAGTGCTCTTAATCTCTGAGCCATCTCTCCAGTCCATGCACTCTTTCTTTGAGCATCTCTTTCTTAACTCCCTTGCTTAGATCCATGTTAAAATCTCTCCCTGATAAATTCCAAGTCTGCTTTGCATAGTTAGGTGCCCAAATTCTTTTCTGTAGTAGAGTCGAGAATCCGGTCTTTGTCGGAGGAGGGGCCTGAGCAAGCAAGCCGTGGCAGCATGGAGCTGTGTTTGTGGCCCATGCAGATGTCTGTGATAGTGAATGTCTAACTTCAGGCAAGCCATTGATGAGAATGTTTATAAGGTCAGCCCTATTGGAGGAAGATAGGAATCTCCTGAAGGTCAAGGACTTTATTTATATTATCCCATTATCTTGAGATAAATATGTTCATTCAGCACATGAGCAAAGAGATGAAGTGGGTTGGGAGTTGCACCAGTTCTGCAGCCTGCAAACAGCAAGAGTGGAGATGTCCACCACATCGTCCAAGGCCCTTCTTTCCTTTCATATATATCATGCCATGTCTCATGATGTGGACTTAGATACCTTGGTTGTGGACTTCCTGATATAACATATAGACTATATTAGCTACTTTTCCCATCATTATGATAAAATATCTAACAAAAGCAACTTAAGAGAAGCGAGATTTGTTTTGGCTTGTGATGGGGAAGGCATAGTGGCTGCAGAAATTCTGTTCATAGCAGAGGGGGCATGAAGCAGCTAGTCATATGTAGTACACAGGAAGCAGAGAGAGCATGGGCAGAAAGCAGGCTTGCTCGTCCCCTTCAATGGTCCCCAGTGACTTTTCTCTTTTAGCCATGATTCCCACCCTAGGGGTTCCACTATCACCCTAAATGACCCCACCAGCTGGGAATGAAGTGTTTAAACACATTAACCCATGGGGTACACTTCACACTTCAAATTACAACACACAGACACCACACACACACACACACACACACACACACACACACACACACACGCATGCATGTATGCACATGCACTTGATTTTCTTGCTCTTACTTGATTAGTGAGTATCTTTTTTAAAAGTCTGAATTGTGGGCCAGTAAGATGGCTCAGCAGGTAATGCTTCCTATAAACCAGATGACCTGGGTTCAATCTCAGGACCCACATGGTGGACGGGAGACCTGTTCCCACAACTTATCTTCTTTCCTCCACATGTGCACTGTAGGACATGTGTGCCTGCATACACATACATGAACTCATACACACAAGATAAATGTAATAAAAAGTGTAAAAAACTGAGTTACAAAGAACGTATAATGTTGGGTGGTGGTGGTGCACGCCATTAATCCCAGCACTCGGGAGGCAGAGCCAGGTGGATCTCTGTGAGTTTGAGGCCAGCCTGGTCTACCAAGTGAGTTCCAGGGAAGGTACAAAGCTACACAGAGAAACCCTGTCTTAAAAAACCAAAAAAAAAAAAAAAAAAAAAGAGCCTATAATTAAATCTCTTTTAGTCGTCATTTTCTTTCACCCTTGTGAGGTCATCTCTAATTATTACATCAGATTTTTTTTCTCCTGAGCACTTTCTGAGAGTCCTTCCACTGGAAGAGCCTTGCCCACTAATTGACCTCAGCTCTTCAGGGGTGATTGCTGGAATTTCATTGAGGGCTTCTTGGGGAGCTTGTGTACTTGAGAAACGTTACTGCTTTCTGTTGAGACTACATTTCCAAGCCTTCCATCTCTCCACTCACTTAACATGTATATCACAAAATGAGGGAATTAAGAACGGAAATGGCTCTGGTAATTATTTTACCTTCTTCTTCACGCTACAGTGAGTAAATTAACTCTAAGAGAGTAACTAATGTGGCCAAAAGCAGAGAGGTAGCTGTTGGAAACACCAACAGAATCAGAAGAGGGATTAATACATAAAAATTCAGAGCTAAAGTAGACGTCTGTTGTTACTGGAATCCTGCTGTTCATATTCCTGTCTTTTGATTACAGAGCCCCTTTTACTTCCCCTACTCTGCTTTCCGTCCAAAAGGATCCAATTCCATCTCCAGCCTGGCAGACGAGTACATGGTACATATTAGAGGGGTTCACTCATTCCTTGGTTCAGAGGTCAGCACATGACCCACCCAGAGCCAATGGGAGTCCATCGTAGGATTTCATTTGGAAGGACAGACTGAGTCTGGTTTTTGAGAGTCCTGCTTAGCTTAAATTGTCAACTTGACACAGTCTAGAGTCAGCTGAGAGGAACTGTCTAAGCCAGGTTGGCTTGTGGGCATGTCTGTGGGGGTTGTCTTGATTGTTAATTGATGTGGGTAGTACCCTGGACAAGTGGCCCTGGACTATGCAAGAAAGTGAGTAGAGTGTAAGGCAGTCTGTGATCCAGCTAGCAGCCAGCATCCAGGGGGCCTGGTGTACTTCTTTGGTTGTGAAGTGAGTTCCTCAGTCCATTACAGAGGTAATGCTGTGTGGAACAGCATGCAGGCCCTCCTTGAAGTTCCTGCTTGAACTTCTGCCTGCACAGACAATAACCTGTATGTATGAAATAAACACGTTTGTCCCCTAAGTTGTTATTTGTCAGAATATTTTACCATAGCAGCAGAGATCAAACAGGACAGAATGTCAGGCAACTTGTCAGCTGAAAGGGTTTAGCAGGAATCTTAGATGGTCTTATTAATAAAATCAAACCTGAGGACAGTTATTGGGGTGAATGCTGGAAGATCAGAGAAGCAAAACAAGCCACAGCCACCTCACCTTGCCTGTTCTTCAGCTGATCCTGTTTCCTCAGGCTGGAAATGTCTCAGTCCTCATCCAGAACGAATCTCAGCTGAACTGCTGCTCCAAAGCCTAAAAGCTTAACCAGCCAAAAGCTTCTAGTTTCTGGCCCTCATACCTTATATACCTTTTTGATTTCTACCATCACTTCCTGGGATTAAAGGCGTGAATCACCATGCTTGGCTGTATCCTTGAACAGATGGATTTCTGCCTCTGGAATGCTAGGATTAAAGGCATGAGTGCCACCATTTTCTAGCCTCTGTATCTAGTGGCTGTCTGTTCTCTGACCCCAGATAAATTTATTAGGGTGCACAATATTTTGGGGAACACAATACACCACAAAAGGGGGCAGATAGGAGACTGCATGGGAATGGCACCTTCACAGAGGAATTCAATATTTAAGATGGCCAGGAGACTGCATGAGAATTGCACCTTCAGAGAGGAATTCAATATTCAAGACAGCCATTGACCAATCTTCAAGGCATAGAGACTGTAGATGGAGCTGTGTCTGTTACGTAGCTCCTGGGGACTGAACTCAGGACACTGGGCTTAGGTGACAAGCACTTTTACCCGCTGAGCTGTCTTGCTAGCTCTGGTGTTAGTTATTGTCCTGATTTCTGTGACAGAACATGTGTCAGAAGCATCCTGAGGAAGGAAGGGGTTGTTCTGGCTCCAGTTTGATGTCCGTCATGGTGGGGGAGGAAGGTGTGGACTGGAGGTCATCAGTCCTACTGTACCTAACATCGGGAAGGAGAGAGAGGTGAATGCTGGTGCTCAGCTACTTTCTTCTTTTTATTCAGTCTTGGACCCCAACCCATGGGATAATGTTACCTACACTCAGGATGGACCATCCCTCCTCTAACTCTCTGGGAATGCACTCACAGACACACCAGAGGTATGTCTCTTATGTGATTCAAATCCAGCCAAGCTGACAGTGAAGATGGACCATTATAGTCACACTCACCTCCCTCACCATTATTGTTGTGTATTATTTAAGGAAATAATGTTCAAAATGGACCTGTCCTTGGGTATGAGAACCTGCCACCAAAGGCAGACTATGTCAAAAGGCCATAGACAGAGGTAGCAAATTGAATCACACAAGTTGATTTTACAAGGAACAGAACCAAATCATGGATCCCAGAGCTCCAAGGCAGGAGAAAGTGGTCTATATGCTGAGTTAGACAGATGGTGGCCAAAACCAGCTGGGATGTTTCCAGCCTTTCTAAAATCCTGAACATTTCCAAAGTCCATTAACAGACAGTCCAGTCACCAGTGGCCAGCACAATATCCCTGGCTGACTCCTTAACAATATTGACCTATAGAGTTTGTGACACACACCAGTGTCATGTGACAGGCAAAATGAACATTATAGCCAAGATGGCAACAGTCAGATCAAGTTAGACTGTTTCACACACACAGCTTGTAGCCTCTGTTTATGTCTATCTATGTATCCTATGTAATGTATGTATGTACATATCTATCTGTCTGTCTATCTATCTATCTATCTATCTATCTATCTATCTATCTATCTATCTATCATATATCTAATGTATTTATGTATGTATCCATCCATCCATCTATCCATCCATCCATCCATCTATCTATCTATCTATCTATCTATCTATCTATCTATCTAATTTCACTTAGTAGCTGGAATAGTTACTATTGTTGTCAACTTGACAGAATGCAGAGTCACCTAGGAGACAAACCTCTAGGTATTTCTGTGAGAGACTTTCTAGACTGGGTTAACTAAGGTGGAACGCCCCCCCACCCCCCAAAACTATAGACAGCTCATGGGCTGGGGTCCAAAACTGGATAAGAAAGCAAACTGAGTGCTAGCATTCCTCTCTCTCTTCGCACTGTAGGTTCAATGTAACCAGCTGCCCCAAGCTACTCCCACCATGCCTTCCCCACCATCATGGACTACAAACCAGAAGAAACCTTTCCTTCTTCCAGTTGCGGTTGCCAAGTAGTCTACCACAGCAATCAGAAAGGGCAAAGCAGGAAGCCAGCTGAGTGACAGCATTTGTCTTTCCCTGCTTCATGACTGTGGACCAATGTGACCACAACACCCTCAGCTGTCTCATGTACTGAAAAAAGAAGAGAGATCTGCTTGGTCCATCATTTACTTCCTAAGAATCTTGTTCATTGGGACCAATTGTATGTACTCTGTTAAACACTGCCATGTATAAGTGAGTTGAGGTTCACAGGAAAGAAGTGCCACCTGTGTTAAAGATGCTACAAGGTTGACTGACTGATTAGAATATCATTGTTGTGGAGAGTTGGAGTGCTGCATCTGAAATGTTCAATTGTCTTGCAAACTTTAGGATCCTTACTAGCCACTCATTGTCCATCTCTGTCAGCTCTAACAGCTCTGTGATTGTCATGTGAAACCTCCTAGGACATATGAACTTAACAGGTCATTAGCTTCCATCAGTTCAAAAGCTAAGAATGCCATCTGACAGCATCTGAAGCCTAGAGTAGAGCTTTCCTCACTTAGCGGCTAGCTACTTGCCTGATGGTTCTAACACCATTTTTAAAAAGTACCTTGATTCATGACTTTTTCTTGTTCTACAATTGTAAAAACTGTAAAACCTTCATGAAACTTACTACATTAGAGCGTGGTGTGTGGGTTAACTGGGATCTGTTTTCTTAGTCTATGGTCATTCATATTCAGTTCTAGAATGAAGTGTCCCTTATTCCTTGGAGATTAGAGGTGTTTCTGCATTGACATATGTAATCCACCACCTCTCTGCCCTGCAGTACCTCTCTTTTTTTTTTTTTCTATGTACTTAGCATTGTCTGGTAACTAGTACTAGTTTTTAAGTGGTTTGTTGGTTGTTTGAGGATGCCCAATGGGAGGGAGGGATTTTGTATGCTTCCTGTATATCTGGAGCACAGAGAACAGAGCTTTATGCATAGCCCTGCCCTGAGTAGTGGCATAAACCTTTAATCCCAGTGCTCAACACACAGCGAAAGGCGACTTCTGTGAATTGGAGGTGGGTCTGGTCTACATAGTGGGCTCCAAGTTGGATAGAATTACATAATAAGACGTTGTTTCAAAAAACAAACAAAAAAATAAACAAACAAATCTACCAAACCAACCAATAAATGACAAAAATCAAATGATAGGATCTTAAAATAATTATTTGCTGAATATAGAATTAGTGTTCATAAAAGAAGGCATGATTCTCCAAGTGTGACATGTGAGATGTAAATCCTGAAGCAAGATTTGCAGACAAGGCTGTGGTCAGATAATCTTGAAGTCTCTTCTTGGAAACAGTTTAGGAAGGACTCCCTGGTATCACTCATGATGGTACATGCCTATATTCCCAACACTTGGGAGATGGAAGCAGGAGGTGGTGCTCTAAATGCCAGTCTGGGTCACATAGTGAGACCCTGTCACAAACAAAACAAAATGAAATACCCACTAAAAATAGCAATAACAAACAGAACAAGATAGTTGGAATATTGATTGATGTTTGAATGATTGAAAAATCCAAAATGAAATCCAAGGTTATAAGATATGGTATGTTAGGGGTACCTGAAAAGAGCTATGGGGTGTATGAACCTTAGCTTTTCTAACATGTAGCACCTGTGTTAGCCAGTCTAATGTGCTGACTGATCACTGTCCATGCTTAGTACAAAGAGTTAGGTCATGAGGATTTTACTGAACAATAGAAGAGACAGTCATGAGACTAGTTGATTGTGTTGATTGCCAGGAAACATCCATCTATTTGTCCCATAACACCACTATGCTTGGTCCTAACATTGGCTCTGGGAATGAGGTTGCTGAGCAGGGACTGGAGAAGAGGGTGAAATATAAGGGTCAAAGGTGATTCTGAACAGACTTCAAGAACACAGTCTGGGGTTGAAAGGCTTATTCTTCAAAGCTCTGTGAAGCTTGAGACAGCTGCTACTTCACCACCAGCTTCCCTGGAGGGATGTGAAGGGAGTAAGGATGGAGTGTGTCAGGCCCAAGCATCTTAGGCTACCCAAAGGCTTCAGGGACATAGTACAGATCTAGGTGATTTTTGAAGCAAAACCCAAGCCGCATGTGGTGGTTCATGCTTGTAATCCTAACACCTTGGAAGCCTGATGCAGGAGGATTGCAATGAGTTCATTGTCAGCCTGGGGGCATATAGCAAGACCCTGTGTCAACTGTTCCTTAAACAACAACAACAACAACAACAACATCCCAACAACAACCCTCCCCACCAAAACCCTGCAGTCTACCTCAGGTTCTGGCTATGCCGATTTCTACTTCTACATCCTGAAGCATTGTCTATAACCACATTTTATTATTCATAAATAATAATTTTTTTGCAATAAAAATTATTTGGGATCCTACCAAAGCAGGAAGCAAGAGGGGAAAAGCCTCTGAATATGTAACAGAGGATTGGGTGGAATTAATCTTGAAATGAAGCACTTTCTCCAATAATGCACTAGGTGCCTTGCAAATCCTAGCGACTTTTTGTCAATCTGTAGGCTTCTCCATCCGGCAGAAGACCCAAAAGAGCAGGCAGGTGGTGACCACTGAAGACTGAGGGAGAAAAGATGAGGACGACAGACAGCAGAGGTGCTGTTGAGAATAATGACCTCCCTGTGCCAGCTAGTGCAAGGATAAACTGAACATGTCACTGGTTTCCCAGATCTCCCTGGACTGAAGGCTGTGTTTTTCTTCCCAGCAATACCCAACTTGTTAATGGTAAGTCAGTTATGTTCATTAGCTCTGTTTAAGTATGGGAAGACATGAAAAACATCTCTTTCCTCAAAGACTAAAGATAACTTAAGTTCACAGGGCTGGAGAAATGGCTCAGTGGTTAAAAGCACTGACTGTTCTTCCAGAGGATCTGGGTTTGTTTCCCAGTACCCACATGGTGGTTCACAACCACCTGTAACTCCAGATCTAAGGAGTGCAGTGTCCTCTTCTGACCTTGGAAGCATCAGGTATGATTGTGGTACATAGATATACATGTAGGCAAAACATCCATACACATTGATTACATTAAAAAAAGTTCATCAGCTAAGCAGGGCTAATATTGAACAATTGTTGTTATTTCACACAATCTTTCCTTCATTTCTCATCCCAGACATCATGGATGCTTCATATTTGGGAAGTGTGTGTGTGTGTGTGTGTGTGTGTGTGTGTGTGTGTGTGTGTACATGTGTGTACACATGCATATGGAGATCATAGAGCAATCTTGAGCATTGTTTCTCAGGTGTTGTTTACTGTAGTTGGAGATTTCTCCAGTCCCGCTCGGGCCCGCTGCTGTTCAGACCCAAGTAAACACACAGAGACTTATATTACTTATAAACTGTATGGTTGTGGCAGGCTTTTGGCTATCTAGTTCTTATATCTTAAATTAGCCCATTTCCACTAATCTATAAGTTGCCACATGGCTTGTGGCTTACCTGTACTTTAAATCTTGCTTCTCATGGTGGCAGCAGCTGGCGACATCTTCTGACTCAGCCTTCCACTTCCCAGCATTTTCCTCTCTGCTTACCTCACCTATACTATACTTCCTGCCTGGCTACTGGCCAATCAGCATTTTATCAATCAATCAATCAATCAATCAATCAATCAAAGCAACACATTCACAGCATACAGAAATACATCCCCAGCAGTTTATCTTTACTTTTTTGAGACAGGGTCTTTCATTGGCTGGAACCCACCAAGTAGGCTTGGCTGGCTGGCCAGTGAATTCTAGGGATCTGCCTGTCTTTGGGTCCCCAGTGGTGAGATTACAAGCAAGAGCTCCTATGTCCAGTTTATTTTATGTGGACTTGGGATGAAACCCAGGTTCTTGGTTTTTCAAGGCAAGCATTTCATCAGCATTCATCTCCCTAGCTCCTCTCCCCCTTTCCCTCCACTTCTCTTCCCTTTCCTCCTCCCCCAACCCCTTTTTTTCAGATAGTATCTCCCTAGATAGCCCAGGCTGGCTTTGTAATTCCAGTTCTCCTGCTGTACCTTCCCAGGGCTGGGATTACAGTCTATGCCATCATACTGGACAAAATGATCATTCTAATGCCTACTTTGTGATAGAGGAAGCTGAAGCCTGAGATATGAATGTCTCAAAGTCATCAAACCAGAAAAAAGGGCAGTAGTCTCCCCACCCACTCAGGCTTTGAGTGGTTTCATTACCTCCCTTTACTATTTATTTGGGCTTAAATTATGACCATACAGATACACAAAATCATATCTTAAAACATTGGTCTGAGTCTTCTAATTAACAGAGTGTTTTTAGTAAGCCTGCTCTCTGCATCTGGCTTCCCGCTTTGCATTTCTCGTGACTGATTTATTTTATCTTATTATAGATTCTGTTGTCTTTGGATTTATCAGTATCCCCTGGATGTGAGAAGCTAGCTCACTGAAATAACTGGTGTTGATACATCTCAAATACCTACACGTACAAAATATTCTTAAGGAAAAAAATGTGGTAACTGTGGTAGTACATTGGACAGTTGTTCAGTTTTATTAGTTTCTTTATTTTCTGAACATGTGAAATAGAAAAGGAGTGTTTATCCTTGATCTGCAGCCTGGAAAACATGTTTGGCTAATAGATAATAGATAATAATATATGTCCAAATACACATCTATCAGTTGAGCTAAAGCATGAAGAAACTGGAGCATGTATTGCAAAATGTAAGTTCCTCATGGCTTTGTGGGTAGTGTAGAAACTTCTCAAAGCCCAGTGACAATGCCCACAGTGGGTAAGTTTCCATCCTTCTCTGATCAGCTCACAGATGTTGAACCTCTAGTTTAACATCTCATGCAAACAGTTTCTTCTATTTACTGAAGGTGGACTCCTAGTATAATAAAAATATCTTGTAATAATTAAATGGAATAATGGATTTTATTTGTGTCTTTACTGTGTACTAGCTGAATAAACCTGGTGACATCTGCAAGTCACCAGTAACTCAATAATCATACGAATAAGAATGGAGACGACATAACAGAAGTGTGGTCCCCACCTCCTACAGTTGTCAGGAGGGTCAGAGAAAACAAGTCTATGCTGTCATTGTGTAGACATAACATTAAGAGGCAAGTTTAGCTTGACACATGGTGTGAAGATAGTTTGCATCATCCTCAAGGAAGGGTTTGTATCTTTGAAAACTTTGAAGATGGTCTTAATTCAGTTGCTTGATTATCTTAGGCTTGTTGGGACTAGCATATGACTGGTTTTATTAGTGTGTGTGAGGGGGTGGGTAGATGGTGGGATAGGTTCTTGCTCTGTAGCCCCCATCTGGCCTAGAACTCGTGATCTTTTGCCTTAGCCCTCTGGGTGTTGGTATTACAGTCTGGTGCCACAAGTGTGGTTCCCCAACAACAGTGGCAAATACCTTTCCACAACAGGCCACAATCTTTATCAGGTCTTTTTGTACCTGACCTTCAGTTTTTATCATGATGTACTGCTAACATTCGTTTTCATGGAGCTATCCCTCTCCTTGTTTTTGTCTGCTTGTTGGTTTGCTTATGATTTTGAGTGCTGGTGCCCTTTGAGGCCAGAGGTACAGACAGCTGTGAACCACTGACCTGGGTGCTGAGAAATAAGCTCAGGTCCTCTGAAGAGCTGCAAGTACTCTAAATCACTGAGCCGCCTCTCCAGCCCCCTCACCCTCAGAGGACAATTTCTAGAAGTCCAAGGAGCTTAACCTTATTATGGAAACCATTTGCTTGAGGATACTAAGCCAGTGGCCTGCTTCTGTTCTGTCCATTCCCATCTAAGAGTTTCCTTCCCTTTCTTTAGACAAGACCTAGGTGTATATCCCAGGCTGCCTGCAAACTCCTGGGCTCCAGGATGACTCTGCCTCAGCCTTCCCTACAGGTAAATCTGCACATATGCCTCCCTTTTCATCTTTTAAACAAATGCTTGCAGCCCCCATCTAATTTCAAAACCCTGTGAGCTTTCATCTCACTTAAGATGAGTATTTTTTCAGCTTGGTTATCTTCCAGAGTAGATGCTTAGTGAGTCTGTCTAGCCTCATTAGCCTCAAGCATATATATTCCTCTCTCTCTCTGTATCTGTGTTTATGTGTATGCATGTGTGCTTGTGTGTGTACATGTATGTGTGTATGTGTATGTGTGTAGGTGTGTGCCTGTGCCTGTGCTGTGAGCCTGCTTGGGAGTAACACAGTGGAGGCTTTTTCCCTTCGCTCCTTGGCAGGGGGCATGGGTCTAAAAACCTACTAGTTTAATGTTGGTTATAGCTTTCTAGGGATGACATTTCTAAACATCAATAGTAAAACCTATGCCCCTGGGAGGAAGTCCTTGCTTGTGTTTGACAGGCTGTCCAATTAATTTGAAACCCGAGTCCACATTCATAACATCTACCTAAAGTCACTGGCTACCTCTCTGGTTGAATACTCTGCCAGCCAATCCTTGACTGGCAGCTTCCAGATGCTTCACAGTGGGTCCACAAAGCTCTTTTTTTTTGGCTTTCTCCACATCAGCCCAGAGTCCTGTGTTCCTAAATGCCTCTTCATCAGCTAACATTTCAAGGTTCCTGGAAAGGATGTTAATGGAGTCTCAGGATATTGCTCACGTAGTCACCAACTTCAGGCTCAAATGATCCTGAGACTTCAGCCTTCCGAGTAGCTGAGACTACAGGTGTGTGGCACCATGCCAGACTTATGATGCTGCTGTTTCTTTATTTTCACATTTTACTCTCATCTTAGGTGGAAACAGGAGCTATCAGCAATGAAACTGCACAATTCTGCGGTTCTTCCAAAAACAACAGTGTTTCCATTGTCTTCATCACAAGTCTGGATTGTCACAGTCTGTTGCTTCGGAGACTGGGCTTTCCTGGGCCAGTGGCAAGAAGCAGGTGTGGGACTGCCCATAGAGGACTCAAGGCTCCCTCCAGGGTGCTAGAAGACCCCTTTTCCATGATGATGGACAACTGGTAATGGGGGCTACTGAAACTTCCTGAATGGAGCTGGGATGCCAGAGTCCTGAAGCTGGTCCACAGAGGCTGGAGGTCCACAGAGGGTGGAGGTCCATGGTGGCTGGAGGTCCACAGAGGATAGAGGTCCACGGAGGTTGGAGGTCCACAGAGGGTGGAAGTCCACGGAGGTCGGAGGTCCACAGAGGATGGAGGTCCACGGAGGTTGGAGGTCCACAGAGGATGGAGGTCCACGGAGGTTGGAGGTCCACAGAGGATGGAGGTCCACGGAGGTTGGAGGCCCACAGTTGTGTCAGGAACACTGGAGGTGGAGGTATATGGGAGCTAGGAGGTCAGCAGTGTCATCACAGACATCATTCTTCTGTATCTCAGTATTCTGTGCAGGGGCTCCATAGGACAAAACAAGGGTTTACTCTGTGGTCTCTCACTGGCTGCACAAATAGCACCTTATAGATCCAGTAAGCTCACGGGGATGTGGCAACATCTGCAGTTTGTCATTATCACCATCTTGTAAGGATGCTGAGAAATAGCTTTAGACAGGGTGTGGATCTTCTCTTCTCTGAGGTGGACTCCATGTTCAACTACTTCTCACTCCAGCAGAACGGTCCCGATTTCCCAGTCACTGCACAGTTTAAGCAAAGGGCTATAGGGCCTGGCAAGATGGCCCAGGTGGTAAAGAGCTTTTCCTGCTCTTCTAGAGGACTGCAGTTCTGTTGCCAGCACCCATGATGAACTGCTCACTACTGCCTGTAACTCTAGCTCTGACTCTGCCTTCTGGCCTCCAGAGGTACACACACACACACACACACACACACACACACACACACTCACTCTCACTAAGGGCTCTGGTTTCTGGCTTCCTTTTGATTCAGTAGGTTCCTGGGCGTTTCTTGAACTTCCAATTTGAACAACTACTTTGACATCTGGCTAGATGCTGGATGCTGGAAGGGTCTCCCTGATGTGTTTAAATATGTATCAAAGTTGAAAAGGATTTCTCAAGCGTACAGAGATGCTGTGGCCAGTAAGAGCTGCCAGCATGTGCATAGTAAAGAGCAAACACCGTTTACAGGAGAGAAACAGCTCCTGGTCAAAGTGAGCCGAATCACAGAAGCTAGCAGTCTCCAGTGTCTGCCTGTGTGAAGCAGGGCCTGTGGGTCAGGCTGCTGGAAACTGTGGCTTGACCAGAGAAGGTAAAGAAAGATAAGCCTTGGGTGCGGGGGAGATGGCTCAGGACCTAAGAGCAGACCTTAACTCTCTTGAAGAGGACCTGAGTTCAGTTTCCAGCACCCACGTGGTGGCTCACAATCACTGTAACTCCAAGGTCTTTTCTGGCCTCCAGAGGCATCCAGTCACAAGGACACACAGATCTATAAAGCAAAATAAACAGTGTGTGTGTGTGTGTGTGTGTGTGTGTGTGTGAGAGAGAGAGAGAGAGAGAGAGAGAGAGAGAGACAGAGAGACAGAGACAGAGAGAGACAGAGAGACAGAGAGACAGAGACAGAGAGAGAGAGAGAGACAGAGAGAGAGAGAGAGAGAGAGAGAGAGAGAGAGAGAGAGAGAGAGACAGAGAGAGAGAGAGAGACAGAGAGAGACAGAGAGAGAGAGAGACAGAGAGCGCTGTTATCCCTCACTGGGAAGGTTCGGACAAGAGGACCAGGAGCTCAAAACAAAAACAAACAAACAAACAAACAGAAAACAAACAACAACGACAGATAGAGAAGAGACAGAGAGAGAGACACACACAGAAATAGTGAGTGAGTGAGTGAGTGAGGGAGGGAGGGAGGGAGGGAGGGAGGGAGGGAGGAAGAGGGGGGCTAAGAAGAAAAGGAATATGGAGTAGAGTTTTATGGTTAGTGCGCACCTGTAATTCCAGTATTTGGGAGTTCATGGCTACTTTGGGCTTACAGGCGAGCCTGCCTATAAATAGCAAATAAATAAATCTTAAAAGGGAGCAGAATCTGGGTGTTGGCTAGCCCGAAGGTCTCTTCTGGCTTCCGGAATGGCAGCAGGAACCGGGCCTGTAAAGAGAGCACAGTACACCCCCCGCTGCCCGGGAGGTGAGGGAGACGACTTTGAAGGAACCCAGGGCGGGCCCCCCACACCCCCGGAGGCCGACCAGCTGGAGAGCAAGCTGGGCGTCTCCCCGCCGCCCGGGGCCGGGCTCCCGGGGATCCGCGCCCTGCTCTGCTGGGCTCCTCCTCCGGGGCGTCCCCGGTTGCCGGCCAATGGGCGGCGGGCAGTGCGGAGCGGGAAGCCAAGCGCTGGGGGCCCAGCCCTCCCAGGCGCCGGGGACCGCAGCGCCAGGTCCGCGCCCTGGAGTAGGCGACGGGTTCCCGCGCGATCCTCCAGAACCCTCGAGGTGGCCAGTGTGCAGCGCCCGGGCGATAGCATACCCGAAGATGCAGGATGGCTGCGCAATCGTCCGCCAGCCTCTCCTACCGCACCACGGGCTCCACCTGCCTGCACCCGCTCAGCCAGCTCCTCGGCATCCCGCTAGACCAGGTAACAGCGTCCCACCCGCGACCCCGACCCTGGGTCTGGGGAGAGGGATGCGCCCGGGTCCCCGCCCACAGCCCACAGGTGCGAGAGCGTCCTTTGAGTCGGTTGCTTTTATTGTGTGGAAGCTATCTGTTCACCGAAACCGGCAAGTTGGACTGAACTTAAGTTTTGGTCTGTGATCGAAACTTCAGTGGTGCGATTCGCGAATCCAGCATTTTCCCACTAGTGCACTTTGGTCTTTGTGATTTTAAATTTAGGCGAGCCTACTTTAAGAATAAGTCTGATAGAGCTGGGCGTGGTGGTGGCTCACTCCTCTAATCCCAAGTCTCCAGAGCCCGGGGCATGAAAATTGCTGCATGTTCCAGTCTACTGTCTAGGTAACTGAGTGAGACGCCTCAACTTCAAAACAAAACCAAACAACCACAAGAAGTTAAAAAGCCCGACTACGTAGGTGTGTAGGTATATAGTCTAGCTGATGGTGGTGACTTGTTTGTTGAGACAGCATCTGGCTGTGTAGCCCAGACTTCCTTGACACTCATTCTGTACTTGAGGCTGGCATTGAACTCTCTGTTTAGCCTAGGCTGGGCTAGAACTTGTGGTGATCCTCTTCCTTCTGTGTGGAGATGCTTCTCAGACCAGGAGGGCCTTTGTAATCAGTCTTTATTCATCCCTGCTGTGGGAAGCTGATGAGCGGGGGCGGGTTCTTGGGGGAAGAGGGATTTCGGGGAAATCTTTTGAACTGTTCAGGAATTGCCTGCTACATTGCAGTTAAAATTGGCAACATTAACTTTGTAAGCAATCTTGCAAAGACAGCCAGGGCTGCAGCTCAGTGGTAGAGCTTGTAGTATCCAGGAGGGTCTGGGTGCTAGCCGCAGGACTGGGGGTGTAGCCTTGTTCACTTTGTTTTGGCGCCTCAGGCGTGTGTAAGATGCCTATTAATTTAAAAGGTCTCTGGCAGGGCAGGTGGGAATAAGGCTCCTGCTCCCCAAACTATTTCGTTTCTGCTGAGTTTTCCGTGTTTATTTTCCCTTCTTTTGCTGGGTGTTGTGGTGCATGCTTCTATTTTCAGTACTTGGGAGACTGAGGCAGGAAGACTGTTTCTGTTAAATGGCACCTCAGCCATCTATCCCAGGCTTTGATACTTAACATGGAGACCAGGATAGGCCATGTGGAGAGCACCAAGCCAGCCTGGGCTACATTGTAAAACTGTGGCTCAAACACGCAAAACAAGAACAAGAATTCCCATCCTCTTAGAGCTGTTTTCTTTCTTTCCTTTCTCGCTAGAGCTACCTGTACCTGCTGCTCCCCCATCTGCATTCCTCTGGCAAGGATGAAGTTGGACCTGGCCTTGGCATTTACTCAGAGTTCCCCCAGCCTCTGGGTTCTGCCTATTGCCTTTTCTCATCAGTTGCGAAACTCTGAGAATCAGGAACTTGGTAGAAGTATCAGATGTTAAGTCAATTACTCTTCACTTTGTAGTAAAGACCAGGCGTCCAAGGGACTCAGGCAGGCAGGCACAAGAACAATTTCTGCCACTCGGAAACTAAATTTATCTGTTGCTGAATTTCCATAGGACAAGTTCATTTTGCATTGACCTCTCTAATTCCTACCAGAGTCTATTGTAGCTGCGTTTTCTGTTTTACAGTAGTCTATTTATAATAATAGAAAATGATTTCTATTTATTTTCAGAGGGGGCTTCCCCTTTTTGTACAGAAAGAAACAGATTGCTGAAATACTAAGGCAAATTGAGAGGGGAGGTCCTAGTGGGTTATTAAGCTTTTAGCTGCATCCATTTCCATCCCCAAGCTGTAGAATTTTTGTAAAAGTTACCCTGTTTTTTTTTTTTTTTTTTTTTTTTCTGAGACAGGGTTTCTCTGTGTAGCTTTGCACCTTTCCTGGAACTCACTTGGTTGCCCAGGCTGGTCTCCCACCACCCGGCTAAATGGACTCTTTTTTTTTTTTTTTTTTAAAGATTTATTTATTTATTATGTATACAGAACAGGGTGCCAGATCTCATTGCAGATGGTTGTGAGCCACCACTTGGGTGCTGGAAATTGAACTCAGGACCTCTGGGAGAGCAGTCAGTGCTCTTAACCTCTGAGCCATCTCTCCAGCCCCTAATGTGTGAGGTACCTCTTTTTTCTTTTCCCCAGAGCTGAGGACCGAACCCAGGACCTGGTGCTCTACCACTGAGCTAAATCCCCAACTCCTACCCTGGTTTTTAGAAGAGATTTATTTTATTACTTTAAATTGTGTGTGTGTGTGTGTGTGTGTGTGTGTGTGTGTGTGTATCTGCACATGTGTGCACACACAAGCCCCTGGTAGATATGTGTACATGAGAACAAGAGGGTCTTGGGTCCCATGGAGCTGGAGTTATAAGCAACTGTGAACTGCTGGATGTGGGTGCTAGCAACTGAACTGGGTCCTCGGAAAGAGCAGCCTTTGCTTTTGATCTCTGAGTTATCTATCCAGCCCCCAAAGTTTTGAATTTATGAAAAGAAAGAGAAGAGCATTACAGACATGAATGATTTTAGTTCATACCACATATCAACTCAGATCAGGGGATGAATGGAAAATCCTAAGGAACACTTGGCATCTCTGAGATCTTGGGTCAGCCTGACCAGCGGGGTCAGTCTGAGCTTTGGTGAAAGAAGTGCTCATCATACGATACCTCAAATCACTTATTTTCTGCCTGGGAAAGAATCCTGAGCCATAACTAGTATAATTTGGGACCAAACTGTGGCAGTGAATTTGTCTTTGATCCTTTCCCCAGTGTCTTAAGATTTCACGTTCTTGTTCATACTTTCTAATAAATTACATTTCTGTGATTGCCTTCAATCCCTGGCTTTCCCTGCATCAGGAAGTTTATTATTGAGGCTGGAGAGGTGGCCGAGCAGTTGAGAGTGCTTGCTGCTCTTCCAGAGAACCTGAATTTGGTTTCCTTCACCCATACGAGGCAGCTCACTACCGTCTGTAACTCCAGTTCCAGAGGATCCATGCATGAGTTTGCACACACACAATACACACACACACACACACACACACACACATACATACACATGCATACACGCATGCACGCACACACACACCAAAAGAAAAGAAATCTTTTAAAAAGTTTATTATTCGCACAACCCTGTACTATGCTCTGTGTCCTGGCTTATGAGAGGAACTCTTTGTTTCTGCTCATCTGATGATCCTTTTTACCTGTTCTTGAGGGCAATCTGAGATAGGAATGCTTTTGTTCAGTTATGTCTATGGTAGAAGTCTATAGCTGTTTTTATACCTTTTTTTTTTTTTAAATAGGTGCTTGCCTTGCCTGACAAGCTCCTGAAGCTGTTAAATGTGAAACTCTTATCGAGTGACAGACAGAGCACTGCACTTCAAGTGAAGTATAGGAAATGGGGATGTGGGGATGACTCAGAGCTTCTGCAGCTTGGATAGGTTTGCTGGAAACTGTATCATGAGGTCCAGAGAAGTAGCTCAGTGGGTTAAAAGGCATTTGAGGCTAGCCTGAATCCTCGAGACCCACGTGATGAGAGGATAAAACCAGTCTCTGCAGGCTGTCCTCTGAGCTCAGCATGTGCACACACGCTTGTGCACAATAGAAACGATATGTCTTATATATTATACTATATATTATTATATATGTTATATCACACACACACACACACACACACACACACACACACACACACACACACCCTAAAAGACTAAACCTGATTTTCTAAACGAGCCTTTGTCTGTGTGGCCATGGATTATCCAGACACTAACTTCACTTAGGATAAATTAGGTAAGGAATGGAGGATGAAGTGAGGGCTCATGTTCTCTGCAGAGAGTTTTGGCTTTGGAGTACAACATGATGAACTTTAAATTGAACTGTAGCCGCCATGATTACAAAGCATGGCTGACTCAACCACCTGAGCGGAATCTGGAGTTCTGATATTATTCATTCATGTGGTGTGTGGTTGTAGCTTGGGAATAATGCTCATAGAAAATAATTATTTTTCAGATTTTGAGGGATGTCAGTGTGGTGGTGGTGAATTCTGGGGGCCGAGGACATCAGTGCCTAATGGTGTTCCTAAGCTTTATGTGTTTTTATCAAGGGTCAGTTCAGCCTTAGGCCATGATGCTTTGCCCAGGTTTGTTTGTTTGTTCGTTCATTCGTTCGTTCCTTCCTTCCTTCTTTCCTTCCTTTCTCCCTCCCCCTTTCTCTCAATTTATCATCTGTTGAAAAAGAGACAGACTAGAATTGGAATCCAGGAAATGATACTGAGGTTAAATTAGTCAGGGTTTAAGAGTTCAACCTAGACCTGTGACCCCACTGAAAAGCGAACTCATGGGGCTGGAGAGATGGCTTGGTGGTTAGGAACACTTGCTGCTACAGCAGAGGACCAGGGTTTGGTTCCAGCATACGTACAATGGCTCACAATTATCTGTAACTACAGTTCCAGGGGAATCGACCTCTTCTGACAGCTGAGGGCACCAGGCATGCATACATGCAGACAAAACACTCATACACATAAAAATACATCTTTTTTTTAAAGTGCACTCATGAAGGCTAGCCTTGGAGACCTGGCACTAGGCTAATGGTGACCCAGCAGAAGGTTCTTATGCTGAGATCTGTGACCTCAGGTTTCCTTGAGCTTTTGGTCACCTGGTTGAAGTCCTTGGCTATGCTTGGAAAACCCAGTTTCTGTTCTTATCTAAGTCTTGCCCCATGTTAAAAGCTCGGCTCACATTCCACAGCCATTGTTAAATACATTAAACATTTGTTTAATCCTGTTAGTACCAGGTACTTGGCTGTGTGGTGAAATAAAGTCAAGGTCTCCACTGTAGAAGGGTTTATGTCCCAGCAGAGAGAGGCTCACACAAGTAAACAGTGTGCTACAGTCTGTAGCTGGCACCTAGGGGAGCGGGAAGAGAAGTGAAGGACACATTTGACTCTTGTAGGCCTTACTGTATACAAACAAGACACTGTGTGAAAGTCACCTTGTATTGTGACATTGCTGGGTTTGAAGACTTGATTTCAAACTCAAGTTTCTTCATGGTTTCATGAAACTGCTTCCCCGGAGGATTTTAGATACCCAGAAAATATCTGTTGGTCATAACAGAAAATGCCAATGTTAATTATTAAAGTTCTATGCAAAGAGCAGTATTTTGATTTTGTGAATTTTGGTCCCAGGGATTGAACTGAGGGCCTTGAAAACACTGAGGGTACACTCTTTACTAAGGAGGTGATCCCAGGTGTTTTTTGTTTGTTTGTTTTGAGACAGGGTTTCTCTAGTTCTGGCTATCCTGGAACTTGCTTTGTAGACCAGGCTGGCCTTGAACTCATAGAGATCTGCCTGCCTCTGCTGGCATTAAAGGTGTACACCTCCACACCTGGCTTAGAACCTTGTTTTTAAAGGGGATGAGAGGTTGGCCTTTTGAAAGAAGGGACCTCATTCTAACACCGCTTTGTCTGTGCAGTCTCCAGACTGTGGCCTGGGTTTGCTACATCTAGCCTCAGCTCAGGACGGGTGTGAACACCAATCAGGACACAGAGTGTCAGCTAAGAGAAAGCCTTCCCACCTCCAACTCCCCTCCCCCATACCTCTTCTTTCCCTCCTTCTTGCCTCAGTCAGTTTGGCAAAGCCAAATCTCTGCCCAGTTAATATTCCGTTCATTGCTGGATGTTGAAAATGACTGGGAGATTAATCAGTTAGACCGCGGGCCACAAGAACCAAGTTTCTGTTGGGTTCAGAGGGATTCCAGAGTCATGGGAAGCAGTGATTCAAGCATGAGTAAAGTGATATTGACCCTAAAAGCTCATTTGGGGTAAGGCAGGGATGTATTTTCTGGGTACCACCTGGACTAACAGAGTCTTCCTCAGAACTTGTTGGCAATGACCCATCTAAGCCAGATGTGGTGGCTCACATCTGTAATTTTAGCAATTTAAGGCAGGAGGATTTCTGAGACTTCTAAGTCCATCTAGTCTATAGAGTGAATCCAAGGGAAGACATTGAAGGGTTGAAGTATAGAAAGGTTGTCATGCTACAGTGATACAGGAGGTCATTGCTGAAGGAGGCAAGGATGCAGGGTTAGAGCAGTGGTCCTCAGCTTTCCTAACACTGCGACCCTTTAATACAGTTCCTCATGTTGTGGTGACCTCCAACCATAAATTATTTTCTTGTTACTTCATAAGTAATTTTGCTTCTGTTATGAATCATAATGTAAGTATCTGATATTCAGGATAGCTGACATATGACCCCTGTGAAAAGGTTGTTTGACTCCCTTAAAGGTTGAGTACCATTGGCTCAGAGCGATCATTAAGGGGGTGTATTAGTTACTTTGCTCATCTCTGTGACTAAATACTTGAAAAGAAGTAACTTGTGAGAGGAAAGATATGTTTGGCCCATAACGTGAAGGTAGGAAAAGCATGGTCATGGGAGAGGCTCTGTGGAAGCACTGGGTCCATCTATCAAGGCAGGGAAGGCAGAAGGTGGGAGAAGCCAGTGGAAACATTGGGTCCATCTACCATGATGGAGGAAGGCAGATGGTGGGAGAGGCCAGTGGAAACATTGGGTCCATCAATCATGGTGGGGAAGGCAGATGGTGGGAGAGGCCAGTGGAAACATTGGGTCCATCTATCATGGTGGGGAAGGCAGATGGTGGGAGAGAACAGTGGAAACATTGGGTCCATCTACCATGATGGAGGAAGGCAGATGGTGGGAGAGGCCAGTGGAAACACTGGGTCCATCAATCATGGTGGGGAAGGCAGATGGTGGGAGAGGCCAGTGGAAACATTGGGTCCATCTATCATGGTGGGGAAGGCAGATGGTGGGAGAGAACAGTGGAAACATTGGGTCCATCTACCATGATGGAGGAAGGCAGATGGTGGGAGAGGCCAGTGGAAACATTGGGTCCATCTATCATGGTAGGGAAGGCAGATGGTGGGAGAGGCCAGTGGAGGACAGGAACTCATGATGGTTGCTTCTTCACATCCACAGGGAAAGCAAAGAGAGAACAAGAAGTGTTGTCAGATTGTCATCAACATCCATTTTCTCTAGTGAAACCTCACCTCCCCAAGAGTTCAAACCAGTGACACCTGCTGGGGACCAAGCATTCAATCATAGGAGACTAGGGGGGACATTACACATCTAAATCCTAACAGGAATTGAAGAAAGAGGTCAATTCAGTGTGCTACCACGTAAAATCAACTCTTAGGCTAGGCTGGCTGACTGCCCAGTCTAGGGAGCCTCCCATCTCTGCAGCATCAAGACTGCATTTAGAAAAGTACCACCACACCACCAGTGTTCATATGGGTGCTGGGAATCAAATTCAGGTCCTGATGATTGTAAGGGACATGTTTCACTGTCTGAGCCATTTCCTCTGGCTGTCCAACTTCTCAGAGCATGAGTCACACGTTTGCATTTCTTTCAACAGCTCTTTCCAGGAGCAATATGGAGCACATGAAGTTTTCAGAGGAGGCTATTGCGAAGTTAAGCAGGGGTGTTGAAGGATGCTGACAAGCAGGCCAAAGTGATAACAGTGAAGAGGGGCTGTCGAGGTGAGGGTGGGGGCTGAGATTCTTGAGTGGAAGATTTCTGGGCTATGGTGCAAGGCAGGGTGTGGGTGTGGGGATTAGGGTAAAAGCCAGGTCACCTGCACAAGCCCCAGGTGCCGTGAGCTGATGGATTGCCCTCAGGGTTGAAGCTGCTCCTGTGTATTTGGGGCTTTGAGATGGAGAAGATATGAAGTATGTAAGATCTCGGGACTGCGGAAAGTTTTGGGCAGCAGGAAGAAAGAGCAAAGAAGGATATGCCCCGTGGTGCCAGCCTTCCTGTTGAGTTGTCTCATTGAGTGCCAGCCCCAGGGGGGAGTCTGGAAGGAGAAGAGGTTTTGCAGAACGGTGGAAGAAAATGATCCCAGGCAGCAGTGGGGTTTTGAGGAAGCACTGACCCTTTCCTCCTGACATTGACTTTGCAGTTTTAGTGGTGAAATGGGGAGCAAAGTGAGGTTAGCAGTGGGAGGGAGGAGGCCTGTGAGGAGATGAGTCATGAGGAGGAAGTCAGGAGCGCACTGGTAAAGGTTGAGAAGTGGAGCATGTGTGCTGAGTCTGAGGTTAGGCTAATGGGATGGTCTAGGGAGGTGCAGGTATTTCCTTGAAGCCAGTGAGTCCAGAGACCTTCCTTAGAGGTTACAGTCTTTCCTAGAGCAGTATATGACTATGGTGGAAAGTTTCTTTGTGCCTCTGAAGAGATGGCAATGGGGAGGTCGAAGATGACTTTGGGGAGCAGCTAGAGAACATCACATGGGTGTGTTAGGGCCACATAGGTATAAATTTTACATTCCATACTGTTGGGGGACAAGGCTGATGGAGTGGGGGTGCCCCTCACTCCAGCCTTCTCCTTTCAGGTAAGTACACATGGAGCAGGAAGATGAACAGTCTGCACCCTAGGGTCTCCAGGATGTCCCTCACACAGAATTGTGGTTTATGCCATGGCCTGAAGAAGGGCTGATAGATGGTCTATGTGACCATGTATTCCCTAGCCTTTGAAGCAGGTACTCTAGGACTTTAACTTTCCTGTTGTGGGTAAGAGGTGGTCTTTACATCTTGGCCTCAACTTGCCTATCTGGCTTAATGACATTGTACTGTACATATTGAAGGCCTGTGCTATTGGCATCTAGCCAATTGTTATGGCGATACCATCTCAATTACCTGATAGGCAAAACTAAATAATCAAAAGGCAGGGCCTGAGAGACAGCTCATTTGGTAATCAGGACCTGAGATAGATCCTAAGAAGTCTTGTAAAAAGCTGGCACACTTGTAATCTCAGGGTTAGGGAGGTGGAGAGAGGCAGATCTCTGGGCTCACTGGCCAGCCAGCCCAATTGGCAAGTCATAGGTCCTAGCAAAAGACCCAGTCTCTATCAACTGGACAGCTCCTAAGGAACAATACCCAAGTTGACTCTTAGCCTCCACATGCACACCTATACATGTATACATGAAGGAACTGGAATATACACCAGCACACACACACACACACACACACACACACACACACACACACACACACACTTCAGAGGCATTCCCCTAATTTCAAATGAAGGAACACATCCCCAGGATTTGTGGGGCTTGACTGTAGTTCTTCAGGAAGGAAGAGGAAGAGGCAGGGTTCTAACCCCGTGCTGTTGCTGAAGGCTCTGGGTCATTACTGCACTGTGTCCCAGCCACACTGAGCCATCTTCTCACCCACCATGGATGGTTCATTCCCAGTCCCTCCAGAGTCTTCACAGCTTCCAGCCTCTGGGTACACACTTCCTCCCCTGGCACGCTGTGCCTAGCCTGTGCCTTTTTGTCCGCCCTCATTCCTCCTGGTCCCCTCTGCCCCAGGGTCTGTCTGGGAGAGCTCTTGATTTTTCCTATGGTTCTTCTTTTTGTGACTGTCATGGTTATTATATTTTAAAGTTTATACAGATATCTGAGGACTGTTCGGCTGGCCCAGCATCTTAGAATTTGAAAAGAGGCTAAGTTTGAATGGCAATACAGTCTCCTGACTAGATAAAGGGCTAAAACAGTGGATTTCATCCTGTACAAATGGCTGCATTCATACCTAAGTTACATTTGAGTTTCTAAAAAGCAAATTATGCCGGGCATGGTGGCACACACTTTTAATCTCAGCACTTGGGAGGCAGAGGAAAAGGCAGAGGCAGTGGATCTCTGTGAGTTCAAGGCCAGCCTGGTCTACATAGTGAATTTCAGAACAGCCAGGGCTATGTAGAGACAGCCCCTACCTAGTCTCAAACAAACAAACAAACAAACAAACAAACAAACAAACAAACCCCAAACCAAAATAGAAACAGCAAAAATTATAATCTTGCCCCTGGTTTACATTTTATTGTCATCACAATAAATGGGTAATGTTGTTGCAGCTGATTTTTTTGGAATTTACATAAAGTAATAGCAGTAAACACCAAGTATCATTTCCCTCAGAAGTTCAAACTTAAAAAGTCAGTATTTGGTTTCCTGTGTTGGGTTTGAACCCAGGGCGCCATGAAAGCCAGGGAAGTGCTGTAGCGCTGAGCCACACCTCTGATCCTCACTCTTTTGATTCTGCAGATACTCTCCTTCTTATGGGGCCTCTTTCCTTATGTCTCAGGCATGTATTTATTATTCAGTGTTTTCTGCCCCGCCCAGCACTGGGAATCTTCTTTTAAAAGTTATGCTTTGAGTACCCCAAGTACTCAATGGCCAAACACACCTTGCCTCATGTGATGTGCAGAGATAAATGTGGTCTGTGCCTTCCAGGAGGACCTGCAGATGTTTGTTAAACTGCTATCTTGGCATGTCAAAGTGTTCAATATGCATGCGTGCACTCCATGCCTAGACCTTGAGGTCTCAGAACCTCTGGGTGCCCCTCCCCCCCATGCTAGAAGGAATGCTCCTGGAGAAGAGAGAGAAAAGAGGAATTGGTGGGGGAGTTCTGGGCTAGGTGGGACAAGCAGAATATTCTAGACAGAAGTACTTTCAGCACAGGCGCCGAGACTTAGAAGAGTCACATTCTTTGTGGGTGGTGATCACCATCACCGAAGAGAATGTCAGCCAACAGAGTTTAAAGACCTGATTGTCCTTTAGTAGTGGTTTAGGAATCTGAGTTGTAGCCAGGAGGTGGCTTTACAGGCTGAAGGGCTAAGGGAAGCAGAAACAAGAAACAAAACCAGACATGTTATGTCAAAGTTATTTTTCAGGGCTAGTGAGATGGCTCAGCAGGTAAAGGTGTTTGCCACAAAGTCTGACTACCTGAATAAAGTTATCCTCTGATTGTCCCCCCCAACCCCAACCCCAATCAAATAGAAAACTCAAAATTGCTTTACATTACAAGGTAGGACTCCCTTGCCAAGTAGCTTAGACTACTTTGGTGGGGGGGGGGTCTTTTATTTTTTTTTCTTTTCTTTTCTTTGAGGGGTCTCACATAGCACAGGGTGGCTTCAAACTCACTGTGTCCTGAAGACAATCTTAACCTACTGATCCTCTTGCCTCTCTCTACCCCCGGATTGCTAAAATTAATTGGGGTTTACCACTGTGACTGGATTGCTAGGAATCAAACCCAGGGAATTGAACTTTATGCGAGCCAGGGAAGTATTTTGTCCACTGAGCTACATTCCCAACCCCTGGGGGACCTATGTAGCTTTGATTGCTGCAAGCCTCCCTTTATAAACAAAACAAATAAACAACATACAAACAAAGCCACTGGTCCATTTTTGGATTGATTTTTTTTTGTGTGTGTGTGTGTGACCCTGCTCTGGTTTATAAGAATCTGGATCTAAGAGCAGATGCTGATTCTTAACAAAGGCCCCCAGTCATTTTTTATTAACGTCAGTGAGAACGAGTGTGAGGCACCTTTGTATGCTTACAACAGAGTACAAGTTAAATATATGTTTGTTGAATTGTGATGGAATTTTATTTACATTCTTTGTCTGGAATGAATGACTAAGTTGAGATAAATTTGGGAAGCAGGTTTTTTTCTTTTTTTGCCAAGGGAGTTAGGCCCGTGTATTATTTAGAGCCTGAATTTTATGCTGATTACATCTATTTCTACTTTCTGGCTCCATTACTGATAATCTAATTATGCTTAATTATAACATACTCCATTTCTGTTCTCTTCATGTGGAGTTGAAGTACCATATCTGGAGATTACTGTTGATTTCTGTGTTGTTTCTGGATAAGTTGTCTCCAATTTGTGTATATAATGTCCAATGCTTTCCTTTTACTGTCTACAGTCAAATTACACGTAAGAAAATCTCTCAAATATTCCGAAACGCGGTCCTTGAACTCTCTAAGAGAAATTGTAGGGACAGATTATACTTGAAGAGCTGCAATCTGCAAACAGCTTGGTGGCAGCAGCTTGTGCAAATTCAGTGTGTATCCTTGGGAAAAGAGAGCTTCTGTTTAAGCAAGTGAGGTCTCTCAGCAGATAGACCCAGGAAGAAGTTTCTTCAGTTGAAAGACAGTTTTCAGAAATTTTGCTAGGAGCACAAAACTAGTTAGTCTTCAAGTAGAAATGTGTTTTATTAGAAGACTGCCATCCCCTAGGCTGAACTGTGACTACCCCGAGCTGAACTCATTAACCCATTTCTAATGTGCTTTTAGTTCTCTAAAAAAAATGTGGGCCTGGTGAATCATTGACCAACTTCCTTGTAATACCCAAGCTCTGTTTGTAGCATTACTTAAGTTTTCAGCAGTTAATCTTATTTTGTGTGTTTGTGATCCTATCTGCCTTAGGTATGGATTTGAAGGTCCATGCTGGCATTAACACAGCTTGAAACACTGAATTCAGATTTCTGGGCTGACCTGCTGGGGATCGCCCATCCGTATGTTACCACCATCTTCCATCTTTAGGTTTAGTTCCCTAAATAACACAGCTCTGCTCAGGTTCCAGTCAGGTTTGGAGAAGAGCAAGGGACGAGTGATATGATGAGTTTGCTTTTTGCTGGTTCTAAACCCTCATTTCACACGGGGGTTAAGGTGAAATGCTCTTGGGGTTATTTCCCCTCTCTCCTTGGTCCTTCTTGATGATTCTGCAGCTCCAACCTGTGGCAGGCGATTCCGAGGGATGACTCAGCCCAGGTACCCGGAGAAGGGCCTGCAAAGAGGAACTCACCAGATCCAAAGGTCGTGCAGTGAAGTCACTTGTCCCACTCAAAAGTTCTTCATTTCTAAGACTTTTTTCCCTCAAGGGTATTAATTTTTGCCCTTGTTTACTGAAGCCAGTGACAATAGGAATCTAGTGTTCATCTTTCTAGTATATTAAATACTTTATCATTACATTTTTTTGGTTGTTGTAGCTGAGTTTTGAAAATTAATTTTTCTGTCAGGTGTGAATACCCATGAGTATTAGCTCAGCATTCTAGAGGCTGAGGCTGGAGGATCACTATGAATTTGATGCCAGCCTGGGATACATTGTGAATTCCGGGCCAGCCTTGGTATTGAGTGAAATAGTGTCTCCAAACAAAACAAAACAAACAAACAATTACATTTTAGACTAGGTGGCATATACACTTGGTATCAAACACATAGGTAGACAAAGAAGGATGGGTATTGCAGGCCAGACTCTTTCCTCTGCTCATCCGTTTTCCAGATGGCTGTTCCCCTTCCCTATGTTTACATGCGCCCAGAATCTTGTCTGCTCTCTGCACACGTGACAACCTACAGTTCTTCAGCATGATTTTTCCCTCTGCTACTTTTTGCTCTTCCTCCACTTACCCTTATTTCTTAGAAACTGATTCACATCATCCAATGGAGCTTTGAAGATACCTGACCTCCTTTCTGCCCTTTCTGTTCATTTCTATCCTTTTAGGGACAGCCACAGCCTTTTGTACACACTGACCTGCTGTTGTTTGGGGTGAAAGGGGCTGGGCAGGGTCTCTGATCACCTGACCCGGGAATACAGAGAGTTCTGATAGTCCCTTCAGGTGGGAGCTACGAGAGGAGAGACTTGTTTTCATTGCCCCCACCCCCAAGACGAGAAGTAAGATATGTATAAGGACATAGATTCCAGCATCCCCGGGGCAGCAGTGGGGGAATGGCTCCGTCTTTAGCTAGCTTCCTGATCATGGCACTTAAGCTGGAAGTCTTGATAATTCACATCCATTGGAAATGGTACCCTTTACAATTATTATTATTTGATTTGGTACACTCTGGGAGGCATTCTAATACCAGGTGGATGTATAGGGTAGATGGAGAAGGCTCTTAATCTTTCTCCCTCTTTAAATAAAAATTCATTGACTTTATTGTTGTTAGATAGAGGATACACCAGATGTTAAACTGGTAAGAACACATGCTACACTTGATTTTAGCCAAAAGCTGAGAAGCCATACAAACTAGGCTCCTTCCGGTAGGGTATCAAGGATGGGTTGGCTTTAGGCGATAAAGAAGGGCATTTTAAGAGTCAGGACCACCACAAACTAAGAGTCTTCATTTCATTTCTAACTTTCCATCATAGCTGTATATTTCATAGTTTTATTATTTCTCCAAATGAAAGGGGTTCCTTTTGGTGTGTGTTGGCCAAAGTGGATTGGCCTTTGTGATTCTAGAATCTTCTCCCTGGTAGCGTAAAGGCTGAATGTCTTAGGAACTTGCATGCTACTCTGTAGAAGAGTTGATACAGAGAACAGCTTTCACTCTTGTCTGTCAGGGATGAGCTTTTCAGCTTCTCTTTCCATGAGAAAGGAGCATTGACTGGCCTGGTCCCCAGCAACAGCTGTCAGTTTACCTAGAGGTATTTAACAAATGGGAACCCATGTGGATAGATTGTGTAGGGAAAATTAAGTTTTTCTTAAATTTTTTTTTTTTAAATATGTGGGGTGTGAGGTAGACTTCACAAAGGTCGCAAAAGCCAAACTTACCTACTGCTTGCTGCCTTATAAACATTTTGCACAGCCTATCTTCCTCCTCCTCCTCCTCCTCCTCCTCCTCCTCCTCCTCCTCCTCCTCCTTTTTTTGACAGAGACTCATGTCTTCTAAGCTAATCTCAAACTCAATATGTGTGGGAAGGTAGCCTTGAACTTCTGATCTTTCTGTCTCCACATTTCCAGTTCCAAGATGACAGGAATACAACACCGTACTTGCCTTATTCGATTCTGAGGCTCAGACGCTGAGCCTTGTGCATGGTAGGCAAGCATTCTACCAACCAAACTACATCCCTAGTCCGTATTCTCGGTTTTGTGGTTAATTTTCCACTTTACAAAACTTAATTTACTATATTTCTCATCTTTCCACTTAAGCATGTAGAGTGTCTTTAGAGATGACTTTGTTTGACTCTGGTTTTGCTGTCTTAGTTTACAAGATAATGAGGTTGTAAACGAGAAGCAGTCATTTCATCGAGATACAAAGTGGGTCCCTGACTCATGATAATTGTGTGTCTTAGCTAGTGGCCATTACAGAGGAAATTTGAAGGAAAGCAGTGGGTTATAAAGTAATTTAGAAATGAACTTCTCATGGCCTTATCAGAGTTGTAAAGCCACATCTTGCGGACTTGGCAACCTTCGAACACCTGTTAGTCTAGAGTACTGTGTATCTAGGTTTGGTCCCACGTGGTGGTTTCTGGGTGAATTGGAGACATCAGGAAAGAGGAAGGAATGTGACTCTGGCCGAAGACTGCTAAACCAAAGGAAGTGAGCTGAAGTAAGATGAGTTGACTCAGAAGGGCACAAAGCCGTATGACCATGGAACAGCTACCCGGAAGACCTCAGCGTGCTGTCTAGGCAACCGGGCAGGGTGGGGTACCAGTGGGACAGGGTGGGGTATCAATGGGGCAGGGTAAGGTATTATTAGTGGGGCAGGGTGGAAAATCATCAGTGGGGTGGGACAGGGATGGGTATTAGTGAGGCAGAGTAGGGTATCAGTGAGGCTCGTTTCCTGAAGAGGACCTTGAACATGGAGGCAGTTTTTTTGTTCTGCTAACTTTTAAAGAATTCTTTTCAGTTCCTGAGAAAGTTCTATCGTCATTTCTATATTTATAAAAACTAAAAATGACCATCTCACTGGTTCCAAGCATTCTCTCTTTTGGTTTTAACTAGATCAGATGTACATGGAAATGACCAATCCATCACTATAAACCCATGCTTAGCTTAATATAAATACAGAAAGTTACAAAGAAAAAAATTCAGACATTTGAAGATTCAAAGGTTAGCACCACATGCCTATGATTGCTTCGTCTGTCAGCTGAGAAGTTTGTAAGAATTAAACTCTTTCAGCAGTGGGTGTACCTAAGCCTTGGTCGTGGTTCCTAAAGCCATTCTCCCTCACAAGGAACTGGAGTACCTGGAGAAACACTTCTAGTGCTCAACTGTGAAATCTATATGAACCTGGAGTTGTTTGTAGTTCCAGAAAGTATAGAAGTACCCCAAAGTAACTCTCCCCACAAAATAAAATAAAATTTATACATGACGGTGGTCTGTCAGGTGGTCGAGGGAGCCAGTTGAAAATGGAGAATCCTGGAATAAAGTGAGCAACTAATAAAGAAAGAACTATACGATTGTGGGAGGATGTATTAAGGAAGTTTACAACATAGACATACTGAGAGATGATAGGCATGCCACAGGTATGAAGGAGACAATCTGTTCACACCAGGAAATGTGACAAATGACAGCTTAGATTACTAAGTGAAGGAAGCAGAGTGGTAAGGACCCCTCTCCCTCAGAAGAAACTTACATAGAATACTCTATTTTACACAGAACATCTAGAACATTCTATAGAATACTAGTTAGCTTATAACCTCCTCTATTACAGCTCTGCATAGTGTAGTGTGAGAACAGAGCGGGGCAAATGACCTCACGGTGAGGAGCCAGGTAGGCCTAGATAGCTTCAACGTGTATTCACATAGGTAGTGATGGCTTCGTCTACAGCGGGTCATCCTGAACATGTGCACAAATGGCATTTTACTGCCCTGACCTTCCTTGCAGAAAGCCATAACCCCCAAATCCTGTATGATTATGAGAAAAGTTCATTTGTTGAGAAAACATCTCCTATAGCTCAGGCTGATCTCAGACTCTTAATACAGCCGTGTTGTTTTTAGCAACAGATCTTCCTGACTCCCCTTCTGAGCTGGGATTACAGATGTGCACAATCACACTCCAACTAATTGACAGTTTCTGTAAAGATCTTTCAAAGGTCAAGGTGAAAAAATAATATATTGTATATTTCAAAATGGGAGGAAGTTTTTGATGTTCCGACTTTGAGGGAACAATACAAAGGAATGATAAATGATAAATGCTTGAGGCGGTACAGTAGTTACTCAGATTGAATTGTTACATATTGTGTACACATTGAAACATCCCACTTACACCACACATATGTATATTTGCCTGTAAGTTCAGACTAAAACCAACCTAAGAATACTAACCAGCGTTAACTCCTAGGTTTTGAAAATGATCATGTGAGGTGTTAGCTTTGGGGGTGGTGAATAACGCATAGACAGGAACTGACCGGCCAGTTCTCTGTAAGTCTAAAATTATTTCAGAATGAAAAAGTTGAGCAAGCTTTATCTTAAGAAAGGGACAGAGACCGTGCAACATTTTGTCATAGTACAGTGTGCACCTCCAGCTTTGGCCTCCTAAGAGCCGAGCACAGTGAGCCTGTGGTGTAGAGTGTGCATGTGTTAAACTTAACACATGGGGAAGTGTGGAGTGTGCATGTGTTAAACTTAGCACATAGAGTAGTGTCTGGTATACATATAACAACACACCAGGCAGTATGGAGTGTATTAAAGTTAACACACAGGGTGGTGTGTAATGTACATGTAATAAGCCTACCACACAGGTGAAGAAAACTGTCATAGTCATCAAAACTAAGGAAAACCTTAGAATCACAACAGAGGAGCCTAAAATGACAAGTAATTATAACATTATACCTTGGAATTCCTAAACAGAGAAGAAACATCAGGAAAATCAGGAATCTGGAAAAGCATGAATTTCAGTTACTAATGCAAAAGGTTCATGTTACAACAGTTTAATGAGCTTAATTGGCTTTCTCTTTTTTTTTCTTCTTTTAAAAGTTGTTTGGTGTTTTATTTCCTTAAATCAATCAATCTCTCAATCTCTCTTTCATCTGTCTATAACCTTTTGTGTCTGTTATTTATTATCTGTCTATCTTCCTACTTATCTACTTATTTTTGGTTTCATTTTCAATTGTAGAATGAGGCAACCTCCCATTCCATAAAATTGAATAAATATTCCCGTGATTTGGGAAAAGGATTTGGATTTTTTGGGCAGAGCTCTTTAACCATGCAGAAACAAGTCAAAAGCATGGATGGGTCCCTTTAGCCACCTCCCTCGTAAGGCAGGCCCCATGAGATAGTGTTTGTCTGCTGGCCATTGCTTTTTCAAGTTATCTGAGATGTTTCAACTCAGAACAGAAAGATTGGTTCTGGGTCTCTCCTTCAGAGGCATGTTGCTGTGGGGCTGTGGTGTCACAGTACATCCCACTGTGCATTTGTCAGAGGAGTTTCTGCCTCATGGTGGCCAGCAAGCAAAGAGAGGCAAGAAGAATCTGAAGTCTCCATACCCCCTTCAATGGAATACTCCCCAATGACCTACTTCTTTCTATTAGGCCCCACCTCTAAAGGCTCAATCATCTTCCCATAATGCCACAGGCTATGGACCCGGTCTTTAACACATGGGCCCTTGGGACATATGTGAGATGGAAGCTGTAGACAATAAAATACTAGGAAGATAGCTAATAAATTAGCACCAGGTTAGTGTGTGTGTGTGTGTGTGTGTGTGTGTGTGTGTGTGTGTGTGTGTGTGTGTGTAAGGTCAAGGGAATTTCATTACTGTGCCTCTTGAAACTGGTGTGGGGGCTCATGAGAGAACTCAGTAGTAGAGACCTTGCATGAGTGACTTTATTTTTTATTTTCACGGGTTCTATTTGGAGCCGATGCAGGAGGCTGGTCTAGAACAGTGATCATCTAATTGTAACAACGTGTCAGAACAGTTCATTGACTGTGGTAAGGCCAGTCAGTTAGTGGGAGATGTTGATGGGCAGAGTGTGGAAACTACCACTGCTCACACTTGTTGCTGTCCCGAGATTTGGGAGAGCTGATAGCTTTAACTGTGACCTGGGATTCTTAGTTTCATTCTGCTGATGAACATCATATTTACATATTGGTGGAAATGGAATTAGGACCAGTACTTTCGGGGGACTTCCCTTTTCCTTCTCCCCTCTTTTCTCCTTTTCCTCTCTCCCTCCCCTTCTTCCCTCTGTTCCTTATTTCCTTTCTTCCTTCCAGCCATCTCTCTTCACCTTCCCCTTTTTCTGTTTTTCCTCATCCTGGGGATCAAACTAGACAACGCTGTCCCACTGAGCTCTATCCCCGCCTCTGTAGAGTCTTCCGGTTGACAGATTGCAACATGAATATGCAATTGCATCAGTATGTCATAGTGCTTAGCTTTACTTTCATCTTGCAGTTAGCTTTGTTCAAATCTCTGCACACATCTTCAGTCAGTCATTTCTGTGATGATGTAAGGACTTCGGCTCATCTTAAATCTTCAGGCTCCTGATTGGGTAATCTTCACAAAGGAACAGTAGTTAGGTAAGAAAAATACGTCTCTTTCCTTAACTGCCCAGACAACCTTCCCGCATTTGCTCCCAACTCCTTTCTTTAAGATTTGACTTTGGAAATGATCTCAGAATGTTGCCCTCCATTCTCCACTCAGTCTCTCCTTATTATAGAACGCCTTAAGTGTGTTGTTCAAACCGCAGGACTCCATGCTATAATCTACTGGTAGGGAACTCAGCTATCTGCCTTGAGGTAACTACAGCCCTCTTGCTTGTGAGCACCATTAGGCAGCCAGGTGACCGTGACAACTCTCCCAACCCTTGTAGGACAAAGTTGCTAAGATAGCCAATAAAGAGTTTCATGACAGCCATTGACACTCTGGCTGTTTCCGAACTGACACTGCCATGTTGCTGGTGTTTGCAAGAGGTGAGAGGTCAGAGCATTCTGATTGGCTTGAGCTCCCATCTGTGTAGACAGACTTGTATCTGAGCCCCCAACTTCCACTCTGGGGTGCAAGGATCCACCTCTCTGTAAGTCTCTAACAATCGCTACTTGTGTGATCCTGCATTTGACTGCCCCCGTCTTTGGTTTCACGGGACCTTCTGCTTTAAAAAAAGATTTTTTAAAAAATGTGTGTGTGAGTGTAGGTGCCTGTGGAGGCTGGAGACATCAGATGCCTGTGGAGCTGGAGTTACAGATAGTTATGAACTACTGATATGCATGCAGGAACCTAACTAGGTCCTCTGTAAGGGCAATGTGTTCTTCACTGCTGCTCCATCCCTCCAGCTCTGGGACCTTTGGCTTCTGGCAGAGGTTGTTGTGCATGGGGACTGGGTTTTTAGAATGCAGTTGACTTAGAGTGGCAAGCAGAAGGAAGGACAGCAGACAGAACTTGAGAGTCAGGCTGTGTGGACTTCCGGGTTTCCTGTTGAGATCTGCCTGTGACCTCACCATGCTCAGTGATGGCAGTTATAACAAGCATTGCTTTGTGGAGATTTCATTCTAGTCCTATAGGCAATATCTGTTAGTATAAGCCAGTTACACTTTCGAGGCCTCTCCTGACGTGGTGGCATACACCTTTAATTCCAGCACTCAGGAGGCAGAGGCAGGTGGATCTCTATGAGTTTGAGGACAGCCTGGTCTACAGAGAGGGTTCCAGGACAACCAAAGTCACACAGAAAAACCCTGTCTCAAGAAACCAAAAACCAACCAAGCAAAAAACAAAACAAAAGAAAAGAAAACAAAACAAAAAACAAAACCCCAAACAAAACAAAAACCAGCCGCCCCCCAAAAAGAAAAACAACAACAAACCAAACAAACAAAAACCAGAAGCAAAACCCAAAACTTTCAGGGCCTGATCTCTAATCTTTAAAGTGAACATATGATACCTACATTAAAGGGTGGCTGTGAATTCAGAGGTGTGGCTGACTCCGGGAAAAGCTCTGGTTTAGTAAATTGTTCAATCAGCACATATATTTCCCCCACAGTTTTGAAGCTCAGAGCAAAAGGCTCCTTTGTTAGAACATGTGGGCAAAGAATTCTCTTTCAGGAGTTACCTTTGAGTTATTTCGGAGCTTCTGGGGTCAGAACCCAGGGCTTTGTGCATGCTCTCGAAAGTTCTACCACTGAGCTTACACCTGTGGGCCTTGCTGCTTGTTTTCAGCAGTCTAAGATGTACAACTCCATTGGACCATCTCAGATTTCAGTCTGTCCTTGCAGCTTCCTTAATGAGTGTCTGGGATGCAGGGGCCAAGGAGATGTCTGGATAATTCCTAGAGGAGAAAGAGAGCTCAATTTGGGGATGATGACCAGGGTCGTCTAAGGCAGAAAAAAAAAAGTGGGCCAGGAGAAGACATAAGGAAAGGTATATGGATGACAGATAGGAAGAAAGAGGTATTGATTGTAGTGAAATTGGAGAATGGAATGGAATTATGACCAGGATTCAAGAGAGTTTGAATATTCAGGAGGTGCTGAAGTGTCTCAGAGGAATGGCTCTTTTTATTACATAAAGGTTGTTTCTTATCTCTGAGCTGCAGTGTGGTGATTGTTAGTGTGGTGGGTTCATATCATTCGCCGCCACAACAGCCCTGTCTGTGCAACTTCTGGAAAAACAAAGTATCAGTTGTCCCTAAACAGACATTGAGCTACTGGATACATAACAAGATGTGCTTTCTGTCTCTTCTAATGAAAAGGGACCACTTTTGTCTGTTGAGTTAGGGTCTCACTATGCAGCCCTTGCTGGCCTTGAACTTAGCTTGGGTTGACATTGATCCCCAAACATTTTTTTTTTGGCCTCAGGCTACCAGTTTCTGGGATTACAGGTATGAACCACCATGCCCAGGTCTGGAAATACATTTAGTTCCTGAAAAGTTCTGGGCTAAGGTGTCTTTATTCATTCCGTTCCTTAGAAGTATATTGTTTTCAGCCTCTGGTTATATTGCTTCCAGAGCTACAAGTGAGACTTTCAAATCAAGGGCTTCCTATATTACCATCTTATCTCTTTTAAGCTTCAGAGCATCTTTAGGTGGTAAGAAATAACATCTCTCCATAAAAGCCTCTGTGGGTAAGTGACTTCTGTTGACTGCATGGCTGACCAGCAGTACAGCCAGAATTTTGACCCAGGCTATGTGGATTCTGATCCTCCATTCTTATCGACTCATTGATTTCTATGCTTCAAAACAGGGATGATTTGAAAACATTTGGGTAAATGTGGGAACACATCCGCTCCCTCAGGAGCTTGGCAACTCTGAACGTGTGTCTTTGATGAGCCATTGTCAGAGCAAGGAAGGACCCCCTAGAGACACAGTGGCATGGCAAAGGCTCTTTAGCAAGGAAATGGGTGTTACAGGCCCACAGGAAGAGGAGTGTTCAGATTCCCTGAGAAGAAAGTTGTTGGGGTTAGTGGCTAAGGGAGTCTTGTGAGCACAGCTAATGGCTGAATTCAGGAGGGGATGAGGTGAGAGGAAAGGACAGTACGTATCATAGGGAAACCTGAAGGCTTCAAAGAAGACAGATGAAGATGTCAGGAAGGGCAGGAGAGTTATGTTTAATGTTTTTAAAGGTAGAAAGGGACTGGCTCTATTTGAAGAGAGATGTGAAGAAACCACAAAACCTGGGAAGCTGTGAGAGACAAAAGGAAGTTAATCTGAAAAGGATGGATAAGGAATTTGATGGCCTGAACACCCTGGGAGGAGGTTGGGGTTGGTGGTGAGTTAGAACCACTTCCGGGTACACACTGGAAGAACACAAGTGCTTTTATTTTATATTTTTGCTTCTGTGCCTGTATGTTTCCTGTAGTTAGGGTTTTCACAGTGAAGGGTAAGGCTCTCAGCTATTGCTCTGACCTCTTGGTTTTTAACTCTGCAACTGGCTCTGTGTTTCTTATTTAACAAGATGGTTACATCTACAGTTTCCAATCAGATGGTGGAGTGGGGCCCAAAGCCAGAAGGGACGGGTCTCTCATGGGACTGAGCATTCCTTTCTTCTTAAGTCCCTTCTTCACTGCTGCTCACCACCACAGTTAGGCCTGGCCTTCTCATTCCGCTATCTGTGTCTCGCCTCTTCAAGGGTCTCAGACGCTGCCTGCCTGGGATGCACTGGGGGTTGTAAGACGAAGCAGGCCTTCCCAGCTTTGTACAAAGGGTCACTTGAGCTTTTACCCCTTGGAAATTTTCTGTTTGCCATACTAATTAGGCAGCTTACTATTCCCAAAGCTGAAGCTGTCTCTGGACTGTGGCTCTGTGGTTTTCTCCACTGTTCCCAGCATACCGTTTAATCTGTGCACACCCTCGAATCCTCCTCTCCAGATTCTGTTTAGGGGTTCATAGTCTTCCCTCTTCCTTCCATAAAGTGTGCCAGCTCTTCCCCCTTCCGTTTCCTTCCATCTCCCATCTTTTCTTTTCAATAGCATTTCCGGTAGCCCAGGCTGACTTCAAACTTGCTATGTAGCTGAGGCTGGCCTTCATCTCCTGTCCTTCCTGGCTTAATGTCCCAAGCACTGGGATTACAGATGTGTGTCTACTTGGTTGAGGGCTCCAGTTTCCACTGTAGCTAGAAAATCCATTTTTTTTTTTTTCTCATTTTTTTCAAGACAGGGTTTCTCTGTGTAACAGCCCCAGCTGTCCTAGAACTAGCTTTGAATACGGGGCTGGCGTTGAATTCACAGAGATCACCTGCCTCTGTCTCCTGAGTGCTGGGATTAAAGGTGTGCATCCCCATTATCCTTTTTATACTTCTTTCACAAATGACTCCATCCATTGACTTAGTGAATGAAAAAAAAGAAAGGAAGAAGAAGGAAAGGGCATGGCTGCTCCTAGGTATGGTGGAGGAGAAAGGTTACTGTAGATAAAAGGGAGAGCATAGGCATAGACAGGGACATCTGGGATGTCCAGAGTGGACATGACCAGACTGAGCTGGGCCATGTGGGGAGAGAGGGAGGGTAAGGGAGAAGGCAGAGAGGGGAACCAGGTGCAGCAGCCAAGAGGGCAAAGGTTCAAAAAGGACACTGATTGGATTATATAGGGCTAGCAGCCCAGCCCACTGGGCTGGAGAGTTCTGGGTTGGGGGCCCAGTATGCAAGTCAGGAGAATCTTGCAACAGGTACAGGCTGAGGGATGCGGGAGAACCTGGTGGCCAGGTTCACTCTGATAAGTTAAATAGGCACCTTAGCCATTTGTCCAGGATCTGAGACTTAACACTTAGCATTCAATATTACAACTCCCCCTTCACTGTTGAAAGCGGAGACTGCCGAATTCTTTGCTTTTGCAGTTTTTAAAATGATTAAAAATTAAAAAAAAAAATTGTGTATGTGTTCTGTGTCTGCTGGGGTTTGTGCTTGTGTGTTGCCCCTAGGGATCAGAAGAGGACATTGGGTTCTCTAGGGCTGGAGTTACAGGTGGTTGTGAGCCAGCTGATGTAGGTACTGGGACCTGAATACCACTGCTCTGTAAGAGCAGCAAGCAGTTTTAATCAGAGTCATCCCCGCAGCTCTGTAAATGGTTTTCAGTCTGGAAAACTAGAATTTGAAGCTTCAGAGGGGATATGGGGGGAAGAAAGCTAATGCTCTGGAACACCAGCATTCTTGCCTCATTCAGTGTGCTGTGAATGGGCCATTTGGAGGCATGTGACATGTTTTATTTGTTTTTGCTCAGGAAGTTTAAGAATGACCACAGCTATGATCTTATTCCTTTCCTGTCTGAGAAGGCCCAGGCTCATCATAATTGGATACCTTGCCCAAGGACACCCATCTAGTTGGTGCAGGATTGATTTTTTTTTTTTTTTTGACACAAAAATCCACATTCTTTCCAATTTTGTGTGCTTTTTTATTCTGTTCATCTCTTCAGAATCAGTCAAATGTGACCATATTAATTCTAGGCTGGGGTGGTGGTGGTGCACACCTTTAAACTCAGCACTTGGTGGGCAGAGGCAGGAGGATCTCTTGTGAGTTTGAGGCTAGTCTGGTCTACATAATGAGTTCCAGGTCAGCCAGTGAAACCCTGGATTTATTATTCAGATAAATAAATGAATGGACGAATGAACAAATGAATGAATGAAGAAATAAATAATTTTTAAGAAAGAAAATTAAAAGAGAAGGCTAGACATCCAAATTAGGTTCCTGCAAATGGAGTTGTTGATCAGTGTTTAAGCGTTCCAAGCAGCCTAGGAATTCTCTCTGGTGTTCTTGGGAAGCCGTGGTATTAATATCTGAATGAATGAGTTGGGGGAGTCCAAGAAGTTTTAGAGGAATAAATATGCAAAGCTATTTTTATCTGAAAGACGTTTAAATTTGTCGTAAACCTTTCCAACCAACTTGGTAAGTAGTTTAAACTGTGTTTACAAGTTTTAGCTTTTGTCCAAAGCTGAACAGGTCGCCATGCCAACAGCTCCTGCTTCGCTGCTCTTGGGAAGGCTGAGAGTGTGGAGCTGTTAAATGAACTAGAACTGGTCATTGTGACTGGCCCCAGATGTTGTGGTCTTCCTTCTGGATTTCTGGTTACTTTGTTTCAGGAGTATATATATTCTTTCCCATGCAGCTCTCCTATATCCCACAGCAAGACACAGTTTTCACCCCTTAGGTTGTGACCCCAACATGTGCCGTGTCTTGAAGGGTTCCCCCACAAGCACTGCCTGGAAGTGATGGGATTTGAGGCTGGCCTTCTGTGGACCCTCCTGATTCAGAGCCTCACAGGCAGCCAGGGTCTCAAGTCCTTCACTTTAAGCCAGCAGCCTCCATTCTACCTAGGATCACCGCTTGGCTTCTTTCTCTGTTTCTCAAGCCCTCATCTGTGGCTGCAGGAAGGGTGAGGAAACTCAGGCTGTGTGGGTCTTCAAGGGCTCAGACTTGGAGAGCGGAGGCAGGAGACCCAGGCCATGGCTTGCCAGATGGATCACTGGTGATAGTTGTAGACAGCACATAGCAGAGGAGGCCAGGACCTCTGTGTGTTGTCAGTGCACAGCGCATGCAAGCAACTTTGTGCCAGCATTGAAGCTGAGTCCATTTCCTGTATCACATACTGATCTGAGGCTTTGAGCCAGAAGCAACTGGAATTGTATCAGAACTGGTGAGGCTCTGGGAATGCAGCCAGTCCTTAAGTTTTAGTCTTCATCTTTTGAAAGGAGGTGTTGAAATGAAAAAAAATGGAGAAAGCCCTTGGATCCTAAAGAATACAATTAATTTGTTAAGAAAGATTTTTATTAACTTACTTTTTTTGTGTGCATGGACCCAAATGTATATATGTGTACCACATGCCTGCAGGTGCTGTGGAGGTCAGAAGAGTCACCTGCCACTGATGTGGGTGGTGCTGGGAACTGACATGTTTTTGTTTTTGTTTTTTGTTTTTTGAGGTAGTCTTTCATAGTCTCTCTGTGTAGCCCTGAGTGGCCTGGAACTTGATTGGTAGATCAGGCTGGCCTCTGACTCAACAGAGATCACCTGCCTCTGCTTCCCAGATCCTGGAATTAGAAGCGGCCACCATACTGGCTCAACAGCAAATACTCTTAATCATTGAGCCATCGTGCCCACTCTCGAGAGTAAAATTAATCTGCGTTGCTGTGCGTGCCATGACTTGTTTTAGTAAGAACAAGTGAGATGTATGTGACTCTTCCTATAGCTGATTATCTATCCATCCCTCCATCCCCCACTCTGGGCGTCTTTGAAAGGATTGCCTCATAGAATGTGGAGGTTTGGTTAGTCCAGAAATTTACAGGCAAGCTGGCAGGCTGGAGACCCGGGAAGGGCTGCAGCTGAAGTTCAGAAGAGGAATGTTTGCTGGTGGAAATCTCTCTTCTCTGGTGTTTCTGCTTGTTGGGTGAGACCCACGCCCTTTCGAAACGTTTTTTTTTTTTTCTTCTTTTTGAATAGACTCATTTCAGTATTGCAGACTGTTTCATTCTATTCATCTAAATGTTATTACATTAGATTGCAGTAGAAGATGTCTATTGCAAATGTGTTTTTAATTAGCTTTGGAAATTTGTGTCCACTTCTCCTTCTCATCTAAAATAGACCTTCAAAGAAACATCTAAACAGCACTTGAGCGATACCCAAGTACTTGGGTTTACACAAACAGGCATGTAAAATAAACCACCACATTTACAAAGATGAACAAAACTTGTTCACAGCCTACAGAGGACTCAATCTAGCTACTGTGTGCACAGATGTGCATATGCACTTGCATACACACACACACACACACACACACACACACACACACACACACAGGGGTGGGAAAGAAGGAAGGGAGAAACAGAGAGAAGAATATAAGTACACAAAGCATATAGAGGTAGGACAAGCAGACATCTAGTCTAGCAGGTGTTGCCTGGGGATCAGGGAAGCAGCGAAACGTTTAGATGATGGCAGAGCTTCCCTCTGTAGGGAACGGGGAGGTATCTGAAAGGCTCTTGGCCCGGGAAAGAAAGGGTGGATGGGTAGTCCATTTGGTAGAGGATGCTGTGGGAACATGCAGACTAACAACCATGAATGCTGGAGAGACTGATAGACACATAAGGGCAAGTCATCCCTCAAGGCAGGGAGGCCTAACCTTCAGCCTTGATGTTGGAGCTAGAGCTCTGCCCAGAGTCATCACGTCTCATGAGTACTTGTTGCCCAGTGTGGCCTTTCACCACAGTCACATTGGATTATTACCTACCCATCTATCTTCGATGGTCATCACATGACATCACTTTAGATAGGACCACCCTCTCCTTTCCCTCATCCTCTAACCTCAGGTTGTAATTGACGCAGCTGGTGACGACACCTTCAGCACACTAGGGCATCTTCACACAGTCAACTCTTTTTCTTTTAGTGCCAGGTGTTGTATAACCATTTCCTCTACACCGTCACACTCCTCCCTGGAGGGCGGAGGAGAGGGTCACAAGAGATCAGGCGTCTAATGGTACTTTGCAAGGCTCAGGACACTCAGAAAGTTGCGGGGTTCACAAAGCCTCACCACAAGGTTATGGAAGCAGCACACAGTTGCTGTAGCAGAGGAGAGTCTCCAGTGGAGTTACCTGCAAGCTGAGCAGTGAGACCAGGGGTGGGCTGTAGCTTCAGAAAGTTGACACGCATGCTGATATCAGCTGTCAGGCTTGGCAGCAAGTCATGCTTATTCACTGAGTCATCTCTTTAACCTTTGAAAATCTGATCCAGGGACACACTAAGTTGCCCATGCTGGTCTTGAGTGTTTGCTTAAATGTGTATCTGTGTGCCATGTTTGTAGAGTACCTGCAGAGGCCAGAGAGGACATTGGATCTCCTGGGACTGGAGGTATAGACAGTTGTGAGCTGTCATGGAGGTGCTGGGAGTTGAATCTGGGCTGCTCTCTTGAAGGCAATTCATGTCCCTATAAAAAGTGTGTGTGTGTGGGAAACTCCTGCCAAGTGAGGACATATAGTAAGCACTGTTCAGAAGACACAAAATCTGCTGGTAGCTTGACGTTGGACTTTCAGCTTCTAGAACTGCTTCTGTTTATAATTTACCCAGCTCAAGGTGATTTGTGATACTAACACAATACCAAGACAGTTGTCCAGAACTTTCCATGTAATTACTTCCATGGCTCTGGGGTATTTATACATCCATTTAAGCATCATCATTGTTAATATTTACTGTGATTTATTTATTTATTTTTTTTGAGACAAGGTCTCTCTGTAGCTCTGCATGTCCTGTTACCTGCTGTTTAAACCAGGCTAGCCTTACATTTAGAGAGATTCGCCTGCCTCTGCTTCTGCTGGCAATAAAGGTGTATGCCATCATGCTTGGCTTATGCTTCTGTTTTATAGGTAAGGAATTTGAGCGATTTGTCTTGAGTCACTTCCCATCTGTGTAGGTGAACACAGTGAACAAGGACTTAACCCTAAGCACTTCTGACTGTCTAGCCTAGGTTATCTTGTGACACATGCTGCCGGTCAAAAACTCATGTGCCCTGGTATGTGCCTGAAATTCACGGCAGATGTGACGTAGTCTTCAGATGGTAAAGCTATTCAAGTTGAAGACCTGAGTTCAGGCCCCCAATGTTCATGTATAAAGCTTGGTGAGCAGCACATTTCTGTAATTCCAGCACTGAGTAAGGCAGAGACACTGGGACTCCTGGAGTTTGGTGGCCAGCCAGACTCGCTGAATTGACGAACTCCAGGTTCACCGAGAGCCCTGGTCTCAAAAAATGAGGAAGAGCATGACTGAGGAAGGCCCCCAAACATTGACCTTTGGCCTCTACATGCACACACACACAAATGCATGCCCACTTGTGCACATGTGTGCACACATAGATGATGAAAGGAGACAGAGGAGAGAAAAGGGCAGCAAGATAAGAATAGGATGAAGTGGGGGCAGGGAGAAGAAGGCAGAAGGGAGCTGGTACTAGGAGAGAGAGAAGAAATTTAGGAAGACAGGAGTGGAAGGGTCTCACACTCAGAGGCGGCATGGGCCATGAGGTGGTGGTTCTGTACCTGGGATGCTCCAGTCCCTCTGTAGAGCTACCCAGCAGTGCGGCTTAGTCCTCTCTGTCTTGTGGTGCTTGGGAGGCAGGTGGCAATGGCCAGACTGGCCTCTGTCATGTCTGGATCGTTTTTTGTCACCCACCCGCATTCTCTCAGAACCACCACGCCTGAAAGTGCCCTCAGATGGGTAGGTCCCTAAGCCACTAAGAAGTGGACATCGGAAAACAGGCTCTCTTTCAACCTGTCTTCAGCACTGTCTGGCCTGAGTTGGTTAAGGTAATCATTCAATGGCATTTCTATTTTAATTACATGTCTCATTAAAGTTAGTTTGGGCTACATCCAACTGCATTCTGGTCAGCTCATTTTCTTTTGTTCTCAATTTTTTAAGTTCTAATTAAGCTTCTGTATAAACCTCCAATTTAAAGCAGTTTGGAAGTTTCCTTAAGAGAAGCCAGTTATTAAATGAAAGTTTTAATCAAATTCATTTATGCATGGATAAATGATCTGTTTGAATTAGAAAAAAAAAGTCTCAAGTAATTGGTATTTAAATGGCCGAAGGAAGAGTTGGGTTCGTATTTAGAGGTCAGAAATTCCATTTCAAAGTCCAGCAATTCCAGTGACATCAAGGGCAGTGCCATGTGGAGTTTTGCTGGCAGCTTTCTAAGTGCTGATGGGTCTTGAGTTCAGTTAACAGAATATTGGAACAGCTATTTCTGGAAGGGTCAGAAAATAGGATGAGGCAGCCCGAGCTGCGGGATTTACTGGAGTGAGCTATGGGAGAGGCCTGAGAGTGTACATGGGGGATACTCTTAGGAGGAAGGGGGTGGGCAACTGGAGGGGCCTGGCAATCTGTGGGCTGAAAAAGAAGGGTAGTGGCATTGGAGAATGTATGAAATCAGCATGTGGTGAGGGCAGGGTAAGTGGGATGGTTAGAGAGAGGGGTGATTGGGCAAGTTGGAGGAGACAAAGGTGTCTCTAGGTTATTGTCAAGAGCCCATGAAAGCTTGTACTTTCTGGATGATGGTAAAAACAGCCAAGTAGGACTCTTCAGGTAAGACAGTCTATATTAGTGACTTTCCTGATGCTGTGACAGAAATACCCTACAGAACCAACTTAAGGAGAGAATGAAACAAGGAATTTTTTTTTGGCTCATAGTTGAAAGGGTGCAGTCATTGTGTGTGTGTGTGTGTGTGTGTGTGTGTGTGTGTGTGTGTGCGCATGCGCGCGCGCGCCTCTGCATGGTGGAGTTCATGTTGATGGGATTGTAATGCTGAGACTCCTCACATCATGGTGGGTTAGGAAGTAGAGAGAGGCAAGTCAGCACTCAGCATGCTTTTTCCATTTCCCCTTTTTGTTTAGTCTGGGACCCATGGAAGGGTAGTGCCCACATTCAGGGTGAATCTTCCCTCTTTAGTTAGCCGTTTCTGGAAAAGCCCCCGTAGACACACCCCAAAGTGTGCCTCATTAATGCCCTGTATTATTGTTTGTCCAACCAAGCTGACAATCAAAATTAAACATCAGGCTGGGTGGTGGTGGCACACGCCTTTAATCCCAGCACTCGGAAGGCAGAGACAGGCAGATTTCTGTGAGTTCGAGGCCAGCCTGGGCTACCAAATGAGTTCCAGGAAAGGTGCAAAGCTACACAGAGAAACCCTGTCTCGAAAAACCAAAAAGCAAAAAATAAAAATTAAACATCACACAATGTATTAATGGAGATGTTTAATGTCCCAGACTGGATACCACAATAAAATTAGCATATGTAAATTGTAGCAATCATCAAAAGAAGGTAAAGGTTAGGGACTTTCCACTCCCCCACATCTTGGGTGGAAACTTCTTCTTTATTTTTTTCCTGGGAATTCCTGAGTACTAGATACTCATGGTATGTTCATGACTGGTGAGAAGATGTTTGATGGGACGACCATGTTTCTCCATAGAGTATTCATACAGTGTATCTGATAGTATACTGATTGTCTCATAGAGTGTGCATACAGTGTATCTGATAGTATTCTGATTATCTCACCAATGGCAACTTCATGTGTAGCAAATCAGCTCATCATTTGCCATCAGAGTGGCCATAAACCCTCTTTTCTAGGATAAGTCACTTTATCTTAGCCAAAATATTAAACACATTTATAGGAAGTTTTTAGGTCAGTAGGAACCTTATAGATCATTCATCTGAGATCCAGATTTTCCTGTTCAGAGTGTTTTGGCCCTGAAGGGTAAGATGGGTGAGACAATCACTCAGTCTTTACTCCTTTTGATGACCAGTACAGTTTATACAGGCAGCATTACTGTACCTGTGTGTGGTACAATAAGTATCTGTGTGCATAGCATCTTCATTAAAGGCTGTCCAATGAAATTTATAGCAGAGGTTGACAGCCACTCTTCCTGCGTCTGTCACGGAGCTTGTTAGTGGCTGATACAGGACTAGGGAACCAGTGTCCTCACTGTAAACCAGGTGTGCTTGGGTGTAATATATGTGTGCCATATATATGTGTAGGTGCCTGTGGAGGCCACAAGGCATCAGCTCTCCTGCAACTGGAGGAAGAGGCAATTGAGAGCTGCCTTGTATGGGTGCTGGGAACAGAACTGGGCTCTTCCCCAGAGCAGTATGTGTCCTTAACTGCTGAGCCATCTGTCCAGACCCCAGTAGCAACTCTTAATTTTAACATGTTTATTTCCCATGATTCTCCACACTAGGGTGTTCCTATGGCATTAGCCATTTGGTAAGGATTGTACTGATGGGCCTGCATTTTACTTGGTAGCTCTAACAAGCCTAGCTTCTGCTCAGAAGGAAGTGGTGTCCTGGGGTGGGTGGCAGGTCACATCCCAAACAAAATTGTAGGGACTTCCATGTGTTCTGTTTCCCTGTGTGCAGGTGTCCCCTACCCTACACCGCCCTCCCTTCTCATAGAACTTGCATTCCTGAGAACCAGCTAGTAGCATCAGGTGGCCACTTCTGATGATAATGTGGAAGGATCCAGCTCCAATGGGAAACAGAAAGAGAAGACCTGCCACAGGAGACCGGGAGTTTCCTGCTGGCTTAGAAGAGTTCCGGAGGTATGAGCACCATTTGTTGGGATAGCATCCCACTGTCTAGCCCTTGAACTGATGCGTATCCAGGGCTGTTCATATACACAGTATCCTCCTGCCTCAGTCTCTCAAGTGCCAAGATTATAGGTGTGCACCAGGACATTTGGTGAGACTAGCCTTAATACCAGTCCAGAACATTCAAGAGTCTTTTAGAGAGCCGCAGGTGTGAGTCGCTCAGGTGATGCTCAGTTCTTCCAGCAGGACTTTGTGGAACTGGTGTAGGGGTCAACAGATGAGGGAAGGGAAGCCCTTAGGGGAGGAACCACAGCTTGAGACTGGGGGAAAGGAACAGAAACGAGAAAAGAAAAAAGCGGCAGACAAAGCTGACCTCTTAAGGAATGTCTCCAACAAGCCTGCCAGATTGCAGGGGACATCAGGATACCCAGGGCATTTGGTGTGCATAGCTGCATTTCTTGGTGGGTTTTAAAAATAGTCCTATTTGTAATCACAGCCATCTCCAGGTAGATCAGAGGCCTTTTGTTTGCTGCTTAAGAAACAGGAACAGATGAAACTTCCTGAAGATCAAAGACCAAATTGTTGGCAGAAAATGACTAATATTGGCCTGGTTTTCACTGCTAGCCTCCAACCCAACATGGTCCTTGTTATTGTGTCCTTCTGGGTTGTGAAAGTAGCTGCTAGTCATTCTTGATGGGCCAGTTAGACTGTCAAGGAACTTGGGGTTTCTTCTCTGTGTGGAGTAGCTTTGTAAGAGGTCAAGTTCTGCTTATAATTATAATTGGAATTATGAAGCTTCACCTCTCCATAATCTTTGAAATAGAATAAAAAAGAAATGAGCCACGCGGTGGTGGCACACACCTTTAATCCTGGCACTTGGGAGACAGAGGCAGGAGGATCTCTGTGAGTTCGAGGCCAGCCTGGGCTGCAGAGTTAGTTCAAGAAAGAAAGAAAGAAAGAAAGGAAGGAAGGAAGGAAGGAAGAAAGGAAGGAAGGAAGGAAGGAAGGAAGGAAGGAAGGAAGGAAGAAAGAAAGAAAGAAAGAAAGAAAGAAAGAAAGAAAGAAAGAAAGAAGGAAATGAATAGTTTTGGTCATCCTTTCCTTGGGGTCATGTAATGGGCCTGTTTAAAGGAAAAGCTTTAAGGGCTGGAGAGGTGGTTCAGCAGGTAAACTTGACAACCTGAGTTTAATTCCCAGCACTTACCTGGAGGAAGGAGAGAACTGGCTCTCACAAGTTATTCTCTGACCTCTACACCTCTACCATGGCAGTGCATGTACACACACACACACACACACACACACACACACACACACACACAGGAAAGTGTAATAAAAAAGGCTCAGCTTTTTTGAAATAAAATATCAGTCATGCGGCAGCAGTGTACTTAGGAGGCAGAGCCAGGCGGATCTCTGTGAGTTCGAGGCCAGCCTGCTCTACAGAGTGAGATTCAGGACAGGCACCAAAACTACACAGAGAAACCCTGTCTTGAAAAAAAATCATTGTCTTCATCATCAACAGAGTCCTTGAGGGTGCTGATATGAATATTACTATTTATGTATCTTGATGTGCTAAGACCTTATTTCCTTGGAATGTGGAAGGGCGTGTGTCCAGTCTGTAGATGAAGGTAGTAAGCAGTGGGTGAGTACCAGATGAGGGTCTAGGTAGGCTCTAGATCCTGTGCTCATTGGCACAGTGCTTTGTTTGTTCTAAATCAGAGACAAAACAAGGACATGAGCCTTCATGGCCAGGCCTTCATTAGTGCTTTTTAGACAGCCATGAAGATGCCCTGGGCTACACGACACATTACAGTTACCATTTTCAACAGATGACATTGCGCCTTCAGTTTCTCTTCAAGACAAAAACACAGCTTTGCTTTCAGAGCCCACACTTTAATACTATACTTAGGAAGCAATGTCTGTGCTACAGGTGATTTGATTTCTTGAATGTTTTCCACAATAGTTTTCATATTTGTTTAATTTTGTGTGTGTGTGTGTGTGTGTGTGTGTGTGTGTGTGTGTGTGTGTGTACATCACAGCATGCAGGTTGAATTCAGAAGACAGTTTCTCTTTTTTCTACTATGTGGGCTCTGGGGACTGGACTCGGGTCACCAGGTTTGGCAACAGGCACTCTTACCTACGGAACCACCTCTGTTTATTTGGCTCATAGTTTTGGAACCAGGTAGCCATGTCTGTCAGACACTCGTAGGAAGAGTCCCTTTATCTGGGTCACAACTTGGCAGAAGGTGATGAGTACATGGGGTGGTGTCTCTTGATAACCTGCTTTTGTACGGACTGCCTTAACATATTAATCCTTTCTGAAGATAGTTCCCCCAGTGATCTAACCACCTTCTGCTAGGTCCCACTTCCCAAAGGTTGCTGCATTGAGGACCACAACTCCAGCACGTGAGCCTTTGGGAGACACATTGTATTCAAGCCCGTCACTGGCTTCTGTCATGTAGCCGGTGAACTTGGGCCTTGGATTTGTGTGGAGAGTTGCTCTCACTCTGGTCTGTAATGTTTCCCTGTGGCATTACTGAACCTTTGGGAGTTGAAAAGAGGTGAGTCGTGTAGTGTGAGTACTGAGCTAGTTTTCCCTTGCTTTTCAACTCTAGCGAAAACAAAAGTCAGATAGTCTTCCCATTCAGTGAAGCAGAATGTCTGCCAGTCGTACACTGGCTGAGTATATGACGTATTGAGGCTCAGTCAAGAAGGAGGGATTTCCGGAGCCACTAGTTAGGGGAGAGCCATTGATACCTGTTGGAATCCTCTTAATACAACAATGTTCTCCCCTGGATTTTCTTTAGTTGTCTCCTTTGGAAATGCATGCAGTTCCAAAGAGTAACAGGCCTCTAGGTTCCTGTGAATGAGGCGGTTATGTGACTTTTACTAAGATGATACAAACTAATCTCAGATAGGGCCGAGATGATGGAAATGATTTCGTCCATGTATGCACAGTATGGGAATGCCTACGGGAGCATAGGCGACTCAAAGGTAGCTGCATCACTGAAAAGCTCCCCTGTATGGGTACCAACTCACAAAAGTTGCATCCTTGGATCTCCTTCCTAGTTCCCTGTATCCCAGGCAGCTCTGATAGAAAGTCTCTTTCTCCAGCACTGGTCCTTGGCTTTTGTAGCCTTAGGGATGGAGTCTTGGGATCCTGTAACCTTCATGGGTTTCTCAAACTTCAGGAATCTCATTAGCTTTCTGATTTCTGAGTCTTCTGAGCCTCCACCCTCCCTCCAGGGGGAAGCGCTTCAGATTGGAGGAAAGGGCTCCTCTCTGGAGCCTCCTGTTCTACACGGACTGTGTTACAGCTTTGGATTCTTTATCGTTTTCATCGGTCTGTCAACGTCAGGCTCTCTGCTGAGCTTTAAGGCTGTCCTGAGAAGAGGGACTCTTTCCACATCCTTTTTACTACTCTGCCTTGAATTTATTTTCCCTCCCAAACATTTCTATCTGTCCACCCTCTAGTCTTTAAACTCTGTATTCCTAAATCTTTACCTGCATGGCCCAATTCTACATGCAGTTCTCAGATTTTAAAAAAGCTGTCTGATTTCTGGCCTGCCTCTTCTTCAGTCAAACAAATTCAAACTCTCTTTTGTGGGCTTGGTTTACAAGCAGCCAAGTGCATTTTGACTTAGTCTCAGATATTTTTTTTCCAGCGTGAGTAAGTCATCATTTCTGATGAAAAATTTCCATTAGATTGTGGCATCTTTTAAAATCCTTTTAATCTATGGTTATCTAATGGAACTTTGAGATTTAAATCCTAGATTTACTATCAGAGATATTTTTGACTTTATGGAAGCAGAGGTCTAGAAATGCCAGTTGGTGTAGTGAATGAGGACTCGTGTTTTTTCAGGAAAGTTAGACAATCACATGTTTCTACTCTTTTGTATTTAACCAACACTGTGTTTTATTATGTTGAAATATATATATACATATATATATATATAATTTACTATGAAATATGCCGTTGTTATTAAATATACTATTAATAAATATACTCATAATACATAAGGTAAATATTATATATGCACGTAATTATTTTATATTTTCGTGTTTACTGGGTTCTCACTGCAAGTCTTGTTGGAATTTTCTTAGAGCACAATTTAGGAATATAAGAGCCTTGGTAACTGCAGACTTGGGAAGGCAAAAGATTTTACTTTATTTCTTTTTATTTTATGTGCATGAATTTTTGCCTGTGTGTATGTCTATCCTGTGTGTGTGTGTGTGTGTGTGTGTGTGTGTGTGTGTGTAGTACCTTCAGAAACCAGAAGAGGGCAATGGATGCTCTAGAACTAGAGTTACAAACAGCTGTGAGCTGCCTCCCATGTTAGGAATGGAACCTGAGTCATCTGTAAGAGCAACAAGTGCTTTTATCAGCCACACTGTCTCTCCAGCCACTCTGGTTAGTTTTAAAAACAAGAGTTGAGGTGACAAGGCTGCAGGCCCTCCATTGGCTTGGTAAATACAGCGTGAGAAAATTTAACCTTCCTGAGAATTGGTTTTCATAGCATTTTTTACTCCAGTATATGTAATAACTTCTCTTATAGTTTCCTTTATTAAAGTTATAAACATGTTTTCTACTGTCAGTAATACTCCTTGGTTAGATTAGGAGGATTATTATAATGCTTCCCATTCAAATTGGTAATGAGGATTTGATCTGAACACAGTGTCTTTGATAATGAAAAAGTGTCACCTGACCCCCAAGAGGTCACACATTTGATGAAATCACCAATGGTTCTAGAACATGCATGGTCACATATCACACTTTTGACAAAGGTTTTCGGAGTATCTGACCCAGGCTTGACCAACTTGACATTGTCCTTTCAGAATACAGGGCTCCAAGTCACCAAGTCTCCACTCTGTCTCCCTCTATCTACTTTTTGAAAACTCCCCCGACATGCTTACCACCTCTTTTGCTTCTGAATGTAACCTTTGTTCATTCTTTCCTTCATTTGTTCGTTAACAGTATTGAGACTGTTAGGTAGCTGTTTCTTTGGAATGGAGCATCCCTGTTTGGAGGGAAGAAGCACTTCATAAAATAGGAAACTTACTAAACTTGTAAGACCCCGAAAGTTCATGAAAGTTACAAAATTCACAGTGCTTTTGCCCATGGTCACAAAAGTTGTAAACGGTTGCTGGCGAGAGCAGACATTTTGGTGGCACTGCCTGCATGTTGGGAAGGAAGCTAGGAATGTAACTTTCATGAATTGTTATACAGCTCAGGGTAAGCTTTTTGGGGGTGCAGCAGCCTGAGATACACCCATGTTCCTGTGAGTAACCCCGGGCCCATGCTTCTGTAAGGCTTCCCAGTAAACTCATTAATTTTTCAAGCTACATTTGAGTAGGATTGTTCCTCTGGTTGGTTATTGGTGCCCTGTGAAGAATGAATAGACCTTTGCCAGTGTCTTCTCAGAACAAAAATCACATGACAGCTACACCGAAGAAGCATGACCTCCACCTTCTTGTAGGTTTTTGATTAGGTAAGGAAATCACTGCAGAAGAGCATGAGGAGAATGTTCCTGAGGACACTGAGGGTGTTCCCGAGGGTGCCACCCCAGCAGCAGTGGCCTGTCTGTTATCCTGGGACTGGATGAAAGAGGACCTTCTGGCAGGAGGTGATGATTCTGAGCTGGGATCAGGACTGAGGAGGAGAAACGGACAAAGCCAGAGGCAGGGGTCAGTTAGATGGCTGCTGGAGTTACCATAGGTTACCATTGTGATAAAAGGGTGGCTAGACGGAAGGAAGGTAGGTATAGCTATGGGAGTGGACAGATTTAGAATGGGTAAAGGAGGCATCATATACAGTGTGTGGAGACTGAGTCTATTTAGGTAGATATAGAGAAAGTAATGCAGTTGTCTGGCTAGTTCGGGATTTTTTTTTTTTTTTTTTTATTCTGAGACAGGGTTTCCCTGTGTAGCTTTGAGCCTTTTTCCTGGAACTCACTTGGTAGCCCAGGCTGGCCTCCAACTCACAGAGATCCACCTGGCTCTGCCTCCCGAGTGCTGAGATTAAAGGCATGCGCCACCACCACCCTGTCTGGCTAGTTCAATGGATAAATTATCTAATTATCTACCTTCCCTTAGATAAACGATAGAGTTCAGTAAGCAAGAGGAAAATGGTGAGCTGTTGTAGATGGAATGAAATTGATGACTGTGGTTTTTCCAAGTGAGGATTTCAGTAGGACAGTAGGGTATATGCCTGGGAATTCAGGAGAGACATCTGGGTTGAGAAGACAATTTGAAAGTAACAACTGGGTTTTGTTGACATAGAAGTGATTGGTCATCTTGCCTTTATTTATTTGTTTGTTTATTTGTTGAGACAGGGTTTCTTTGTGTAGCCCTGGTAGTCCTGGATCTAACTCTGTAGACCAGGCTGCCGAGTGCTGGGATTAAAGGTGTGCGCCACCACCACCTTGCTCACGCTCACCTTGCCTTTATAGTGTGGCGGAAGAAAAGCCTGGCCTGGCATGGTCCTCGGAGGCAGCACCTTCAATTGAGAGGAAATAGCAGCGACCAGAAAGGCAAGAGAAGGGGGCAGGAAAACGTGGCTCCTGCATCCAGAAGAGCAGAGCCATGTGAGGGCAAGTGATACTGAGAAGTCCTGGTGCTCGCTGGCTTTAGTGAAACAGGAGAATCTGGGCCTCAGCCAGAGCAGCCATGGAATGTTGTGAATGTTCTATAGTTTATGAATGAAGGGATAAGGGTCAGTAATGGAGTCTGATTGTGAAAGTGAAAATCCATACTGAGTATGGCGGTAGATGTCTATAATCCCAGCATTTGGTAGGCTGAGGCAGGACAATTGGAAGTTCTAGGCCAGCCTGGACTACCAAGTCCCTGTCATAACAAAACAAACAAAACTCAAATAATTTCCTTTTTCCTGTAACCCCAATAGAGAGCCGAGAAAGTTGGAAAATTAATACACTCTAAAGAACAGCTTGCTTACTATTGAAAATAAAATTAACCTACAGTTGCTAATTGTGTCTTTGCAATTGGGGAAGGTTGATTCGTAGGGATGTGCAGTTGCTTCGAATCTTGGTCCATGTTGATTTCCTTTTTATTATACACAAATGTTTTGGAGAAGGTGGTGATGTAATGAGGGCTCAGAATAGCGTAGGTCCTGGGGGACATGTGCAGTGACAGTGGCCCTCTTTTGCGAGCCACCCTCCTCCGTTCCTCAAAGGCCCCCCGAGCCTTGAGGTCCCTCCACTGTTGGAGATGTGACATTTGTGCTGTATTCCAGCTAGCCCCGGGAGAGCTTTGTTTTATGAAAACTAAATGGCAATGTATTTTATTTTCAAATTAAGCCAAATTAAAATTAATTTTGTTTTGAGACTTCTGAGAATTTCACAACATATTCTGAGATAATTGGTTTTGCTCCTGGGTATTACATAAGACAGCAGCCCTGGCTGTGCTTTTTCCCTTTGTCCCCGAAGGTCGCACTCATGCTAAGATCCTAAATAGCAATTACTATTATCATCATCATCACTGTTATTATATTATTATTATTATTATTATTATTATTATTATTACTGACTTTGGAGAAACTTAATTTGGGGTGATGAAGTTCTATCTTAACTTCATCAAAGAAAAGATTGTTCATGGTTAGTTTTTGTTTAGGAGTCAACATAGGTTATGGGGCAAAGAAGCCACATGAGAGTTTGTTTTTCTTTATCTTCACCCTATTTAACCTTCATTTTACCCGCTGGGAAAACACTGATGATAGTTCCACTGACTGCCTTAGTAGTGATGGGAAACAGCTAAACACGTGAGTGTGTGTGTGTGTGTGTGTGTGTGTGTGTGTGTGTGTGAGAGAGAGAGAGAGAGAGAGAGAGAGAGAGAGAGAGAGAGAGAGAGAGAGAGAGAGAGTTGGGTTTTTTTTTGTGTGTCTTTTTAATGGGATGGTACTACCCTGTCATATTACTGATTCTGGTTGGACTAATTTTAAAAATTATTTTTACATTTTATGTGTAAATATAAGTAACTAAGAATTTAAAAGTAAAGAGGAGAATAGAAACTGAGTTGTTAATGTTGTGTCTTTAAAACACAATTATTAACCCAAATACTATTTGGAAAAGCTGGCGAGCCAATTGCCTTTTTACATGTGGGCCATGTGGGTTAATAAACGGCATAGGAGTTTATTATTTGTGAGGGAGCTGTGATTTGGGGGAAGTCTCTGCATCCTGTACATGATTTCTACTGAAGATTTTTCTGAGAAACTGGTGGCCTCTAATTAGTTCCTCTGAGCATCCCTCCCCTGTTCAGCGTCAGAAAAACAGTTCAAGGGAACAAAAGGGACGCTGGCCGTAACATGAGCATGTGTTGCACATTTAATGCCGTGGCTGTGCTGTGTTTGCCACCTGACATGAATTAACACAATTCTGTGAGAGTAGCTACACTACTCCAACTTTTGTGTATCTGCTTTATGTACCCGGGTTTACTTGTTTCTCTGTGTATGGGTGTTTATGGGTGTGGATTCCTACACCAGCTGGGTCCTGGGGATTGGACTCAGGTCTGGCAGCAGGCACCTTTACCTGCTGAGCCATCTTCCCTGCCCTGGTCTCACTTTACAGAGACACAGGTTACATGATGTATGTCTTACTCACACGAGGAAACAAGGTGGCTTCAGCTCCACAAGGCCACTTTTACACTTGTGGCATTGCACTCCTGTCTCCTGCTTTCTGCTGATTCATCACCCAGCTCCTCTGGGTGATGCTCCTCCTCTGTGGTGAATGCTTGAAGATGTTAGTCTAGTGACCACGAGACTCCCTGGCTGAAGGCCAATCAGCCATGAACATGTGCTCAACCACTAACCAGGAAATTGAAAGCAGTGCACCCCAGTTTCTCACCACCAATTGATTGAAAACAGCTTCCAGTGCCAGCCTCAAGGGGTGCGGTGGGAGTCGGGGAGAAACTGTCTTATATTCAACTAGTGGGTGTTGAAGCTGACTGACTTCAGCATTTGAAAAACAGAACTATCAGGACTAGAATTCTGAGTAACTACATCATTCAATGGAGCCAGGACTTTATCTGACATCCAAGGCTTCATCAGTGAGTAATTATATGTAGAAAAGTGTTCTGTATGGTGTTGTTTGTAACAACAAAAGCTATAAGCAAATGGGAACTCATAGAATGGTTGAGAATGCTGTCATGCACATAATAACATCCTGGACAATTGACACACAGTACACTTTGCTTTCTCTCCTAGATATAGGACTGATTTGAAAATAAGACCCAGGCAACTACCACCAGAGATTAAAATATTACTTTAATAATGATGGAACTGATTGGTCACAATTGTTTTACTCTCTGTTTACTATTTATTATTATTATTATTGCTGGAATATTAAGGGTTGAACCTAGGGCCTTATGCATGCTGAGCTGTAACTCATATCATTCAGGTCTATATCCAATCCTGCTCCTTTCTTCATTTTTTATTTGGGGACAGGATCTCTCCCCTAAGTTCCCCAGGCTGGTCTCTCTACATCACCAGGGTCTGCCTTACATTTTTACTCTGGAATGAAACCGACTTCCTGTCCTCACAGCAGCAAGACTCTCGGGGTAGGATAATATGCAGAGAGCACAGATTAAGACTGCCTCTGTGTAGACAGGCTAGTTTTCCATAAGGGAAGCCCTTAGGGCCTAGACTGGGCATGCTTTTACTTTGGTTAAGTCACCCACCCCCTACCTGGGAACTCCTTGGGGTGGATAGGAAGCAGAATGCATCTTCCTTGTTATGGTTTCGATCTTAAACATTCTCTAGAGGTCATGTGTGGAGGGATTAGTTGTCAGCCATTAGCACTGTGGGGAGGTGTTGGAACCTTTTGCAAGAATGGGGACTAGTGAGTATTGGGGGTATAATGTGCCTTGAAGGGCAAATGGAGAGCTTGGCCCTTCCTTTCTTCTATTTTGCTTCCCAGCTTTCATTAGGTGAATAGACCTCCTTCCTCATTTATTTTCTACCATGGTGTTCTGCCCTGCTACAAGACCACAGCCATGGGACCAAGTGCCCATGAATGGAAACCTCTGATGCTGTGAGCCACAAAACCTCCTCCTTTAAGATGACGTACCCCAAGTATTTTGTCACAGCAACCCAAAGCTGACGATATACCTTCCTGAGGAATGAAATGGAAATTCCAGGCTGTCTGTAAAAGACTAAGTAAGGAGTGAGGAATGTTCACTGAGCCTTCCACCATCCCATGCTATAGAATGCCCTGAAGATCTAAAAAGATAAAGTTAACTCGAGAGGAACAGATAGTGTATTAGTTCCTTTCTCATGGCTGTAGAGAAAGTACTTTACTCAGGCTCACAGTTCAGGGGATACAGTCCAGCCTGGAGTAGAAGGCATAGCTGTGGGACCAGCTCTGGTTGTGATGGCAGAAGGCTGCTTACTTACATCATGGTGGGAAAGGACGCAGAGAGAGGGGATCCAGGGCTCAGCTGCCTTCTCCCTTTCTCTTTTTATTCAGTCTGGATCCCAGTCTATGGCATAGTGCCATACATTGAGGATGGATCTTTACCTCTTGGCCAATCTTCTTTGGAAACACCCTCACAGGCATACTCAGAGGAGTGCTTGGCTAATGCCCTAGGCATTTACTAATCCAATGAAGTTGACAGAATTAATCACCACACTGAGAAAGATACCCATCTTCATTGCTGAGTGGAAAACCACATTACAGGGTAGGCATTATACCATGACTGTAGAAGCCAAAAGAGAAACCAATGCCTGCAAATAGAAACTACCTTTTTCCATTTAAATGAAATTTAGAAGACGTAGTAAGGAATGTTCACAGATCTTGTAAGAAGGAAGGTAGATGGAGAGATTGTCCCTTCATTTAATTTTTTTTGTCTTTTATTGAAAATAGATTCCTGTCATCTTATTTAAAATGAGCATTTATTAATTTTATAATATAATGAAATTAGTGAAAATTCACATGGCTTCTTGCAACAGACTTCATTTAGATGTGGTTTTACTCGGTGCCTAGAGGAAGGAAAGGCATGGCATCCCCGCAGTATGTTTCACTCAGTCCTGGAACACAAGGTGTTAGTTTAATTTGTCTGAATGGTCCTACACACTCCATATGGACCAATCGGGTTTTCGTGTGTGTGTGTGTGTGTGTGTGTGTGTGTGTGTGTGTGCACATGTGGTATGTGTGTATATGTACATGTTTATGTATTTGTGCCTATGTGTGTGTATGGAGAGGGCAGAGGTGGATATCAGATGTCATCTGTGATGCCAGGCACAGTGCCTGGGGATCCAGACTCAATCCCTATGTTTGCATGGCAACCGTTTTATTAACTGAACCACCCCCATAGCACCTCCCTATTTGCTCATTATTAAAATTTCAAATCACATTATGGTTTTATTAAATGCAACCTGGAGATTCATATTTCATATGAAGTTTAAAGTATTTAAAGACTTCTTCCAATATAACAGCATTTAAAATCCAAACCCTGGGCTAGGGAATGCCTTAGAAAAGGTAAGAGCACTTGCTCTGCCAGCCTGAGGACCTAAGTTCAAATCCTCGGCCGTATGTAAAGAGCCAGGCGTGGCCCTCCAAGCCTGCAACCTCAGTGCTGTTTGAGGGGCTGAGACAGGAAGATCCCTGTTTGTTTTTAAGCCCTATGTAAACACTTAGGTCTATAATGTGCTGAGTTTTCCTGTAACCTTCTTCCGATACATAAAGCAGAGGATGTGCAAGAGCAAGGGAATGTTAACAAAAGGCAGGCTGGATTTATCAGCCAGCACCTAGGAATGCCATGTCAAAAAAGTGCCAGTGACGTCATAGTTCCCATGAGCCAGGTAGTAAAAGCAGATCTAGCTGTCAGGAGACTCCATCTCCTTTTGTAGAGTGTGGCCATGGTCTTTACCCCTCTGGGGACCACTTGAGAAATTTGGACAAGTCAATATAAGTCTGATATGTTTTTGTAATGTCATTAATTACTGTAGCATATTCTTATATTCACTTTATCTTCTACTTAGCAGTATGATGCGTGGAAGCAGGACTCAGTTCTATCTGCCTGTTAGAATCACCAGGGGAACCTTACAGCAGAAAGGACTCTCCTCCTCCATTGTAAGGTCCCAGCCTCCATGAATATTAGTCTCTTTCAATTTTGTTTTGGGAGGAAGCAAAAATTTTTATTACATAATGTGTGTGTGTGTGTGTGTGTGTGTGTGTGTGTGTGTGTGTGTGTGTGTGTGTGTGTTGCTGCATGGGTTTAGACATCAGAGGACCATTTGCTGGAATTGGTTCTCACCATGTACCACATGGATCCTGGGAATTGAACTCAGATCATCAAGGCTTGGCAGTAAGCTCATTTACCTGATGAACCATCTCTAAGCTCAAACATCAACCAACCCTTTTCGATTTTGTTTTGGAAGGAAGTTTCTTTTCATTTTAAATTAAAAGTTTCTTTTAAACATACCTTTGATTCTAGTGGTAAATTGAGAGTCGTCTCTGGGTGGTCTGGTTAGTCAATTAACTTTACCATTTGTAACTCAGCTAACTCATATGGAATTTTACAGTTCAGAAAGGGCTAGAACATTCCACTTAATGCCCATAACAAGCCTGTGAATAGATGTTATTTTCTCATATAACCAAGAACATGGTGGCAATTTTGTACTGGATGTTATATTTTATTATCCATCCAGATTGAGAGAAGTTAATTACAACCTTGGCTGGGTGGAACTAAGTCACATAAAAAATTTCAGACTTCATAAAAACATATAATACACATAAATATGTACTTATGCAATATAGGTACATTTTATATTAATATATACACAATGTTTAGATTTTATATTAGCTATATAGACATTATACAAATGTATATTACCTATATGTAACACACACACACACACACACACACACACACACCTGCTAGTAGTAGGACTGTTTTTCTATATGTAGATCTTGACCCATTCAAGCGGACAACATCATCCACAAATGTTCCACATGCTCCTCCAGACCTCTTCATCATCCCTTATCCTCTTCAGACATCTGAGTTCTTTGATAAGACCCTGTTCTTCCATGGGCCCCTCTGACTCCCCATTCTGTTTCCTTCTACCCATTTCCAAGGCTGTGGAGAGCCACAGCAAGGCTTGCTGGATGTGAGTCACGAAGCCGTATTTGGACCCCAAATATCTTCCAAACAGCCATGTGCTAAGGTCTGAGGCCTAGTTGGATGAAGCTTAGTTACTGGAGCATGCCCTTGAAGGGGATGTTAGGACCTCTGCCTCTTTGTCTGTATCTGGACCTTAGGAGGTGAGCAGGCCTCCTTTACCACATGCCCCTTCCCTGATAGTCTATGCCACCTTGTGCCTGAATCACCAAGGCTCATTTTCCATGGACTGAAAATATGAGTCAAGTGATACCTTTTTCTTTTTAAATGTTTTTTTTTTTCAGGTATGCATCATAGCCACAGGAAACACTTCATACAGGACACCTGAGTTCTAGTTCTCAGCTCTGAGGCTCAGCACTCTATGACCCAGAACGTGTACTAGGCTTGTTTCTTCGTCTAGAAAACAAGATGTTGGAATTGGGTGAGAAGGTCGAGTGAAATGAGCTCATTGCCAGACTCCCTGAACTCTTTTTCTTTATGACAAGGTTTCCCATAGCCCAGGCTGCTTTCAAACTCACTGTTTATCTGAGGATAGCATTGAACGCCCAATCCTCTTCCCTCCACCTCCTCAGTGTGGGGATTACAGGTGTGCGCATCACACCCGTCTTTATGCAGTACTCGGGACTAAATCCAGGTCTCTGTGCCTGCGAGTCAGGTACTGTGCCAAATGAGCCACATTCTCAGCTTAGATCCCCTGAATTCAAATCCAGTTTTGCCACTGATTTTCTGGTGTGTGAACTTTGGGTAAATTTCTTTACCCCTTTGTGACTTATTTTCTTCATCTCCACATACTTCAAACATCTTTAGAGTTTCGAAGATGAAAGGACTTATTTAGAGAAAGAAGAGGACTCAGACAAGTTCAGGCCATGTGCTTGGTACCACAAATATTAGCCATACCACCATTAATATTGGCTTTTTATACTGGCTAACAGTGGTAGTCAATTTTACTTCCAGAGGAGGTGGGTGAGAGCGAGTCTGAATACAGGGTTTTTCAGATCCCCCATAGTCCTGACGGCTATGTATTCTTCCCTGTTTACTGAGTCAAGGATTATAAACATAATGACTTTTGGGTACATTTAGCCTTGTCATGGCTAAAGAAACACCATAATCATTTGCCCCCCAATAGTGTCAACCTTTAAAGGTTGTTCATTCTCAGCTGTAACTAATACAATCCTGCATGATATTTTCAGGACAGGGCAAGCCAGGAGTCTTCCTGTGCAAATTAAACTGTCACCAAGTATGTGCTGATTACTTCTCTGGGAATTAAGAGGGCTAATCTCATTTTACTCAAAACTGCTGAAGGAGGCTTGGTATGTGAGAATCCAAACTCTGGGGACTTGGAGAGTTTCACTCAACAAACAGTCATTGGCCAGAACTTTTAGCCCTCATAATATTACTTCAGATTTCTGCTGGACAGCACTGGTGTCTTGCAGGTAATGAGCCTCAGTTTAACTCAGAGCATTTTAAGGAGCTGGTTTTTTAGTTTTCTTGGCAGTTACTGACAGTCTTTGAGATGATTAAATGAGATAGTAGATGTGAATCGTTTTGAATGGCACCTGACAATTGTTGAGCCCCTGACACATGATATGTTTCAGGAAATGCCGATTGCCAGGTTGGGGAGATGGCTCAGTAGGTAAATTGCTTACTGCATCAACATAGAGATCTGGGTTCCCTCATCCAGAACCCATGTCAGAACTCTAGTTGTGAGCAGTGCTCATCTCAGTGCTGGGGGCTGAGACAGGTGGATCCCTGGGGACTGCTGGCCAACGAGCTTTGGTGAGTTCCAGGTTCAGTGAGAGACTCTGTCTGGAAAAATAAGGTGGGGAGTGACAGAAGAAGATACGGGATGGGTACCATGCATGCACACATACCTGAATGCATACATTTTAAAAAAGTGCTTTTTATCACTGTTCTCAAGTTTGTGTGTTTGAAGCAAAGGACAAAGGACAGTGGACTTTGTCAACATGCACAAACCTAGAGTGAACTATCATTCCGCAGGGGTGGTAGCATCCAAGCAGGACCAGCAGCTGGGTGGTCCTATTCACAGTCATTTTGGTATAGCTGCTAGGTAGCTGGCTCCAGGTTATGATGAGGCCCACAGCATCCCCTGCAGCCTTGGCTTTGGGCTCTGCCTATTCTCTACCTTCTGAGATAAGAATGTGATGTCTACTTCAGCTCATGGGTTTGGGAAGAGGGTTTTTATTGGGCAGCGCTACAGGTTGGATTCACATGGTGAAGTCCTCCAGTGTCTTGGAATGTGACCATGTTTGGAGATGGTCTTTAAGGACGTGGTGATGAGGGTGGGCCATATGGAATGTAGTATAGTTGGTGTCCTTATATGGAAAATTAAGACAGTGACACACAGAGACAATGTGAGGACGCAAAGCAAGATAGTCAGTATACCTAAGGAGAAAAGCCCTAGAGAAGCCAGTCTTGCCCACATCTCAGTCTCAGCCTTCCAGCTTCCAGAATCAGGAGATGATAAGTCTCTGTTGTTTAAGACACTTGGTGTGTGGTACTTGGATATGGCAGCACCAGAAATTCTATAGGCAGCTGCCAATTTTCCCTGAGTGGTAGTGCGTCTTGGGAAAATGCTAGGAACTGAGACTTAGTGGTACAGAACCACGAGTAGCCTCCGTGGACTTTGTGGACCTCTGTGGACTTTGTGGACCTCCGTGGACTTTGCTGTGACTTCAGCCATTGCACTTCATGCTAGTGTTCCTAATTGTCTCCCTGTGTCTAGGGAAGCAGGCTACGGCATAAAGCTTTCAGAATCATTAGTGCAAAATCATTGTCCTCCATCCGTCCTAAGTACGCAATAAAAGACACTTATGTTCAGGATGAGAGGAGCTATCAATGGAAAATCTGCTGGGTTGCAAAATTATGCACATTGATTATCCATCTTTAATAACGTTTGCTTATCCACAGGCTGGGGAGAAAAACAGTCTTGTTGCAGACTTAAAAACATGTCTTGCTGACATTCTAAGGTGCTGGGAATAAGGATCTCTTTGCAAGTGAAAAGTAGCTAAAGGGTGTGGAACAGACACTTTTTGTTCCTTGAAACAGAAGACAGAAGGGAGTTGCAGTCCGAGTTCCCCGCTTTGGCTTTTTGAGAGTACTGTTTGTGGTGGAAAGACTTTCCTTTTAGTCAGGGATCATTTAATCAGGTTGGTTTTGTCTTGGTGCGCATAAAACAGCGCTGCTGAGGAAAACGTTCCAGGCCTGCCCTCTTGCCTGCCCCTCTTGGTGTACTGCTAGTACACCACTGGAGCAGGGGGAAATAGATTTTAGACCTTTGATATGTGCTATCTGTTAAAAATAGTATGCTTGCCTCTCTTCAATTAGGAGGAAGGCAATATTTTTAGGTCCTGACACAGTTTGTTTTTAGTTGGAAGCCACAAAGGCCATGAGACAGAAATCCCCAAACAACAGCCTTCTAATGGAGTGGGTGAATAGCCGAGGTTATTGACGAGCCCCATTTGAAAAGCTCAGCATAGCATACCCTTGCCGGGTGGGATAAGAATGCACACTTTGGGGGTGTGTTTGATTGCCTCCAAGTGCCTTTGAAATCTTGCAAAGGCTGTGAAAATTGAGCTTGTGCTGGATCTGAGTCATGCCAGCTTAGCTTGTGTTTGGGAATCTGATCAACAAACAGCTGCCCTCTACTTCTTTGTACAGCAGGTCCACACAATGCTGTAATTGTGGCGACAGGGCTGTTAGTGCTCAGGAATGAAACTGCAGCCCCCAGCATGCCTCTGGAGGCTGTAGCATTGGAAAAGGAAATAACCCACTAGTGGCCAGTGTTCCATGTAAATGTGAAGGGTTTAATAGAACAATATCATGATGCATGCCCGCACAATTTCTTTGTCATGCTCCCTCTAAGAGGTGGGGTTTAATCTTCAGGGGATTTGGTTTATGTTGAATTCTTTTTGTGAAGACAAGTTTTTAGAATGAAAAGGGAAAAATAAAGATCTTGCTCCTTTCCATTCCCCTTTCTGGAAACTTGCTTGACTTTCAAGTTTGTCTCTGCTGTGGGTTTATAAAACTCAGCTTAGGAGGTGAAAACCCAGAGAATGACTGGGTTCAGGGCTGTATTGCCTCTTCGTATAGAAGCAAAGGACAAAGGTGATTTGGGTACCATGTGGATGTTGGGTGGGAGAGAGACTGGGTACAGAGCAAGCAGGGGAGGGGTTGAACATGTCAGTTGGAAATAGCTCTACAAGAGTTGGTGAATTCACCCTGTGCTCAACTTTTTCACAGGCTGATTTTGGGAATGTAGTCTAGTAGAGAGTGCATACACTCTTTCAAGAGGCCATATGTGTTAGCTTCTTCAGTCTAAAGACGACCCTAGGTGATGGTGGAGCAGGGGACTGATCAAATATCAAAGGTGATCATGCATGGAGGGCCAAGGTGTGGTTCTTACTAAAACTAGGGGTGCATCTAGAAGACACAGGAACCTCAATGAAGTTTGGGCAGTAAGGGATCGTAGCCAGTTCAAACAATACCATGGTTTTTAGGCCGTGTTCTTTCTCTTTTGTTTTCTTGTAGTTTGAGTTTGAGATAGGGTTTTGCTATGTAGCTTGGCTGGCCTAAAAATACAACACATAACCTAGGCTGGCTTCAAAATTGTGATAATCCTCCTGCTTCCACCTCCCAAATGCTGGAATTATAAGTATACACCATTATGCCTGACTGGATTGTGTCATTGGTTATTTAGTTCACTGAAAGCTTTCTTTCCCTTTCACACCACAGTTTCAAAGTGGATTATGCTGGCACAAAGAGTGGGGCACAACATGTGTTATTGGATCCCACCCATAAAGTGCCCCAACCCGGTAGGTCTGGGGTGCTGGAGAAGGTGGGTTTCTAACTGGTTTCCAGGCAGTGCTATCACTACTGTTCTGAGGGCTGTGCTCCAAGAAATACTACTGTATCCTCTGAATCATTTCTCATGTGCAAATGCTCCACGATTCCTGGCCAAACAGAAAGAATTGAGCAAATTTCCATGTGGCCACTCTCCTGAATAAAGATGCCGTACTGTGGTTATAGGCTGCCCTCTGGGCTGAGAGGAAACAATGTGTGATAAACACACACACACACACACACACACACACACACACACACACACACACACTTTTAATTTTTTAAGATAAGATCTCACTGTGTACTCTGAGGCTTCTTTGAACTAGCAATCCTTCTGCCTCAGCTTACCCTCTGCTGCATTTACAAGAGTGCTCTACTACACCAGTTTCTCATTCTATTTTGTATGTATGCATGCCAGTTGCTCATTTAGCCTGGATTAAAAGGTAGGATCAAAGCTTGCATAGAGGCTCCTAATTATTTTCCTCTGGGTCTTTTTCAGGTCATAAGTAAAGGTGGAGTCTAGTGGGAACAGGTGTGTTTGAGTGTCTGGTGATATACAATCTTTTAAACATAGAAGAAACAGTACAGCCATCATTAAAGACAACAAATCTTTCTGAAAGTGCTCTTTTTCTATCAGGGATCTAAAATATGGTTGCTTTTTATTGAGAAAACAAAATGAGCTCATGTGGAGCTGATACCCCCTCCTTCTTTCTCCCTTCCCTCTCTCCCCCTCCCTCTCTTCTCCCCCTGCTACAGAGCTAATGGATTTTAGTAACTGCTGCCCCCATTTGAGTCTGGAAAACTGCTGATGAAATCTTGTGATGTCTTAAATCCTTTTTTTTTTTTTTTTTTTAAAAACTTATTGCTTTCTCAAAGTTCCTTGATAGAGATTTTCATTCTCAATACTTTGAAGGGTTTGCATTACTTTTCTAGCTTTTGATAATGATTGAACCACTCAACATGTTTGGAATTAGATTGCCTCAGGTTTGAAATGCAATGATACATGTTTGTTCTTTCTCAAAAATTAGCTTATCTTTCCCATGGATCGTGAGGAATATATTTTTTCTCCCTCACTTCTTCCCTCCCTTCCTTCCCTGGTTTGCATATATAGCCTAGGATGTCCTTGAACTATTGATCTTTCTGCCTTGGCCTCCCCAGGCCATACTTCGTCTAGGGAGGCTCCACCTACTAACAATACATCAACCTTCAAAAAATAGTATCATCAGCTGTGGACTCAAAAGTTCCAACACATCAGCCTATAGAGGGTGTGCTGCATTTAAACCACCACACAAGGGCATGCCAGACGATAGACTCTTCCTTTTAGGGAAGTGCTGAAAGTCAGGAAAGGAGATTCAGTCAACAGACTTCCTGTCTCCTTAGAGCAGCGGTTTTCAATCTGTGGGTCATGAACCCTTTGGGGTCATACATTAGATATCCTGCATATTGGATATTTACATTATGATTCATAACACTAGCAAAATTACAGTTATGAAGTTGCAACAAATATAGTTTTATGGTTGGAGCCACCACAGCATGAGGAACCGTATTAAAGGGTCACAGCTTTAGGAAGATTGAGGACCGCTGACTTAGACACTAAAATTTCATTCCATGGGAGGAGAGCATTTAAAGATTTGAAGGGGCTGGAGAAGGGACTTTTGGGTTTATCATTTCTTTATTTTATTTTTATTTTTTTGTGTATGAGTGTTTTGCCCACATGTATGCCTGTACACTACATGCATGTGTGCTACCCAAGGAGGCCAGAAGAAGGTATCAGATCCCCTGGAAACTGGGTTTTGGATGGGATGGGTAAGAGCTACAGTGTGTGTGGTGGAAACTGAACAAGTATTGTTAACCTCTAAGCCATCGCCCCAGCCCTAGTCATTATACCATGTGAAGGCAACATTCTTGTGTTGCTCATCCCTTCTCCAAACACTCGGCTCAGGGGAAAATCTAAGTTTCAAAGGCATCTTGGTACAGACACCTGAAAAGCCCCAACCAGATTTATACATAGGCAAAGCACTGAAAAAGTTTTTATTCTCTGTCTCCACAGGTTAACTTTGTAGCTTGCCAGCTCTTCGCCTTATCTGCTGCTTTCTGGTTTAGAATCTACTTACATCCTGGTAAAGCCAGCCCGGAGGTCCGTCACACATTGGCCACCATTTTGGGCATTTATTTTGTTGTATTTTGTTTTGGCTGGTGAGTATGAACCTCATAAATTCTAACGTTTATCACTTGGACATTTTGTGATGATATCCTTGGTAAGAAATACATGACATTGTAAAATGCCTCCTGCATTGAAAAATTTGGTGAGATTGTGAATGCTGTAGATACCTTATTGTAAACTAATTGGGGTGTCCTGGGAACCTTTGCTCATGTCAGAGACTAGAGCTGGCAAAGAAGCTAACCATTGGAAGTCAATGCTGTCTTTTTTCCCTTGGGATTAGACCTCTACAGACCTCCTTGAGTCAAGTAGATGGAATGCTATAAGGATTAATTCTTCCCAACAAGGGACCCCTCCCTAATCTTTGTAAATGTTGCTGTGTTTCTTGTCTTGCTGTTGGAGCCTTGGTGTAGTTCAGAGGTTTCAGTGAGGGGATTAGGGCCAATGAGTCATTCTCTATCAGATGGAGGGTTAAGCTTAGTGTAGACACCTCCTAACACCCAAACCTTGCAAATACCTAGGGAGTGGTACTTCTTAGGGTACATGCTTTAGAGTGTAACATTTCTAGAAGTCTCTTCAGGGACATTTGTGAATTTGGTGAAGGTATCAGGATACTTCTCTAACCCTGCCACAAACCATTGGGAAAGGATTGCATATTTTGAATCAGCCACTGTGTTAAAAAAACAAAACAAAACACCCCTGGTATATGGGAAGTGGGATTTTGGTACTGGTACTCTGAAACTTACAAAAATGGGACTTAAAAAGCATAAAGTCCACCCAAAAGAATTCCTTTTGGGCTTTCAATTTTATATGGGATTCGAACATCTTCAACTACTCACTTCCTGATTCTGGACATTCCAATGGCTGCTACTGCAAACTGTGTCCAGGTTTCCCAGTGTCTTTTTGAGACACAGTGTTTTGATTCCATAGAACAGTACTTTGACTTATGTTCTCATGAGTTAACGAATCCCTTGCTCTTTGGAGTGGGTAGGGGTGGGGTATCCAATGTGTAGGTCAGTATGAATTTTTCTTAGCATCCCCCCCTTTCCTTCTATCTTAAAGGTATGCTGTACATCTCTTTGTGCTGGTGTTGATGTGTTATGGAGTCATGGTCACTGCAAGTGTATCCAATATTCACAGGTAAGATCCTGAGATTGAGCAGTGTTCAGGGAGGAATTTTGTGATCCTCTAAAATGTGTTTTGCTTATTCTCCCTGAGTGATGTGTCTGAGGGCCTCCAGGATGTCAGAGAAGAGGGAGGAGAGGAATCTTCAGAAAAGGCCTTATGAAAAAATGATGTAAAGTGGGATCCAGTTGAAAGCTGGGCACAACTTAGATATTCTTAGTATGATGCAGCTGTAGAAAGAAATAAACTCTGGAGAAACAGAATGACATATTTGCACCTCAAAATAAATGTGTTGAATGAAGGAAGCCACCTGGATTATGTTTTAGAAAACACAAGCTAATCTATGGTGTGGGGTGGTGCCGGGAGATGATTCAAGGGTCATGAAAAGAAGCATGTATAAATGTGCAGGGGTGAGGCAAAGTCCGTTCTCAGATTTCAGTACAGTTTTTTGGGTGTTTGCATATATCAAAACTTTGAATACGTAAATGTGTTGTATATAAGAGAACTATTTAATGAGAAAGAGCCAAGTTGTGCTGTGTTGTTGGCTTTCAAGGCACAGAGGTAGTTTAATTCTTCCTTGAAGTCTGTATGATCACATGATCAGCAGATACACTGGCGGAGTGTGTTTGACAATGTCTGTCTTTCCTGTGGTCTGCCTGAAAACTCAGTGTTGATTCTGCCTCTTGTGGACTCTAGAAAGTTATTTTTAATGTTTCTTTTATTAAAAAAAATATTTGGCGGGGGTGGGGGCTGGAGAGAAGGCTCACTGGTTAAGAAAGGATATATACTGTTCATCCAGAGGACCCAAGTTCAGTTCCTAGAATCCAAGTGTGGTGGCTCACAACTGCCTGTAACTCTAGCTTCAGAGAACTCACCTTCTGGCCTCCTGGGACACCTGCATTCAAATGCACATACTCATACACATACACACACAATTAAAAATAAAGTAAATCTTCAAGAATTTACTTTTGCTTCTATGTATGCATGTGGCTGTGTGAGTTTATGTGCTCCTCTTGTGTACAGGTGCCTGAGGAGAGCATGAGGTCCCCTGGAACTGGGGTTACAGGTGGTTATAAACCCCGTGGTAGGGGGGAATTCTGGGAATCAGCCCCTGTGAGAGCGATGTGAATTGCTGAGCCCTCTCTTCAGCTGCTAGTACTTTGTGAATATAAAGACTTTCTCTTTGCTTATGTTGTGTTTTCAACATTTAGAACGATTCTCGGCACAGGCAGCAGTGAAGGCTCCCAGGTATTTATGAGAGTAACGGCCAGGATGCTTTGAAAAGATACTTGCTGGCTGGGTGTGGGGGCGTACACCTTTAATCCCAGCACTCAGGAGGCAGAGGCAGGTGGATCTGGAAGTTTGAGGCCAGCCTGTCTACACCATGAGTTCCAAGACAGCCAGGGCTGTACAGAGAAACCCTGTGTCAAACCAAACCAAACCAAACACCCCAAAACCCCAAACAAACAAACAAACAAACAAGAAGCTCGCACTTGCTGTTTCTCTGTTCCTGGCTTCTCTGGAAAGCCCCCTTCTGGCTTCCAGAAGCCCTTAATTAGTAAGGCCATCACTACACTTCTTAAAAACACTAATGTAACTTTTTAATATATCATTTTGTAGTTACAATACATTTTTCATTTTCAGAGGAAAGTCTTTTTATGTGCTTTTAAATTTCATGGTCTTCCAATTTATGTCCAAATGAGCTATGGAAATGTGATTTCTAAGCTTTCTCTCCTTGAAAAGATATCGTTCCTTCTGGAAGAAAACTGGGAAGTTCGTTTTACTAATTTGAAAAGGATAAGTTTCATAAATGCTTTACACAATATGTGTAATGGTTATAAAAGCCTTTTTAAAAATGTCATGGTGTGGGATTGGGGGTGAGATTGCTTGTCTTCTTAAACATGGGTTTGAACAGTGATTAAATCAGTGGTTCTCAACCTTCCTAATGCTGAGACCCTTTAATACAGTTGTGGTGGCCCCCAACCATAATACTATTTTCATTTCATTCATTGCTACTTTATAACTGTAATCTTGCTATTGTTATGAATTATAATATAATTATCTGTATTTTCTGATGGCCTTGGCTGACCCCTGTGAAATGGTCATCTCACCCCCAAAGGGGTCATGACCTATAGGTTGATAACCACTGAATTAAATGATTAGTAATATGTTACATTTTATAGCACATTTCCTTTTCTTTTTCCATTGTGTCACATTGTTTTTTTTTTTCTTTTATTTTTTCCTCTTAAACAAACAGACAAAGTATGAAACAACAGTCAATCAAACAAAAACCCCAAACCCTCACGGATTCTATTTGGTGTTCCTGAGCACACTGTCTGCCCTGTGTGTGGAGGCAGCGCCACAGCATCACTCCGTTGAACTAAACTGGTTTTCTTTATCCCGCCTGTCATCAATGGCAGAGAGCTTCTTGGTGAGGGGTGGGACTTTGCCAATTACCTATGATAATCTTGTTTGCTTTTCTTTATACTGTCATGGGAATGAGGTGCTCCAACCCGGGCGGAGCTGAGCAGTTCACAGACAGACAGTGATTTTCACCATAATGATTTTGTGGTAGCAGAAGGCTCTGCTATGAGAATAAACATGGAAGATGCTCAAACTTGTTCTTCTTCTTTCTGCTTGCTTGAGTGGTTGCCAGTTTGCAGAAGCAGGGAGTGGTTTAGTTCCCAGAGGAAGAACTCCATGTAACTTCAACCATGTCCCAAAGTTGTTTTCCTCGGTTGTTTCAGGGAAAGAACAAGAGGCTGAGGTCAGAAAATGTGAAATCCGGACAGGTGGGGTAGCCTCCCTGGGATGCGCTTTCCCAACTCCCTTGAGGTCTGGGTTTTGTAATAGTGTGAATGACTTTTTTCTTTTAAATTAAAAATAGTTGTGTGGTTATTTCCGAACGATTATGAATACCCCCTCATGTGTGTGCAGGTGTGTGTAGGTAGGTGTTATGCATGTGGTACATGCATGGGTGTGCATGCATGCATGTATGAAGAGACCAGAGCTGAATGTCAGATGTCCTGATGTCCTCCTCTGTTGCTGGACATGCTATTGGCTTGAGTCACTGTTTCCCACTGAAACTGGGAGTTCACTATTTTTGTCTAGGCTGGCTGTCCAGAAAGCTTCTAGGATCTGTCTGTCTCTCCATGCTCCTCAACTGCTAGAGTTACAGGCAAGTACAGCTATGACCAGGTTTTACATGGGTGCTGGGATTTTGAACTCAAGTCCTCATACTGGCATAGCAAGCATTCTAACCCACTGAGCCATCTTCCCAGTTCTCTTCATTGCAAATTCTGAAGACTATGATTTCATGATCCCATCTAAATTGTTCTCCTTTTCATGTCCAGTGTTGGGAGTTCCATAGTGTGGCTCGGAAGAGATATGGAGAGGTAATGTTATTTGCTCTCTGCAATGAACCAATTTCTGGCCTAGCTATTGCTCAGGATGTCTTCAGAGAGTTCTTAGGTACCACCTGTTTCCATTCCCAATCACAGTACTGGGCAGGAAGCACAGGCATCAGCTTGTTGTACTGGGACCAACTGAAGCAGATTTGCTCCATATCTTCTAGAATGGAGAGGCCTTGTGTGACAACTGGTGATGTAGTTAATTGATTCTGGAGACCTTGTTTGTGCTACAAACTAGACTAAGCTCCTTTTAATGTATTCTATTATTCTCAATACATAAATGATTAATATATCAGTTGATACTTGATTTCATTATTGCTAACACAGTCTTTCTAAAACAAGTGTGTAGGATATATAGATGTTATTTTATGTTTTGAGTTGAGGTAATGAATGCTTATGTAAGTAAATTCAGGTTGATGATTTCTTATAAAGAGAATACACCCAGCCAGATCAACAAGAGAACATTACTAACTATCCTGTCCCAATCTCTGTCACACTCTTCTTTTCAAAAATAGCCACCATGCCAATTTCTCATACCACAGATTGCTTTTTCAAGTGCTGGGGTTTGAACTCCTATTATTTTGTGTTCACAATATATGTTTTCTGCCCCACACAGGAATTCAGGTCCAGCCAGGGCTAGAATGCCCTTTTGTATTAGGATTCAGTACTTATCCCTGTCATTGACAGCTGTGGTTTAATTACAACCACTGGATTGAATGTTTACCTTGTAAGCCAGGGAAGAAACAGGTGGGATGATAGTTGATCTGGTTCTAGAAGAATCTATTGTCTGTCGAATCTGCTTTGTACTTTTGCCTTGACTTCATGAACTGTCTGGAGAAAGTGAGTAGAAGCCAGAGGCAGCAAGGCTTCCTCCCACTCCTGCTCTTGCTTCTTAGGGCACGTGTTCTTGGCCATTGACTTTATTGACTGTCTTTGTGGTTAGAAGGGATTGAGGATGGATCCAAGGTAAGGGGAGCTTTTGTGTAAGGAGTAGGCTGATTATTCTTTATTGAAAGTGTTTTGGAAAGAAGTGTTTCCAGTTTTGAAGGCTTTAAGATTTTGGAATATGAGCATAGACCACAGTGGCATGAATATTGAATCTAAAACCTTAAGCTTGGAAATACTTTGCAATCTGAATCTTTTTGAGGGCTGAAGTGACACTCATTTTTTTTTTTAATTGTGGAGTATTTTTCATTTTAGAACGTTCAGATGTTGAACTTTTTGGTTAAGCCCATTTACCTCTTACTGTTTTCCTTTTTTCTTTTTGGTGACACTGAGTAGGAGGCTCAGGTCTTTGTGCACAGTAGGCAAATGCCCCATCATTGCCCTTCAGCTGTGACCTTGTCCTCCATGACTAAGATTAAAGAGAACCAGTGTTGTGTAATGCTTTAGGGAACTCTCTGTGCTCGATATCTGGCTATTGTCCTTACTTTACTACTCCCTGGGTTGACCCAGAATTCATGAGTTATTTTAATGTTAACATGTGAATTTCAGTACAGTTTAATGTCAGAATATTCATCTTCTCTGGTTTATGACATATGTTAGAAGTTATAGCTTTTGGATTTATGTCTCTATCTGTTGGTTTCCTGAGACATTTAAAATGTTAAGTGTATTCATTTCTTCTAATAGTCATGTTGCCCTCCCTACCCCCAATCTGTGTGTCAGGCTAAGGGCTGGGATGCTCAGGGTTCCAGTGAGCTGGGCAAGCAGATGTCCATGCAGATAATTTTAATTTATTAGTGTTCTGTACTAGAAGAATACAAGCAGCTGAGCAGTGATTTATGCTGGGCTTGGGAAACAGGGGTAGTGTAATAGGCAGGATGCTCTAGGGGACCAAAACCAGTAGAATATGTATATATATCCAGACATGATGGTGCATGCCTTTAATCCCAGCACTTGGAAGGCAGAAGCAGAGGCAAGTAGATCTCTGTGAGTTCCAGGCCAACCTGGTCTACATAGAGTGAGATCCAGATCAGCCACAGTTACAAAGATACATGGTGAGACCCTGTCTAAACACACACACACACACACACACACACACAGTGGTGTGGGGGAGATGCAAAGGCAGAGACAGAAATGGAGAGACGGACAGACACATAAAGGGGCTTTATTAGATTGGCTTACATGATGAAGGCTGAATAGTTCATCAGTGGTTATCTTCTGGAAAGGCAGAGAACCTTGTAGTTACTTATTCTAGGAATTTAGATGTTTCAGATGTCATAATCTTGCACTAAAGCCTGTAACTCCTTGGGTTCTGAGCTTACACTGGAAGACTGGAGAAGCTGGAGTCTAATGATAGCTGCACATGCACAAAAGTAAGCACCTTGGACTGGAGAGATAGCTTAGCAGTTAAGAGCACTGGCTGCTTTTCCAGAGGGCCCTAGTGCAATTCTCAATACTCACATGGTGGCTCACAACTACCTATAATGCCAGTTTCAGAGACTCTGATGCCCTCTCTTGGCCTGTGTGGGGACAGCACACACTTGGTGCATAGGCACACATGTAGACAAAACACTCATACATATAAAGTAAAATTAGTACATCTTTAAAAAAAAAAAGAAAGAAGTATGTGTACACACCCTTAGACTTTATATCTATATACCTGTTGGAATTGCCACCTACCTTATTTTCCCTTCAGTTAATCTTCTCTAGAAATATTCTCACAGATATGTCCAAAGGTGTATTTCCTCAGCAATTTTAAATCTAGTCAGGTTGACAACCAGGATCAACTGGGGAGGATAGCTGAGCAAGTAATAGTGGAGAGGTGGCTTTGGGGCTGGGCCTTGCCTGAAAACTGGGCAGTTTCCAGACGAGCTGTAGGATGTAGAAGGAGTAACAGGCAGAAGGAAGGCATACAGAAAGGCATCTGGTCTGAAAACACAAGATGCAGTTGTGGACCATTGGCAGGCCAGTGTAATCGAGCGTTAAATGGACATGGAACGCAGCTGAAGATGAGTCTACAGGACGGAGGAGAGCTTAGCGTGGGGTGCCCCTAGCATACTGTGCTCAGAGGAGTTTTTATTTGACACATTGGACACTTTAAAGAAAATTACTGCTCACATACTTATTTGTACGTTGAACACATAGTAGGTGGATTTGGCTAACAAACACTAAGGGACATTTGTGCTTTCATGGAATGCACAGTAAAGAAAGGGAGAGAGTAGCTCATCAGAGTGTCTTAGTCTGCTTAGGCTGGCAACAACGCACTCTAGCTAGGCTAGCTAGGTGGCTTATAAAAGATAGACATTAGTCTGTTGTATCTCTGGAGAATGGAAGCCAGATTCTAACCAGCTTAGTTGGCTTCTGATGAACATCTATCTTCTTATATTCTTTTATGGGAAAGCTCTCTGGATATCCCCTGAATAAAAGATAGAAATTAGTCTGTTGTATCTCTGGAGAATGGAAGCCAGATTCTAACCAGCTTAGCTGGCTTCTGGTGAACATCTATCTTTTTACATTCTTTTATGGGAAAGCTCTCTGGATATCCCCTGGCTTTCCCAGATTTGCCTCAAATTTCCTATGTACTTGAGGATGACTTTGAACTTCTCATCTTCCTGCCTCAATCTCTCATGTGCTGGGATTATAGTTGTGTGCCACCACAATGGGCACAGAAGGATCTCTTTTATATAGATTCTGATCCCAATCACTAGGGCTCTCTCTATTCCTATGACATAATCTTCTCTCAAATGCTTTAGCACCCGATACCATCACACTAGAGGTTAGGGTTTTAACATACACATTTGGGGGCATGCATTCTTTCCATTGCACAGATTATCATAAGTATTTAAAATTACAAGTTGATAAGAATACATCAATATGTAAATGTCTCTCAGTGTTCGTTGCCACAGATATGTATTGCTAGTTTATATGTCATATTGTGTGTGCCATATCTCTGAAAAATACAAGGGAGTTGCTCACAAGTAAGTATGGATAGAATCACGAGCATATGGTAGTGATATGTGTTTAGTGAAGTTCATCATATAAATGTAATGGTTTGTGCCAAGAATGAATCTAAGAATATGCCCACGTGTGCCCGGTACCAATTAAACCAGAAGAGCTAGAGGAGGAACCTAGGGGTTTGCAGTTTGTAAAGCTATTCCAGTTGATAGTTTTGCTGTCAAAGCTGTAGTTGGGGTAAGAAAAGAGGAAGGACTTAGAGGAGTGGAAAGGGGAGATGGGATGGACTAGGATGTAGCTGGAACATTCAAGTCTTTGTGACCAGTCACTTGCAGAGGATGAGAGAGAGAACAAGGAGAGCATTTATTGAGTACTTTACAGTCATGCACATTAATATGGTCCCCTGTGTTTGGGTTTCAGGTATTCCTTTTTTGTAGCAATGGGCTACCTTACGATATGCCACATCAGCCGAATATACATCTTCCACTATGGAATTCTCACTACAGATTTTTCTGGGTGAGTAGTATCTTAATTGGAGGGGGACGTGTTTGACTGATGATTTTGACTAAGTCTCTCAGGGTCTATAAACACCAAGTACACACTAAGGATTATCATGACCAGCTAAATTACAGTGAGATACTGTGCTAATAAGGCTGAGGTTAAAATATTACTTGTTTTGTACAACTGTTAGCTCTATACGTTAAAAGAAGGTCACAGATTACAGCCCAGGAACCTCATCCCTTCCCATTTCCTTTAGTCTTATTTGAACACAAGCGATTATGCCCTGTTTGCAGCTGCTTTTCTACTACAACGGCAGGATAGAATAGTTATACATATGGCCCACAAAACCTGAAGTATCTATTCTGTTTCCTGTTAGGGTTTTTATTGCTGTGATGAAACACCATGACCTAAAAGCAGGTTGGGAAGAAAAAGTGTTAATTTGGCTTATGCTACCGTTTCACAGTTCATCATCAAAAGAAGTCAGGACAGGAACTCAAGCAGGGCAGGAACCTGGAGGCAGGAACTGATGCAGAGGCCATGGAAGAGTGCTGCTTACTGGCTTCCTCCCCATGGCTTGCTCAACCTGTTTCCTTATAGAACTCAGGACCAGGAGCCCAGGAATGACACCACCCAGGATTGTCTTGGCCCTTCCCCATCAATCAGTAATTAAGAAAATTCCCTACAGCTGGATATTATGGAGGCGTTTTCTTGAGGTTCTTTCCTCTCAGATGATCTTAGCTTGTATCCAATTTACTTAAAACTTTCCAGCACACTTCCTTTATATATTTCATTTTTTAAAATGATTTTTAAAAAGTGTGTTTGTGTGTGTATGTGTGTGTGTGTGTGTGTGTGTGTGTGTGTGTCTGTGTGTCTGTGTGTGTATACACAACTTGAATGCAGTACTTGTGGAAGCTAGAGGAGAACATCGGATCCCTGGAGCTAGAATTATAGATGGATGCCAGCCAGAGAAACTAATTTTGAGTCCTCTGGAAGAGCAGGAAGAATTTTAACTGCTGAGTCATCTCTCTAGCCCCCTGCATTTCATCTCTTACTAGTTAATAATACGTTGTAGCTGATAAACAGGTGATACTGTGATGTCTTTTAGCATCCTTTGGCTCTGCTGAACCCATGATTCTACCTCCAGATCCTCTAGACTTCTATCAACTACAAGGCCATCCCCTCCATACTGGCCCTCTGGTATAGGCCATTGCTAACTCTGTGTCATGGTGCTGAGGCATCTGGAGTCAGCAAAGTAAATAAAGCACTTGCTTGCCTGCAAGCATGAGGAACTGACTTTGATCTCCAGAACTCACATAGAGAAGCCAAGTATGGTGGCACAGACACGTGATTCCAGTACTGGGGAGACTGAGACAAGCTGATTCCTGGGCTCACTGGCCAGTCAGCCTAGCCTAACACACACACACACACACACACACACACACACACACACACACACACACACAGAGAGAGAGAGAGAGAGAGAGAGAGAGAGAGAGAGAGAGAGGTATATATATATATATATATATATATATATATATAGAGAGAGAGAGAGAGAGAGAGAGAGATGTGTGTGTGTGTGTGTGTGTGTGTGTGTGTATGATCATATTAGTTCAAGCACAGCCTTTTATGACCCTTGTGGAATGAAGGCATTATTGTTCCTGAAGACTCTATGTCATCTGATAGGAATTCCCCAGCATGCATCCGGAGAACCCTTCTCTCCTCTAGCTAGATTACTTCTTATTCAGTGAATACTTGGTAAATAGGCTTTATTCTAAGAGGGGGGGGATTTATAAATTCATATGAATCATAATGAGTGGATGTGCCACCAATTATGAGGTGTTTAACAACATCAATTAAAAGAGGCTTATTTCATTGATGTTAAATAAGGTTAAGAAATGGGACTGGCCTAAATGTGTGAAATCAATGGTGCTTGTGCTGTACATAGCCATAAGGGAAGTGATGATGCCTGTGATCAGTAATGCTGATGACCAAGATCCATTGTCAACCTGATTAGATTTCATGTCACCTAGGAGATTGGTGAGGTACACTTCTTAGCATGTCTGTGAAGGTGTTTCCAGAGAATTAACTGATGGGCTAGGATCCACCCTGAATCTGCATCAGCTTCAGCCTCCAGGTTCCTGCTCAGTTTGAGTTCCTGTCCTGACTACTTTTGATGATGAACAGATATTGACATATAAGCCAAATAAACACTTTCTTACCCAACTTGTTTTTGGCCATGGTGTTTTGTTGCAGCAATAGAAGCCCAAACTAAGCCAGAGCCTAAGAGCCTGGAGTTCAGATATCTAAAGGGAGAAGATGGGTGTTCCAGCGTGGAACTAGAAGAATTCACACTTGCCATGCCTGTTTGTCCTCTCCAGGCCTGCAGTGGACTGTACAATGCCTCCAGCCATGAGGACAGGGATTCCTCACTTATGCCACTGATTCTCAGCACCTTCATACACATATCTAAAAGGAAGGTTTACCAGTTGCCTGGGCATTCTTTAACCCAATTAAGTTGACACATAAACTTAACCATCTCGGCTTACATAGAAGCTGATTATATATACACTTACCTATAAATATGTGGGCATAGGTGTGTATGCATATCTCTAAATGTACATAAATAAATATGGATATATGTATATGAAAGGAGAGATAGTTTGTCTAAAACCAGTTTGAGGACTTTGAGAAGCCACTGAAGGAAGTTTAGCACAGTAAAAATAATGGCTGTTGAATTAAATGTGGATGAGGCTGCTGGGAACATTAGAGAACACTGCAAATATCAAGGATTCTTTGCTCAGATTGCTTTGCAAGCACCTTTTTGTTTTGTTTTTCCTCCCTTATTTATGCTAGAGGAAGTGACCCTAGCGATCTCAAGCAGAGTTTATGCAAGAGCTGCCATTGAGCAGGGATCTACACTCCAAGGAAAGGCCCTGCTCCTACATCAAAGGCTCTTTCATTCATTATTCAGCAGATGTAGACTGGGAACTCTATGTGCAGCAGACATGGAATAGACAGACAGGAGTGAGTACAGCTGCAGAATGAATGTGCACTCCTATTTTTAGATCACATAGAAACTAACATGTGCCCAGTCTCGGGTCCAGGATTGGCTGTCCTTCCCAAACTCATGTCCACCCAGCCCCAGGCTGTGTCCTCATTTCCAAATGGTGTCTTTGCAGATGTAACTAGTTGGGTTGAGGTGACCCTGGGTTAAAGTATATGCTCTAGATACCATCTGACTGGTCTTTGCAGGAAGGTCTGGATAGATAATAGACCCAAGTCACACCTAGAGAGAAGATGGCTGTGTGAAGATGGGGTAGAATTTAGGGGTGCGGCCAGAGTCCAGCCATGTCAAGAACTGTCAACCAGCAGGGAAGCCGGGAAGAAGCATGGGCCATATTACCCTGCTGAGCCTCTAGAAAGAACCCCCACCATGTGCGTCTGATTAGCTTTGGACTTCTGTTGTCTAGGATGGTGAATTTAAAAAACAGAACTCAAATTTTGTTGTTGTAAGCCATCTGGTGTGTGGCAATTTGTCATGGCAGCTTTAAGCAGCTCATACACATTGAATCATGACTATCCATCTTTTGATGGGTCAACACGCATCTCTTGTTCCTGACTGTGTGGGGTAAGAGCACCTCGCTGTTCATGTCTTGGATGTTTTTGTTACACCTCCTCCTCCATTTGTTTTATTAATACCATACATTTTTCTTCTTTTTCTTTCCAGTCTTGCTCATGTATTCCAGACTAGTCTCTTCTCTATAGCATAAACTGGACTTGAACTCCTAGACCAGCCTCTCAAACATGTGCTGGCTTTATGGGTATTCATCACACACCTAGCTTCTTTTGCATTATTTTTAGTATGTTCAAAATCATGGAAAGTTACCAGACTGGAAAGTTCAAGGGAATTTGGGGAAAGCAGTCACATGCTTGTACCACAGGGCTGATGCTGTATTTGCTGACAAGGAAGATATAAATCAGCTCCATCTCTCTGCATTTGGTGAATTTCCTCAAGTGGTTTTTATTCTGTGTCTTTTTTTTTTTTTTTAAACTTCCTGTAAGAAATCTCTGGAGGTTATACACAATACTGCTGAGTGTTCAGCTTGCAAGGACATGCTTAGGGAGCAGACACAAAAAAGATATGCTCACTATTTGAAAGGTGTATGTGAGTTAGTCTTCTGATGAATGAGTGGCCATCCTATCCACTACGTGGAGGTTTGTTTCTTTTTTATTTTAAAATAAAAATGGCGGATATAAACCTATCTCTCTGGCTAATGTCAGTCATCATAATTGGAGAGGTACCCCACCCTGAAATTTACAAGGGGCTTCAATCACAAATTGACAACAATTACAGGGAATCTTCACCAAGGTTGATTCTTTAACAATTTATTATTATTATTATCATTATTACTTTTTAAATATTAAAATATTTTACATTTATTTAATCTGTGTATGTGTGCATGGCATGGCACCCATGTTGGAGGTCAGAGTATCATTTGTGTGAGTCAATTCTTTCCTTCCACCATGTGAGTCCTGAGGAATGAACTCAGGTCATCAGGCTTGGTGGCAGTTACCTTTACTGGCTAAACCATCTTACTGGCCCAGAGCGCTGGTTCTTACTACAAGCATGCAGAAGCTACAAGCTTTCTTTCAGAATGGAATTGACTTAACCATGCTATTTCTTTCAACGGAAATGCAGTGGTTAGGATTATGTCAAGAGATCAAGTGTTGTTTCAAAGGGGAATGTGGTGTCACGAAGAAGCCTGATTGATGTAGGAGCATCTGCCTTGTGAGCTCGTGGCCAAATCTTAGTGCTTAACACCCTTTATTGCTCCTTTAGTGTAAGAGCACAGACAGGAGTTTAGTGGGATTGGATGTGATTAGTGTTTGTGTCTTTAATTAGGGAGAACATATGCACTTGAACATTAGGTTGTTCTGGGACTTGAAAATTTATTTATCATTCAAAAGTAATCAAGTTTCCATGGGCTGGCCTAGAAAAGAACACACAAGACACACTTTTGTCAGTGCTACTAATGCAATTTAAATCGATACATGTATTAATAGCTGTGAATGTCTTCTTGTTTTCTCTGTGAATGTGGGCTACAGAAGCATTAGAACAGTGGTTCTCAACCTGTGTGTTGCAACCCCTTTGGGCTTGCATATCAGATATCCTGCATATCAGACATTTACAGCATGATTCATAACCATAGCAAAATTACAGTTATGAAGTAGCAATGAAGGAATTTCATGGTTGGCGTCACCACAATGTGAGGGACTGTATTACAGGGTCCAACATTAGGAAGTTGAGAACCACTGCATTAGAATATTAGCCCCTCTCCCTCGGGAAGCTCAGCAATTATGGTAATGCTGGTATTTTTTAAGTTAATTATGGTGATTTGACTCTTATTTTTTCACTCACAGAAGGGTACAAATGAAGTTATGTTTTCCAAGGGTGGCAGCCAGAACTCTGACTTCTTTTTTCCAGTCTAGGCCAGATCTAGGCAGATGATTTCTCTCTTCATGTTGGCAATTCAGGTCACCCAAATGCTTTTGAAAACATGAAATGAGAACTCTCACACACTGCCAGTGGGTGTAGAAATACACATAACCTTCTGGAAAGCAATTTTCTCACACATTTCAAGAAAGATTTTTTGTCTAAGTTTATATTCTATAATAGGTTAAATTAATAGGAATTGAATTACTGTAAGGAAATAAAATTTATTCACAAGAATTTTTAGCTATTTTCATTAATAGTGAGAAGCTGGATGTATCCTAAATGTTCTAAAATAGGTGAACAAATAAATCAAGGAGCTAAATTAATACTGCCATTGAGATTTTTAAGCTAGGTGTAATGGCTCACACCTGCAATCCCAGGACTTGGGAGGTTAAAGCAGGAGGATTGTCCTGAGTTAGAGGCCTGAATGGGCTATGGAGTGAGACCCATCTCAAAAAAAAAAAAAATTAAAAAGCAGAGGAAGAGGAAAATGTTTTTAAAGCATAAAAGATGAATCTGTGCTGAGATTCTATATCTTTCTTTGGATGCGGATATCTATAGAAAGGGAATGGGAAGAAATAATGAAAATGTAAGAGAATTTCTCCTGGAAGGACCATTACTGGTGATTTTATATTTGTTTTATTAGTAGTATCATGATGAAAATTCCTGGCATGTTATTTAAACGTATTTAAATGCATAATATAAGATCAGGGAGATTCAGAATTGACATCTGGAATAGTCGCCATTTGTGTGCCTTGCTATCTTATGGGTACACACTAGAACTATGACTTTGGTCCCTCTCCTGGTGGTGGCCATTGCCCTGCAGTCCCTGGGCAGTGTTTTCCTCTGTGGCTTTATGACATCTGGCCACCCCAGCTGATGGTCTGCCCAGTGTCCACATAACTGGGCTCTATGATTTGGAAGACATGTGCCAAGAGATTTCAGTGTTGGCTTTTTGTCACATTTCACCCCACTTCAGGCTCCTGCTAGGTTTCCAGGCACAATCACTTAGAGTTTAATTTTGCAGACAAAAGTTATACCATATCCATTTGTGCAGTGTCCTGTTGAAATGAGAAGTGATGACTGTGTTCTTGGTCAGTTGTTTTATCTTTTTGTCCTGAACTTATATTCACCTGCCTGTTTTTCCTTACTTCACTTCTGTGCTTATATGTCTAATTCTCACTTATGTTTCTTAAGTTCAAGAAGACAAAGTATGATTTTACTCATTTTTGTTTTAATCACGGGGGGAATAATAACACATGGGGAGGTTGCCCTGCTCCCCATGCTGGCCTCTCTCCTTGGTTTCACAGGCTTCACAGAGCCAAGGGCACAGTATGAAGTTGCTGAGGGTGTATGAATCTAAGGCTGTGGCTGGGTGCTGATGGTGAGAAATCAGAGCACAGCTCAAGTTCAGAAACCTTGCTGTGCTGAGGAGTGACTTCAGCTGCATGAGGAAACCTGTTATAGATTTCCTCCTGTTCTTTCTATGCCTGCTGTGTGTGCTCAGGATAGCCCCTCACGGGTATGCCAGAGGCTAGCCTAATCTACAGAACCCTCACAGGTGCTCCCAGAGGCTAGCCTAGTTTGCAGAACCCCTCCCAGGTGCTCCCAGAGGTTTGTTTTACAGGTAATCCTAGATCCTGTCAGTTGCCAACATTAACCCCCACATACTGTATGCTGAGCTTTGAATTTTGGGCAAAAATGAGCATGAATACTAATCATAAACCAACAGATGTACTTTAGATGGTTTCATTTGATTGAAATACAATATAGGTGGGACTTACAATTTTAGGTTGAAGCCTCTAAGGAATCAATTCCCAAGTCTCATTATCTTCTAGAGGCTTTGTTTATACTCAGTAGTTCTCAGTTCACATTTAGAGACAGTCACGACTAGCGAGCTGTGGGTGCAAGGTAGCTCTGTGAGGGACAGTCTGTTGCTGTCCTGTCAACATGCTTGCAGATTCTAGTCTCCAGGGTTCAGAACCACTTCTCCTTTCAGCAGACGGGTCCTGGTTCTAGATGTGTTAGAAGCACAGGACTTGTTTGCTTTCTTGTGTGTAATGTGATGTGTATGGACATGGGTGCACATGTGTGTGCAGATGAATGTATACAACTGTGTGCATGTATGTTGAGGGCAGAGGTTGAGGTTGAGTGTCCTTCTTGATCATTTCCACCTTATATACTGAGGCAGGATCCTCTATGTGAACGGAAAGCTTAGTAATTTGGCACTCATGGCTAACTGGCTTGCTCCAGGTCCCCCATCTCTGCCTCCCAAGTCCTAGGATTTCAGGCAGGCCACCATGCCCACCTAGCATTCATGTGGGTGCTGGGATCTGAACTCTGGTTTTTGGGCTCACCCAGAAAATGTTTCAGCTGCGGAGCGGTCTCTTCATCCCTGAGTTGTTTCTTTGTGTGCCAATTGTTAGGAACTTCTTGAGATGTTTCAAATAGAAGCAGTACCTGTTGAGAGTACAAAATAAATAACATAAGATTGTTACATATTGCTAGGTAACATTTAACCCACAGATGCTGCTACTTTTTCCCCCCTTAAAAAAAAAAAGACATCTTCTCTAAGACATGGCAACTGTGTGGTTTTTGCATATTCCAGTGGTAGAGAGTTGGTGCTGACTGATTAGCACTTTCCGACTTGGCTGAACAATCCAGTAGAACAGTCTGCACTAGCCTGCTTCTTTTGAGAAGCCAATATGCAAATGGAAACAGAGGTGCAGGAGATTTCTTGGGTACGACATTTTCCCCTCCCACACAGGGAAGATACTGATGCAGGTAGATGGGGTCTTAAATATGGCAGATATTTAAACCAGGCCTAGTGGTGCGGGCCTATAATTCCAGCTGCTCAGGAGGCTGAGGCAGGAGAGTCATAGGTTCAAGGCCTGCCTGGGCTTCCATAGTAAGTTCAAAGCAAACCTTGGCAACTAAATGAAACTCTGAAGAAAGGACTAAGGATATAGCTCAGTGATAGAGTGCTTCTCTAGTATACATGAAGCCCTGGGTTTAATACCTGGTACCAAGAGAGAAAGAGAAAAGGAGAGAGGGAGGGAGATGTCTGTGCATATTAGACTGTTAAATGTTTATGCAATGGAGTACATTTAATGTAGTCCTTGCTGGGTGAAAACAAATATTATATTTTTACAGAGATGGAAATCTAGGCTAATTCCATAATTAATGTCTTATCAATTTGTTTGTAGGTGTGTGTTCATACTCCACCACAAAGGTGTGAGTTAAGTTGACTGCGCAGCTTTACATGGTTTGCAGATAGGATGATCACCACAGAATGTGGCACACATTTAAAAATATATGCTGGGATTTTCATAGGAAGACTGATTCTTAGCATTCTCAGACTTCCAAAATAAAGCAAAGAAAATCAGAAAAGCTTTGGAAAGAAATCTATGATACTTTGAAAGCCATATTTAGAAACTACCTTGAATGCAGTGCCTATATATAGTGAGCCTCTTTTAAGAAAAATAGCTCTCAGCCTTTGTTGTACATTCTGGGTCAGAGGTCTTGTTGAACATCAAGAGCGTGAGCTACAAAAGTACATGGATTTGTATTACCAAGTTAGTCTTCTAGAAGCTGTGAAGTAGGTAGCCCTTATTATGAAGACTAAAACCATGGTGTTCAATTATTTTTCAACATGAAAGAGCATGGCATGGCTTGTTGCCCTAGAGTGACTGACCTGGTTCCCTTCTTGTTGGCTGTAGGTATTATCACCTGTTCTGGCCGAGCACAGATGCCCTCCCTTCTAGGCAGACCTAGCTCCATATTTCATAGCACAAACATTATGTTGTTTTAAGTCTTCCCTATTGGCTCTTGGGCTTCTGCAAACATGCTGTGAGATGGAGGAGGATTTCAGAGTCATTGGTATTCTTCTGAGCCATCTCTCAGCTCCATCCCCCTTTTTATTCAGTCTGCTTCTCTAGCCCAGGCTATGGCGAGATCTGCATGTAGGGTGAATCTCCCCACTTTAGTTAAACCTCTTAAAAATGCACTCACAGACACAGCCCAAAGTGTGCTTCATTAATTTCCTGTGTGTTCCTTAATCAAATCAAGTGGATGATCAAAATTAATCATCATGTGTTCTCACCAGCAGTGTGTGAGGGTGTTGATTTTCCTATATCCATGCAAACTCTTGCCATTGCCTATCACATTGACTACAGCTGTACTGGAGCTTGGGAGCGGTACCTCTCTGTGGTTCCCACTTGAATTTCTGTGACTGCTAATTACTAGCATTCATCTTTCATGTGCTTATTATCCATTTACAGATCACACACACACACACACACACACACACACACACACACAGAGAGAGAGAGAGAGAGAGAGAGAGAGAGAGAGAGAGAGAGAGAGACAGAGACAGAGAGACAGAGAGAGACACACACACACACACACACACACAGAGAGAGAGGAGAGTTATTGAGATTTTGTGACTACTTTTAAATTGAACTATTTGTTATTAAGTTATAAAATATATGATTTACAAATATTTTCATTCATTTTTTTTATTTTCTTTACAGCATGAAAATTTATTTTTCTTTTGTGACAGGGTCTCTCTAGGTAACCCAGGTTAGCCCCCAACTCCTGGCCTTCCTTCCTGTTTTAGTTTCCTGGGTGATGGGATTACAGGGATGTAATATAATAGCTGAAAGTTAAAATGATGATTCTTACCTTCATGCAGCTATCCTAGCTTTTTGGCATGACTGCTCTTTTTCAGGTAAGTTTTGACTTGGGACTATGTGAGACTCTGTCTTCTGAGCATGACATGGCTGTTGTTGTTTTAAAACAGAGCAGTTGCAATTACTCCCACAAGTTCCTCACATGGTTGGGCTCACCAATGGAGTGTGTAGGGTTCTTCACAAGGTGGCCCTTAAAGCTCATGGGGTCTCACCCCTCCTCAAGGATATACAAACAGTCAACATTTGCAGGGGGAGATGGGGCAGAGTCCTCTTCAGTACAGTAGCTGCCCAGATGTTGCCCATGTTCCTACTGGTAACTCTTCACCTATGCACCTGTGAGTAACACTAGTCCAACTCACTGGTTCACCAAGCTAGACTTAAGTGGATTCATTTCTTTTGACTCTCATTGGCACACGATCTGGGATGAATAGAAGTCTGTCCATGTTCCCCATGAAAGGCCTCCCAACAGTAGCTGGCTTTACCAATTTAAGGTTGCTGTTATTTTTGTTAACTAATTGCTTACTTTTTGTCAGCTGTATTTGACAGATATATCTTATTATGTGTGCATGCCAGACTTACCTTTAACAAAACAAAGAAGATTGCAGCAGGCATGGATGAAGAAGCCAGTAATAATCCTGTGTCTCTTAACATTGAGAACATGATTTGAGAAATGTGTCATTGGGTGATTTTGCCATTATTTGAACATCCCAGAGTACACTTAGACAAACAGAAATGGTCTAGCCTACCATCTGTCTAAACAAAAGAGCTATCTCTTAGGCTAGAAACATGGAAAAGAATATTTCATCCTGCTGGCCCTCCTTCACCTCTTTTCATGACGCAATGTTTATTGACCCGGTCATGTGAAGGTCTCATGTAGACTGTCCTAGACTGTCCCAGTTGGCAAAGGCAATATCAACACCAGAGGACAGAGTACCATGGCAAGTACTGTTATATCTGTGCACATAAAGCAAATTGCAAGGGGGATAATATGAATATTTTAGAGTTGTTTCTGCATTTGATTTAGTAAACTTCAAGGTGAAAACCACCATGCAAAGAAATAGAAATTTTCTTTTCTTTTTTTGAACCAGTTTCCATTTTCTGTCCTCTTTCTAGGCCTCTGATGATTGTCACTCAGAAGATTACAACCTTGGCTTTCCAAATTCATGATGGTGAGAAAACAGTCTTCCCCCTGGATCTCAGAGCCATCCAGATGTCCAGTACGCATGTATTTCACACACACACAGTCCAAGCTTTACGGGAGCACTGGCAGGCCCGGCTCTCTCTTGTTCAAAGTTTCCAGGCCTCCATCCATAGTTATACCTTTTTTAAAATTTATTTATTTTTTTACTTTCCCAGCCATCACTCCCCATTTCTTTATTGAACCCACAGTCCATATTTGCTAACATGTTTGCTCCAAGAAGAGTGAGGTTTTTGTTTATATTTTCAAGTTAATTCATGATGCCCTCTGACCTTTCCCAAATTTATTAAGACAACAGTTTCCTTTTGGCTTTGATTTCCTCTCCGAAAAACTTAGAGGGCAATAAAAAATTTAACAGCATTGGCTGCTTAATCTGTGTTTAATGCTGGGTTTTTAGCCCCCTGGGGGAGGTGTGTGCTTGGAAAAATCATCTGCTAAGATTAGCCTGACCTATAAAGAGCTGGGAGAAGGAAGATTCTTTTGCCTGTGTATTTCACTGAGGCCCTTCCTAACAATGGTCAGAGCATGTGATTTACATCATTAGAGCGGGTTTCCACCAAGGGAGGAAGACTTTCAACCAGGTGGAAGATTCCATCCAATACAGGGTTAAGGGGTGCAGTGGGCAGGTGTCCTGTGGGTTTGTACTGCTCTGAGACCGATCTCAACTGTTGACATGTCTTTATACTAAACTAGTTGAGAATATTTCTCTCCAACAATTAGTTTCCTTGCTTTACTTAAAGTGTGGGGACAGATTATGTTTTAATTGACCCTGTGTTTCATTCATACTTGGGGCATTAGCTGCTCTACATAGAACTGGGTCATTCTACAGGAGGAACGAGGTGGTGTCTGTAGAGTGACCAACCATCCTGATTTGCCCCGAGCTCAGACACATCCCCAAATGTGACTTACATTGTCAGAATCAGTAAGTCCCAGGAAAATGGAAATGCTGTTAGGTGGTGGCTGCCAGGAATGTCTAACCCATGGCCCATGGGCCTGAGGAATGGAAGCCCAGGATAGCTTTGAATGTAGCCCTACCACAAATTACAAACTTACTTAAATTATAAACTTACTTAGAACAGTATAAGATTTTTTTTTTTTTTTGGCTGGGAGTGGGGATTAGTAAAGCTGTCCTCTGCTTGATTGTAAACTTTATACATGACAACTTTGTGTGACCATGTCAAAAATTTGGGCACGCCTACCAGTATAGACTAACAGAAGTAAAGTAACTGATAGTCAGTTGAATTCTGTACATTGCTGTGGGTGTGTTGAGATCTCATTGGAAAAAAGAGAGTGGGGTTTTATTGTTGGCTGTGTGTGTACATATGTGTGTAGACATGGCCTTACAGTGTATCCCAGTTTAGCCTTGAACTTGGAATCCTCCTGCTTCCTCCCAGCTGCAACCATACTGCATACTGGGCTAGAAGAGGTGGGGGTCTTTTTGTTTGTTTATTTTGTTTTCGACACTGATTCTTCATCTTTTTTTTTAAATTTTGAAATAGACTTTGGGCCTAAATTTACATTTTAAGGTACTCTGCCTTTACCACTTTTCCTGGAGTTTTCCTACCTAACATAGAGGGAAGTGTTTATTTACTTTTTCCCTTTTCTTTTTTCCCCCCTGTGTGTGGGAGGAATGAGGGAATTCCAGAAACACTCTGTCTTTTCTTAGGCATTTTCTTTTGACAGGATCTTATTATGTCTCCTAGCTGGCCTGAAACTCTATCCGCCTGTCTCTGCCTTCCATATGCTATGATTACAGGCCCCGGTTTAAGTGCATTGTGGAATTCCTTCATGGTTGCTAGGCAGATTTAGAGTTCTTATGTTGTACTTCAGAGCCAATATGTGGCTCACTTCTACACTCCCAGCATTTGTATAGCATGCATAAGAGGGCTTTAGGTTCAAGGTCAGCCTGGGCTACATAGAGAGATCCTGCCTCCAAAACAAAACAAACAAACCAAAAAAAAAAGGGGGGGGAACCCCACCAAGATAATGCTTTAGTTTCTTTGACTCCAAGACAGCATGTCCATTTTACAGGAAGCAAACGTCACGCTTGTGGTTGGAAGTTTATCCTCTGTGGATGATTTCAAAGAAGAAAAGACAAAAATCTGCGGATTCTTTGTGTTTCCCCTGCAGTTAGGGTTATGTTCCTTTTGCTCTCTGGAAGGAGAAAGTCCCTGTTTCTTCCTCCATTATGTCTCCTCTCAGCCCTCTCAGCTTCCCCTGTTATGGCTGTCCCAGTTCTCAGGTATATTAGATATTTTTCCTGTTGCTGTGACAAAATCCCATGACCACAGCCACTTAAGGCAGCATACATTCAGGCTCACAGTTGGAGGTGGCTGGAAGACATGGCAGCAGGCATGAGTGTGTGGTCACATTACCTCTGAAGTCAGGAAGCAAAGAGGCATATCTGTGGGTTGCTTCCTCATTTTCTCCTTTTTACCAAGCCCTTGGAGTGGGGCTGCCTATCCCACCTCACATAGCCACTTCTAGAAACTCCCTCACAGGCATGCCCAGAAGTTTGTCTCCTAGGTGATTCTAGGTCCTGTCCATTTGACAGTCACTGTCAGTGGCACACCAAGTTTCCCACTTAGCATCATGAGGGAGACATCTGAATTGGTCCAGCCCACGAAGGGCACTCTTACAACTGCTAGAGCAATGGAACCCTGCCGTGTGGTGAGGCATCTCTAAGTGGAGGTGATGGGCAGGGTTTTCTGGAGTTAACATACTACTTAGGCAGATCAAATAAAGGAACCCAGAGTGTTCTCTTGTGCACACAAACCTATGGAGATTTCTTCACATGGACTCATGGGGGACTAATCTAGGATAACTTTACACCTGTCAGAAAGATGGAATCCAGGGCCTTGTGCATGCTAAATTCACTCTCAGCCAATGCCTTCCTCCTGCAGGGCTTCTGAAAAATGAAAAAGCAGTGATTCTTTAAGGTAGACGAAGCAAAAACAATCAGCTTTTTCCAAATGAGTTTGGGAAGACTCCTTTAGGATCAGCTACTTATTTCACTTTAAACACCTTACTCTGAATTTCATTTCACTTTCATAGGATTAGGTCGAAAAGCTGAAGACCTTTCTGCTGAGCAATACCGACTTGCTGTGAAGTAAGTTAGCAGTTACTAGTATATTCTCAAGCCCTTTGGATGTGTCTAGAGCACTGGTTCTCACCTTCCTAATGCTGTGACCCTTTAATACAGTTCCTTGTGTTGTGATGACCCCCAAACATAAAATCATTTTGTTGCTACTTTATAACTGTAATTTTGCTACTGTTATGAATCATACTGTAAACATCTGATATGCAGGACATCTGATATATGACCCCTGTGGGGATTGGGCCCCACAGGTTGAGAATCACTTATCTAGAAATTCTTTAATACTCATATTAATTCCATTATATGGATGTGATATTAATATTGAATCTGCTGTTGATGGGCCCTTGTCTGTCTACTAATTTTTGCCTTTGGACAATGCTAAATAATGGCTGACTTTGCATATAGATCATTTGTGTGTGTGTTTGAGTCTGCTGTAGGGCAGAGGTCAAGAGCAGATGGATCTCATCTCTGATTTTGTCCGTCCCATGAGAGTTTCCTTTTCCAGGATGTGTGTGTCCACTCCAGAATTATTTTTGTTGGACTTGTGTCTGGGGCCTTTGAGAAATAGTAATTGCCAATGCATGTAGTATGATTAGGTCCAGCACAGGGAAAGATAGGAAGTAGAACAGCAGGCTATCCAGGTTGGGGAGTCAGAGGGATTCTGAAAGTGGTGTTTGGCCAGTGTGGACGGGCAACAGAAAGGTGATGGTGTTAGGGAGAAAGGGGAGGGTTCCTAAAGAATCAGGAGAAAAACATTGACATGGGGATGAAAATGCCATTGGGGTGACTCACAAAGAGTAGCCATGCTAGGGGACAGGTTCCTGCTAGAGGGTACCGGAAGCAGCTGACAGCCCTAAGGAGTCCCAGGAGGTGCCTTCACGAAGGAACTGAGACTTGGACACAGGTGTGAATAAGTCTGATCTCTTGCTCAGCACTATGTAGCTATAATCAGCTTAAGGCACAGTCTGAGGAGCCAATGAGCGATGGTATATCAAGTGCTCCTTTCCTGCAATAATACTCTGCTAGAGCAGGCCTTCTGTGTGCCCTTGAATCATTAGGTAGAGCCGTGCACTCCCGGTTTTCCCTGGTCTCTTTTTCAGGACCCAGACATACCAAAGCAGACAACAGGCTGTCACAGTTGGTTCTGTGTGGCTTCCAAGTGGAAACCGGTCGGGTCCGCCCACCATTTACTTTGTATTTATGTTGGCAGTCAGGAGAGAATTTCCCCTCTCTGGAGCATCTCAGCAGCTGACATTAGGCCAGATTCTCACCCTGCCTTTGTTTATGCCTTCATTTGTGATGTTAGCAGACAGAGGTGATGAGAAAAGAGCAGTTCTCAGCCTCAGAGGAACCTTTGCCTGAGATCCCTCCCTCTGTGTTCACCAGCAGAGGGTGACGACGTGGAACTGTGACCTTCTCAATCACCTATCTCATCCATGGTTCCTGTCTTAATGATGTCTCTCTTAGCGGGATTTTATAGAAAACAGGAGAGTGAACGGCCTTGCCATGGGTAATAACGATTCAGGTATATGGGCATATGCTGATGGAGAATTGGACATGGATGAGGACTCAAGTTTTAAATTTCATTTACTTTCACAGAGTGAAGCCCTCGCTTTTGGAATACTTAAGCTACCATCTCAACTTTATGAGTGTCATAGCTGGCCCTTGTAATAACTTCAAGGACTATGTCGCCTTCATCGAAGGGAGACACATACATATGAAGTTGCTGGAAATGAACTGGAAGCAAAGAGGTTTTCAGAGTTTGCCAGAACCTTCTCCCACTGTAAGTTTTTAGTACTCAGTATTTTTTTTTTTGGAGTTTCCGAGAATGGGTTTCATTCTCAGGGCTGATCTTAGCTAATAGTCATTCTAGTTAAAGAATCATAGCTGGGGGTGGAGCTTGGTGGTAGAGCACTTACTTAGTATGCACGAGACCTGGGGTTTGGTCCTTAGAATGGAGAAATAAAACAGTAACGGTCAAATGTCAAAGAGCTTAGCAGACAGCATGGCTGATCATCCACCCCCATTTGCTTCAAATCAACTCCAGGCAGTTATTGAGGCTGTTGTCTGTGCAAGATGGCTCTCAGTTCAGAGCCAGGCACTGTTCTCATTTCCTCGTCATTGTAGCAGGAATGTTAAAAGTTCTTATCAATAAAATCAAACCTGAGGCCAGTTATTGGGGTGAATGCTAGAAGATCAGAGAAGCAGAATAAGCCACAGCTTCCTCACCTCGCCAGTTCCTCAGCTAGTCTTGTTTCCTCAGACTGGAAGCCTCTGTGTCCTCATCCGAATGGGTCTCAGCTGAACTGTGCTGTTCCAAAGCCTAAAAACTTAACCAGCCAAATGCTTCTAGTTTCTGGTTCTCACGCCTTAGATATTTTTCTACTTTCTGCTGTCACTCCCTGGGATTAAAGGCATGTGTCGCCATGCTGGCTGTATCCTTGAACACACAGAGATCTGCCTAGCTCTACCTCCCAAGTGCTGAGATTAAAAGCGTGCACCACCACCACCCAGCTTCTGCTATGACTTGCTCTGACCCATTCATTTTCCACATCATGGCTGTTCACTTAAGCCCCAGTCACTTCTGGGAAGGGGACCATTGCTGTGCCATATTAGAAAAGACACCTGTTTCTATGAAGTTGGAAATTACACATATGTAGGATGACATTTCCTGTAAACTCAGAGGAACTGGGCAAAATTACTGAATCCTGACTAACCTAAAAGTCAGGACATCCTAACCCCAGATATTCTGCTTTGTGTCTTTGTTGCTGAGATAAAACCATGATCGAAAGCAGCTAGGTGAGGAAAAGGCCTATTTAGTTACAGGTTATAGTCCGTCACCGAGAGAAGCCAGGGCAGTGACTACAAGCAAACACCCAGAGACAGGTTGAAGCAGAGACCACAGAACTGCTTGCTGGCTTGCTTCTCGGCTCCTGTTGGGATACCTTTCTTCTACAGCCCAGGTCCAACTGCCTGGTGGGCCCACCAACATCAATGAGCAATTAGGAAATGCCCCATAGACATGCCACAGGCCAATCTGCTGAAAGAATGTCATCAACTGAGCTCCCCTCTTCCCTGGTCACAGTAGGCTTATGACAAAACTGCAGATTAAACATTTGAGTCTTCTGTGGAAGCTAATGGTCTCCATTATCTGCTCACTAACTGGCTCAGGTGTTCAATCATGTGTGCAGAAGCCACTATACCAGAAACCTCTACTTCCTGGCTGGTGATGCAAACGTGTTTCCTTGGTTCTGCAGGCCTATACTAGTGGAAAGCAAATGGTTATTGCTTTCAGGTAGAAAATTGCTACCCTATAGTGGTCTCCATTACCCTCATGTTTTGGACAACAATCCTGCCTAACCTATGTTGGTTCCTGAAAGACACATTCAGATATGTCCCATGTTTACAATGAATACCTCCAATCCTCAAGGGTTACATGTATGTTCTGTATCTAAATATACCACCTAATCTAATCCTATCAGATGTGTGTCTTGTGGAAGAAAACCCATATCCATTGCCCTTCTTTCTAGGGAAGTTATTGGATAACCATGTTCTTTAAATGCTGTTGCCAAAACTGTGGTCCTCATACCTGAGTAGTTACATGGGTTTTTTTCCTCCATTTCTAGAGAGCTGTGATACAGAAGTTGTGCATGACTTTGATGTCTCTGCTGTTGTTTTTGACCCTCTCAAAGTCCTTTCCTGTCACCTTCCTTGTTGACGACTGGTTTGTACATAAGGCCAACTTCCTCAGTCGCCTTTGGTACTTATATGTTGTCATGCAAGCCGCAAAGCCCAAGTACTACTTTGCGTGGACGTTAGGTAAGTTTGATGGAGAGCCCCAAATGAATAAGGAGTGGAGTGGTCCTCCTTGGATGGTTTAGCCCAAGTATCATGTGGATCATGAAATCATGGTAAAGTCCATTCCCTCCTATGGCAGGGAAGCCAGTGCCAATTTTAACTTTCAACATTGTGCTCCTCTCTTCCACCCTTCCTAAACTAGTTATTGGTGAGGAGATATCTGGGCTGCTGCTTAAACCCAATGTTCATAACTGCTTCCAACCACTGAACATGGCCATTCAGTGCACAGCAAAGTTAAGAGAAAATTCCAGAAGTCTGGCTTGCTGTCCTCTGGGTTGTATGTATGTACGATGAATTTTACTCTCCCACACGTCAGGTTAGGTTGCACATGGTGAAGGAAATGCTGGTTGAGCTTGCTGCTTCGGAAGGAAGCTGAGTTCAAGATTTTCCTCTTCCTGGTGAAAAGTCCAGCCTCATTTTGTTTTTATCACACATCTTCTTTTTTCTCCCTCTCTATTGGGGCATGTTGGCCAATCTGAAGGTTTTATCTCTTTCCTTTGAAGTAATTTTAGATGGACTTGTTTAGAGCTTTGCTAAGAGAAGGACCTATGCACTTACCAAGGCTGGAAAGAATTTTGATTTAAGATAGGAAGGTTAGACAGAGTGGGGACTTCACTTCTTAAATCAAACTGGTCATTCAACAGTTCCCAGTGTTTTGTGTACAGACTGAATATTAAGGAGTAACACGTGACTCAGGCCCTCTTCTTAGTTTGTGTTTTAGAATTTATTGTCCAAATTAAATTTTGCAGATGCAGAATGATTTTTTTCTTCATTCAAATATATGTAATATGAAATAGACTGCTTTGGCCATTTAGGCATGCAGTCCAGCATTGGCAGGTTTTTCATGACAGTTAAAAGTAAAAGCCAGAAACTTTAGTTGCCCTAAACATAAACTTTATGCCCAATAAGCAGTTTCTCCTGGGGCATGGCTATTTTTAGCTGCAAAAATATCTACGTGTAAGTTCAGTCCAAAAGCAGTGTTTCCCTAACGTTTGGCCAGAGACATCAGACTTAGAGCTGTTTGTTATGTTGTTTGAGATAGGAGTTTATTAGGTAGTCCTGGCTGACCTGGAACTCGCTCTGTAGACCAGAGATCCACCGGCCTCTGCCTCTGCTGGGACTAATGGTGTGAACTACTACACCCAGCATTAGAGAGAACTGTTTTAGAATTTGTAGTGTGCTGTATTTTGTTTCCATCTCCATTCAGTTTAATTTAGGGGGTGTTTGTTGAACACCAGGCTTTGAGCTAAGAAACATCTTCTGCATCTCAAGACTATGACATTTTGTGGGAACACAGACCTCTCCATCAACCAGGCAGGAGGCATCAAGAGTTGCCCCAATGGCATAATATGGAGGCTAGATGTGCTTCAAAAGCCCGTCCCCTCCTTCCTGATTCTGCTGTTGCTTTGCTAGTTAATAATGCTGCCTTTTTTATTTCTCTATTAGCTGGGCATTTCTATCTCAGGTAGCTAGGAGTCTATTTGGATCCCTGTATCTATGTGTTTTCCCATGCAAAAGAGTTAATGCTTTTTCTCTGCTCTAACCTGAGTACGAATGTGTGCAGGGGTGTGTGTGTGCGTGCGTGCGTGTGTGTGTGTGTGTGTGTGTGTGTGTGTGTGTGTGTGTATGAAGAGAGAGGGGTTGGGGTGCTGAGAATTCTTCTTCCCTTTTCTATACTCTCTAGTTTCATTGACTTTGCTTTCTCTCTTCTCTTCCTACCCTGGCTGCTCCCGTGTTTTGTATCTCTGGGCTTTAGGGCTGGCTTTGGACTAAATCAGCTCCAGATTTAAGGAGGAAAAAAGGCCATTCCGTGGCCTTATGGGGAGAGTCTGCCACAAGGTGGGTGTGGGTTGTGCTGACAGGGTCTGGGTGGGAGGGGTGACAGGGAACAGGATGTCATTCTGCCCTTTAGGAGAACTCCCCAGGCTTTTGGAAAGTAGATGTGTTTCCTCTGGACAGCTTTCCCTGTGCACAGAGTTTTTTTTTCCTCCCCAGTCCCCTCTGCTCCAGCTTTGTGTTTTCCTGGTTGTTTAGTGGAAACACTCCATTAATTTGCATAACTGAGATTTGAGGTTTTCTCCAGTTTTGATTACATGGGCTAATCTGAAATTAACCTTTGTATTATTTATGAATAAAGAAGCAATGAATAGTCCGTCAGGGAATATTTAAATTGCTTAACTGAATAATTGTTTTATCCAGCTCTTTAAAATGCCATTTACATATGATTGATGTACTAATTATAAATTATTATAAATTTAGTCCTTAAAGCTGGCCTCTCACGGACATCAGCCCACTGCACAGTGTTAGACTTGCTCTAGTTACTTTTTATAGAGAAATAATAAAACTGTTTTCTTTGGACTTAACATCCAGTGCTGATTCCCCACACCCCAAATAATTGGTACGAATTCAAGAGGCTTAGCTGTCTGGGCTGTGTCCTAAGGACCACCAACTCCAACAAAGGGGTATCCAAATCAGTTTGTCTGACATAGTAAGTTACACCATGCGTGGGGAAAGGAGAGCCAGTTTGGGGCTATGAGTCAGAGCCTCGCTCTGGCTGCTCTAGGTCGTGATGGAATCTTCGATAAACTTCTGCAGAAAGCGCTGTGCTGAACAGGGGATCCCAACTCTCCAAATAGGGTGATCCTGGGAGCCACTTATCTCAAAAAGGAGCTCTCAGCCCTTTAGGATGTGGATTCAATTCTGGCCTTCAGATTCTGGCACTGCCTACACTGGAATGGTCTGCACAATGAACAAACATCTCCAGTCTCGGGCTCCTTTGCGTTCCCATCAGCAGAGGCCACTACAGTAAAAATGCCCCCCACCATCATCTCCTGAGTGCTTCCTTAGATGGACCTTGTGCTGTGAACTTTGTACTCATTTTGACAGCTCTTTCACAAAGGTGCCATTGTTATGTATATACACATTTTTATCCTCAGGGGACAGGTTTCTAGAAGTTTGTCCCCTCCTCTAGCTCTTATATTACCATGCTGCTGAGCCTACACTGACTCTCCTCATACTGCTGTGAGGGTAAATAAGAAATAGGTGGAAGGTGTTGGATACAGAGACCCCGAAAGGTGTGTGATGGCTCATCTTGATGGCCTGCTTGCTGGGACTGAGAAGCACACAGGCTATTAGTAAAACACACTTCTAGGTGTGTCTGTATGGGCGTTTCCAGAGACAGTGAGCTGGGAGGGAATTCCATTCCTGCATGCTGGTAGCACCATGCGCAGGCTGAGGGCTCAAATGGGAGTGGAGAAGGCAAAAGATGGGCACAGGGGCAGGCATTCTTGCTCTTCCTGCTTCCTGAGCACCACCATGTGACATGCTCTGCCACACCCCACCTTCCCTCTCGTGATGCATTGCAATATCTGGGGCTGAGCTGAAGTAAATCTGTCCTTGCCTGAAGCTGTTTTTCCCTGTGTGTGGTGAAAACATCTAACTATCACAGATGATGACTAGGGAACACACACACACACACACACACACACACACACACACACACATACTGTGCAATCATTGTTTGCTTCTTTCAGCTCTGACCAGGAGTGCTGGGCACAAAATTGAAGGTGGGGGGGGGGGAGTTAAGAATTGCTGTGCTGGCCTTGCCATGGGCTGTCCCTTGCCATGGGCTGTCCCTTGCCATGGGCTGTCCGGCTGTGATTTTAGCTGTGGCCTAGTTGACATTTGTCATTCATAGATGACACCAGGAGACTCTTTTCCAGGCATCTGCTTTTTTCTTTTCTTTTTCTTCTCTACTGAATTTCCCTCTAGAGGAGAGAGGATGGCATGGGGCTCTGTCCTTTTAAATCCTTTCTTCTGTGAAACCAGATAGTTTTCAACTGAAGCCAAGCCTAAGATAATCATCATTAAATCATCAACTATGCCAGAAATAGAAGAGATAAACATTGGGCTCTGTTCTCTCTCTCTCTCTCTCTCTCTCTCTCTCTCTCTCTTTCTCTCTCTCTCTCTCCCTCCTTCCCTGCCTCCCTCCCTCCCTCTCTCCCTCTCTTCCTCTCTCCTTCCCTTCCTCTCTCTCTGTCCTGGGGATGAAGCCCAAGGAAAGTGCTAGACAAATGCTGGACTACTGAGCTCAGAGCCCCCTCCCACCTGGAGAAGTGTATTTCCTTTAGAGTAGCTGCTCTGTAGACAGGCTCCTTTCCAGTGGGTTTGAAAAGCTGTCTGCATTTGGACTTAAACTTTTATGAGGATCCTCTAGGACCTCCTCCAGTCTAGAACTGTAAAGTACTTTGATTTAATTAGTGTGAGTCATTAACGACTATTTTCTTGAAGAGCATATTCTAACAGAATTTGGAATATGATAAAGGAGAAAATTAGTCTCGGTCTTCATCAAAATGGTGAGGGCTTGTCAGGACTCTAGTTGGTTACAAAACACCTCATTAAGGCATTGATTTGAGTGAGGTAGACTATTCCTTTGGGGCCATTTTCTTATAGTTTAGTTAAGTAAATAAAGATGGAGGCAGGGCCTTTCAGAATGACTTTGTTAGTAAGATGACTTGCTGTTTTCTTTTCTTTCTTTCTTTCTTTTTGAGACAGAATTTTACTGTGTAGTTCAAACTGGTCTTCAACTTCCTCCATAGCTCAGGCTAGCCTTATATTGCTATATAGCCCAGAACAACCCTACACTTGACCCTCCTCTCTCTACCTCCCACGCTCTGCTACTACACACTGTGGTAGGGTGTTCATCACTGGGGCCTTGTGTGCCTCCCACTGCAGCTGGCTCCCTGTTTCCAGCCCAGCATCTCTACCTTGTTGTGGATGTAAGCTTTCCTTAATGTATCTTGTGTTAGCCAATCAGCTCCTTTATGCAGCCTGTCAAGGATAAGCTCCTGTTTTCTTCCAGAACTGGGTCTCCCCTGAGGTAGCTTGCCTACCCTTTAACACCTGAGATGGTTAATGTTGTTAGTCAGCTTGGTGCAATTTCAAGTCACCTGTGGCACACATCTCTGGGCATGCCTGAAGGCATTTCCAGAGAGGCTTACCTGAGGTAGGAAGACCTCCCCTGCATGTGAGTGGCACCATGGTCTGGGGTTCCAGACTGAATAAAAAAGAGAAAGTGAATAGAGAACCAGCATTCTGCCCGCTCTCTCCTTCCTCACTGAAGGTGACCAGCTGCCTCACGCCCTACCACCATCCCTTCCCCCCATGAGCCAGAAGACATCCTTAAATTGCCTTATTGACAGCAACAGAGAAAGTAACAGATCCTGTATGTTACATCTTTAGTGATAACTCTTGGTCCCGACCATGTCGCCTTTTCCTCTAAGTAGTGGTGTATTCTACCTTCTTTTCCCCAAACCCTGCCAGTCACTGAATCCCACGGCTAACATCTTTACCTCATTTCTTCACTCCCCTGGGTGCTCCACTGTCCATTCCATGGACATCCAGTGCTGTGTATTTTAGCTAGCACTCAAAGGCTACAGAACAAATAAATAGAAACCAAGGTCACCAGACAGCCTGATTCAAAATGATGTCAAATCCTTTGTGTGTTTTTTGGCTCATTTTCCAAGAAACTACCGAATAAGCATCAGTATTGGAGCTAGACAATGTTTGCAGTCTTCTAAAGACCTTTGCCTGGTTCCTGATGTTTTGTCTTAAACCCACAGCGGATGCAGTGCACAATGCAGCTGGCTTTGGGTTCAGTGGCGTGGACGCGGATGGGCATTTCTGTTGGGATCTGCTGTCTAACCTGAACATCTGGAAGATAGAGGTGAGAACACTGTGGTTCTGGAACAAATGGCCTCAGTGAATACAGCCAGCAGTTGCTGTGAGCGTAGGTTTTCCAGATCCTGGGGAAAGCTGTTTGGGGAGATGCCCAGCCCCATATTCTCTTCACCGTTTGTATTTCAGATTGTTTCCCTCTCCTTCTCTTCCTCCTCCACATTACCGTCATCTTGTCTCCAGGAGACCTACTTTCTTGACACGTTTAATGATATGAGGAACAATGACAACAAAACTTTGAAAAAGAGCCTGGAAAATATTGTTTAATTCTTGTTCCACCAACCAGAAAGTGAAAATGTCATTTTCTTTTGTTTGTGTTTGACTTGAATTTCAGTGTAGACCAAAGGCTTATGCCTTTAGACTTCAGCATGCTCAGCTGTTGTTTTTTTAGGGGGTGGGGGTGGGGGCAATTTTAATTCATTTGATTTTTTGAGAACTGTCACATCGTACACCTTGTAGGCCACCAGGATAGTGTGTCTCTTCATCTGTCTTTATTCTTGGACCACAGTTCTCTTTGTGTCTTCCGGAAACAGTTCCCTTCAGACCACATCATCTCAGTTTGCTCTGCCTTGTTGGCACTAGCATAGACATGACTACCGAGCCACAGAGCCTTTGGTCCTTCAGAAGTAGAGGAAGGCCTCACTCCTCACTGGGCATCAGAAGCATGAGTCCCTAGTCAGCCCACTCAGGGTTAGTTTCTATTTCCATCGACCCTGGGACAGACACGGAGAGCAGGAAACCCGGGAGACTGACTGTCTTCCACCCACATTTAGTGGAAAGCAGACCACAAGGAGCCTCTGAGAAAACCTCTGCCTTCTTCTGCCTGAGGCCTTCTGTGTATGGAAGGCCTCCAGGGGGAAGGTGGCCTGCTTTTCACCAACCAAAAGTTTGTAAGGAAGGTTAGATTTCCTCTTCCCAGTCCTCCTCTCCCACCTCTTCCTTTTCCTCCTCCTCCCTCTTTTCCTTTTTATCTTTTTCTTCCTCGTCTTCTTCTCCTTCATCTCTTCCTCTTCCTCCTCTTTTCCCACTGCCACTTAGCACCTTGTACCTGTTACCTCACTTAATTGCATCATGTATTCAGTTTAAATTCCTGGTGCTGTTCCTTATCAGATAGCAGAAACAGCAAGTCCCAGCTAGGGCGTGGGGGTGGGTGAGGAGGGGGTGGGGGTGGGGGTGGGGAGGGTGGGGGGGGGGGGGGGGATGCTGATATTTGGATTCTAGAGAATTTGATGGCTTCTTGGGTCAGAAAGCCCTGGTAAATGTGGTTAAAAAAAAAAAAAGTCCCAAATTTAGAACTGGTTCTGAGCGAGCACTTTGCCCCATTATAGTAAACCACTTCTTCAATGGGAAGTTTCCAGACATCATAACTATCTTTCCCATTCTTGGAAAAGTGCCTGCAGAGGGACTTTGCTCCCTTGGAGCACTATAGGTGACTGTCCTTCAGAGCTGAACCCCGTGGCTTTTGGCTGCCCGTGAGTTTACCCCAGCTGTGCACCCAAGACAGCACCCTTCCATTATGGGTTTGTGCTTGGGGTCAAAGGCTGATAGTAAGTTACATAGTTACTGTAAGAAAATGAGAACACCAGTTGTATTTGGTGTGGGGCAAGAACAAAGGAACAACAAGGAAGTCTGCTTAGTTACAGTGCTTGGAGGCCATGCTTTACAGCATTCTGTTAGCTATGTAAACAGAAACAAACTGGACTTAGAAGTGTAAAAACGCAACAATCTCTTCTGCATCATCTGTTTTGTTACCTATCATCCATCTACCTTCCATCTGTCATCTGCCCATCATCCAGTTCCCTCTTGTCTTTTGATCTATTATCTATCATTTATCCATATCTGTTTACTTGTCTTAGCGTTCCCATTGCTGCGATAAAATTTCATGACTGAAAGCAACTTGGGGAGGAAAGAGTTTATTTCAGCCTATACTTCCACATCCTAGTCCATTACTGGAGGGAAGTCAGGACAGGAACTCAAACAGGGCAGGAACCTGGAGGCAGGAGCTGATGCAGAGACCAGGGAGGGGTGCTGCTTACTGGCTTGCTCATTAATAGCTTTCTCAGCCTGCTTTCTTATATATCTCAGGACCACTTGCCCAGGGGCAGCATGGCCCCCAGTGTCCACCACTCCCACACCAATCATTAATGAAGAAAACAACTTACAGTCTTTCCTACAGACAATCTGTCAGGGGCACTTTCTCAATTAAAGATCCTCTTCCCAAATAAGTCTATCTTGTTTCAAGTTGACAAAAAAATTAAGAAGCATACTACCTATATATATATTTATGCCATTTATCTATTATCATCTGCTGTCTATCCAACCTGTGTTCTCTATCATTGGTCTGTCATCTGTCTATCATCTGTCTGTCAGGCCATCTTGCATCTCTATGTCATCTACCTTCTTGGCCTCTACTCTCTCCTTTCAAGCATATTCCACTAGGCAGGTGTGTGGCCTAAACAGGGTTTCCTATGGCTGAAGAGGTTCCACGGGGAAAAGCCACACTTCTTGCTACTTTTTGAATGAGAAAGCACAGTTCATAGTGTATTTGGGGCCGTCTTCTTTGGCAGTTGACTGACTTACACTATTGCCAAATGGGTGATATTTCTTTATTTTCTTTTCTGTATTGTGATCCCTTCATGTGTGAAGTCTCTTACTATTCCAGGCAAAATTGGATGCAGTTGAGACTGGGAAGCTATTTATAGAAATGACTGTAAAAGGCTGACCTAGTTTGCACGTGGTCACATCGTCCAAAGATAACAGTTTCATTTAACTTGTCCCGAAAGCCCTACAATCCGATAATTAGACTTTCCCTGTGGTAAATCTCCTTTTAGAGTAGTTCTAAGTCGTTTGACTTTGTTTTTTAAAAATCAGAGTGGGAGGGAGTTGACAGAGCTTCCCCTCAGTTTTGCTCTAATGTAGAAATAAGTTTTGAGCAGACTTGAGTCTCCAAGCCAAGGTTTAGCTGCAAAGTACATCTTATAAATGCCAGAAAATGTTACTGCCTGTGGCAGACCAGCTGACTGAAGTGTGTGTGAGTAATCCCGCTTGAAATACACATCGCCTGTGTGAGCAAGGGGCTTCTGGGCAGGACTTTCCATTGCTTGGGTATTTTTAAAGCTAATGATAGGTGGTATTTTCTTGTTTCTAGACTGCTACAAGTTTCAAAGTGTACTTAGAAAACTGGAATATTCAGACATCTACGTGGCTGAAATGGTAAGGGACATAAGAACTATCTTATTGCTCATGGCAGGGGTATACTTAGGGACTCCCAGGGGAGCAACAGTTGCCTGCCAGTCATGCCATCTGACACTTTGACATTATTACCCACATCTTGTAAATAAAGAAGTAGGGACGGTAACTTGAGAAGACCCCAGTACGTGCCTGTTTCATCCCATAATGCTCATTACTCAGTTCCACACTCTCATTTATTCCTTGCAGCCATCCTGTGAGATGCTGTTAGTAGTATTACTCTGTTTTATAGTTGAAGAAAGTGAACAGAGCGGTTACATGGAGTGCCCAAAGTCATAGATCTATGAGTGACAGATACAGGACCAAAGGTCTGTTCCTGGAACTAGGCGTTTGCCTTCTCTGCTGTTTGGTTTGATACCCAGGAGCGTCTAGTTTTCAGACCTTGGGAAGTCAGTGTCAACATCAACTCCCTGATGAGGGCTACTGCTCTTCCTAGCACTGGGAGCTTTCCCATATCCCACATGCCTGTGTTTGTACTGACCTTTCTCTGACCTGTGTCTGTATGTGTTCTAAATTTGGAAGCATTACTTGTTAGGGAACCATGAATATACTGTCTTTGGAACACCAAACTCCACCTTGTGAATGCACCTGAACCTGCAAGGAGCATAGGAAGAGACTAGGTTTTGCTTTTGATGAGCAGTGTCTTTCACAAATCTAAACACTGAGATGAAGCTGAAGGGGGGGGGGGGTGGGCTTAAGCCTGGACTGCTCTTGCAGAGAAGCCAAGTTCAGTTTCTATCACCTACATGGGTTGTCTCAACCACCTGTAACTCCAGCTCTGAGGGATCCAGTGGTCTCTTCTGGCCTCCAAGGCACATGCACACATATATACAAATATATACATGATAATAAATCTTCAAAACTGTTCATGCAAAGGAGACACAATGTAGTAATTCTTCAAATAAAGCTGATGTCATGCTCTCTGAAAACCGCCTGTTCCTGCCATTTTTAAATTCTGATATGAACATCATTGTTTTTAATTAACGTTGCAAGCAATTTTAATACCAGCCTTTATTTCTTTATGCTGAGTAGTCCTGGCATGCCTAGAGTCATAATACATTTTCCATTAGGAGTGTACAGCCCAAGATAACTGAGAATGAAATATTTCACTCATGCAAAAAGATACAAAGAACTAAGAAAAAAATAAAGATACGCATGCCTAGTCTTCATGCCAGAAAGAAATCTTACTGAGAACAGAGTTTCAAGCTGGTGTTTTTCTTTCAGTTGTATTTGTTTTCCTCTAACAAAAGAGACATGAAGCCCTGAATCCAGGTGTAAATCAGTTACTTTTGCTGGGCAGTGGTTGGTGCATGCCTTTAATCCCAGCACTCGGGAGGCAGGCGGATCTCTGTGAGTTCCAGGCCAGTCTGGTCTACAGTGAGTTCCAGTGCAGCCAAGGATAACAACAAAAAACAGTTACTTCTGAACCATCAGTGGTGGATTCTTGACAACTGCTTGAATTTACTGTTCCATTTTCTATTGGGACCCTGTCACTATTGAAGGATGTAGTGGCCACCTTCACTGCCATTGGCAATGCGTAGCCTGAGTTCTTGGTAGAAAGCCCCCTTTCACTTCCTATCACTTACTTTAATTTTGGCTCAAGAAGAGCCAAAGATTTTCAAACGAACCCTCTGACTTTTCTAGCTTCTCAGTGTAGTTCCCAAATTGAACATCTAATAACTGAAAACATGAAACCATAGGTGTTCCCATGTCTGAAGCCTTTCAAACACTAACACATGATGTCCTATGAAGAAAATTCCCCATCTGGCCTCATGTGACAGATGGCAGTCAGAACACACACACTAGAATATTGGGTGACACTTCATTCCAGCTGTGTGTGCAAGGTATACACAAAACACAAATGAGCTTGTGTTTTAGACTTGAGTCTCGACCCCAAGATAACTCATGTATACACAGAAACACTGAACTCTGAAAAAAAAAAAAAAATCCCAAATTGAAAAGGTTTCTTGTCGCAGGCATTTGGGGTAAGAGCTACTCAACCTCTATCTTGATTTAAAAATCTGATGTGCTCCTGAGCAGGGCCTCTAATTGCCACACTAATTTCTCAATAGAGTTCCTACCAGAAAGATAAAAAGGGTTGTCATGTTGATTAGTCATAGGGGCCTGGTTGGAAAGATAAATTAATGTTGGCTAAATGAAGATAATTTCTACGGATGCTTATCTGGAGCCCAGGCATTTTAATGTCGTTGACACTCATATCAGTACTTCTAGTGGATTTGCCCTTTGGTGGACCCTGCTTCTATAAGGCAGGAACTTGTGTTGAGTTGAAAGAGACCCCTGAGACCTTTGCTATAGTAGACCATGTGATGGGCTCCAGACCATTTAGTCTAATGAGGTTAAAATGCATAGCAGAGGCATGAGCTGCATGTCTGATAGTGCTCCAGGATGGCAGAGAAGCACAGGTTACATGCATTTCATTGCAAGCCCCTCCTAAGAGTCAGGCAGGCACCTCTCAGAATGGATCTGAGGACTTACGTGGGGTCTGCCCCAAAGACATGCAGGTGGAGGCATGCAGCCTTTTTACCACAGGTTTGCTGGTTCTTCCTTTCTTTACAGCGTATGCTATGAACGGGTTCCCTGGTACCCTACCGAGCTCACCTTCCTCCTGTCTGCTCTGTGGCATGGCGTTTACCCAGGATACTACTTTACATTCTTAACTGGAGTCCCTGTGACATTGGCAGCTAGAGCGGTAAGCTTCCTTCAGCTGTTGGCTCTTTTTCTCTAGCAACCTGGGGTGCACACGCATGTGTGTGTGTGTGTGTGTGTGTGTGTGTGTGTGTGTGTGTGTGTGTGTGTGTGTGTGTGTGTGTGTTTGTTCTGCTTTAAGCAGTGGTGAGTTGAAGGTTTGAGGTTATTGGGAGTGACTTTCTGATGCAGAGTGATAAATTCCTTTCTGGAATACTTTCTCATTTTGTTTTCTTGGGATGATATTTGGAAAACTCAAATAATGTATAAAATGTTGTCTTATACTTCAACATGTATAAGGACTTGCCCTTGTAAAAGTGGTTAACTATTAATTTTTAGAGAGTAAAACAATAAGATTTTACAAGCAACAAATGATCCCTTGAGAAACACACATTTTTAATCATTAAAAATTGAATGTACATGTACAGATGATCATGTTTATTAATTAATGCAGGCTCTATCACACTTCAGTTTGCTTATACCCTGCTTAAATTTTTATGTCATTATACTACGCCTAGAAGTAATTCACCATGTCTCTGAGAAGTCAGTGAGGTAGCAGCCTTAGGAACCGCATCTATTGGAGACCAGATCTAACCTCATATGTCTGATACAATCTAAGCATAAAATTACTGTGTTAAGTACAGAGTTTCGTATTTGGTTTAATTTTGTTCTTTGATCATGATGATGGTCTCTCTTATTTCAGGCTCCAATAACATTAGTTGTACTATATGTAAATTTTGCTCTTCACTCATTTTGCCTGGTGTGTGGGTGTGCATTGGTGAGTGTTTGTTGGTGCATTTGTATGTGTGTGTAGAGGACAGGAGACAGCCTTGAGTGTCATTTCTCAATTTGGACCCTTTATTATATTATTTTATTTTATTTTATTTTTTGAGAAAGGATCTCTTGCTGGACTGGAACTCACAGCAGGTGAGGCTGGCTGCTAATGAGCCTCAAAGATCTACCTGTTTCCACTCTCTTGCTTCCAGAACCACAGTTGGATGTCATGATGCCTGGTTTTGTTTTTTTTTTTGTTTTTTTGTTTTTGTTTGTTTGTTTTGTTTTTTGTCTTTTTTAAAAGTGGCTTCTGGACATTCAGTTCACAACTAGGTTCTCTTCCGAGCTCTTCCAACTTACCCATTCTTCACTGCACTTTTCTGTGAATATTTCAGCAGCCCTGTCACATGCCAGTCAGTGTCTGTGTGTCCAGATATCACAGTGGATAAGCTGAGCTCTCCCCTGAAGGTTCCTGTTTTACTTAGGTGAAATAAATTAAATTATACATATGAACAAGGTAGAAAATTGCTATTCATGCTGATTTTAAAAATTCTAAATATTTAATACATATTTGAACATGAGAAGAAGCAGGAAAGGATCTTTTATTTGTTCTTCATGTACTAACTCAGGCTCTGTATCAAAACTAAAGAACAGATTGCTTGAACAAACTAAGAAATAAAGGTCAGCGCTTTGCTTGTTGATGTATTCAGAGTATCATGCCTTAAAGTATCTTTACTCCAGTGGCCTCTTCTGGAACAGGCTTTGGTTTCTATAGATCCTATCTATTGCTGCCTTGCAAGCAGTTCTCACAAGTAAGTTAGGTAGCGGATGGGAAGGGGGACTGATGGAGCAGAGCTTACAGGTTTTTCTAGCAAGAGAATGAACTCAGCAGCATAAGGCTGGAGGTTAGCTACTTGGCTATTAAAATTTCACACCTCCTGCCCAGCATTTCTGAGTAGATGGAAGCCTAGACTCTGTTCTGAGGTAGTGAGAGTGGATGAAAAGGTTTGTTGTTGTTGGGGTCTTTGTCTCAGTTTACTGTTATTTTGAGACAGAATCCCCTGTAGCTCAGACTACCCTGGAACTCCCTATGTATGTAAAAAATGACTCTGAACTTCTGATCCTCATGCCTCCACGTCTGGACATTTGGAGTGCTGGGATCATAGGCCCATGCCATCGTGCCCAGTTTTGAGAGGTGCTGGGGACTGATCCCAGTGTTTTGTGCGTCATAGACAAATAGTTACCAACTGAGTACATGCCCAGCCTAAGAAAGGTCTTTTGCTTCACCAGGCAGTGCTGATGGCTTGTTAGAAGTCTCAACAGACACAGTCCATGTAAACTATCAGCACAGACATGGCACACAGGAAACACGCAGTAAATAGCAGATGCTTTTAGTTGTGGTACTAGTTGATACTTGTACCCTTGTCGCCATGGAAACGGTGTAACACAGAGACTTATCAGTAAGACCATGCACTACAAAACTGCAGCAGCAAAACAAGGGACAGGTAGACAAGCTAACTCCCCCTAATTACCTTAAATAACAGGAAGATTAATATTTGTGGACATGGCGGCAAGTCTACAACAGATTCCACCGAAACAAAAACCACCAAGCTGGCTGAAAAATTCACCAGTGCCATTAGGAATATAAATATAGATACATATAAATAGAAAAGGATTTGGAAGGCTCTGTGCCAAGTTGTTTTTTTTTCTTTTATCTTTTTTTTTTCTCCTGAGACAGGGTTTCTCTGTGTAGCCCTGGCTACCTGGCTGTCCTGGAACTCACTGTGTAGACCAGACTGGCCTTGAACTCACAGAGATCCTTCTGCCTCTGCCTCCTGAGTGCTGGGATTAAAGGCATGCGCCACCACCGCCCAGCTCTGTTCTTAAACTGTTTTTTTGGGGGGTGTGGGAGATCTTAAAAAAGATATGTATATATGTATTATATCACACATATATTTGCACATATATGTGTACATACATACACATACATACATACATGCATATGTATAATAAGAAGAGCCAGTGGGGTTTTGGTTGAAACAGAACTCAGATGTTTGTCTGCTCTTCAGCCTGTGTTCCTGTGGTCCCACTTCTTGTGTGTGTGTGACTGAGTGGAAGTCATTTCAGTTTTCACTCCTGAGCCTCCTGCTTCTGTCTTCTTGGTTTGCAGGTGAGGAACAACTACCGACATCACTTCCTTTCCTCCAAAGCTCGGAAGGTGGCTTATGACGTGGTTACCTGGGCCACCACTCAGCTGGCTGTCTCTTACACGGCAGCGCCCTTTGTCATGTTGGCAGTTGAGCCAACCATCAGTTTATACAAGTAAGTTTCCAGTGTTCCCAGTTGATGCCTACAGTTGATGCCTAGTGCATTTATCTTTTTTTGACTTCAGAGTTGGTAAACTGATCAACGTGCTAAGGGACTGTACGCAGAGTTGCTAAGTGTAACTTGGCTGTGGAAATGCCTGTAGAAGCTTTAAGAGTAGATGACTGTCTACCAAAGATGCCAACAGGAGTTCCAGCACTTGTGATGACGGTTGACAGGGACCCCCGAAGTCATCCCTAATGTTGTGAAAGGGCTCTGGTGGCTGAGCATTCAGAAGGGATAGATAGAGTACAGACTCAGAGGACCCCCCTACCATCTGCCTGGTAGTACACATCTGTAATCCCAGCACTTGGGAGGCAGAGGCAGGAGAGTCTTGAGCTTGAGCCTGGGCTGTGAGATCTTGTCTCAAAGGATGAAAAAAGAGCCTACAAATATGCTCCCCCAAGCTCAAGGCGTGAATCCCTGCCCTTGGCTCCTTCTCCTGAGGGCTACGCTGTGGTGGAGAGTTGGATGATACTCTGAGACAGACTGAGGGTAGGCGCTAGGGTGTTGCTGCTGGTTGACTGACTTGCACAGTCTTTAGAAGCACTCCGTGCCTACAGATGAGATGTGATGCTAGGGAGTGTGCATGGGGATTTATATTTCCAGATGTGCTTGATAGTAGGGGATATGGGAACCAAGGGTGGGGACCAGAAGATTTTAGGAAAAGGTCTATGAAGCTTTATATTTGAAAGTCTATGTTCCAAATAAACTATGACCTATAATCATGTACTTTTATATTTCATATCCATGTTTAATTTTTCCCCCATCATCGAGTACTTGAGCCTTTGGCCTTGGAATTATGTAATTTTACTGTAAAAGGAGGCTAAAAATGCCTCCAAGCATCTCTGTTAGGAGTGAGTGGGAAGTGAGTGAGAGACATGCAGGGGACAGAGGCCAGTAGCTCTACACAGTAAATGCTAACATGCATTATTTAGTGGATGACCCAGGTCTTTCCAGATTCGTGTGTGTGTGTGTGTGTGTGTGTGTGTGTGTGTGTGTGTGTGTGTTTAGTGACCAGTGGTCAATGTATCAACCTTGCTTTCTGAGGCAGAGGGCTGTCATTTGGCCCAGAGCTTACTGAATAGGCTGGCTTGACTAGCCAGTGAGCCCCAGGGATCCTCCTGGATGCTCAGAACTGGGATGACAAGCATGTGATAAACAAGCACATACTTAGCTTTTTAACATGTGTTCTGAGGATCAAACTCAGGTCTTCATGCTTACGTGGCAAGCACTTGACTGAACCATCTCCCCAGCCCCAAGGCTAAGGTTTTTTTTTTTGTTTTTGTTTTTGTTTTTTTAAAACATAGTTTAGTTATAAAGAGTGACTTAGAAATAAACAGTACTGTTGTTTATGCTCTGAGAATGATACCCCAGCTGTGATGTTTAGGCATGTTGATTCTTTGAACTAAAGGAATCAAAATCTCTCTGGCTGTTTCCCAGTCCCTGCCTCTCTTTTCCTCTTCAAAGTGTCATTTTTCTTCTTTCAAAATGTAAGATAGAACTGCCCCTGAACATGCTCATTCTGAAGGCTGAATGTTTTAGGAGATCAGATAGAAAGACTAGATTTAACACCACATCTAGAACTCATATGGAATTTCCTCAGAATATCTATTCTTCCAGCCATATTTTGGCTAAGCCTAGTCTAGGTGATCATTCTGACTCTGCCCCTGTGTCCCTCTCTCAGCATCAAACCTTGCACCAGTACTGGGATTGCAGGTACATATGAACATACCCATATGCCCAGCTTTTTTTTAAAAAAAAAACATGTTTACTGGGGATCTAAGCTCATGCTTGCACAGCCAGCTCTCTCTCTAGCTCTGACTCACTCTAAGGAGAGCCACTAAATCCAGGAAAAGGAAATTCAAATGTTGTGGCCATTTAGAGAAGATGAGTGTAGTTGCTTTTCAGATCTGTAGCTTGTTTGGGGTTAAGTTCAGTGGCCACCAGTGAAGGACAGTTATATACAAACTCATGTCTCAGATGTTCTCCATCTTTAGCATTTACATTTCCGGTATGCTTTGTGTGAGACTGTAGTTGTTTGTTTTGTTACACTCTGGCTCTTTGCTCCTTGGGGGGCCCACCACCCAGCTCCCAAATAAACACACAGAGCCTTATTCTTACTAAGGAATGCCTGGCCTTAGCTTGGCTTATTTCTAGCCAGCTTTTCTTAACTTAAATTATCCTGTCTACCTTTTGCCTCTGGGCTTTTGTCTTTCTCTATTTCTGTATACCTTTCTTCATTTCTTACTCCATGGCTTGCTGTGCAGCTGGGTGTCTGGCCCCTAGAGTCCTCCTCCTTCTCTCACTCCTTGATCTTTTCTTGCTTCTTAATCTTCTCCTCCCAGATTTCTCCTCCTATTTATTCCCTCTGCCTGCCAGCCCCACCTGTCCTTTCTCCTGCCTTGCTATTGGCCACTCAGCTCTTCGCTCAGCTCTTTATTAGACCAGTCAGGTGTTTTAGACAGGCACAGTAACACAGCTTCATGGAGTTAAACAAATGTAACATAAAAGAATGCAACATGTCTTTGTATCATTAAACAAATGTTCCACAGCAAGAACAAATGTAACACATCTTAAAATAATATTCTACAATATGAGACCTTGTTAAAAAACAAAGGTAAAAAATAAACTTAAAAAAGAAAAAGAAAAAGAAACCCATGGAATTATTTGAAAGCCCAGTACTCACACACTTATCTTTAAACAAGATGAGGAGCTGAGTCTGATCCTGTCTTAGAGTTTCTGTTGCTGTGACAAGACACAATGACCACAACTCTTATTAAGGAAAAGATTTAATTGGAGTGACTTACAGTTTCAGAGGTTTAGTTCATTATCATCATGGTGGAACATAGTAGCATGCAGGCAGACTTGGTGCTGGAGAAGGAGCTGAGAGTCCTACTCAGTTCCTCAGCTTGCAAAAAAAGTGCTTTATCAAATAAGCTATCCAAGGCCAAATTCTAATATCCTTACATACTGAATTTAAAAGAGCATTGTTTAAAGATAAGTAAGTGTGTGAGTACTGGGCTTTCAAACAATTCCATGGGTTTCTTTTTCTTTTCCTTTTTTCAGTTTATTTTCTGCCTTTGTTTGATCTTCAGGCAACAGTGTCACTGTGTCACTTGAACATAGGAGATCTCAAGGCTACTCCCACAGTGGCACACTTCCTCCAACAAGGTCACAGCTCCTAATAGTGCCCTTCCCTATGAGCTTATGGAGGAAAATTGCATTCAAACTACCACATTACACTCCCTGACACCCATAAACTTGTAACAATATTAGAATGCAAAATGCATTTAGTCCAAAGTTCAAAGTCTTTTCTGAGATCATGCAATCTCTTAACTGTAATCCCCTATAAAACCAAATTAAAAAAAAAAAAAAAAAAAACAGATTACATACTTCCAACATATGTACTGCACAGGATATATATTACCATTACAAACTGTATGGAAGGGAGCATAGTGAGGAAGGACTAGACCAAAACAAGACCTAAAGCCAGCTGGGCAAACTCTTTATCTCTATGTCTAATGTCAAAATGCTCTTCAGATCCCCAGCACCCACATAAGATGCTGGATGTGGTAGCACATTTGTAATCCCAGCACTGGGGAAGCAGAGACAGGAGAATTTTGGGGGCTCACTGCCTAGCCAGCCAAACTTAGTTGGAGAGTGTCAAGCTAACCAGTGAAAGATCCAGCTTCAGAGGTTTCTAAAGAACAACACCTGAGCTGGTCTTTTAGCCCTCACACACATATGCACACACAAGCACCACACAAACACACACATTTGTAAAAGTAGAAGGTTAGAATTTGTAAATAATTTTTTTAAAAAAGATTTATTTATTTATTATGTATGACTGCAGGCCAGAAGAGGGCACTGGATCTTATTACATATGGTTGTGAGCTACCATGTGGTTGCTGGAAATTGAACTCAGGACCTCTGGAAGAGCAGTCAGTGCTCTTAACCTCTGAGCCATCTCTCCAGCCTCTGTAAATAACTTTATAGCTAGCTGGCTCTTTGGAAACAAACATCTCTTATAGCTAGAGTACCAAAGTCAGTGTTGAATGTGCTCAGTAGACGATAGCTGATTTAAGACTTCCTATAATAGAAAGATGAAACATTGCACATAGATTTTGGAGGCGATATGTACTGTCAGAAAAGGTCACTAACATTTACTAGGAGACTGAAGTTTGCTTTTCTTGATTGTCTACTTGGATTTAATTTAACATAATTGCCTCATGTCCCACAGGAAATGGGGCAAAGTAGAAGGACAAAGTATCTTAAGTGTGTTCATTTGAAAGTTGTAGTTTATTGAAGCCCTGCTTTTGACCTCTGAGAATCCAATCTGTGCCCAGGATTTTCTTAAGAGGTCCCCTTCACTCTCAGTGTTCTTTACACACTAAGTTAGATGGCTGATTACTTCTCCTTTGCTGTTTAAATAGCTGTTCATCATACCCAGCTAACCCTCTGATCCATGGGCTGAGAATATTTTTAAGACACTGTGCCACATTGATGTCTCTCTCGTGACTTTCCTTGAAAAACATAAAGAAACATCTGCACCCCAGATAGAAAAGAAGCTGACAGATTAAAGAAAGACCTCTCGAGTCCAGATGGGGAGTCAGATAATTTACTGGGGTTATTTATCAAACCATCAATAATTATTGCATGTTGTTTTCACTACTGAAAAGCAAAACTCCAGTCAGTTTTGTATATCTTAAATACTGTGCACAGTTGGTGTGGAGGGAGAGGTGATTGGAATCTCAGGGAAGCATCATGTGATACCCTCTCTATCTCCAAGGGGGAGTATAAACAGCCCCTTATCCTTTCTGTGGATTGGTTTTTTATGTTGTTCTGTTTATCACCATAATGACTGTGGACCAGGGTCTTCTGTAGGTCACTACAGCCATTCTGCTTCAAGATGGGGCTAGTCCTGTTAAGTCCAGAGGAAACTGGTTCTATGGTGGAACATGGACAGAGCATTCCACTTGCTATTTTCCTCGGGCCATTTGCAGTGTGTTCAGTTTTCTAAGTATACTACAGGTGGTAAATAACCATAGGAGAGGCTTGTGTAGATTTATATGTAATCATGGTACTGTTATATAAAGAAATGGAGAGTCTGGAGGTTTGGGCATAAGCAGGTGCCCTGGGGCTGATATCCTGTGGGTATCAAGGACCACTGTGCTTTTCCTGTTGATCTTCTCCCAGGGGACAGGGCAGAAACCCATGCTCTTTTGGAAATTCTAGTTTAATACTTTTTGGGTTTCTTTTCTTTTTTTAGTGCTGAAAATTGAAGCCAGGGTTCCACACATGCCAACATGTACTCCACAACTAAGCTGTATCCTGGCCCTGTGCTTCATCCATCTTAAGCTCTTAGTGTTTAAGAAACAGATCAGCAAGTGCAGATACATTAGTGCTCTTGACTACTCCATAAATATTTCTAGGGAGCCGTTCCTCTTGCTGAAGGTGGAGCAGCTTAGGGTAGATGTGAGTTATTTGGCCTTGTCATTACTGAGGAATGATATCGAAGCAGCTATCCCCTCTTATAACAGGACTGATCCTAACAGGAGTGGTTGTTTTTGTTTTTGTTTTCCCCCAGAGGCCAGTTTGCTAAGATCTCTCCCCATATTACCCCACCATCCTATGTTGACTCCTGTCTGGAAGTACGTCCAGTCTGGTAGCCAGCCAATCAGGGTCCTACCCAGCCACAAGAAGGAACTGTTCTTGCCATTTTCAGTCAACCAGATCCCTGACACTACAACCATAGTTGCTGGCCGGATGTCATGAGCCAATCATAAAATGATTCCTCTACCTAACCAGAGCTGGAATTCCCCTAGCTGTGCTTAAAAGGAGCCTGCAAACATCTCTGAGGGTCGCTATTTTGCCACTTTGTCTGGTGGTTTGCCCCCAGCATGCTGGAATTTTTGCTCTGGAGAATTAAATGCTCTTGTTGATTGCATCTGTGTCTGGTGGTCTTCTGTGGGACTCCTGGTGGACCCTAACAATATCCACATCAGTTGTGGATCCCTTGTCTTTTAACTGTTTTCTTTAATCTTCAGACAACATTAGAGAGGCTGGCGATACAGCTCAGTGATGGAGTGTTAGCTAACAGACACAAAACCCTAGTTTCAATCCTCACTATCAAGAGAAGGGAGGGGTGTAAGGAGAGAGGGGGGAAGACAGAGACAGAGGCAGAGAGCCAGAGAGAGCAAGAGCACAGGCAAGCAGGGCAGAGGGAGTTGACTAAAGTATTAGTTTAGCCTTTCCAAGGGATCTGGAATTGGTATGCTAACAGAAACAATTTCTAGTTACATGTGTTTATTAACAGGTTGTGCCCAGTGTTTACCTGGCATTTACACTATGCCAATGACAGTCAACCCTTGTCAAAAGTAAAACTTGGTTCTTGTTAGTTTAGATGGAAGTTGTTTTCAAGCTCTAATGGAGCTTTCAAAATGCAGACCCTGGGCTGGTGAAATGGCTCAGCCACTAAAAGCTCTTGGTGTGCAAGCTTGACAATGTGAGTTTGATCCCAGGAACCCTTAGGAGGAGGAGAGAACTGACACCTAAAAGTTGTCCTCTGGCCGCACATGGACTGTGGCACTTCTTTGCAAGCCTCCCCGCAACAAATCATAAAATAAAAGGTTTTTTTGTTTGTTTGCTTTTTGTTTTAATCAAGATCCTTCCAGTTTCTAATGTCGACCGGAGCTCCTCAGTCTTGAAAAGCACATGAGAGATGAGGCTGTGCTTGCTTGCACTTGGAGTACAGAGTGGGTGGGCTTCATGTGCTCTGTCATCCTCAGCGTTTGAAACAGCAGAAATGTCTGGTTTCACACAGTTAGTTCTCTTGGTCTGATTGTGTCAATGGGGCAGTGCTGCATCTGTCCATCTTTGCCTCACCCAGCTTTGTGGTTTCATCCATCCTTAGCCTGCTCACCTGCCAATATGAGGGAGCACATGGCCAGCCCGAGGCACCGTGCCTCACTGCTCCTGTTGCTGTTGAGCACAGTGCCCCCTCTTGTCCTGCTGAAGATGATGTCATCGTGTAGGGAGTTTGTTTTCCATTTCTGCCCCTATTTGAAAGGCAATTCTTGTGTTTTTACTTCTAGGTCTATGTTCTTTTTCTTACACATCGTAAGTCTGCTGATAGTCCTTTTCCTGCCAATCAAACCACGCCAGCTTCAAAAGCAGCCTCAAAGTACAAATTCTGTACAGAAGAAGGCAGACTGATACCCACAGAGAGAAGCTGAACAGCAGAATTGCAGGACATTGTGAAGACAAAACCAACAGACTTGAGGGTTCTCTAGTGACTTAGAGGAGATGTTTACATGCGGTCTTTTTTCACTGCAGGGAATATTTTTGTAAATCCTTTATTTGTTTTGTTTTGTACAGTTAAATCACCGTGTCTAGCTTTATCTTCATATTTTACAGGGCCTTTCAGTGACACAGTATAGAGAACAGGCCACTGGGTTGGCTCTTCTGAAATCTTTTCCACCTACTGAAATCTGGATGCATGGATCCAGGCGTTGCCTCCAGCACTTAAGAGGTGTCTGCTGAGATGATTTGTCCGAGATTTCTGAAATCAGAACCTCCCCAGGCATGATTTTTCCCTGGCAACTCCAGGCCCTTGGCTGCATGACTTACTGGGTTGTGGACACAACTCCTATGCTTAGAAGCCCTTGGAAAGAAGTGATTATGGAGGAATGTTTTCAGGGTGTTGAAAAAAGCTCCACAAACTGGGAGATTAACCCTGAATGCTTGAATGGATTGGTGTGCCCTCCAACAGGCTGCATTTACGTCCCCCAGGAATGCATCCTTCCCTTCTTTCCTTCTGAACTGAGCCAAGACTGGAAATCAGAAAGTTTCCTGCCTGTGTGCCCCTGGAGCTGGGGAGGGGGTGGGGGCTACTGCTTTCCATTTCGACTGCTTTGATCTGCATGACTTGACCTGTGTTGGCCCTGAGAAGGCACCCAGACACTGGCACTGTCAAAGGTGGCTGAATGCCTTTTCAAGAAATAATTGCTTTCAGTAGGTAGAGGCTCTGTCTTCTCCCTGAATATGTTGAAAGTGTCAGTGATCATGGCCAGCATGTAGACACAAGCTGATTTTTGTAATGGATTAAATCCAGCTTTATTTTAGGTGAACTGTCATGCTGGGAAGCTGCAACTGAATGATAATACTCTATTCTGTCTTCATTATGATTGTGCTGTGGCTCCTTTGGGGCATTTCTACTGGGTGAAATAGTCTGTGCGAAAGAAGGAAACATATATTTAAAACGTGGAAAATAATAATAATGATAATAATAATAATAATAATTGTAATAATAGAATATATGCTTCAGAGATGTGTTCTCAATCAAATGGCTTGGGAGCTAAAAATTTGTTCAGATCAGATGATTAAAAAAAATCAGTTTCTCAGTGAATAAATAATATATTTCTATTTTAGGAAATGATTCCTTATGGAAGAATTGTTTGTGTCGACTTGCGTGTGTTTTCACAAATGTGTACACAGCTGAAGCTTTCTTTTGTCTTAAGTTCTAGCACTGTCCCATGGTCAGTGCTCACCGTGTTACATCAGAAATGGGGACAGTTTGGGTTTCTTTATATAATTTCTTATCTTCGTTCACAGCATTATAAATATGGCTTATTTCCCTTACAAAGGGACTGTGGAGTACAGACATTGGCTAGTGGCCCGTGTTACAGAATTAGTGATGTCACTGAGACTTCAATCCAGGGCCATGCGCTTTTCCATGAGGTACCTGCCCTTCTGGTGTGTCTTAGGACAGTGAAATGAGGAAGTCTTCTACCTTGACTTTTAAAGCACGCATCAGTCTTCGTGCTGAATAAGAGGATGTAAGTCCCTTCCTGGGGTTTCATGGGGGATTGGTTCAAGAGCCACTTTCTGATTCCAGAGTCTAATGATGATCAAGTTTCCTATGTAAAATGGCATAGAATTTGCATAAAGCTTATGCATAATCTCCTATGTATTTTAACCAGTCCTTGAATTGCGTATAGTAGCTAGTAGAGCGTAAATTCTGGGTAAGTTATTGTTATAGTGTGATGTTGAGAAGAGAGAGAAAGGAAGATACCTACACATGTTCAGTGTAACCATCCCCTCCTCCCAATGTGGCAAAACCAGGAACAAATGAGCCAGTAGGAAGCTACGGGAAGTAAACAGCAGAAGAGAAAACACGTGGAAGCTGATGGTGATGGAGAGAATGCAAAAACCAGTGAGAGGTTTCTTGCATGCTACAGTTCAGCGGCAAGGATCAGAGTATCCTGGACCCCGAGTTCCTCCACAGTGTTGTTGTTAAGTGGTGTGAACCCAGCACATGAGGCTCACTTCATTTTAACCAGGAACTCATGAGACAAACCCACCTTAGAATCCCAAGAGCAGTGTTTGTAATAAAGGGTGGGATATAGGTGCTAAAATATACCAGAGCCTCCAGCAGAAATATTGTGAAGTACAAACATGAAAACAAAAACAAAAACAAACCAACCCACACTGCAGAGAACAGTAACCATCAGGACTGGCATGAGGTGTGAGTGATCCATAGAGAACTTCTGCAATAGAGAAGTTCTTTCTTCCCAGGCTTTTCTGAACTTAAGCATTTTCACCTCTGAGAGAAGAACCTTGGTGATGGGAGGAGATAGCTGGCAGCCAGCTTGCCTCTGTGAGGCTTTCCATCCGCTCTGAAGGGACAGTGCGTAGAAGGGAAATTCAGCCTTCTTCTCCAAGAACCTTTTCCGTATGGTTTCTCTTTAAAACCAGGGTTGGAACTATATTTGTTGCCATAGATTTCCAAGCTGTCTGTAATATAAGGTGTGTTTTAATAAAAATGAGTTGGATAGGCAGGGGAAGGTTGGGTTGAAATCAATACATTTTCTGCTTTTTTTTTTTTAAACTAAAAAAAGTTTATGTGTATGAGTGTTTGCCCGCATGTATGTATGTGCGCCATGTGTGTGCCTGGTGCCTTCAGAGGGCAGGAGAGGACATGGTTTCGTGGAACTGGCATTCCTGATGGTTGTGGGTCCTAGAAATTGAACCTGGGTCCTCTGCAAGAACAACAGTGCCTTTAACTATTGAGACATCTCTCCGGCTCCCGATTTTACTTATTTATTTCTAAGATAAATATAAAGTAGTCTGTTTTAGTATTTAATTTTTGTACTTGGCTTTTTAGGCAGCCCCAAGGAACAACATTACTCAGTAGTTGAGAAAAGCAGTGAGGAATTCAGCCTGAGATCCGGACTGGTGAAAGGAAAAGGCTGGGGGAGGAGGCGGGGCAGCACATCCAGTTGACAGTTGTTCCTGGAACTTGTGGGGCTCGGGCTGAACGCTCCAAGTGTCTGGGCAGTGAGTAGATGACTCACTTTCTCACCTCTGCTGGACATCTGAACTACTTAGGAAGCCTAAAAAAAAAAAATCAATGCCTGTGGTCTGGAAACTTCATCTTTTCCCCACATTGTCTCCGGCACTTGGCACAGGCCTGCTGTGTAATGAAGATTTAGTAAGTGTTTGTTGGGTGAATGAAGGGTTGAATGGATTAGCTTAATGCGTCATTGCTCTTGACAGTTTTGATTGAGCTATGTTTGCACGGGGAAATGTTCCTGCCTTTCAAAATTAGTTTTTGAGGTAAAGGTCTAGGTTTGTATACCATGCTGGAAGCATGGTATGGCATGGGGTGGGGGATCACTCAAACAGCTAGTTTACGTAATGTGAAACCGCCTGCTCCCTCCATTCACTAATTAATGCGTTTACTTACTTATCAGATGTGTTGTATTTGGTGTGGGCTTGACATTCTTAGACACTGCAAGTAAAAGATGCTGGAGACCCATTCTCTGTCCTACACAGTGATCCTAGAAGATATGGTTCAGACCCCTGTACCACCGGGATGCCCTGGGGACATGCAGCACTCCTAAATTAGAAAGCTGTTGGATTGGTGGCCTTACCCCTGCTTTCCTGCAAATTTCAAGAGGCTATTTCTTCTGGCTAATGCTCTACCCGGGACAGCAACTGCACCATCCCCCAGCCTGCTGTCCACCAAAGTTAAATCTGCCCTTGTCTGAAGACACATTGACCTCAAGCAAATAGTCAGGGCATCAGCTGCACCATCAAGCAGGCTCCACTTGCATGGCTGCCTGCAGAGGTAATTTCCAGGCCCAGCAAGTGACTTTATGGGGCCCAGGAGGAAAGTTATTTTCCTAGAAAAGTCCCAGCTCACATGAGCTTTGTCAAACTCCCTGTGTTTGTCTACTCCCGGCTGTGAAGAAGAGCAGAAGCATTCATGAACAGCTTCCTTTCACTTGTTTCCCCTCCTACAGTTCTGGGAACTTGGCAACAGCCTTGTCTTTGCAGAGGTGGAAGCCGAGGCTCAGAGACTACAGGTGTGGAGATGAAGTCACAGCAGATTCAGCTGGAGATCCAATTGGCTTTTATTTGTGGTTCATAAACCAAACAGCTTCTGGTGACAAAATAGAGTAAGTCACCAGTGAGCAGTGGCAGACAGTAGGTTCCATAACATGGAAACAACAGGAAAATCTGGGGAACATCAGGTTGGTTCAGGTTATTTATACTTTTGCAACAAGTGAATTCTGGGGTGCTTCATATGATATGAAGGCAGGTAGATTGAAATTTTCTTTTAGGAGAAACAGACCTGTTTGGAATCTACTTGCTTCCTTAGCGTGATTGATTGCATTCTGGTTTGATTAGGATTATTGGTGTCTAGTATGGAAGTTTAGTTCAAAATGGTGACACCCCCCCCCATAAACTCTAGTTGACACAAGCAACAGGCCCAAGTTCACCCAGATAGTAGAGGGAGCTGGGATTGGGGTCCTGGATGGGATGAGTCATGAGACTACTTTACATTCCAACTGCAGAGATTATTTTCAGAGCAACAGACACGTTAGAGCCAAGAGTAACACTAGCATTCACCTGGCCCAGAGGTTTCCAGATGTACCTTAGCTGGCCCTGCCACTTTGGAAGCTTACTGGCCATGCAAGGGGTAGAGAAATTGATGTGATGTAGAAGTTCATGCAACCACTTCCACATTGGAGCAAGTCATTCAGGGAAGCATGATTCTGTGTTTCAGGTCCACAGTCACTCATTTGTGGGTCAGAATAATCTTGGCCATATCCCATTTAAGCTGAGAGCTGTGTTTTACAACAGTAATTAATCCTCACCTTTAGTTTAAGGGGCAGGGGAGCTAAGGAACTCAAGGAGTAAAGGAGGAGGGTGGAAGCCAAGCTGGCTAGTTAGCTGGTGTTACAGATATAGGTCTTTTGCTAGCATCTTCTGCTCTGCCCTTGACATACTTTAGGATACGTAAAGGTTCAAAGGTTTCCCTGGACTTTGGGTATTTGAAGCCTGTTGTGAAAAGCAAGTTGCTTTTCTAGACATGGATGACACTTTGGGAGATCTAAACACAGAGACTGAGGAGCAGAGCAAGGGCATGACAGAAGTTTGAGGTCCACGGAGGAGAATTTCCAGTAGGTAGACTGCTCTAGTGACCTTTAAGCAGAGGAAGGTGTCTAGTTGCTGTTTTGTTTGTCTCTTAGCTAGAAAGACTTATCTTTTCAGTGCTGGGATCTCATGCCTGCTAGGCAAGTGCTCTATCACTGAACCACAACCACAGCTTCCTAGAAATGTTCTTAATCCCAGAAAAGGGTGTACTTGGTTTCAATTTTGCTTAATATTGGCAAGAGAAATGAGAAAAGACTGGATATGGCAGAGAACACAAAAGGAGCTGAAGATTGGATCAAGATATGTCTAGAGTCAGTTAAGCCTCCTCGAAGAATCCCCAGTTGTACTGGCTATACTACTGTTTTTGAAGGTTGCTATGCACCCATTGTTTGCATCTCCAAGCATGTCTATAAGTCAAGAAATCTTGGGAAATGAAGGTAATGGATGCCTGCCATATTCTTCATGATTTGGTCCTAGAAACCTGACAGGGGTGACTTGTGGATGAAGAAAGAACAGACACATATAGAGAAGAGCTGGGACTGGATGGATTGTGCTTGTTCTGACAGAGGGCACCTATTTCACAACCCTGAAACTCAGAGAGCTTATTATGTATGGCATAAGGAGGAGGGATTAGCTAGTTTGCATGGAAGGTCTCTGTAGGAGAGCAGTCTTAGGCTATAAATGTAGGGAGGAGTATGTGCATTCACAAAAGAACCAGAGCAAGGCTTTGCCATGTCCTGAAGTCCGATCTGGGGAAGACTTTGCCATGGGTCTGAGGCATCGGCATCCTTGACATGGCCATGCTAATGTCAACAACATGTGTTCACTCAGGACTTCATTGGCTCCCTGGAGATGCCTCACAGAGTCTTGGTTACAAACATCCCAGAGTCTCCCTCTGCAGATATCATGGTTGAGTGTATCTGGGGCTATGCCCAGAGTCAGTATTATTAATTATCTGTCTACATAATTCTGATGTGTAACCAGGTTCAGAGTTAATGGCATAGTTTTGCCTTTTGCATTTAAGGAAACTGAAGCTTGGGGATTATAGTGCTCAGCCCAGCGCATCACTAGGCCCCTTCATACTTGAGATGAGGGTAGAAGCACAGTCTTTTGACCCACTAGAGTGGTTTGTTCACAAATATGCTTTCTTTCTGTAGAAAACAACACAGCCTCACTTCTGGGACAATGGCTCCCAAAAGAGCTCTGTTTTTTATCCCCCCCCCCAGCCTTAAAGATGAGTGGCAGCTCAATGTGAAACTTGGAAGAAAGCAAAGGCAGTACACCTTCAAAATAAGGTGTAGGAAAGGACTCTCAGAACAGGACGTCATTTGCCTAGGAATAAAAGGCAACAATTAATGAGCAAGACCTCACAAACAGCTAGACACAGGATGGGAAACTCCCTTAGGAGTTCTTGGTTAGGGGCATCTACAAATTTCCCAAAACAGTATGGGCCATTGACACTGTCCTTGGTGGTCTTCCAGGATTTGAAAGTAAGACCCTGTTGCCGAGACACCACACACTGCAAACACAGGACTTGGAGGAATTGAGCTGGCACTGACCTGTAAACTTCCTCCCTGAGGACTAGCTCTCATAGTATCTGACGGTGTTGTGCAAGCTGCCTAGGAAAAAGCAATCAATATTCCTACCCAGCTGTATAAAGTCTATGAACCACAGCAATGGCCATCCTGGCACGCTATCATGGTACAGTATCGACACTTTGGTCTTCGGCATCACCAACAGTTTTCTTAATTGGACTTAAGGCCCAGTCAATAGGAAGGAATTCTTGCCTGGAACCATGACCCTACCCTAGCTGGTAAGGTCATGGACCCTACAGGAGACTCTACTACTGCCACCTTCCAAACCAGTGTAATTGTAACTGCTTTCTGAATGTGTGTCTGTGTGCCTGGAGAGTGTAACTCTCACCCTCATCAAAGAAGTTTCTTTCTTCAACAGATGTAGACTTATAGAAATCCACAACTGACCAAATGCGGAGAACAACTGACTGTGAGGGTTCCCATTCCCCGGCATCCTCAATAGCATTTGTTGCCAAACCCCAACCTCTACATGTAAGGTCCAGGGAACATCATGGAAGGAGGGGCAGAAAGAGTGTAAGAGTCAGAGGACCAGGAAACCTGCTGGGAGACAGTGTCTCCTACATATGACAGGAAGCTGCACCCACGAAATCTGAATAAATGATTGCCTACACAGGACCTAAATAATGACAACACCAGTTGTCAACATGGATGGGGGAGATCTCACAAGGTCTCACTCTTAGATGAAGAGCTACAGGCAACCAATGGCAGCTGAGAGAGGGAGAATTAATGTTGTCTAGGGACAAGCTATCTTGATAAGCTATCCAATCTCAAGTGGTCATCCCTAAACACATCATATGCGCATATATATATATATATATATATATATATATATATATATATAATTAATTTGGACTCAGTAGGCTGTGTGTGTGTGTGTGTGTGTGTGTGTGTGTGTGTGTGTGTGTGTGTTTGGTGGGACACTCAGGAGGAGCTGGTTGGGGATAGGGAAGGATGGAAATGATATAAATAAGTATTCATGTATAAAATTCTCAAAACACTTTAAAATAAAAATTTTTACAATGATTATCATGGTTTGACTTCAAATTATACTACAGAACTACAGACAAAGACAGCTTGGTATTAAAACAAAGAGGTAGACCAATGGGACAGAAGACAGGATCTGAAACTGAACAGTCTCCTAATGTTTGACAAAGGTAATGAAAACATTCAGAGGAAAAAGCCTAACCAACAAATGGAGCTGGCCACACTGGACCACCTCTTGCAGAAGAATGAAACTAGATCCACATCTGTTACCCTTTATAAAAAACCAGCTTGAAGTGGATCCAAGATGTTAGTTTAAAACCCAAAGATGAAACTGCTGGAAGCAGACAGGAAGTGCCCTTCAAGATGTTTGTGTAGGCAAAAACTCTCTGGACAGAAGGACAGTAGCATAAGAGCCAGCCCAAAGAGCCAACAGACAGGCTACCTGAAACTAAAGTTTCCACACAGCAAACGTAACTGTCGGCAGCACAAAACAGCCAGCAGAGTGGCAGAAAATCTTCAGCAGCCAGAGTTCAGATAGGGGCTAACAGCCAGAACCTAGAAAGAACCCCAGAAATGAAAAAGCAAAGGAATGAAACTATCCATCAACCCATGAGCTAGTGAAACCAACTGTCAAGTTATCAAAAGAAGAAACACAAATGGCCGATAAGTACTTACAAATGTTTTCAACATCCCTAGTCCCTGGGGAAATGCAACTATTTTGAGATACCACCTCACCCCAATCAGAATGACTGTCACTAAGAAATCTAAGAACAAATGTTAAAGCAGATGTGGGGAAAGAAGAGCCCTTATGCACTGATGTGTGTAATTTAATACAGCCTTTGGGGAGATCAGTGCGGAGGTTCCTCAGAAAACTAAAAATAGATCTACCATACGACCCAGTTATCTCACTCCTGGGCACGCGCAAAGGACTCTGTATCTTACCACAGAGAGACTTGCACATCCATGATTATTATTGCTGCATTGACAATAGAATGTCAAACCAGCCTAGATGTCCATCAACAGATGAATGGATAAATGGAAATATGGAATATACATACAAAAATGGTTTAATATTCAGCTGTGGAAAAAAAAGTGAAATAATGGAATTTGTTGGAAAATGAGTGGATGTGGAAAGTATAATATTAAACAAAGTGACTCCAATTCAGAAAGATAAAAAAACCCATGTTCTCTATCACCCATGGACCCCAGCCTGCAATGTATGTGTATATGTAAACAAGTACAGCTGTGGGGAACGTCTAAAAATCTGGAAGGGAGACCAAGGGAGGAAGATATTAGATGATGAGGAAGGATGGAGGGTGGGCAGAGGACACATAGGGCCTGAACAATAAAAGAAGCTAGGGGAGGGGCCACGGAAAGGGACCAGAGGTAAAGGGTTGGGGGGGAGAGGGAGAATCACAAAATATGTCATATGGTGTCTTGCATATTCCATGCTGATTTTAAAAAGGAGTGTCATGTCAGTGGCTTTGCATCAAGGGCTTTTGTGTCCTTCCCTTGGGTCTCAGATGGCCTCAGGTACCTGACCTCATGCTAGAGTTCTGCCCACCAGTGAGGTAAGTGATAGCCCTCTAGACAGAGAAGCATTTTTTTTTTTTTTTTTAAAGAGAAAATCCTTTCTGGATCTTTACAGCTCTTGGGATCCAATGGTCCCTTTTGTTCTTGGACAAAGAGGATTCGCACTGAGAAGCACTTTTGATTTTAAAATCTAGAGTAAGCAGTTGACCATCAGCCATTTGCCCTGCACTTTCTATTGTCTTTGCTTTACCAACAAAATGACCCTTCAGCATTTCCAGCTGCAGCCAATTGTAGCTGACTCTGTACCACTCTGGAAAAGCCAGCAAATGCCAGGACCAAGTTTCTGCTTACTCACCACTGACCTTTTCCCTTGAGTCCTCCATGTTGCTGCCAAGGACTTCCTGGACAGCAAGCCAGGCCCTTGCTATTTACTACTCTTGTTGGCTCCTGCTGTATACAGCACAGAGCCCACCCCGGTTCTGCCCCTCCTAACCCACCTCCTTCCACCCCTGCTTTCAGGCCTGCACTTGCCCCTGTATCTCCAGCAGCAGAGGCAGTTAGTGATTTGAAGGGTGGGGTATGCATTTGCAAAGCAGACATTGAAGCAGCAGGGAAAGACCAGACCCAGAGGGCAAAAGAAAAAAAAAAACAAAAAAACAGCAATTCTATTTCCTAGTCAGAGCATTGTGTACATCTGTATTCCCTGAGAAGTCTTCACTGGGCGGCTTCTGAATTCTGCTCACTGATGTTCAATGATATCACATGCTCTGGTTCTCTTGATGTCGCTTGTCTCTTTGCAGCCAGACTGGCACCTGTCCAGTTGTATTTCCTTCTGTCTTCACATCTAGCAAAGCCCAGACTCAAATCAGTTCTTGATCGGCATTAGCTGAACAAATGAAAATTTATTTTCCATGGCAAGATTATGTTGTTACTTCTCTGCTGTCGGGGTCAGCTCTCTTCTCCCCAGAGCAGAGAAGTAACCTTGGGTCTGTGACCTTTGCTGCATTTAGAGACCAAGATGAGCAGTACAGGTGGCCCTGGTGACAAACCACTGGCTCTGAATATCTTCTGAGTCCTTCTCTCCCTTGTAGTTGGGGCTGGATTTTGCTTTTTGTTCACTAGGGTTTGGGTGAAGTATGGCTGGTGAGCTGGGTCTATGTTTCTGGGAGTTCTACATATGCCAGACTTCCCTATTGCTTAGGCCTTATCTTGTATGGGTTCCTGTAGTTCCTGGTTCTTTTGAAGAAGATGCAGTGCGTCACTGTCTATGCAACTAAGGTCTAGTATTACTCATCTTCTACTATGGACTTTGCATTATGGAGGACTGCCATCATCAAATAACAGAGACTGCATCTTAAGCAACAAACATCGGTTGCCTCACAGTCCTGGAAGCAGGAATCCCATGTTGGGGCATAACCCAGTAGTTAGAGTGCTTAGCTAACACACATCAAGTCCTGCCTTTGATTCCCAGCACTACACAAACCAGACATGATGGCACATAACCTGTAATCCTGATACTAGAGAGGTGGAGGAACAAGGACCAGAAGTTCAGGGTCATCCTGAGCTACATAGTTTGAGGCCAGCTTGGGCTACACAAGACAGATCTCAAAGTAAAAATCTGAGATGAGAGTGTCATCAGGTTTAGTTTTTCTGAGACATATGGCTACCTTTCTTCCTCCTGGGTCCTCACATCTGTTCTCTCTGAATGCACCTGTGTCCTAATCTCAACTCATTTTTTTTCTAACCAGTTTTATTTTTAAAATAATACAGTATAAAATGTGATTTCTCTTTATTAAAGTCTATGAATTTTATTTTATTTTTTGCATTTTTTTCTTATTTTTCCTTTTATTGAAAATATATTCTTTTCCCACATACTAGATCCTGATTACAGGATCCCTATTCCCTCTACTCCTTCCAGTTCCTTGGCAACCCCTGCCTCCAATCCAGATCCACTCCCTTTCTGTCTCTCATTAGAAAAGAAGAGGCTTCTAAGAGATAATATTAAAGTGTAGCAAAATAAAATATAGTGAGAAAAACTATCAAAGTTGAACAAGACAAACCAAGAGAAGGAAAAGAGCCCAAGAGAAGGCACATGAATCAGAGACCCACTCATTCACACACTCAGGAATCCCATAAAAACAGTAAACTGGAAACCAGAATATATATACAGACCTGGTGCAGGCCCTGTGCATGCTGCTTTAGTCTCTGAGTTCACATGTGTGGTTATATTGTGTTCCCCAAAATATTGTGCACCCTAATAAACTTATCTAGGGTCAGAGAACAGAACAGCCACTATATATAGAGGCCAGAAAATGGTGGCACACATGCCTTTAATCCTATCACTTGGGAGGCAGAGATCTGTCTGGATCTCTGTGAGTTTAAAGCCACACTGGAAACAGCCAAGCATGGCTTGGCTTTAATCCCAGTAAGTGAGGGCAGAAAGCAGAAAGGTATATAAGGCATTAAAACCAGGAAGCTGGTTAAGCTTTTAGGCTTCAGGAGCACAGTTCAGCTGAGATCCATTTGGATGAGGACATAGAGGCTTCCAGTCTGAGGAAACAGGATCAGCTGGTGGCTTGTTCTGCTTCCCTGATCTTCCAAGCATTCACCCCAATAACTGGCCTCAGGTTTGATTTTATTAATAAGGTCTTTTTAAGATTCCTGCTACACACATGAGCTTTGCTCAGCTGATTTAGAAGGCCTTGTGTTCTTGTGTCCCCCATCCCCTCTGTCTCCTCTTCTGAGAGATTCCCTATAATCTCAACTCCTCATAGGAATGCTGACCACATTGATTAAAGCCCATTTTGTTTTGTTTTTGAGATGGGACCTCACTATGTAGCTGTCCTGGAACTCACAGAAATCCACTTGCCTCTGCCTCCTAGGTGCTGGCATTAAAGGCGTGCTCTATCACAGCCTGGTTTAAGGCCCATCTTCATGATCTCAAGTTAACACTTTTTAAACCTTATCTTTAAATACAACCATGTATTGGGGATAGAACTTGGACATGAGTTTGGAGAGAATGAATTTCAGCCCCTATAGACCTGTATAGGCTTTTCTCATTGTTTCCATGGTAATAAGCTGTGCTGCAGTGAGCATCCTTGTGCATTTCTCTGGTACACACAGTGCATGTGACAGTATAGATCTAGTATGACAGGGTAGGTAGGGTGAAGCCAAGTGTTAAGATGCTAATGTAAAGAAATGGATTTTCTAGTAGGTTTCAGCAAAATTGCCACCCATTTGAGGCCAGCTTAGGCTGTAAGTGAGATTGTCTCAAAAGACAACAAAAAGAAATGGAATGTCAATGTGCCTGTATATTCTAGTTTCCCAGATGGGTATGTGACCCTACCCTTTCTTTTCTCTACAGTATGATATAGTTTTCCCTTACCAGTACTGATATTAGTACTTGGTACCTTTGTGTGGTGTGTGTATGTGTATGTGTGTGTGTGTGTGTGTGTGTGTGTGTGTGTGTGTGTGTGTGTATGACCATCCTATGTGTGCAGGTACTTGCCCATCTTGTTTTTGGAGACAGGGTTTCAAACTAGCCTGGAGCTTACCAAGAAGGCTAGGCTGGCCAGCCAGGGAACCCTAGAAATCCTTCCTTCTCAGTCTCCCCTGGACTGACCACACGGGACTTTTTTTTTTCCGGGTTGTAGTCCAACATGGCTAGGAAGTCACAGCAACAGGAGCTTGAAGGAGTTGGTCATACCATATCCGTACTTGGAAGCAGAGAGCAATGAATGAAGGCATGCTTGCTAGTCATCAGCTCACTCTCCCTCCTTTTTCCTACACAGCTAAGAATCCCTTGGTTAGGGAATGGTGCCACCCACAGTGGATGTGTCTTTCTATGTCAATGAACATAATCAAGATAATGCCCCACACAGGCTGACCTGATCTAGACAGTCCTTCACTGAGCACACCCTTCCTAGCAGATTCTAGATTGTGTCATGTTGACAATAAAACTAAGAATTATACCAATTAGCCCTTATCGGATTTTGATTAATTTATTTATTGTCAGTCTGATTATTATGAGAAAAAATTTTATGGAAGAAGAGTAATTCTCCTTCCATGATCTGGCCTCAGCTCTCAGATTCTGTTTTCTGGAAGCAGACACTGTTTTTTCCTATTGTAGCTGGTCTGAAAATTCTCTATGTGGAATCTGGATGTTAGCTTGTTGCAAATACACCCTATTATAAGCATTTCTGCATGTTATTATATAACTTCCTGAGTATTTCTTAAATTAGTTTTTATTTATTATTGTGTGTGTAACCCATGTACATGAGTATAGGTGTGATTGTGTCACAGCTAGCTTGTGAAGGTCAAGAGACCTTGTGGGAGTCAGCTCTCTCCTTCAGTGGGCTCCAGGGCTTGAACTTAGGTCATCAGGCTGGGAGGGTAGCAAGTGCTTTTACCCACTAAGGCTTAGTGACCAAGCCATCTCACCGGCCCTAAGAATTATTTTTAATGTCTGTACAAGTCCGTGGATGGGAGTATCATGGATTCATAAAATAGTCCCCGAATGTTTGAGCACTTGGTTAATGATTCATTGATGAAAAATAGTTCTAGGAAAAAACGGAAAATGCAGATAAAGTCAGGCATCCATTCCCTCAGTGACAGTTAACATTTCACCACATTTCTAGTCTTTGTTTTTTTTTAATTTTTATTTTTGGTTGTTCTTTTAGAGAAATGTTTCTTTTTACAGAAGTTTAACACCTCCTGAGCATTGCATGGGTATCTCATGCCGAGGAGACTCTCATTCCTTTCTGCTCCAGGAAGCATAATAAAGAGTGAAAATGAAGGACGATAAATGAGTGCTTGGCTTCATTGTGTCTACTGTGTGTTTAATTTTCGCAAGGTCCATCAATGGCAAGTCTTTGCTGTTTAACTACTGTTACTCAGAAATGACTTTGGCCTATCTTACTGTCCATCATGACTTGGGGACAGAGCTTCTCAGAATCACTCCTTTCCCCAAGCAGAAAAGGGCTCTTTATTTGCCCTCTCAACAAGCAGGTTCATTTGTACAGGGAAAATGGACCTGCAGGGAAAATCAGTTCTTTTGATCCATTATCTCCAAACCTACCAAGTGCTGATAGAAAGATTACTAATTCATTGTTTCAATAAAAACATTTGGGAAAAGAGTATTAGTAGAGAATACTAAAAAAATAGCTCCAATCTCCCACGCTTACATTCATAAGGTCAGCAGGGCTACATGATGGGACTTCCTCTCAAAAAATCAAAACAAAATTAAATTGATGACCTATAAGTATACTTTAGCACTGGTAGACCACAAATGTCCAGGGCCTTTACAATTAACTTTGATGTTCTGATTTTATGACTAGTCAACACAGCTGAAGTGGAAACTGAGGCTGGATAATGTAATGCTGCCCCTTTAAAACGTCTAAGAACTTGAAGCAAACTGGACCCTCCCTGCTCTTCTCCTTCCTTTCTTTTTGATGACACAGTCTCACATAACTGGCCTCTAACACTTATATAGACAAGGGTGACTTTGAACTTTTGATCCTCCTGCCTCCTCCACTCATTTAGTGCTAGGATTATAGTGCCAGTGTTTGTGGTACTGGGGATGGAAGCCAGGGCTTCCCGCAGGCTAGGCTAACTCCACCACTGAGCTCTGTCCCCAGCTGCAAATTGGATTCTAAAGATAGCCTTTCCCCCATTCCAATAAGCCAAGGCCATACCCTACTGTAATGGTTAACGCGTGTGTTATCTGTAAACTCACAGCAGTGATTTGGTCTTCAGTTCCAGCAGGAAGCCTGAGAAGCATTTCAAGAAGAAAGCAGTTAAACCCGGACATGCTGCCTTTGGGACTTTGCTGAATCAGTTTCCTGTGAGTTTGAAGCAGGAGTGTGGGAGGAAGCTCTGCAGAGAGCCAGTGAGAGAGTAGAGAGCGGTGGTGTGGCAATTCAGTTTGTTTTGATTTGAAGCTGGGGCTTCTCTTGCCTCAGCTGCCTTGAAATTTCTGGGCTCAAGCATGCTTCTGCCTCAGCTTCCCCTGTGGTTGGGACTACACACCCACTGGCTTTGGCTTTGGCTTTCATGAAGCAGCCTGGGAAAAAGGTAAATGGGTGACTTTTTGGTTAATGGTTTCCCAGCTTTCTAAGCTTTGGGTTATTATTAGCCTTATTGTATGCACATGTGTGTGTTTTATGTGTGTCTGCATACATGCAAGTATGTGTGTGTGGTGCATGTGCCATGCTGCATGTATGGAGATCAAAGCACAACTTAGTAGAGTTGGTTCTCTCCTTCCACCTTTATGTGAGTTCAGAGTACTTGGGCAAGGAGAATTGTATATATTGGGGATTTAGAGATGGTGAGATAGTTCAGCCTATAAGAACTCTTGCTGCTCTTCCAGAGGACCTGTATTTGATTCCCAGCACTCACAACGTGCTATGTACTTCACAACTATCTGTAACTCCAGCTTCAGGAGATCTGGTGCCATTTACAGGCCTCTGCAGGCATGCATACATTCATACACACACACACACACACACACACACACACACACAGAGAGAGAGAGAGAGAGAGAAAGAGAGAGAGAGAGAGAGAGAGAGAGAGAGAGAGAGAGAGAGAGAGAGAGAGTATTTCTTTCCTCTTCCTTTCTTATTTGGTTTTGAGACAGGGTTTCTCTGTGTGTAGCCCTGGCTGTCCTGGAACTCAGTCTGTAGACCAGGCTGGCCTCAAACTCACAGAGATCTGCCTACCTCTGCCTCCTAGGTTTTGCTGGGATTAAAGGAGTGCACCACCACTGCCTATGTATATACATGCATATATATATTTTCTTTATTAGGATTTTTTTTTTGTTCATTTTACATATCAACCACAGATTCCCCTCTCATCCCTCCTCCCGCTAGCCCCCCCCAGCCTTTCCCCCCTACCCACTCCCCATGCCCTCCTCCGAAAAGGTAAAGCCTCCCATGGGGAGTCAGCAAAGCCTGGTACATTCAGTTGAGGCAAGTCTAAGCCCCTCCCCCCTGCATCAAGGCTGTGGGAGGTGTCCCACCATAGGTAATGGGTTTCAAAAAGCCACCTCATGTACCAGGGTTAGATTCTGATCCCACTGCCAAGGGCCCCTTAAACAGACCAAGCTACATAACTGTCTCTCTTATGCAGAGGGCCTAGTCCAGTCCCATGCAGGCTCCACAGATGTTGGTCTAAAGTTCATGAGTTCTGCATATGCCCAAGGAATGCTCAATCATACCATAACACACTCACTCAACTATGTTCATAAGCAGCATTATTCATAATAGCAAAAACCTGGACACAACCTAGATGCCCCTCAACCAAAGAATGTATAAAGAAATGTGGTACATATACACAACGGAGTGAAAAACAATGACATCATGAAATTTGCAGGCAAATGGATAGAAAATATCATCCGGAGTGAGGTAACCCAGACTCAGAAAGACAAATGTGATATGTATTTACTCATAAATGGATACTAGACATAAAGCAAAGGATAACCAGACTACAACCCACAGCCCTAGAGAAGGTAGCTAACAAGGAGGACCCTAGGAGGGACTCATGGATCACCCTGGGGAGGGGAAATAGATGAGAGCTCCTGAGTAACCTGGGGATAAGGGGGGGTGGTAATAGAAGGTAGGGAACAGGAGATGAGATCATAAGGGAATGGGATAGTCGAGCTGGAACAGAGACATAGCGGGAGAGCAAGGAAAGAGATATCATAATAGAGGGAGACATCATGGGGATAGGGAGAATCCTGGTGCTAGAGAAATTCCCAGGAATCCACAAAGATGACCCTAGTTTAGACTACTAGCATTAGTGGAGAGGGTGCCTGAGCTGGCCTACCCTGGTAATCAGATTGGTGAATACCCTATCATCATAGAGCCTTCATCCAGTAACTGACAGAAGAGATCCACAGCCAGCTTTATATTTTTCTTTTATGTATATGAGTATTTGCCTGAACGTACGTCTATGCACCATGTCTGTGCACTGTTTGAGTGCTCCATTCCCGAAGAGGCCAGAAGGCACAGGATTCCTTGAGTTAGAGACAGCTGTGAGCCACCATACAGGTGCTGGGAATTGAACCCAGATCTGCAAGAGCAGCAAGTGCTCATAATTGCTGAGCCATCTCTCCAGCCCCCCAAACAAATCTTTTTTATTTTTTTTAAAGAGGAGGAAAACCACCTCTATCCACTGAGCCACCTCCCTGGCCCTCAGCCTAACTTAAAGCCTAACCTTATAGTGTAGGTTTGAGAGGAAGCCATCCCAGAGTAACCTGAGAGATGACGGAGCCTCTCCCTTTTAGGTACAATCTCAGCACACTCCCTTGAAAGTGATTTCTCCAAAGTGGTGTGAAGTAGGGACATCTTGTGGTCACTTGCTATAACGTCAGGTGGCTCTTGATTGTTGAATTCCAAGCCAAGTGTTCCCTTGTGGCTCCACTCACCCCTGTGTTGCACTCTTAATACTAGCCATGGTCACTTGAACCTCGCTGCTACTCCTTTTGACCTGTAACTGCTAGTCTGTCATAGAAAAGACCACGTTCTTATTGAGTAGAATGCTGAGATGATGCCCCGAGTTGCCCTCTTCCTACTTTAGATACACATAGACTTGAAAAGGGCAGAAGCATTCAAAGTAAAAGCAGCTACAGGTCAAGGCCTGTTTATGCTTCTCATTTGCTGTGTGATCACAGGGAAAGTGCGTATGTAGCCTTTCTGGTAGGTGGATCAGTAACTGCCGGGAGGGTTAAGTGAGATAGTATGATAGTATGAGGAACTAAGTCAATAGATTTCGGCAATGGTGGCCTAGTTTAGATTAAGTCATTGTCATGAGAGGCCAGGAATCCTTTAGTTATCTTTTTTTTTTTTTTAACTTATAAGAGGCCCATGAATTGCTTGTGTTTTAACCTTTTATAATTTGTTTCTTTGTCTTCCACTTGGAATCTCTTCCTTCCAGCAGCCTGCAGTTGTCAGTGGGAGCTTACTTATTTTGGTCTACAAATTTGTGGAAATCATTTCATTTTCTTGGTGGTTCATTTCGAGTGAACAGTTTCTAAAGGAAAACTCAGGCCTCTCATCATTCCCTTTCTTTGCTGACAGCTCAAGGTTCTGGTTGTGGCGGCCTGAGCACATTCCTGAACTGAGAAAGACACATTGTCATTCTGGGAAACATTTAAATCTTCAGGGTGCTCTGTTAAAAGACACAAATAACATCTGACCCACTGATAATGATCTTGATGGGACAGCACAGGCACCTTTGTGCTCCTGCCCCAGGGCCACCAGGCTCAGCCATGCTGTGGCTTAACATGGCTTCCTCCCTCTCTCCTCCCAGCTCACTCATTTCTTAACAAAACATTGGGACCTAGGTAAAAATCTGAAAATCGGGTTATACTCATTAGCCTATGGCATGGTGGAAAGTGAGATGTCTTGTAGGTTGGCGAGTTTCTTCTCTTCACTTTGTTCCTGTCTTGTGGTGGGGTTTCTCGCCCCACCCACACAAACAGTCCCGTGCCCCCAGGAGAGGAGTGATACTTGTTGATGCAAAGCACAGAGGTCTTTGTTCTGAAGCCACAATGAATGGTTCCAGTCTTCGAACGAGGATCCGGGCTGCTCAGAGAACACGTTCTCCCGTGAAAGGCCTTGGCAAGTTGCTATAATAACAGAACAGAACCCAGTCATAAGTCAAGGTACTTCTCAAATGCAAGATGGGAACACCAGGTAGGTGGCTTACGGCAGACTGGGAATCTCCGCTAAAGGCTTCAAGATGCTATCTAATGACATTCTTAGTGTTAGGACTCACAGGAGCAAGCAGGATGTTAGGGCAGGCAGGTCCTCAGGCAAAAGGTGGTTATTACAAAGGCCAAAGAGAGCCCAAGATAATTTTGTCTCTGCAACATTCCAACTCTTCTAGCCCGCATGTTCTAACTGACCAATCAGCCTAGTAGCGTCTGTAACACAGGAGCAGCTTTTTTTTCTGGGAACTTCAAGTTACACATTCTGCTTCACCCACTTTTTCTTTGTAATCTACAGCTTGGCTAAGTTTCCCATCATTGATTCCCAAACAAATAGAAGTAGTTAAAGCAGGTATTTTATAGAGATCTATTTTTTATTATTTTTCAAATGTGTGTACGCTTGTGTCTGTATGGATATGTACACATGCATGCAGTGTCTGCAGAGGCCAGAAGAGGGCGTCAGATCCTTTGGAGTTACAAGCAGCTGTGAGCCACTCTCCTCAGGTGATGGAAAGTGAACTCTTCTTTCCAGGCACTCTTAACTGCTGAGACATCTCTCCTGGTTCTGGAACCAGATATTCATCTTCCTTTTTAAACCAGGAAGTAATCACTCATGGACATACTTCTAGTGGATGATGGTGTTAGGACCTTAACCTTCAGCTTTCTTTTCAGGCTCAACTCTAATAGTGCCAAAATTGTATAAGTTTCAGGGGTTGTAAAATTTTCCTTTTGTTCTACTAGTCTGAATGAATTGTATATTTAGAATAGACTGTTTGCTTTGGTAATCTTTGAATGAGGCTTAATCTCTGAAGAGAAAGAGAAAGGCCACACACCTTCCTGGATCGCATTTCCCTGTATACAGACGCCAAGGTGAGGATTTAGTGATAAACTACAACACTTTGTTTGGGACATGGATCTAGAATGGGGATGTGAGACAGACGAGATGGAAACTCATACAGAGTGTGGTGGTTTAAAAGAAAATGGCCCCAAAAGGGAGTGGCACTATTAGGAGGTGTGGCTTTGTTGGAGTAGGTATGACCTTGTTGGAGGAAGTGTGTCACTGTGGAGGCGGGCATAGAGATGTCACATATGCTCAAGCCACACCCAGTATCTAAGACCACTTCTTGTCACCTGCAAAAGGCATAGAACTTTCAGCTACCTCTCCAGCACCATGTTTGCCTACATGCCACCAGGTTCCGCCATGATGATACAGATTGAACCTCTGAACTGTAAGTGAGCCACCATAGTTAAATGTTGTCCTTTATAAGAGTTTGCCATGGTCATGGTGTCTCTTCATTGCAATAGAAACCTCAAATAAGACACAGGGTGAGTCAATTGGTAAACTACCATCATGCAAACCCTGGCCAGGACTGTGGAGCTCCAGCAAGTTGTGTAGGGAGCTCCAGGGCTGCAGTTTCCTGAATCAGCACCATCCTAGAGTACAGCTTTTCTATGACAGAGCTGAAGCCATTCCATCCAAATCTAGATTGCTGGACCATTGTGTTTGATGGGATTTCTTATGGGACCATCATGGAGAAGCCCCACCTACAGGTGATGGGTCAGAGAAGCTACATCACTGGAGTGTCCATCTTGGACAACCATCTGTCTAGTCTCTCCCAGCACCCTCAAGACTATGAACACCTGGAACATGATTACCTGCAGGCCTGATGGCTGTCTCTCTTCTCTCCTTTCTAACATGACGGAGTGTTAGGAGGTCTGTAGGAAAATTGGAACATTTTGTAGCAGTTCTATAATTAAATTTTTAGATAAATCTTTATTCTATTTTGCTAATTAGATTGTGGTTGTCAAAAATATCATCTTATCTTAACATAATGAAATATTTAGGTGGCAATGGAAGCATTTTGTGTGGAATTTACTTTCAAATAGGGAAATGTTTTATATATATATATATTATAAAAAAGAAAGATTAATAATGACTCAAATAATATAAAACATAACAAAATTCTACCATTTGATAATACCATTTGATATCATTGTGAAAGAGTTTTATAACATACCTTTACAACTTTCAAACAAGTCAAATTGCTTTAAAATTAAAAATAAGAGATAGTTAAGGGTGTAGTGAGAGATGTGCTTAGAGAGAGGACCAAAGTGTGTGTGTGTGTGTGTGTGTGTGTGTATGTGTGTGTGTGTGTATGTGTGTATATGTATACGTAGGATATTTTCAGGCAGTATAGCCATCGAGAAAATACTACTGATAACTGTTGACAACAGCCATGGAGACAAGTGATGGATCAAGAATTATCCAGGACATGAAATAGAAGTTGAGTGAAGGTGGGTAATGGTGATGCCATTCACTGACTAGGAGAGTAGAGATTCAGGCTGACAGGGACAGTCATTGAATTTAATTTGGTATGAAGTATGTAAGCTGCTGTCAACTGTTTGAATTGCTGAAGTGGACTACATTTGTCATTCCCAAGCATAAGGATGCCCATGTGAGGCCCTTGAGTACATAGTTGCTAGCTGAAGCCTTCAGTCAGTTCAGATGCAGTCTCTTAAGAAAACATAGAAAACAGCGAAAAGGATAAGAAAGCTCAATTTTTTAAGTGTTTGTAGGCAAGAAAAAACAGTATGAAGGATAAAAATGGAGAAGCAACTATGGGGATGTGTGTAGTAAAAATATCTCTAATGGGATATTCTGTGTAGTTCCATGACATGATGGAACATGCGAAAGGAACACATGCATTAATTTCCTTATCGCTGATCAAATACCCAACAAGAAGCAACTTAAGGGAGAGATGGTTGGAATGACAAACATCCCCCACAGTCTCAGGCACCTAAGCACCTGGTCTCCAGTTGGAGGTGCTGTTTGGGGGGCAGTTTAGGTGGTGCAGCCTTGCTGGAGGAAGTTCCTCACTGGGGCCTGATTCTGAAAGTAAAAAACCATCCAATTTGCTCTTTCTTCTTCATACTTGTGTTTGAGGATGAGAGTTCTCAGCTTCTTGCTCCAACTACCATACCTGTTGGGTATTTATTGCCATGATGGACTCTCACCCTCTGGAACCGTAAACCCAAATAAACTCCTGTAAGTTGTCTTGGTTATGGTGTTTTATCAGAGCAACAGAGAAGTAACTAGTATGGGAGGAAAGATTTATTTTGGCTCACCATGCCAGAGAAGGCATGGTGGGGATATCAGCTCTTAGTGAAGGTAAAGGATGCCAGGCTGCTTGCTCAAACTCAGACAATCAGTAAGTAGAGAAAGCCATTTGTTTATTTAACCTTAGACTCCAGTCCACTGAGAGGTATTTTAGTTTGATTTCTGTTGCAGAAATCACTCTAAAACACTTGACCAAAAGCAATTTAGGGGACAAAAGTGTTTATTGGTTCAGATGTGCAGGTCACAATCTACTGAGATCTATGGCGTAGGGACTGACCCAACTGGGCTGATGGGGAATGAAGAAACAGCAGACACAGAGGCAGGGAAGCTGGGATCCAGTGGGCTGGGTGGGCTTTCTGATCTGTTGGAGATGTACCAGCAGCAGCTTGGAAACTCCAGGCATTTGTTACATACAACAGCAACAGGAGAAGGTGGGCGAGCTAATCTCAGTAGGGCATCTTCATAAGGAGCAGTCTCAGGCTGCCGTGGTCTGGGATGAGAGGCTGCACCTGATGATTTCTCCACACACATTCTCTCAACATTCATCCTCTGACCTGACTTTGCCATTCCTCTGAGCCCTACCCTGGGAAGGCCTTGGCATTCCCATGAGTTTGAGGCACTGGACTCTTTGACATGGCCATGCTCATGTCAGTAATACACATTCCATCAGGACTTCATCTGCTCCCCACAACAGTCTGTCATTGAGGAAAGTCATGGAAGAGATTCAAGCGAGAATCTGAAGAAGGAAACACAGAGGAATGTTGATTGCTGGTTCTCTTTCAGGCTCTTAAATCTTTTAAAAAATATTTATTTTTATTATTTTATTTATGTGTATGTGTATGTGAATGCCACATGTGTGTGTCAGTGAAGGCCATATGTATGTGTGTGTGTTTACATGCTGTTTTGATTATTGTATCTCTGTAGAATATTTTGAAGTCAGAAAGTGTGATGTCTCTGGCTGTTTTATTTTTTTTAAGATTACTTTAAATATTTTTTGAAGTACTTGGGAGGCAGAGGAAGGTGGATCTCTCAGAGTTCGAGGCCAGCCTGGTCTATAGAATGAGTTCTAAGACAGCTAGGACTGTTACACGGAGAAACCCTGTCTTGAAAAAACTATATATATATATATATATATATATATATATATATATATATATATTTCAAATGAGTAATAGATTTTTTTCTATTTCTATGGGAAATACCATTTAAATTTCCTTAGTAATTTATAGGTCATGTTGGGTTCTATGAACATTTGAATATTATTTCTTCCAATTGATGAATATGGAATATCTCTTTGTTTGATTTTATCTTAGGTTTTTCTTACAAGTGTTTTGTAGTTTTCAGCATACAGGCCTTACAATTCCCGAGTTAAACTTTTATTTACTATTTATTTATTTGTATTAATTTTAATCACATGAAGGTGTGTGTCTTTGTGCGGGTATGTACATGTGAATGAAGGTACTGTCAGAGGCCAGAGGCACTGGCTCCCGGTGGAGCTGGAATTATAGGTGGCTGTGAGCTGACCGACAAGGGTGCTGGGAACTTTACTAGCCAGAGCAGTACACACTCTTAACCTCTGAGCCATCTCTCCAGCCCTGCCCCCTCCCTAAGTTAAACTTATTTCTAAGCATTCTGAACATTTTACCTTTCACAGTTGCTGTTATTAATGGGTTTGTTTCCTTCATCTGTTGCTCAAAACATGGACATGATACTGATTTTTGTGTGCTGTTATAACCTGACAACTTTATTGAATTGTTATAACAATAACAGGAGGTTCTATAGTGTCTTTAAGAGTTTCTAAATTTAAATGTATATTGTTCATTAAAGGAACACTTTATCCTCTCCCTTTCTCATTGGGGACCATTGATTTCCTTCTCTTGGTTAATTGCTCTGGCTAAGACTTCCAGTTCTGTGTTGAATAGAAGAGGCAAGGGTGGGTATCTGCCTGGCAAGAGACAAAAGCAAAGGAGTGTATTAGTCAGCAGTCTCCAGAGAAACAGAAGCCACTGGAGATACACACAAATATAACCGATTGTATGGGTACAGATGTGTCTACAGATGACTTATACCGTTTCTACTCCACAGAGACTGGGGAGCCCCAGGATCACAATCCACAAGCTGGAGACCCAGGAGAATCCATGGTGAGAGTTCTACATGAGTCCAAGCTGAGAGTATGAGAAGACAGAAGTCCAGTGAAGACCCCTGGAGGGGAGGGGAGGGAGAGAGACAGATGGGGGAGAGATATAGATACAGATACAGACAGATAGATGATAAATGATAGATAGATAGATAGATAGATAGATAGATAGATAGATAGATAGATATCTTACATAGTCTTCTATTCAGACCCTCAAGGGACTATAGGAGGCCCACCTAGTCTGTTTCTCTCATTTTTCATATTGAAGGGTTAATCCTATCTAGAAATACTTCTAGAAAGACCCAGAATAATGTTACTCAAATGTCTATATCTAGAAATGTCTATATCTAGAAAGACTCACCCAGAATACTGTTACTCAAATGTCTGGACATCCTATGGGCCAGTCAAATTGACCTTAAATTTGATGAGAGACCTGTCTAACCAGAGATATTTTCCAGGGCCAGCAAGATGACTCAGATAAAAATGCTCCCCACCAAGCCTGAGAACCTGCGTTTGATCCCCTCATGGTGAAAGGAGAAAGCTGACACCCATAAGTTGTCCTTTGGCCTCCACACACATGCTATGGCATGTGTGCACTTGTGGGGACACACACACACACACACACACACACACACACACACACACACACATACACTCGCAGAATTTATTTATTTTTTTAAAAAGCAAGAGAGATTGTCCTAAAGGAGACAGAGTATGCAGAGTATGAGCTAAGGGACTTGCTGACTTGATCAGGTTGGGTTCAATAATCTTTTTTTTTTTTTTTCATCCCACTAATCTCTGAGAGTTTATGAAAGGATATAGATGGGAATTGATTTTAAAAATGTACATTTTCAGTGCACATTTAGCTATAGGAAAAGCCACACTGTATAGGAACGTATTGCACTTGTTCTGTGATCTGCTTTTGTGACCACACAAGCACACATCACAGATAGCTTTCTAGATCAGTAAGTCCATGAAAATTGTTTAAAATATCAGCTTGATAGCCATTGTACATGAAGTTAGCCACCCAGAGTCCTTTTTACTGTATATTCGGTTATTTCTAAGTTTTCATTCTTAAGCTGATTCTGTGATTTTCCACATAGGAAAGTTAAATACCTATAATTCACCTCAAGAAGATGTCAGAGAGTCCCAGTTGTACATCTTTTATTTATTTTTTGCCCTAATACAGGGAAAAATAATTTCTGTTTATTCCTTGGGCATAGGAGTGTGATGGATAACATGGGAATAGATTAAGATTTGTGCAAGAAAAGGGAATGGGGCCTGCATGTCCATGCAGATCCTGTGATGTCACTGCCTAGCCATGGCAGAGGTGGCAAGATAATAGAGCAAGAAAACAATTGTTTGTGCCTCTTAGCAAATTCTATTCACTTGCTAAGCAGGGCTTTCCATGGGCCTTTGCTATCACAGGCTTGCCTGGGGTCTGTGGAGGAGAGGAAGCTGGGCAGAAGGCATGCTCGGCTTCCTGCAAAGATAGTGAGCGAGAGGAGACAGGAGAAGCAGAAAGAGAGCCTGCAGCCAGTGGTCCAGTGCTTGGGGAGGTGTGGATGAGCTATGTTTATCCAGAGCTGCATGCTGTTCATTGCAAGCTACTGCACAGCTTCCATTAGTCTTTCTGACTGATGGTCAGTTTAATGAGCCAGTTTACAGAGGGCCATCGAGTGTAGCCGTTACACCTGTAATCCATGTGCAGCAGGACTCAAATAATCTGCACATAGCCCTGTAGAAACCACAACCCAGTTACCTAGTGTCTCTACTATATGGAAGCAGCTTCTGTTGGTGTGAGTGCTTCTTGCCCCATCAGCAGCCCCCTGTGAGTGACAGGGGTGCTCGGGGAAGGAAAGACCAGTAGTCATGTGACTATTATTCTGGAGCTCGTAGTTTTCCTTCCATGCTGCTGTTATTTTTCTCCTGTTCCTGCTTGATTGATATTTCAGGGCAGTGTCATGTATGAGGGACAAAATTCAATTAATCAGATAGGAAATATTTATAACCCTGCGGCATGTGACCATCAGAAAAGAGCTTTATGGTTCTTCTCATTAGTACAGACTGGTGACTCATTTCTCTACTTTTATAGCCATTCAGAATCAAAATTCCATTAATCTAATATCCCTGTGAATGTTATTAAATTATTGGACGAACTGCATTCAGGAGTTAGGGCGAGGGGAAGGAGCTGGCCTTGCAGGTTCTCATTTACTCTTTGCAAAGCACACTCACCACCAGAGGGATCATCAGCCCCTCTTCATTTGGATGCTTAGCTCCAGGTTTGAGGCCCATGTCAATAAAGCACAAGGTTGTGAACTAGGGTGTGGGAGTGGGTCTCAGCTGCTGGTGCTTGTTGGCCAAAGTTGATAATTCAGCAGCAGAGGCAATGCTAGCAGTTCCAGAACACTGGATTCTAAAATGCCCAAAGTGTTTACCAAATGCAAGATTACAGTGGAGGAGAAGGATAAGGCTTGCAGTGTTCTAAGCAACCCTGAAGAGAATGTCTTTAATGTGGAGCAAGGACTATCCCATGGGCTAAGGATGTAGCTGTGATCTGTGTTCAGTGCATGAGGAAAACAGATTTGATTTAAGCACCACATACAACCAAGAATGATAGCTCACATAGTAATCCCAGTATGTGGGAGTTGGAGGCAGGAAGATCCAAAGTTCAATGTCATCCATGGCTATATAGCAAATTTGAAGTCAGCCTGGGCTAAGGGAGAGCTTATTTCAAAACCAACCAAATAGAAAGAATAATAACTGATTTGGAAATTCCCAAGTCCATAAGGTTTTAGAATGTTGCAGTCTTAGGAGTTTTCTAATCTAAGTGCCCAGTAAAAAAGTTAGAACAGTCTATGATATAGAGGTGAGGGGTAGGAAAATGAGCTAATATTGGTCTGTTTTTATTTTGTTTTTCTTGCAAAGCTAGTCACTCAACTCAGAGCCTTGTATAGGCAGCCTCGCATTCTGCTACTGATGACACTCTCAGCCTGCTAAGGGGATCAGTGCAGTTTTGTTCCACTGGCCACTTTGTCTGTCCAGTGGTTCCTGGAAGTACTTGAACTGTTTGTATTTTGGGGAAAGAGGTAGACAATAAAGATGCTGCACCTGTACTGAGCAGTGCCCCGAAATTCTTCCAACTGATTGGTATCATGACCATTTGGACCATGATTTGGAAGCTGGAACCTCAAAACATATCATGACTGACAGAAGCATTCTAGAAATTGTGGCTTCCACTGCTGTTGTATCAACACCCATGGCATTCCTTCTCTGCCCAGCGCTGCACCATGCACTGGGGGTTATGGAACCATTAGTTATGCATATGGTAACTCTTGCCTAATGAGGGCTCAACTTAAGATGGTTTCACTTCTAATATTTGACTTTATGGTGGTGAGCAAATCTATTCGAGAGATCACCTGCTCTTGGCATCCTGATCTTCTCATGGGTTAGCATGAGAACACAAACATATGTAACACAATCCTCTCTTAAGACACTGGATGGCAGCAACGGGCTGCAGCTTACCTCCAACCCAGCACAACCAAGAAGGGAACAGCTGCTAACTCCACAGTGAGGCTACCCCGGCTACCTCAGGATGCATGCTGGTTAAATGTACTAAACACACTGGACATTTTATTTATTGGTTTGTTTACGTGTGCGTGTGCGTGTGCGCGCGCGCGTGTGTGTGTGATGGGATTCTGTTCCTGTGTTGAATTAGACTTTTTCTCACCTCCTTCAACTCTGACTGTAATAGTGTCACACAAATGCTGTACTGTGCATAATCTTCCAAGAGGACCCTGGTCTTAGGATGGTACCTTTGAGAGTGTCCCAATCTCCATGTCTCAGTATGTCTTTCCTTTTGATTTACTGAGTACTTACTTCCTTATGTGACTGTTGCTGAGTTTAGATTTTCATTGACTGGTTGAACATTTGTGTTTTCCCCTCATCTGGGTAGTTGTGAATGCAGCTGCTATAAACATGTATGTAGATGTTTTTGTAAGAATATGTTTTCATTTCTGGAAGGCACATATCTAGAAGTCTTGCTGGGCTGTATAGCAAATATATTTTCCTGATTTCATTCTGTTGCTGTGATAAACACCCCGACCAAAGAAGCTGAGGGGAAAAGGGGTTATTTTGGTTCACAGTTTCATCATTGTGGGGAAATCAAGGCAGCAGGTACTTGAAGCATCTGGTCACATCACATCTGCGATCCAGTGCAGAGAGTGAACGAATGCATGGATCTTTTCTCTCTGTTCCTGATTGTGGGTGTGATGTGACTATCCCCTTAGATTTCCGCCTCTGACTCCCTTGCTGTGAGAGACTGAGACCTGGGACTGTGAGCCAAAATCAGTCCTTTCCCACCTAAAGTTGCTTCTGTCAGGGGATCATGTCACAGCAATTGGAAACCAAACTGGGACATGTATGTTTTAGAAGACACCCAGAAAGTGTCTTCTAAAGTGGTACTCTGTTTCCATTGCTCTCATGACTGAGTGCTCTGGGAGCCTCACATGCCTGTCAGCATTCGATGTTGGCAACATCTTAAATTTTAGTCATTCTAACTTGTTATTCATCATTCTCATTTGAATTTCTCTGATAGTCTATGATGCCTGTTTCCCATCTTTAGATGCTATGTATCTATCTTTTTTTCCTGGTTTTTTTTTTAAATTTTTTTTTTAAGACAGGGTTTCTCTGTGTGTAGCCCTACCTGTCCTGGAACTTGCTTTTTAGACCAGCCTGGCCTTGAACTCACAGAGATCTACCTGCCTTTGCCTCCTGATTCCTAAGATTAAAGGTGTTCACTACCACCGCATGGCTAGTGTCTATCTTTTTATAGCATATATTGAATTAATGTTACAAATGTATATACACAATATATGACATATATGTTAAATAGGTTTTGGATAACGTGAATTATTACTTATTTAAAATTACTATTTATATATAGCTGCATTGTCCCCAATGTGCCAGGCACTATTTCCCTTTTCTGTAAAGGAGGTGGGTACAGGAATCATATAGTGCCTTAGTTTTCTCCACTTTGAAAATAGAAGATAATTTTTTTTCATTTGCCTTGGGCTAGTTCTCATGGGAAAGGTGGGTGACATGGAGACACCTGGCCTTTGTGTCCCCATGCTGCTTGACTGAAGAGCTAATGTGGAAATCATGAGTTCTCATCTTCTCAGACAATGCCAGGCGAAGGACCCTGTGAATGAACTCACTGCTGGCTATGGTTCAAAAACACTCAGTAGCTGGAGGAACTTTCGTCTGGATCTACAAAGTGGTTATTTTGCCCATGAATTCCCTGAGTGACAAATTCACAGTTGTCAAAGGCTTGTGTAAACAAATGAACCTCACAATTTGCACGGTGATTAGTGATTGGAAATGATCCCTTGCAGAGGCAGTTTCCTTTTATTTTACTGGTCAGAGCCTGGGGTCCTGTTTGTTGTTAAGTCTCCTTGACAGGAAAACTTGTCAGTTACTCAAGTTGGAGAAAATGAACTCACAGCCTCCCAGTGGCTCAGCATCAATTTAATTCACATCAGCAAACATTTTGAACTCTGATGATATGCATGGCCTGTGTTTGCAACACCAAAATAGATTCTGGTTTCAAGGACTCTTCTGCAACAGAATGCTACTCAGCATGAAGAGCAAAAAAACCAGCACTAGGGACAGGTCCTGATCCCACTGCCTGGGGCCCCCTAAACAGTTTGAGCTAAATAACTGTCTCGCTTATCCAGAGAGCCTAGTCCAGTACCATGGGGCTCCTCAGCTATTGGTCCACAGTTCATGTGTTTCAACTAGTTGTGAATTGAATCTTAATATCTTTAAATTATAAACCACAGGTTCCTCCTATCAAAGCTAGAAATCAAACCTGTGTGAAGTGGCCAAGGAGTTTCCTATAGACCTACATAGATGTATGACTTATTATTTAACATAAAGTGTAATTTTTTTATGTGTATGGATGTTTTGTCTGCCTGCATGTCTATGCACCACATGCTTGCCTGGTGCCTGCAAAGAATAGACGAGTATCAGATTTTCTAGGACTGGAGTTATGGATGGTTGAGAGACACCATGTGGGTGCTAGGAATTTGAACCCACATCCTCTAGAAAAGCAGCCAGTGCTGTTAACTGCTGACCCATCTCTCCAGCCCTTGTATCTTTTAAACATTGTGAAACCACATTACAATTTACAAAACTCATACTCAAGAACTGAGCAATCAAATGTTTAAAAAGAAATTTGATAATGTTTCAAGTAAGTTTGTTATTTTGTGTTGGGTCTCATTTGTACCTATCCTGGCTGTATGTGGCCTACATTTCTTTTTTTTTTTCTTTTTTTTGGGGGGGTGGTGGGTTTCTCTGTGCAGTTTTGCACCTTTCCTGGAACTCCCTTTGTAGACCAGGCTGGCCTCAAACTCACAGAGATCCGCCTGCCTCTGCCTCCCAAGTGCTTGGATTAAAGGCATGCGCCACCACTGCCCAGCATGGCCTACATTTTTTATTATATATTAACATGCCATTCTCAAATAGAAAAGAAAAGAACATAACCGCCTTCTTTGTCTCCCTGAGAGAAGTAAGTTTAATATGTTTCTTGGATATGCATTGCAGGGTGGTTGTGTTATTTTGATGTGAAAGTAACATCATACAGTAGTCAGCTCTTGGAAATGAAGATAGACACAGATGGTCTAGCTTCCATAAGAATTTCTTATTCACTCTTCTGGTCCCAACCCACTTCCTACCAGAGTCTTTCTAGTGGGCATACATGGTGAAGTTGATAAGACCTAGGTAGGCTGTCTGCTCTCCCCTTCCCTGACCTCTTCCTGTGAGTTGCCTAAGCCTCAAGCCTAAGTCCACTGCTTGCCAAGGAAGACCTGCCATGGGATGTCTTTCTGTATGCTGTGAATATGTTTTGCTCTGCTTGGTTGATAAATAAAGCTGTTTGGCCAATGGCTAGGCAGAATAAGAGTAGGCAGTACGGTTGAACTAAAGAGGGAGAAGAAAGGAGTGTGGAAGAGACATCAGCTGTCCCCCATTGAGCAACAAGATGACAGCAGACCGGTAATGCCACAGCCACATGGCAACATATAGATTAATAGGAATGGGTTAATTTAAGTTGTAAGACCTACCTAGCAAAAAGCCCAAACCAATGGGCCATAGAATTGGTAATTAATATAATCCTCTGTGTAATTATTTTATAAGTGGCTGAGGGACCAGGACAACACAAGAAAACTTCAGACTACAAAGACCACCTGCTTTCTTTCATTCTTCCTTCCTCTGGGCCTTGCCTGATACAACCTACTCATTACTAGGGACTCTCTAGCCTGCATAAATGGTGCAGAGACCCAGGTAGAATACCCGTGTTTCACCTCCCAATTGCCTCCATTTCGGTTGCCCAAACTCCACAGTTACTATCTAGGGACTGCCATCTTCTTCTCTTTAGGACTTTCCTAATTCCAGTATATCACCAGGGACTCTCTAGTCAGCACATGTCCCACATGGACACAGAGATTCTCCAGGTACTACAGGTGACTTGAAGACTCAGAGCCCTACCGGCTGGCAGGTTAATGCTTTCTAGTTGCCCTATCACGACTTAAGACACAGGACAGTCTACACAGTCAGGAGAAATTTGTTCCAAGTTTCAATCTGGAGGCACTGGACTGTTTTGTAATAGAATCTTCTAGTTGGTGCCTTTTTGTTGAGGTCATTGAGACCATTAACATCCAGAGATATTATTGAAAGTGTGTATTAATTCCTCTTTTGTTTTCTTAGGCTTGATTTTTATATTTTCACTGTGACCTCTTAGTTGTATTTGTCTTTCCCCTAAAAATGAAGCATTCCTTCCAATACCCTCTGTAGAATTCATTTGCTGGTCCTACATTCCTTTAATCTACTTTTAGCATGAAAATTTTTCCTCCTTCAATTTTAATAGATATTTTTTTCTGAATAAAACAGTCTGCATTGACTGGTGACTTTTCAGAACTTGGAATGTATTTTTCCCATTCCCTTATGGCTTTAAAGATTTCTGTTTTTTAAAAAAATTAGGTGTTATTTTAATAGGCCTGCCTTTAAAGCAGCTGACCCATCTTCCTTCAGCTTCAACCTGTGTTCTGTTTTCTTCTTTTTTTATATTCTGTGCTCTTAGTATTTTAAGTATGTTGTGGGGACTCTCTCTCTCACTCCATTCCCCACCTCTCTCTTTTTCTTTCTTCCTTTTTTCTCTTCCCTCTTTCTCTCCTTCTCTTTCTCTTTCTTTCTAACTGTATTTCTTTCCGTCTAACTGTATTTCTGCAGAAAGGATGTTCCTCTTGCTCCATATCCTCTCCAGCATAAGCTGCCATTAGTGTTTTTCATCTTAGCTGTTCTGACAGGTAATAATATGGAATCTCAGAGTCATTTTGATTTGCATTTCCTTGATGGGTAAGGATGTTGAACATTTCTTTAAGTGTATTGCGGCCATGTGAGATTCTTCTGTTGAGAAGTCTCTGTTTAGATTTGTACCCTATTTTTAAATTGGGTTATTTGTTTTTTTAGTGTCTGTTTTCTTGACTTCTTTATATATTTTGGAGATCAGCCTTCTGTCAGATGTGGGGTTGGTTGTTGTAGCCCACTAGGTTTCCTAGTGGCTGTACCCAGCAGGACTTCATAAGAGGTTGATTGGACTACGGGCCTTGAGTATCAGGTGTTTGTAAGGGTCTACACTTGACTGTAACTAACTAGGGGGAGGTCTTTCGCTCTACCCCTTGGCATTGTTATAAATAGACCTTTGGAATAAAGTTCTGAGCTGGTGGATAAGCATCCAGGCCCACCTGGGTTTATCCTGTGTTTTCTTTCTGTTTCTCTCCCCTCTATTTCTAACTAAGTCTCTTATTCCTCATTCCTCAAGAGTCCCTGGGGTAAATAAATGTGGGGGCTGGTCCCCCACAGTTGGTGAAGATCTTTTACTACTCTGCAGGCTGCCATTTTGTCCTATTGGCAGTGTCCTTTGCCTTACAGAAGCGTTTCGGTTTCATGAAGTCCCATTTATTAATTATTGATCTTAGTGTCTGTGCTATTGGTGTTCAATTCAGGAAGTTTCAACGGAATTCCCTACTTTCTCTTCTATCAGGTTCAGCGTATCTGGATTTATATTGAGGTCTTTTATTCACTTGGGTTTTATGTAGGATGATAAATATGGATCTATTTGCATTCTTCTACATACTGACATTCAGTTATAACAGTATCATTTGTTGAAATATTTTCTTTTCTCCATTGTATAATTTTGACTTCTTTGTAAAAAATCAGGTATCCATAGATATGTGGATTTATATCTGGGTCTTCTGTTAGATTCCATTGATTCACCTGTCTGTTTTTATGCCAATACCATGTGGTTTTTACCATAGCTCTGTAGTAGAGCTGGAAATCAGGAATCATGATACCTCCAGGAGTTCTTTCATTGTCCATAATTGTTTTAGCTATCCTGGGTTTTTTTGTTTTTCCATATGAAGTTGAGTATTGTTCTTTCAAGGCCTATAAAGAACTGTGTTTTGAGATTTTGATGAGGACTTCATTGAATCTGTAGATTGCTTTTAGTAAGATGACCATTTTTACTATGTTAATCCTACTGACCCATGAGCATGGGAAATCTTTCCATCTCTTGATATCTTCTTCAATTTCTTTCTTCAAAGACTTGAAGTTGTTATCATATAGGTCTTTCACTTGTTTGGTTAGAATTACCCCAAGATATTTTTTATTAATTGTGGTTATTGTGAAAGTTGTTGTTTCCCTGATTTCTTTCTCAGCCTGTTTATCACTTGTACATAAGAGGGCTACTGATTTTTTTTTTTTTTTTTTTAGTTAATCTTGCATCCAGCCACATCACTGAAGGTGTTTATCAGCTGTAGGAGTTCCCTAGTAGAACTTTCAAGGTCACTTATGTATACCATCATATCATCTGCAAATAGCAATATTTTGACTTCTTCCTTTTTAATTTATATCCCCTTGATCTCCTTTTGTTGTCTTAATGCTCTAGCTAGAACTTTGAGTATTATATTGAATAGATATGGAGACAATGGACAGACTTGGCCTGTTTCTGATTTTAGTGGAATTGCTTTGAGTTTTTCTCCATTTAATTTGATATTGGCTATTGACTTGCTATATATTGCTTTTATTATGTTTAGGTATGTACCTTGTATCCCTGATCTCTCCAAGACTTTTGTCATCAAAGTGTTGTTGGATTTTGTCAAAGGCTTTTTCAGCATCTAATGAGATGATCATATGTTTCTTTTCTCCAGTTTGTTTTTATGGTGGGTTACATGGACAGATTTTCATATGTTCAACCATCCCTGCATCTCTGGAATGAAGCTTACTTTTTGATGTGTTCTTGGATTAGGTTTGCAAATATTTTATCAAATATTTTTGCATCAATGTTCCTGAGGGAAGTTGGTTTGTAATGCTTTTTTTGTTGAGTCTTTGTGTGGTTTGGGTATCAGGGTGACTGTAGCCTCATAAAAAGAATTTGGCAATATTCCTTTCTTCTGACATGGGACAGGAGAAAAAAGGGATATGATATAGATATAATAGGATGAAAGGGTAGATTAATGAACTTACTTTTAAAGAACAACAACTTGTTGAAAATGTCTTACATTGGTATAGATTTTAGTCTATTGATACAAACTTAAAGTTAATTTTGTTATATTGTATATATATTTCTACTCTCGTTTGAGGTATTATGTTTATGCAACTCATTTAAATTGTAATGGATAATTAAGAAATACAGATCAATTAGTATTCTATGATAGTCAAACTTATAGTCATGTTAAGTTTTCTAGGTATACATAGATATATTTCATATAGACAGGTAATCTTCAAACACTTCAAAGGTCTACAGAATATGGCATTTAAAATATTTTTAAAATTTAGACTTTCTGGACAGTGAGGCATGTCTGCTCCTGGCAACACGATTTACTTCAGAGAGGAGGATGGGCATTGAAGACACTTCATATCTTATCTTCACCTTGGCAAAAATAGCCATTTGGACAAGAAACTGTTCTTGCCTGGACTGCTTGATCGACTGGACATGCAGGACCCATAGAAAGGTGACCACTAAACTTTGCTCGACAAAATGGTCCTTCAGGTTCCTGTTTCACAGAGGAAACTGCCAGACATTCTACAGGACACTGAGAGAAGTGACCAAGAGACTCTAGCCCTGTGGGCTGAAGACAAATGCCCCAACTTTACAAAGGAACATTAGGTGACTGTCCAGGCTGCCAGCTGTCTCTGTCTACTCTTGCAAGACTCCCGAAAAATGCTTGCACCCTCCTGGTTCTCAGGTATTATATCCTTCTGAGGTCTTTGATGTGGTTGAAGACTAGATAGTTATAATATCCTCAGTTATGATAAAGGATAAGTTAGATATAAAACCTTATACTCACAAATATAAGATAGATATCTTCCTTAATATTGTAACTGTAATTCTTACTTGATAATTGTTTTGTTACATGTAATTTTTCCATGTAAAAGTTAAAACCTTATTAAAAAAAAAAAGAAAGAAAAGGGGAAGTGCTGTGGATATCGCTCTGTATAAATAAAATGCTGATTGGCTAGTAGCCAGGCAGGAAATATTGGCGGGACTAGCAGAGAAGAGAATTGTGGGAGGTAGAAGGCTGGGGAGGACAGACACCACCAGCCGCTGCCATGGCAAGAAGGATGTAAGGTAACTGGTAAGCCACGAGCCACACGGCAAAGTATAGATTAATAGAAATGGGTTAATTTAAGATAAAAGAAGTAGATAACAAGAAGCCTGCCACAGCTATACAGTTTATAAGTAATTCAAGTCTCTGTGTGCTTACTTGGTTGGGTCTGAGTGACTGACTGTGGGACTGGCAGGTTAGAGAGATTTGTCCTGACTGGACTGGCAGGAAAACTCTGACTATATTCATTCTGTTTCTATTTTGTGGAATAATTTGAGGAGAATTGGTATTAGCTCTTCTTTGAAAGTCTGGTTTAATTTTGTGCTGAAATGCTTTGAGGTTCTCTCTGTTTAGGTTGATGTTGGCTGTGGGCTTATTGTAAATGGCCTTTATTTTGTTGAAATCTATCACTTGTATCCCTAGCTTTTCCAGGACTTTTATCATGAAGTGATGTGAGTTTTGTCAAAGGTCTCTTTTTTTCCCTCCATTTAACAAGATGCTCATGTGCTTTTTGTTTTTCAGTATGTTTATGTGGTAGATTTTGTTTATTGATTACATATGATGAGCCATCCCTGTATCTCTGAGGGGAATCCAAGTTGATCATGGTGGATAGTTTTTTATGTTTTTTTGAATTCAATTTACAAGTAACTTATTGAGAGTTTTTGCATCTATGTAGGGTCTTCATGTGAGTTAGGTATCAGAGTAATAGAGGCTTTATAAAAAGAATTTGGAAGTGTTACTTCAGGTTCAGTTTTGTGTAATTATTTGAGGAGTGTTGTTAGTTCTTCTTTCAAAGTCTGGTAGAATTCTGCTCTGAATCCACCTGACCCTAGGCTTTTTTGGTTATGAGATTTTAAATTATTGCTTTATTTTACGAGGGGTTATGGGTCTATTTAAATAATTTATTTAATCTTAATTTAACTTTAGTAGGTTGTACATTTAACGATATCCATCAATTGCATTTTTCCAGTTTGGTGGAGCACAGACTTTTTTAAAGTGTGAACTTACAATTTGCTCAGTATCTGTTGCAATGTATCCCCTTCCATCTCTAATTTTATTAACTTGGTGCTTCTCTCCTCTTCTTTTGGTTAATTTGGCTAAGGGTTTCTCAATATTGTTGGTTTTCTCAAAAAACCAACTCTTCATTCATTCATTCATTCATTCATTCATTCATTCATTCTTTGTACTGTTTATGTTTATTTCTGTTTCATTTGTTTCTAAGTTTGATGATTTCTTCTCAAATACTCTTTTTGGATATTATTTCTTTTTGTTATTCTAGAGCTTTCAATTGTGTCATTAAGTTATTAATATAATGTTTTCCAGGGTTTTTTTTAGTGCCATGAACTTGTCTTTTAGAACTGTTTTCATTGTGTCCCAGAGGTTTAGGTATGTTGTAATTTTTATTCTATTCTAAAAAGTTTTTTAATTTCCTCCTTGATTTCTGTTTTGATGCAATTTTCATTCCTTAGTCATAATAAGTTGTTAAACTTCAATGAGTTTGTATACTTTCTTATATTTTCTCTTGCTGATATCCAGCTTTAGTCCATGGTGGTCAAATAGGATACAGGACATTATTTCAATTTTTTAAAAATATATTTATTTATTAAAATTTTTTTTTCCATTTTATATACCAACCCCAGTTCCCCTCCCTCCCCTTCTCCTTCCTCCTCACCTCCCTCCCACTCTACCCCCATCCACTCCTCAGAGTGGGTAAGGCCTCCCATGGTAGTCAACAGACATACCAAGATGAAGGAGAGCCTAGCCCCTTCCCATTGTATCAAGGCTGAACAAGGTATCCCACCACAGGGAATGGGCTCCAAAAGGTCAGTTCATGCACCAGGGATAAGTCCTGGTCCTGCTGTCAGGGACCCCACAAACAGATCAAGCCACACAACTGTTACCCACAGTCAGTAGGCCTAGTTCAGTCCCATGCAGGTTCCCGGGCTGTCAGTACGGAGTCAGTGAGCTCCAACTAGTACTGGTCAGCTGGCTTTGTTGGTTTCCCCATCATGATCTTGACCCCTTCTCTCTTCTTCTTCTTCTTCTTCTTCTTCTTCTTCTTCTTCTTCTTCTTCTTCTTCTTCTTCTTCTTCTCCTCCTCCTCCTCCTCCTCCTCCTCCTCCTCCTCCTCCTCCTCCTCCTCCTCCTCCTCCTCCTCCTTTTTTTGAATGCTAAATGCCAAATGCTGTTTATTGAAGGAGGGAGGAGGTCTTAAATACAGGCTTACAGCACAGTGGGAGAACCCTGGAGGGCAGAAGTTCGCTTCTGATTTTTTTTTTTTTTTTTTTTTTTTTTTGAGCTGAGGATCAAACCTGGGCCTTGCGCTTGCTAGGCAAGCACTCTACCATTGAGCTAAATCCCCACCCCTATCAATTTTTAAGTATCTGTTGAGACTTGTTTTGTATCCTGATACAAAGTGAATTTTGGAGAAAGTTGGCTGAGGAGAAAGTATATTCATTAGTCTTTGGATGGAATGTTCTGTAGATGTCTGCTAAGCTCATTTGATTTGTGATGTCCTTCTTCTCCTTCTCCTTCCTCCTCCTCCTCTTCTTTTTTCTCTTCCTCCTCCTCCTCCCTCCTCCTTCTTGTTTGTTGTTTTTTAGAGACAGGGTTTGTCTGTCTATCCTGAGACTTGCTTTGTGGATCAGGATGGCCTCAAATTCACAGAGATCCACCTACTTCTGCCTCCCAAGTGCTGGGATTAAAGGCATGAGCCACCACTGCTGGCAACACAGTTATCTCAACAAAGTATGTCTCGATTTATGACATTATTAACTTCAGTGTTTCTCTGGTTTTTGTCTGGATGATCTAAATATTGGCAAGAATGGGGTGTTGAAGGCACTTACTAACCACTGTGTTAGAGACATGTGATTTTAGCTGTAGTTGTTTCTTTTGTGAATATGGATTCTCTTTTGTTTGGTGAATAAACGTTTAGAGTCATAATATCCTGTTGGTGAATTTTCCCTATAATAGTGTGTCGTGTCTTTCCCAGTATCTTCTCATCTTCTGGTTAGTTTTGGCTTGAAGTCTTTTTTTTTTTTTTTTTTTGCTCTTGTCTTTGTTTTTGTTTTTAGATATTGTAATACGTACAACTGCTTGTTTCTTGATTCCATTTACTTTGAATTATCTCTTTCAATTCTTTTATCCTAAGGTGGCATCTGTCCTCGGTGATGAGATGTGTTTCTTGGATGCAGCAGAAAGATGGGTCCCATTTTTCTAGTCCAATCTGTTAGTCTCCAGGGATTTGAGACCATTGATAGTGAAAGTTATTGAAAAGCAGTGTTTATTAATTCCCATTATTTTGTTGTGGTGGTGTGGGTTTTCCTCCCTTCTTTTGACTTACTTTCTGAGAATATTTGTTCCTTGTGTCCTCTTGGATGTAGTTAATCTTCTCTCAGATTGAAGTTTTCTTCCTAGTGCCTTTGGTAGAGCTGGATTGGTGAATAGAAATTGATCAAATTTATTTTTATTATGAAATGTTTTTATTTTTGTGTCAATTGTGCTGATACTTTTGCTGGATAAATAGTCTGGGCTGACACCTGTGGTTTCTTAAAGCTTCTAGAACATTTTCCAGGCCCTTCTGGCTTTTGTAGTCTCCAATGATGGGTTGGCTTTTGTATATAGCTTGGGCTTTTTCTTTTTCTTTTTTTTTTTCTTTTTCAGCTTTTAGTAATATTTCTTGGTTCTGTACTGTGTTTTGATCATCATCTATCATGAAGAATTTCTTTTCTAAATTTATCTGGTGTTCTGTATATCTTGATAGGTATCTCTTCTTTTAGTATGGGGAGAATTTCTTCTGTGATTTTGTTAAAAGTATTTTTTGTGTTTTTGACGGGTTTATTCTCCTTCCTTTGTGTGTATTATTTGTAGGTTTAGTGTTTTCACAGTGTTACATATTTCCTAGATGTTTTGTCTCTGGATATTTTTTAGATTTACCATTTTCTTTGACTGAGCTATTTGTTTATTCTACCTAGTCTTCAAGATCTGAAATGTCCTTTTCCATGATTTTCAGTCTGTTGGCGAGGCTTTACTCCTGAGGGTTCTCTTTGACATTCTGAGTCTTTCATTTACGGTTTTATTTGTTTGGGTTTTCTTCAGTGATTCTATTTCTTTGTTAAATTCTACTTTCTATCTTGAATTATTTTCACTCAGCTGTTTGTGTTTTTACAGTCTTCATTAAGACATTTATTCATACCCTCTTTAAGATCTTTGAAAATATTCTCAATGGCTGCTTTGAAGTGCTTTTCCTTTGCTTTGGCTCAGTTGCTTATCTTAGGGCCTAACACAATAGGATTGCTGGCTTCTGGAGGAGGAATATTGTCTTAGTTCTTCATGTTTGTGTTTTTGTGCTAGATTCCAGGTATCTAGAGTCTGATGTTTGAGGTGTTTCTTGCCTGTCTGTTTGTTTATTTTTAATAACTATGTAGTATTGTCTTTGTTAAGCAGGTGTTCCATTCTTTGGTTTCTGTTGCCCAACCTGAGTCCTAGCCAAGTGTGGTGGCTGTTGGGTCCCTGGTAGATAGCACTTCTAGATCCTATCCAAGTATGGTAGATGTGTGGTCCCTGTTTGAGAACTGTTATGTGGATCAGTGGCCAATCACAAATTAATGAAGACAGGCTAGAAGGAAAGGCTGAGAAGGGCAGTGTGGAAGAACTAGGGGGATCCAGAGTTGGCACCAAAATGCCAAATCCCTAAGGGATGGAGTTGGTTGGTAGGAGGGGCTCCTGTGGTCAGGCAACATCAGGGTAAGGTAAGTCTAGACAGGAAGGAGCATGGAGGTATCCTATAGAGTTCTGACCCAGTGTGGCTATCTTGGGTCCCTGGTAGACAGATATTCTGAAGAGTCACAAAGGGCTGGACATGGGCTAGAAAGAAAGGTTAAAAGGGTCCAACAAGGAGAACTAGGGGGACCCTGGGTCGCCACCAAGTGGCTGAGTCCCTAGGAGATGGAGTGAGCTTGGCTAACAAAGATTCTTATCACACAGTCAACATAATGTTAATAAGAACTGAGAAATGTGTGCTTGTAAAACATAACATATTAAAGTTGATTAGTGATGCACTGACTTCCACAATGGAGTATAAAATGATAGCTCATTGTCGGTTCTCTCCCCTCTTCTAAGACTGTCATGTCACCCTTATCAGATATTGAATGTTGCATATATGGATACTATCTTAGTGAGTGTTCTATTGCTGTGGAGAGATACCATGATCACAGCAACTCTTAAAAAGGAAAACATTTAACTGGAGCTAACTTAAAGTTCAGAGGTTTAGTTCATTGTTGTCATGGCAGAAAGCATGGCAGCATGCAGGCAGACATGGTGCTGTAGAGGTAGCTGGGAGTTATACAACTGGATCCGGAGGCAGCAGGAACAGACAGTGAACCACTAGGACAGGATTGAGCTTCTGAGACCTCAAAGCCTACCACCAGTGACACACTTCCTTCGACAAGGCCATACCTACTCCAGCAAGGTCACAGCTCCTAATAGTACCATTCCCTATAGGCCTATTTCTCTTTAAACCACCACACTCCACTTATTGGCCCCCATAGGCTTGTAGCCATATCATAATGCAAAATACATTTAGTCTGACTTCAAAAATCCCTATAGTCTCAAACTTGTTTAAAAGTCCAAAGTTTCTTCCAAAACTCACAACAATGTCTTAACTGTAACTCTTGTAAAATGAAAAAAGCAGATCACATACTTCCAACATATAATGGCACAGGGTATACATTACCATTCCAAAAGCTGGAGGGAAGGGAAAATAGTGAGCAATACTGGGACCAAAGCAAGACCAAAACCCAGCTGGGTAAACTCCAAACTCTGCATCTCCATGACTAATGCCAAAGAGCTCTTCACATTTCCAACTCCTTTCAGCTTTGTTGACTGCCACACATTTTTGTCTCTTGGGCTGATTCCAATCCCTGTTAGCAGCTCTCCTTGGCAGGTATTCCAAGACTCTGGCATCTCCAACATTTTGGGATCTCCAAGGCAATCCAAGCTTCACTTTTACAGCTTCACACAATGGCCTCTCTAGGCCTTCATGCAGGGATACCCCTGACACACACCTGGCCTCAGCGTTCTTCTTAGCAGAGGAGGGAGATTCCAAAATTCCTTTCTTCTATCCTTGTCTCTAAAGCCAGAACATGTGGCCCAAACTGCCAAGTTCTGCTACTTGCTGGAGTGGGAACATGACCCCCTCATTCAGTTACATCTTCCCAAGCTTTCTGATTTTGATGGTTTTCTTCACTGCCTAAGATTGGCTGTCCTGGAGCTTACTGTGGCTTTGAACACAGAGATCTGCCAGCCTTTGCCTTTTGAGTGCTGGGATTAAAGGTGTACAGCACCATGCCCAGCCCCAAGCGTTTCTTTACTTTGTTTTCACAAATTGGAAGCTTAGCTGGGTGGGGTCTTGCTCTGAGGTTACCTCTCCCTTTATTCTACTTAGCATCAGGCTTTTCTAATTTGTTTCCACTTCCTAGTGCCTCTTTTCTCCTCAAATGGTATATTTTATATTTTTTCCATGCTCAGCCTGCTCCTTTTCACTAATAACCAAGCAACACAGCCAATACTGTGTAATTTCCTCTACCAAAGTTGATAATCATAATTCTTCAATTTAGCCTTAGGTAGATTTTTTTTTTTTTTTGGACAAGGACAAAACCCAGCCATATTCTTTGCCAAAATATTGTAAGAATGATCTCTAGGCCACATACTCATATTCTTCTCCTCTGAAACCTATTGAGCCAGACCCCCCACAGTTCAAATCACCCCCAGCACCACTGTCTCCATGTTCCTGCTAGTATAGCCCATTAAGGCCCACTTAAAGAATTCAACTGCTTTCTAATCCAAAGTCCAAATTCCTCCCAAACAAAAGCATGGTCCCGCCTATCACAGAAAAACCCCAGTCTCTTGTACCAACGTCTGTCTTAGTTAGGGGTTCTATTGCTGTAAAGAGATGCTGTGTCATGACATTTCTTCCCCATTTATTCTTCTCTCGTATATTACACCCTGACAGCAGATTCTCCTCCTTTCTGTCCTCCCAGCTGTAGTTGATTTTTTTCTCTTTGCTCTTTGAGGCCCACTACCCACATCTCAAATAAATACACAGAGACTTAACATAACCCATGAACTCCCAGACTTAGCTTGGTTTATTGCTAGACAGCTTTTCTTAAACTATCCCATCCACCTTTTGCCTCTGGGCTTTAACCTTTCTCTATTCTGTATACCTTTCTGCCCTTCTTACTCAGTGGCTGGTTGTGTGGCTGGGTGGCTGGCCCCTGGTGTCCTCCTCTCCTTTTCCTTGCTCCTCCTTCTTTCCTTCCCTAGATTTCTCCTCACTTGTCCTTTCTCCTGCCTAGCTATTGGCCATTCAGTGCTGTATTGGACAAATTGGGTGCTTTAGACAGGCAAAGTAACACAGGTTTACAGAGTTAGACAAATACAACATAAAAGAATACAGCACATCTTTGTATCATTAAACACATATTCCAGAATGTACCACATCTTAAATATTCCAGAACACTCAGTCTCCTCACCTTCCCTCTCCCCCAGATTCAATTCTTTTCCATTTCCCTTCATAAAAGGGCTGGCCTCCCAGGGGTATCAACCAAATATGGCATATCAAGTTACAATAAGACTAGGCACATCCCCTCATATTAAAACTGGATGAGGCAACCCAGTATGAAGAAAAGGGTCCCAAAAGCAGGCAAAAGACTCAGAGACACCCTTATTTCCACTGTTAGGAGTCCCATAAGAACACCAAGCACAGAATCTCTTATAAAGAAAAATATTTAACTGGAACTAGCTTACAGTTCAGAGCTTTAGTCCATTGTTGTAATGGCAGGAAACATGGTGGCATACAGGCAGACATGGTGCTGGAGAGACAGCTGAGATTCTACATCTGGATCTGCAGGCAGCAGGAAGAGACAGTGAACCACTGGGCCTGGCTTGAGCTTCTGAAACTTCAAAGCCCACCATCAGTGACATACTTCCTCCAACAAGGCCACAGCTACTCCAACAAGGCCACACCTCATAAAAGTGCCACTCCCTATGGGTCTATGAGGGCCACTTTTATTCAAATCACCAGAGATACCAAGGAGAGAGGACAATATATTCATCCTAGATGAAAAAGTAATTGAGCAATAATATTTTCCTTAGACTAGAAATAGAGAGCAGATTTCCAGTCTTTTAAACTCTTTTTCAAAGGCTTTAACAAGCTTCTTGTCACATACTGAATGTTTCATTCATGAACACTAAAATGTGCTCTTATAAAAAGTTTGTCATGCTGAGAGGAAGATGAATCACGCGTTACATTTGCTCACAGATTACAGAAGATGATGAATTCCTAGCCTTCTATAATTATCCCTTCTGAAATTTCTTGTCACATAGCTACTTTCCCACTTATGAATACTGGAATATATACTCATAAAGCAGAATGTGTTCATGATGGGTGAAGGATGCCCCACACTAGCTTCTTGCATGCAATAGAAACAGGTGGCACATCTCAATGTTCCGTAAAGATCCCTTCCAAATCTCTAACAGGTTCTTGTCACATGGTGAATATATTATAAAACATAATCTCTTCCTGATGGCTATGAAATATACAGTGTGTCCAGAATTTCCTTGTGAAATGCAATATGACACATTTACATTGTTCTATAAAAAGTGTCTAAGAACATTTTTACAGAGATATATTTTAGATAGATGGGTGGTCTTCAAACACTTCAGAGATCTACAGAATATGGCATTTAAGATTTTTTTAAATAACATATGACTTTTTATGACATCTACTTCAGAGAAGATGATGGGCTTTGAAGAACCCCCATATGGAGTTTGCTTTCATTTGGGGCAATCTTAGCCACTAGGCAAGAAACTGCCCTTGCCTTGACTGCTGATAGTATATAGACAAATTTCTAAATGGTCATATTAAATAAAAAACACAGAGCCAGATATAATGGTGCAAACCCAAGAGACCAGGGAAATACGGAAAGCTACAGCTAACCTTACCTCACTAACTCCACAGCTTCCAAAAGCGAGCTACTTCCTATCTATTCAGGCCTATATGCCTTACTGTTCTGCCATCTGATTTGTTCTGTCTGTCCAGTGACATCACTTCCTCTTCCTGCCCAGCTCTGTCACTTCCTGTCTGTCTGTACAGACCTCCATGATTAACTATTGTTGGAATTTAAGGCCTGTGCTACCACACTTGGCTCTATTCTCAGTGTGGCCTTGAACTCACAGAGATCCAGACAGATCCCTGCCTGTGAAGTGATAGGATTAAAGGTGTGTGCTACTACTGCCTGACTTCTATATAGTGTGTGGTTTCTTCCTCTAATCTCCAGGCAAATTTTATTGGGAGACACAGTATATTGGGGGGCATAATACATCACCACAACAGTATGCTATCAAGACAAGGCAGACAAGTCCTTCAAAATTCTTGCTTCATAGAAAACCCTGTCAGATATTCTAGACTTATAGGCTGAAAATGGATGCCCCCTGTTGCAGAGGAAACTTGGGTGACTGTCCAGGCAGCCAGCTGTCTCTACCATTTCTAGGGTTTGGAAGTTGCTTACTCTGCACTTCCTATTTACTCAGGTAAAATTTTATCCTTCTTGGGTCTCTGATGGGGGTTAAAGACTAGATAGTTATACCATTTTCGTTGTTGCCAAATTCAGAAAAGAAAGTCACAAAAGAGATGTAAAGTTCATAAGGTTGAGAGATATAAAAACTTAAGTTTTTTCATCTAAGGAAATATTTTAAGGTATAAAAGGGTATTTTAGGCTGATAATACAAGCTATGATGGAAAATGGTATAAGTATAAAACTTTGGACTCACCAAGATAGGATAGATAATAGAGTATTTTTTCTGAATTTGCCAAATACTAATGGACTGGACATTGTGACTATAATTCTTACTTGATAATTGTTCTTATTGTATATAGTTTCACTTTGTTAAAAACCTAATTTAGACAAAAGAGGGGAAATGGTTTGGGATATTTGATGACACTGTGACATTCCAAGACTGTGTTAATAAAGTTAGCCTTGGATCAGGGGGTAGAGCCAGTAACTGGTTGACAAGAATTGACCATAGAGATTTCAGAGGACCCAGGATATGATAGAGAGACACAGAAAAGAGTAGGAAAGAGCTTGGAAAGATTTGCAGCCTTTTTTTTTTTTTTTATCTGGGAAGTGTGGAGAAAAGATCAACTGGTCATTCCTCCACCACTTCTTTGATATATCTGATTTTTACCCTAATATCTGACTCCCGAATTGTTATTGGTATTAAAACAACTTAGATAAACTCAACACTTGGCCACGGGCCAATCTGATGGAGGTAATTTCTCAGTTGAGATTCCCTTTTCCAGGGTATATCTAGGCTTGGTCAAATTGAAAAAAGTAACCAGCACACTCATTCTCAGCACCTCCCATTTCTTGGGAACTGGGAACATGTATCCCATACTAGATTGATAGGTTGATTTCTATGAGGAATCTACGTCTCCTCCTGTCGTCCTTCTCTTCTACTTTTGAGACCAGTAGTCTGAGAGTGTATGTCCCATGGGGTATTGACTGAGGTTTGCATCTGGGTGGGAAAGCATTGTACACTGGCAGGTACCAAGAGGACTAGCTCTTTCGGATGGCTGGACCTGGAGTGAAGGATGGAAGGCCAGAGTGAAAATGCATGGCGAAGTCTAGGGGAAGTACAGATTCTGTCTGTGGCCCCAAAGACTGGATTGTCAAGTATAAGACAAGTGCTATTAACAAGAAGGTTGTTAATAGAGTGGCTGAGACAGCACTGCTTTGCTGGTGGTCACAAAGGCTACAGCAGCACCTAGGACGTGGTGATGGTAGCCCGAGTGATGGGAGACAAGACGCTGTTCAGATGCTTCCAGTCCTGGTTTTCTCTGGCTGACATAGAATGTTCTTTCTGCCCTCCCACCTCAATATTGCTAACCAATGCACCTTGGATACTCTTGTGTTTGCTCTTGCTTCCCAGCTTCTGTGACATGGACAAGCTAAGGAGAAAGAACACTCTGACATTGTCTATCCTTTCAAGTTCTTTTAGATGCCATTGTCACCAGAGTTCCATATTCTCTAGATTAGGGAATACTTAATCTAAGATTGTGCACGGTAAATTACAATGTGGCTTTTCTCATCTAGGCAGCCTGACTGATGGCCCTCTTTAAAAGTGGAATTCATCCTGATAATTATCATGCTTGCCTCCTATCTAGACTGAGAAATGCAATATGGACTGAAAGATTAATAATTTGAAAAAAAGGGTCACAAAATATTTAAGGAAGATACTAAAAGCTCATACCACCACACTTCATACATTATTCACTATACCTCCCTCATACCAGGGAGCCAAGACCCTTTCTGCCTCATATAATCAGTACAAATTGGCTGACTTCCATGACATGTTGAGGCTTAATATGTACTCCAAAGATTTTTGTTTTGTTTTTAGATGGTGGATCCAACACAGTCTGGTTAAAATAAGCCAGGAAAAATGCAGAAAGAATTTACCAAGGTCAAAAGATGTTAAAGAGTTGGAACAGTAAGAGTTTGAAATCCATTAGGTTTCCCTTTTCCATGGTGGCTAATGAGGAAAGAGAGAATGAAGCTACCCAGGCCCACACTACTAGAGACAGCAAACTACCAATCCAACAGCCCTTCACCTCTTATCCATGGTCACTCACAAGCAAAGGAATAAGAGAAAGAGGAATTTCCAGAGGATGCTTTAGAGGGAGAGACAAAATGGCCCAGAAGATTCTAATTTATCTTTTTTTGTCTTTCAGATGGGAAGTCTTTGTCTTCAGTGAAGGCTTCCCTAGATGGTGACCTCACCCATCTTGCTATCTCCATTCACAGTTCTTAAGAGAAGAATGCTTGATTTTTTTTTTCTGCATTCAAGCCTGTCCTAAATAGAAACTGGAGGATGGAAAAAAAATCACTTCTGCGTAGTATTTCTTTCAAAGCAATCTTACAATTAGAATTGTTTTGTAAAAAGAAAGGTAAGTGGATCAAAATTCCTTATGTGCAGGCCTTCTTTGCTTTAAGAGAACCCAGACTCATGTAGGGAGTGACCCTGTACTCTTGGCTCCCCTCACAATGGGGACTTCTGAGTCTGCCAAAGATCTCTGGCAGGTACAACAGCCCTTAGAACAGGGAAACAACTTCTTGGCCTTCCTGATCCCAAGGACTCAGAGCTTGTCAAGGTCCCTAGTCCTTCCTCTCAAATGCATCCTTCTTTCCTGCCATTTCAGATGTTCACAGGATGGGGAGACCCACTCAGGTCCACACCCCTTTTTCTTTATAAGAGCCAAGACAAAAGCTTGATCTTGGTAAGTTTTCAAAAGACCCTGTCACATATATTGAACTCTTGAAGGTACTCATGCAATTCTTTGAACCAGCTTGGAAGGACATGTTACTCTTAAATAAGACCCTGACCTCCACTGAAATGACTGCAGCTTTACAAGCTGCCCAAGACATGGGGACCAGACACATGCAATGAATGTAAATATAAACCTCATAGTAGAGGAAATACAAATACAAATAGAAAGCCAGTTACCACATCAGTGTGGGGATGATGGAAACAAGAGGTAGAAAGGACTAGGTAGTTTAGGGTGAAAAGACCCTACAGAAAGTAACTAGTTTCTTGTCTGTAAGCCAGAACTGACTTGAGCTTTATCTTTGCTGGAAACTAGAGATACCTGAAGTGTCTAAGGCAAAAACATCTAGTCCTACAATGGCCAGAGATGCTGGCGATGCCATGTTGTGTGTGTGGTTTTTTAAAAAAATTTTTTTAATCTCTTTCCCTCAAGGGAGCACCCTTTCCCAGGGAAACCATACTGAGGGTATGGCTGGAGCTAAGAGGGACCTTGACTCTTGGAATGGATGATAGGCTGATCTGGTTATCCTCCCTGCTCCCTGTGGGGAACCCAGGAAGCCCTGAGTGAATGTGTAAAGAGTAGGTAAGTCTGCAGTGAATATGTATTGTCTGTCATGCCTGTCAACCCACTGCCTCAGGCCTATGGAGTGACAAAGCCTTTCCTCCAGGGTGAGACTCTGAGGGATGTTAAAGCCTTCCTCAGATTTGAGTGTGACTGTGGCAGTGTGTGTGAAAATACAGGTGTTTCTGACAATTGACCAGCCAACACAATCTAGCCGCTTCAGTCTCCTCCTCCTCCTGGATGTTTGGAGCCTGAGACTGCTGCCTAAAGATACTAGCTAACTCCTCCCGCTGCTCTGTACATACTAAATGTGCTGAGATTCTGGGTTTTACGTAATTGGTGCTTCTCCATCAGAGTGCGTACAACCCACTAGATCCCAGCTTTTCTTTGTCTCTGTGTCTGTCCTTTCTTCATTCCCTTGCTACCCCTGGTCAAGGTTCCAAACCATGCAGGACACAGTATCTACCTCTACCTAGTAAAGCCTTATGAACTCCAAGGCAGTGAGGCTTAACGGTATCCTACTCCTCGGGACACTTTCTTCTATATAGGAGCTCTAACTTCTTTGTCTCTCTCAAGCTCTAGTGCTGGTTAGTTTTTGGTAACCTGACATTAGCTAGTGTCACCATGGTAGAAGGAACCTCAACAGAAGAAGTGCCTCCATCAGATTGGACTGTGGACATGTCTGTGGAGTCAGTTCTTGATTAATGATGGATGTGGGAGAGCTCAGCACACTGTAGGTAGTGTCACCTTAAGCTGATGGTCCTGGGTTGTATAAGGAAGCAAACTTAGCAAGCCAAGGAAGCAGCTTTTCGGCATGGTCTCTGCTTCGGTTCCTGCCTCTAGGTTCCTGCTTGAGTTCCTGCCTTGGTTACCCTCGATTTATGTACCTGTGTTCCAAATAATCTCTTTCCTCTCCAAGTGGGTTTTGGCCAGTGCTTTATCACATCAACGAAACAGCAAACTAGAATAGCTCTCTAAAATAAAATACTTCCTTCTAAAAATCAACCTCTGAGGGCTCTGTCACACTCAGAGATATCCCAATATTCCTATATAAATATTCTAATCATGTTGCAAGAGGAAAAGAAAGCTATCATACTGTTTACGACAGGGTTTGGTCATCAAGCTAAGATTCCTTTCCATTTATGGAGGTTTGGGATGGGCTGTATTTTCATTTGTTCCTATGCTGGGGGAGCGAAGGAGTCTGAGCCTTTTCAATTTCCCATGGAAAATGTTGCAATATTGTCTCATTTTTATTATGCAAATAAATATACACATCACATATATGTGCTATTTATATACAACTATATTTCAGTAATGCTAGCATTAGTTTTCTTTATTGCTATAGTTCTATTTTAACATGCACATGTCTGTGCATAAATACACTATGTTTAAATTTTGCAGTCATATTTAATCCTGAAATTTATTTCTGAAATGAGTCATTTCCTTCAATTAAGTGTAAGATACACTGTTTTATGAACACTATGTTCTTGGCTATTTTTGCTAATTCACTCTGCAAAAATCAGTAATTTTAAACCTAGACTTAATAAGACAAAGATTTTGTTCTACAGAAGAAAAAGGTAATTAGGATTTTCAGTACAGGAATAAAAGAGCCTTCATTAAACTTCATTAGTCTTATTTGAGTGTCCAGAGCATTATTTCTTCAGTACAAACACATTTTGTAATGTACTTTTGCAAGCATAATATGTGTGTTTTGAGGTTTATAGCTGTAATTCCTTGGGACCAGTAATAACTTTTTGATCACCTTGCAGACTCATTCATTCTTTCATTCATTCATTCATTCACTCACTCACTCACTTATTTGTATATATTTTTAATATACACAAATAGAAACAGAAAGAAGAGATTTATTCACTCACTCACTCACTTATTTGTGTATATTTTTAATGGTGGAAAACAGAAAGAGCAGATTTATTCATTGTGAATGTTGGGAAGGTGTCCAGTGAGATCCAGTGACCCCACCCTCCACTCCATCTGGGACTGAAGTTTATATGGAGGGCCAAGGATATGCGTGTCTAAGCAGCCCAGGTCAAGATGCTGTCCCACCCACCATTGACCGGCATTCTCTGGGCTTCATTCTCATTCTTTAAGTCGGACTAGCTACCTGTGAGAAATGTGTGAAATCTCCTTCCAGGAGAGCAGCTCCCTCTGCCTGGCACCTTTTCCTTCTCTGTGCGTGAGATTCCAGGGGAATTTCCATTTCTTTCGGGGTCCTATAGTTTGAGGGACACAAGTGTCTCTTTAGAATAGCTTCATTTCTACCAGACCAATTAAAATTCTCCACCTTTTGTTTTAACGCCCCAATCTTAGGTTAGACTTGGTCTATGTTTGAAACAAATATAATAAAAGAATGGAAGCTGGGACAAAGATTAGAAGACATTTAGTTAGTGCCAGGCAGCCATTTTTCATAACAACTTAGCTTTAGTTACTTTTTGGAGAGCAGGCATAAGCAACTCTCACTAGTTGGCTTGAGACAAGGTCTCATCATCAAAGTCCAGTCTGGCCTCAAATTTATAATCCTCCTGTTTTGGCTTCCCAAGTGCTGGGATTACAGGTGAGCATAACCATGCCCAGCATGGCTTATTTTGATTCTGTCAACTCTCCCACCCCTTGTCTCTGAACAATATTCTCTGAAGACATCTCTGATTAACTCATGTATTGTTTTCTATTGTCCTGTAAGACCAGGAGAAGATTCACCCTGATTGGTCTGACTTGGCTTTAAAGAGATTTGAAGTAAAGGTAAGAGTAATTTGTAGCATGAATCTTAAAAGGTCTTATTAATGGAAACAAACTGGGAGCCAGTTACTGGAGTCAATGCTGGAAGATCAGAGTAGCAGAACAAGCCACAGCTACCTCACCTCGCCAATTCCTCAGCTGGTCCTGTTTCCTCAGACTGGAAGCCTCTGAGTCCTCATCCAGAATGAATCTCAGCTGAATTGTTTGTTGCTCAAAAGTCTAAAACCTTAACCAGGCTCTAGTTCCTAGTTTTCACACCTTATATACCTTTCTGCTTCCTGCCATCACTTCCTGAGATTAAAGGTGTGTGTCACCATGTCTGGCTGTTTCCAGTATGGCTTTGAACTCACAGAGATCCAAATGGTCTCTGCTTTCAGAATGCTAGGATTAAAGGTGTGTGTGTGCCATCATTTTCTAGCCTCTATATCTAGTGGCTTTTCTGTTCTCTGACCCCAGATAAGTTTATTAGGGTGCACAATATTTTGGGGAATACAATATCACCATTGTAATTAGCACTACAATCCTAGACACAAAATTGGGAGAAGCCAGAACAGAGGATTTTTTTTTTTAAACATTCAAGACAAAGTCAATTAGAATTGCTTGCTGGGTTCACAAGATCATCAATCCATTTGTCTCTATCTCGATTTTTTTCTAGACCTCCAAGGCTAGTCTTGAGAATGATGAACACAGGATATGTTTTCAGGCATTTTGGTAACTGTTGGAGTAGCAAATAGAGTCATAGTGTGAGGTCCTTCCCAGATGGATTCCAGAGAGGGAGAGAGAAGAAATTTAAGTATCATTTGGCTGTAGGTAGGTGCTGCATTATTATTATCGAATTGAGATAGCATTTTTCTTATCAAGAAGAAAATTATTAGTGAGAAATAGTTGTCTAAACATCTATGGATTGAATATTAATGTTTGGGGAGTGTGGTCCCTTACAGAGTTAAAAAATTATACTTATCATTTTAATATTTGGTTACATTTCTTGTTAGGTGTTTATGACTATGCAGCTGGCCAAAATTAACCACTTTCTGTTTTGTTTTGTTTTTGATTATAATATTACAAACCTTACCTCGACCAAAGTAGCTGTTTAGCAGATCACTCTGGTTAAGCTTGTGTGCCTTTTGAGTTCTAACTTAAAGAAAAAATCAAAAAGGCATTTCATTGATTTTGGATACTGATCAGATTTCCAATGCCTGTCTAGATTTTAATTCTTTTTATTGTAACATAGCAGACTAACATTATAGGAGACAAAAGTAAGTGTATAAAGGAAATATGTATTAGTGGAAGCAGTAGCTATACTTAGCTAAGCATTGTTATGCAAAGTAAGCAAAGCCATGGCAGGCTCGCCCATTGACTCTCCCATCACTGTTTTCCAGGAGTGGTGCTGTAAGTTTCAGGAAACATTGTTTCTTTGCCTATTATTATCTTAATAGGGACACAGTAATTCCATGGTCTGAAAAAGTCCAGAAGAGTTATAGTAACACTCCACACTTCAAGAAACTTCAGGGGAGATCTGTGAGGCATATGGCCCCTACCTCATCTTCCCAAGCCTGGACTTGAATCAAACCATCTCTTATAACCATTACTCCTGTTTGTCCCTCTGTCCTCGAGTTTTCTTCTGAGCCATGTATTTAAATTCCTACATCAATGAGACTAAGAACCAGAGAAAGAGAGCCCCAGTGACACATTTAGATATTAAAGTACATTATTTATTACACCGTATATCACCCCAGCAACTATTTCAAAGCAACAGCCCATCTCAACATGGTCAAAGCAATGTGCACTTAAAATAGACCAAGGCAAAGGTATCCGTATTCAAGTCAGCCATGAAACTAATCATTTTTAAGTGTGACCGGCGAAAGCAATTTAGATATTTTTTGAGCACTTAATAAAAAAGTCACTTTTAGTTTATTACTCCTAAATTCTGTAATCAGATTTTCTTTCAACTTGTATTTCCATAATTAGCGTATGAAGGCACCAGATCCAAATTATTTTGAGAAAGCTTAAAATAATAGTGAAAACTGAAACAAGCAAACAAACAAAACACCAACCAACTAAGCAACCAACAATTCTCCCCCCAATTCAATTAGTGTTTTACATCAGCCTTCCAGAGATGTAGAGCAGAAATAAGTTTCCTTTTTTCTTAAATTTAAATTTTTGAATTCTGGTTCTTTTCTAAGATTTCTTTATTTATGAGTGCTTTGCCTTCACGCATGTCTGTGAAGTATGTGCAGTCAGTACCTGCGGAGACCAGAAGAGGGCACCAGGTCTCCTGGACCTGGAGTTATGGATGGTTGGTTGCAAGCCATCACGTGGGTGTTGAAATGCAATGGGAGTCTTCTGCGAGAGCAGCCCGTCGGTGTTCTTAACTATAGAATTCTCTTTCCACCCTGGATTTTAGGTAAAAACAAAAAGACATAGAAGCAGTTTCTGTTAAAAGTCTAAAATGACCCCAACCACATCCATAAACACAAACACTCACATACACATTAAAAACAAACAAACAAACAAACAAACAAAAACACTCTAATCATGATTTTCAGTGCCCAATGAATTAAAAAAAGAATGAAAAACTGAGTTTTCTTTTGAGCAGCTCCAGGGTCAGAGACTGGATTTTGCCCCATTACTGTTTTAGAAATCATCCCAACTTAAAATTCCTTCTTTTCATTTTATGTGTATGGGTGGTGTGTGTGTGTGTGTGTGTGTGTGAATGGTGTTACCTTATATGGAACTGTTACACTTCTTCCTGATGCCATGGGTTCTAAACCAGCTCAATGTCAGCTGTGGAATACCTTCCCCTGGAGTTGTTGGCCATAGGTATCCCAGAGGCCCCCAAAACAATACACACTATAGTTGTTGCTCTTGGTCCACCAGAACTTGATGGTAAAACTCTAATGCTGAAGATTACTCATTGGCCATAGGACATGGAAGAATCAAGCTGGTACTGATCAGGAAGCTTCCTCCCTGATGGCTACTATGCACAGTATTAAAAGGTGCTATGTGGGTAGCTGAGGGGAAAACGTTATCAACAGACTTACTTAGCAGTGAACCTTTGGAGTTACAATAACAATCTAGCTGGCAAGACATGCCCATAGGTGTGACAGTGTCATGAATGATGTAGGAGTAAATACCAGCTTTCAGATTGGTTTAAATCCACAGCACAAGAGGAAACTCGGACCTGGCGTTACAAACCTTGCAGAAAGTCCAGATCTGGGAAAATCGTAAACGACAGGTGAGAACTTGCCACTGCTCTGCTAAATGAACACAACATCAAACTGCCTTCTAGCTACTCATCTCTATTCCTATGTATTAGTGCAACTCTCAAGCCTCAGCAGAGAGCCTTCCTCTTACGCCAGATGGAGATGAACACAGAAATCCAAGGCTGGTCAGAGAGCTGAGAATGAGTGCTTGTGAGGTATTCAGCCCTAAATGAGACATCTATCACATCCCCCTTCCTACATGGCTCAGAAAGTGTTGAAGGAGAGGAGGCAGAAAGTTTGTAAGAAGTGGGGGATGACTGCTGAAACACCGGGTGTTCAGGACATAGCAGGAGCAGTGTACTTGTGAACTCACAGAGGCTCTGATTGCCTGCATACGACTACACAAAATGAAGCCAGTGAAAAAGTCCAGCGTAGCTAAGGGAGGAGGGGCTCACGATGACCTATTCCTAGCTGAGGAGTTTTAGCAGTTGAAGGCTGATGAGGTGGGAGGAACCAGTTTTCTTCAGAGACGTTGTCCTTGGTAGCTTGCCCATGCTCCGGGGATGGCCTGACACGTGCACACAAGCACAGCATTGATTGGATTCAGTAGATTATGAAAAGCAGACATGAAGTTGGGAGCAGGATGTGGCAAGGGGAGGTATGAGAGGAGCTGGAGGGGGACTGGAGAGATTGATAATCAAAAACTTTGTATAAATGGATGAAATCCTCAAAGAAAATAACTAATTAGAATAAGTAACAAAATATTAGCCAGTAAACAAGTATTTTGACTTTAACATTATGCATGTATGATATAGCATATACTTCATAGCATGCAGTATACAATATTAGTATGATGTTATTAAAATCTAAAAATAATAAAAAACATATGTCGTATTATTAAATACAATAATACAAATTACATAACGAACTTGTGTAATAGACTTAAGTCTTGATTGGCTATCTCCCAAACACTTTATAGTATATTTAGTAAGTTGCTGAGGAAGTTAGACTGTGCTATTCAGTTCATAGGAAGGGAAGTACCTGCTCAACATTGCAATGCATTTTTTCTTCACTGAAGGGATCAAATGGGAGGGAAAAGTGTGCAGATAATAAAATAATGAACACTTATACATTCAGACCAAGGATGGAAAATGAAAATGATGCATTGTCACTGTTCTGTTATATAAAGTATTCTCACTACAGAAAAAGCATGAAAATACGACAGGATATGAGAATTTATGACAATTCAAGTTTGGGGGCTTGAGCATTTGCCTTGGAACCAACTCACACCTCTGTCCCCACCTCCAGTACACATACATGAAAGTCAATTATGGCACTAACCAATCATACCTTCATCCCCACCTGTAGTACATACATGAAAGATAATTATGACACTATAAAAATAGTTCAAATGCAATCTTCCTTTACTTGCAGACTCATTCATAGAATTTCCTTTCAGTGTGCTATTTAATACTTCCAATGCTCGTTAAGTAGGATATTTTCACTTGAGTTCATTTTCAGTATTTTTTGTGCTAAGTCGGTCAAGACGTGACTTCCTGGGGTAGGTAATGTAAATGGTAAAAGAAGCAGAAAAAAAAACTCCTGAATCTTTTCAAGCTGATTTATCCCTCAGATACATTTAGAGTAGAAGGAAGAAGTAATTTACATGGTATTTCATTTTGCTTTAACATAAGTAACAAGTATTGTTTTATCTCTCTGTATGTCTCTGTGTCTCTGTCTCTCTTTTACACACACGCACACACATGCACACATACACACACACACACACACACACACACACACACGCACATGCACATACGCACACATGACTTTAGAAGTGAGGTCCAGCTTTCTGAGACCTGGTTCCTCTTCCACTATTTTGGTAGATGTTCCCTAACAGTTTACATTTCTCCATGGTTGAACCATCTTTTCTTGCACTTGGAAGACTTAGCATCAGCTAAGCTTGAGGGGTTCCTTGAGGCGCTCTGCAATTATTCAATCTACCTTTGAGCTATTTACATGCATATTTATGTGCATGCCACCATCTATATTTCATTACATGAAGGGTTTACTTTAAAAAAATTATTGATAAACTGAGGCTAATTATAGCATAAACTATTCATATGGAACTTAATATCATGATTATTTTCATTAATAATGAAATTATTTTCATTAATTAATTGATATTTAAGTTAATTTCATTAATTTATTTTAGCCAGGGTCTCATTCTATAGCCCTGACTACTCTAGAACTCGGATTATATCATGTTTATCTCCAATTCACACAGAGATCCAATTGGCTCTGCCTCCTGATTTATGGGATTAAGGATGTGAGCCACCACGCTCAGCTACATGTTTTAAATTTATTTCTTAAAATCTTAATGTTCAGTATTCACATGTACCTGTTCCCAGGGTGTCTAGTGAACAGAATGCAACATTTTCATTGTCTCTTTGAAACTTCTCTTTCCTTTCTTTATACCTATATAAGTTGCCTTATTGGAACATCTTGGACAGTAAGTGGCCTGTCAGGGCACCATGGAAAAGTTGATGGTTCCGGTGGGTTATCAGCAAGGAGACAGAAAGGAAGCAACACACATCTGAGAGGAAAATGTTAGATGGTGGTTGGGACGTGACAATATTCAAGAACTGTTTAAATTGCTCCATTCCTAGAGCTACAGTCCCCAGGCCTGCTGGATAGTGGGCATGTGATACACAGAGCAGAATGTACTTGACAGACTAGTACTTAATGTTCATATTTATATATATGATCATCCCTAGTCATAATATGAATAGCTCAAGTAACAACACACCATTCCACTAATTTCATTTTAACAAAACTGACTTTTCCACCCATGTACCAAATATTATTAGTGACAAGAATTAAAATAAAAGATTGGATTCATGTGACAATTCAGGGCTCCCAGGTTTTGTGGGCCTAAGCAAATCTTATTTCTTCTTCTATAAGCAGAAAGGAAATCATCTTTGGCTATATCTAACAAGAGTCAAAAGAATTTAAGTTACTCTAAGGCAGCATTAATTTACTATAACTTTAATATTTTAACTATGTATTTTTATGAGTATGTATGTATATGTGTATGGTTCACATGAGTGCACATGCACACACATGGCTGTTGAGTCCAGAAGTCAATCTTTAGTATTATTACTCAAGAGCTATATGCTGTGGTAGTTTGAATGTAATTGGCCCCCATAAGTTCATAGGAGTGGTACTATTAGGAGGTGTGGCTTTGTTGGAGTAGGTGTGGTCTTATTAGAGGAAGTGTGCCACTGTGGGGGTGGGCTTTGAAGTCTCATATATGCTCAAGTCATGCCCAGTTTCTCAGTTCACTTCCTGTTTCCTGTGGATCAAGATGTAGGACTCTCAGCTCCTTCCCAAGACCATGTCTGCCTGCATGCCACTATGTCTCACCATGATGATAATGGGCTAAATCTCTAAAACTGAAAGTTCTCCTTTATAGGAGTTGCTGTGCTCATGGTATCTCTTCACAGAAATAGAAACCCCAAGACACTTATTATTTTAGACCATCTCTCATTGGCCTTAAGTTGGCTGAGTAGATGTGGCTAGCTGGCCAGCCTGTCCCATGTACTTCCCTGCCTTTGCCTCCCCAATGCTAGGATTGCAAGAACACACTACAACATCTGGAATTTTTATATGGGTTCTGAATCAAACTCAGGTACTTGAGCATTCTCAGCAAGTACTTTATCGACTGAATTATTTCCCTAGTCACCCTCTCCCTAATGTTTACTATCAATAGACATACAATGATCCTATTCTTTGGACCAAGTTACTGATCTTTCCTGATTTCTTTTGCAATAAAATAATTTTACTTAGGCTCTAAGAGTTTGAATTTAAAACAGAGACAACTCAAAATCTAGTTCCTCCTTAAATGTTTAAATCTTTGTAAGTTTAATAATGAGACTTTTAAAGGTCTGAATTACATTGAATAATGAGAATATTCTTTTTACAAGGGTAGTGAAAAATCTTGAACATTTTTAATTTTGAAAATTTTGTTCAAGTAAGGTTGCAGGTCTGGGTAGGAAAACAGTCACAACAGAAATATTGTGAATTATGGGCTGGGAGGACCACTCTGCTGGCAAAGTGTTTACCATGTTAGCATGGGATCCAAGTTAGATCCCCAGAACCTGCATTAAAGGTCAGGTGTAGAGGGTCCCTGAGGCTTACAGAGCAGCTAGGCTAGCAAAATCCATGAGCCCCGGGTTCTGTGAGAGACTGTATATCAAAAAATAAGGGAAAAGTAGGCACACATGCACACACACTCAAAGATGAACATGATGAATGAAAGGATACAGTTTTGCCCTCATTTGTAGCTTCTTTGAAACTGACATTATTTCTATCACTTAAGTATATAGCACTGAAAATCCAAATATCTCAGATAATTATAAAAATCTAAATATTGAAGGGTTTAAGAAACATAAAAAAAGTAAGATTTAGTAGAAATGTTGTTTGAGATTTTGAGTTCTGTTTCTTGGTACCCAGTTTCAATGTAGCTGAAGATGGACATCACCCAACTTTACTGAAGCTTATGGAGATGTGTTCCCAGAAGCAGTTGGCATAGGTATAGGATAAAATACATTAATCACCATTCATCTCTTGATGTTCTGCAACACAGGGGGTGGTGCGAAGTACCTGGTAGTCCTTTGTCTGAAAGAGAGCCTTAGCTATGGTGTGTCTTCCAATGCATAAAATCACCTTGCTCCAGACTCCCATTCTTCCAGACTTCTGGGAGCTATTGAAGGAAAGATTACACAATTCTGAATTTTCAGTTACCATGTTTAAAAGGCTCCTGTGGTAGTGAGTAATGTCTTCCTTGAACAGGCGGTGGGTCATATGACACTTTAATTCTTATAGGATGCCCAGTAATTATTGTGTAAAGTGATATTTAGACATTTTCCAAAAATGGTAATTAGAATGACTCATTACTAATTAGGAATTAGAAGAACTGATATGAGTGTCAGTGTCCAAGGAAGCCTAGGACTCATTAGTAAATTCTGACAATTAGTGCTGTCTTTTTACCTACCTACGAGGGTATAGTATTGAAGACCACAGCCAAATCCCAGAAGGTCCTGCTATGATACAGGAAACACCACAGTCAAAGTTTTTAGCCCCCACTTTTCAAAGACATTTTATTTTTATTTAATTTATGTGACTGTATATGTATGAATGTTTGCTCCATGTATGACTCTACACTATGTGTGTACCTGTTGCCTGAGGAGATCAGTGTTGGATCACTTGGAACTTGAGTTATGGATGGTGTGAGCCACCATGTAAGGCTTGGGAATCGAACTCAGGTCCCCTGGAAGAACAGTCAGTACTCTTCCCCACTGAGCCATCCCGCAGCTCCTAGCCACCCCCACCCTTTTAAATACAGGAAGGACCTCCTCTCTAAGTTTTATTCAAAAAAGGGACATAGGTATCTTCTTTTGACACAGAATCTTGGAGATAATAATGGAAGAGGCAATGCAGGCAAAGTTAGCTGTCAGTAGTCAGGAGTTGAGGAAAGTTAGATTCTTCAGAATTCATATTTAGTTATGACACGTCTGATTTAAAACTGAAATTTCTGTTTATTTTTAACACAATTTTTAAAATTAGATGTAATTTCTAAAGCCTTCATTAATCTTTTGTATGCTAGCAGTTTTGTAATTTTTTAGATGCTTTTTTATTCCAAATAAATTAGGTTGTTCTCTTAATGGTAGTCAATTCTGTTGATGGGAGCTTGCAGTTTAGCGCAGAAAAAAAATGGAATACCAAGTGTTTCCCACTGAGGAAAACATCTAATCCTACTTATCTTTAGTTTGATTTGCCCATTTTCCAAATATTTTTAAGTTGAATTAACACAATTGTTAAACATTACACCACCTGGAGTACCAAATAGAACTATTTCCTGAACATTTCCTTCATTGAATCTCTTTCCATTTTCTCCTAAAAATACAAGCTTCTTCATGGTAGCCAAGATCTGTGTTTGGAATAGATCTGTATACTGCTTTGGGGAGTAATTCGCTCAGCTCTGACCAAGCTTAGTTACTCACATTGTGCCTCAGGCTTGTTCTGTACCTTCTGAGAACACAAGGAGGCACAAGACACTGAGTGACCAACCTATAAGTGTCTTCTTGACTGAGTCAATAAAGTTCCTTCAACCGGGAGAGAGTGTACTTTATTGAACATCCCTGTGAGGCGATTACATCTCCATGCTGTTGTGCTGGAGGCGACAAGTTGCTCTTATCTTCAACATCTTTGTGATCAGGTGCTTAAAGGATTCATAAACTGAAGGCCACAGGAATGCAATAAGCAGGAAAGGTCACAGAAAATGTAGAACTGAAACTGAAGGAGGGACAGATGGGAAGGCCAAATGCTAGCCAATCAACAAACATTTTAAGAGCAGACAACCAGAGTGCTCTGGAGAAAAAAAATGTATATCTCAAACTGAGTGATTGAAACAAATAAAACAGAATCCTAACAACCAGCTCAGAATAAACTGGTAGACGTTGACCAAACCAAGAGAGGGGTGAGCCTTGGGAAGAACTCGCCAGCTTCCACCAGGGAGGTGATGTTGAATGATGAGGTACAAGGGACCATGCTCATACCAAATACCAATCCACGTGACTTCTCCAGTGAAAGTGTATCATACCCGGGGCTCCACACTGGGTGTCAAAAGCTTTAGATCAGTTCCCAACTTTTCTAATGTGACCCTTTAATAGTTTCTCAAGTTGTGGTGACCCCCAACCATAAAATTATTTCATTGCTACTTCATAACTGTAATTTTGGTACTGTTATGAATCATAATGTAAATATCTGATATGCAGGATATCTGATACGTTTCTCTTGATGTTAAAATGTCAAGATTCAACACATAACCCCTATGGAGGTTGTGAACCACAGTCTGAGAACCACAGCTTTAGCTGCACAAACACAGCTCTGATCACAAAGGGAGTGAGTTACTTCTGGAGTCAAATTTGGGTGACACAGTAGTACAAGTTTGGGTTATCTCACAAGCCATATTCCAATGTGACAGCAGTTTGGGGAAGTTTTCACAGCTACCTTGATCTTACAGTTCCAACTTCAATTGGAGTAGCTAGCTCTAGTTCTTAGGAAAATTTGATCTTTAATTTGTCATAACTTTAATTTGTGGATATTGACTTGATCTGTTTTACTATACTGGCATTATACAAGATTTAACCTGAAAAACATGGAAAGCCACATTTTAGAAGCAGTAAGATAACAATACAGTATTCCTTTAACTTTTCTTTTAACAAGATTGTCTATTTAGTGTACCAAACACTGATAAATGAGAGAAGCAAGAGATGAGCTCCATTAGAAATCAGAATTCCATAGGCCTTATAGCCGTAACCAAATCCCCCTTTTTATTTTCATAGTTAGAAATAGAAATTGGATTCTAGAAGGAATCACTGTAGTGCAGTTCATCTCCTTTTTAATTATCAAAATACAGATATTGTTTTGAAGGGACCAGGGCCAGTTGTTTTTTTCCCAGGGGCCAGTTTACTGGTACCTCTCTCCATATTACCCCACTATCCTATGTTGACTCATGTCTGGCTTCAACTAAACCTTCAGGAAGTATGTCCAGTCTGGTAGCCAATTAGAGTCCTACCTGGCCATAAGCAGGAACTGTTCTTGCTATTTTCAGTCAGACAGATCCCTGACACAGCAGACAACCCCTGACACAGCAACCACAGTTGCTGACCGGATGTCATGAGCCAATCATAAAATGATTCCTGTATCAGTAAGGGTCTATAACCCAATCACTTAAAGTACACTTAACCACAGCTGGAATTCCCCTAAGCAGGCTTAAAAGGGGCTTATCCTTTTGACACCTTATCCTCCCCAGGTGTCAAAGCCATTTTACGTAGGCCCCAGGATGCTGGTTTTTCTAGAGGATAAAGCTGCTTTCTGCAATTGCGTGTTGGGTGTCTTCTGGTCATTTATTGCAATCTAAGGACCCTATAGTTTAATTTTTTTAAAAAAAAGATTGATTTTTATTGATTTTAGTTATCTCTAGGGTGTATCTGCCCTCAAGTGCAGGTGCCTACAGAGGCCAGAGGTATCAAATTTCCCTGGAAGTGGAGTTACAGATGGTTGTGAACCACTTGCTGTGAGTGCTGGGAACTGAACTCTAATCTTATGGAAGAATAGCAAGTGTGCTTAACCATTGAGCTTTCTCTCCAGCTTGAGTTAATTTTTATAAGTTCTGGCTAATTATACTATATGACTCCTTAAATACTGATTTAATCAAGGGATATCAGTGTTTAATGTAAAGAACATCATGAATGTTGTTATTAGATACTGATGACTTCTGTATAATTTGGATATGAAGAATTAATGCATAGCTTTTGGCGTCTCTAGCTACAGTAAATAAAGTGAAGGTTACTTCATTTGTTAAACATCTGAGCACATTATAATGCCTTTTACAACATTTAATGTGTTGAATCTTGACATTTTCTTTTGTTTGTTTTTTGAGACAGGGTTTTTCTGTGTAGTTTGTGCCCTCCCTGGATCTCACTCTGTAGACCAGGCTGGCCTCAAACTCATAGAGATCCGCCTGGCTCTGCCTCCTGAGTGCTGGGATTAAAGGCGTGAGCCACCACTGCCCTGCTGAATCTTGACATTTTAACATCAAGAGAAACATAGTCATCTAATTGGCTGAACCCATTATGTATATGTGTGTGCATGTGTGTATGCCTGAGTGCAGGCACATGCATGCATGCGTGTGTGCGTGTGTGTGTGTGTGTGTGTGTGTGTGTGTTGTCTTTTACTTAACAAGAAAAAGTTTATTAACTTGTTTCAAGAATTTGGATTATTTCCAACCTGGAGGTTTTTTTTTTTTTTTAAGATTTAAAATCAGTTTTTGTGAGTTTAAAAACTAGATTTCCTCTATCCAATTTATACTGAGTCACAGTGAGAAAAGTGTTCTTCACAAAGATTGTGAAGAAGGACACTTGAATCTTTTAAGCACGAAAATTAAATTGAAGTAAGGTGGGAATCTGGGATAAGCAAATAGTCAGAAAAGCATGATTAATGAAAGGAAATGATGTCATTATCATGTATAACTTCATTAAAAAAAGATTAGCCTTATTTTGTTACTTAAGAATGTACAAGTGAAATATTTAATACCACAATTAAAATCTAAATATGAAAGGATTTAAGAAATATAAAAAGTAGGAGAAATGTTCAGTTTCTTGGGGGTATCAGGTGTCAAGTGGTGTTGAAGGCAAGTATCACCCAGCATTTTTTAATATGTGGATATGTGTTTTCACTTGTAGTTGGCACATGTTGTATGTAAAAAATGTGAGTCTAAAAGTTTTTCTCCTGGAGTTTGGTAATCCAGGCATCAGTTAGAAGTACCTGGGTAGAGTCTCTTTCCTCTAGTCAGAATGGAGGCTTTGCGGTGATATTTTTTACCCCTGGTTGATGGAAACATCCCAATTTCTTTATCCCCCAAGGAGGGCTTTGTAAAAAATTCTGATTCTTAGTTATCACATTTTAAAGTCACTTGTAGCTCTATACATTTTTATTTGATAGAGATGGTTCATTGTGCTTACTTTTTTTTTTTTTATTTATAGGATACCAACTATTTGTTTTACAGGGAGATAATGATACTTCCCAAAGGAGTTAATCTTAGTAGAAAGTCAAAGCTTTAGTTCATGTTGACAGTTCATTAACATTATTGTTTGTCTAATAGGTCAAATTTTATAAACAGATTTCAGATTTGTTCATTAAAGTGAGTTTCACAATCATTATGTAATTTTAGTAGGAACATGTCAAGTAGGAGTTGTTCCTTAAACAGAATTTTTCCCACGATTAGGACAGTAACTATTCAACAAAGCAAAGGCTTTGCTCAATGAGGAAATGTATAAAACAAAAAGTAAAATCTAACCACAGATTTTAAATATCTCATTTAGTAAGAGAATAAAACAAAGTCCTTATTTTTCTATGCCTCATATTTAATGGTTTTATACTAAGAATATTTATGAAAAAAAGCCATATGTTTTTTATGTTAACCATGACTATTACATAAGTGAAATAAAATTTTAGTTTATACATTTTAATTTAGAACCAGTTTTTGAAGGAAATACTATCAAAATCTATGTATATAATACATTTCATAGCTTAATGACACCTTTATCTTATGAAGTCAGTAAATATTGTTTTATACAAACAAATAACATTTCAAGATTTTATTAAACACTTAACAGACCTAAAGAGATCATTTTAATACTTTGAAGAAGTTTAGAGTAACCAAGTATGTAAGACAGTATGTATTTATTAGTGTTTTTAATAAATCACCAAAAAGCTTGGTAGATCCATCCCATCCACTATGGAATTAATTTTTAATTTTTGAAATTAAAATATAATTAAATTGTTTCTCCCTTTCCTTTTACTTCCTCCAACCCCTCCCATAAACTCATATATGTGTGCTTACACATGCATGTGTGTATTTCTAAATATATAAGTACAATCTACTCAGTCCATATAGTGTTACTTGTATTCATATGTTTTTAGGGTTGATCATTTGCTATTGGATAACCAGTTGGGGTACTCTTCCCTGGGAGTACTATTTTCCTCCATTCTCAATATTCCTTAGCGGCCTCTGATTCTTTGTCCAGGGTTGATATTTCCCCTTCCATGTTATCATGTCTGTTCGTGTCACCCTTATTCAGGTCTTGTTTAGGTAGCCATGTTGTTGAAACTTCATGGGTGTAGCCTCCTTGATGTTTCTAGGAGACGCAATCTCACAGCAGATATTCTGTTGCTTTGGTTCTTAGAATCTTTCTGCCTCCTCTTTTGGCATGCTCCCTAAGCATTAGGTGCAGGAATTGTATTATAGAAGGATCAGTAGTTTAGTGTAGTTCAATCTGGTCTGGCAATACTCCCCTAGACTATCTAACACCAAGCATGAGATGCCCCCCTTATAAATTATTGGTTATGGGAGTCCAGGAAACTCCTGGAACACTACAAGTTATTGCTGTTGCCCTTGGTGCCTCACAGAAGTTGAAGATAAGTCCCTATTGCTGAAGACACCTGCACTTTAGACATAGAACCTGGATGATATGACCTGGATCTGATCTAAAAGCGTCCTCCATGTGGGCTAGCTTTCATGGTGCCAGAAAGTGCCATACAAGCTTCCAAGGGAAGGGAGCAACCAACAGTCCTACCCATCTATGATGCCTATGAACTACAACCACTTCCATTTCAGAATAAAACCTAAGGGTACAATGGTTGTACACACATCTTGTTGCAACCAATATTTCTCTAATTGAACATAAGACCTGTTTAACAAGAGGGAAATCAGTCCTGGTATGGAAAACCTTGCCATCTACCTGGGGCTAGTGAGGTCATGGATCTTGGAGGAGAACCTGCAACTACCACTTTGCTAAACCAGTGCAATTCCTAACTGCATTCTAAATATGTATCTTTATACCTACAAATAAGTGTTGCTCTCACACTTCAACAAAGAAACTTCTCTTTGTAACAGATAGAGATCATTACAGAAAACAACAATAAATTAAAACACAGAGAACAAGTGATCCTGTGGTGTTCAGCTCCATTTGACCCATGCTGGAATTTTTAACTGACTGATCTTGTATTAGTGTGGCTTTGTTGCAGTGGGCATGGCCTTGTTAGAGGAAGTCACTATGGGGGTTGGCTCTGAGGTTTTGTATGCTCAGGATATCACCCACTCTGGCAGTTGGCTTCCTGTTGGCTGCAAGCTCAAGTACCACATCTGCCTGCACGACACCATGCTCCCCACCTTGATGATAATGGACTGAAGCTCTTCAAAGTAATAAAAACCCTGAGACAGAAGTTGATAGACAGATGGATTAGAAAGAAAGGAAGATAGATAGATAGATGGTAGATAATTGATAGATAGGTAGATAGATAACAGATGTAAATGGTTTTTGTTTCTCCAGAGACCTCATCAATATAGAATACAGCTCAGCAACAAAAATGGATGAACTACTTTTACATGCCATGCTAATCTTCTCAGTCCCATGAGTGAAACTAGTCATCTAAAAGGCAATATGCTTTAGTTCCATCATGTAAACTCTAGGATCTTTACCAATAGGAATCAGGTCAGTTTTCACTTGGGGATGGACATGGACCTGATATTCAGTGGGATGTGGCATTAGGAAACTTTTCAGAGTAATGACATCTCAGAGTAGTCGATGCTTTGCTAGCAGTGATCATTTCATGAATGTATACATATGTCAGAATTAAGAAACTATGCACTCTAAATTCACAGACTTTATTGAAAGAAATGAACCTTAATGTTTGGGATTGTGTCTAGAAACAAGTAACTTAAACAAAAACAAAACAAAACAAAAACAAAACCAAACAAAACAAAAAGAACAAGTTGGATACTTACTTATTTGACTCATACATCATTAGTATAGAATCTAGAGGTCTTGAAAGATCTAAAGTTATGTGGGACCTTTATTTCCAGCTCACCATTCCTGGAATTTATCCTCAGCCTTGGACCTCAGGGAAGCTCTAGTTATCTGTAGTGATCCTTCTAGCAGGAAAACAGAGGAAGAGAGAGGCAGAGGTGAATGCCATGCCCAGGCTCTCACAGCAGAGGTGAGCTGAAGACAGCCTCCATTCACACTCTATCAGCCACATCTCAATCACTTGCCACACCCAGAGGAAAGGTGAAGCTACCAGGGTAGACTGTGCTTTGCAGAGTGTCCACACACATAGCTAATATGTAAGACTTAAATAACAAGAAGGAAAGGAGCCAAAATAAGTACTGAAGGATAATTGCAGCAATTATTATTTGAAGAGGAACAACTTCATACAGAAATTCTATTCCTTCTCTTAACTCAGTTATGTTCCTGGCAGATTATAAACACTCGATAAGTGTATGTAAATGAGAGAATGAGTCAGCTGCCTCTAAGAGAGTAATGATGTTGGCTTCTTTCTCATAACCATTCAGCACAAAGGGTCTATTAACTCATGGACCATTGTTCCCCAGCAGTCAAAGACAGATGTAGTTCCATTTATTTCATAATATCTTCATCTCTTTAAACTTATTTTCCTGCTGCCATACTAACTCCTCCTAAATCATTGAGAAATTATTACTTGTACTCCTGATATTTTTACTGGGAGATGATCAGGCCAGAGAACATCATATTCCCTTGGCTTTGCTTTGGGAGCAAAGTCACCATTGTCATGATTAGGGAACAAGACCAGGAAGAAAGCACACGAAACTCAGCATCCTTCCACAGTCCCCACATAAGGATTTCCTATACCTGAACTGACGTGAACATCCTGATTACACATCCTTGCAGGACATCATTTATAACCGCATTAGAGATGAGAAACTACTTGTAAAACAGCAGGCTTCTCTAATAGCTACAAAGACAGAGTCAAACAGCAGTGGGATGGGCAGGGATGAGAAGGCAGTAACCTCCATGGCACTCAGTCACCCAGTGGCAGCCAGGAAGGAGTTAATTCTATGAAGAAACCAGACAAGCATAATGAGAAATCAATGGGGAGACAGCTGGAGAAGTAGGAGAATGTTCTTTTGTAACTTTGTAGTGGTCAACATTGTCTGAGGAAGTAAGCAGACCCCAGGGCAGGCAACTAATGGCAGTACTAGTAGGAAGTGAGAGGATTAAGACACCAGTCGTATTGAAGTCACTGATGAACAGGTAAATCTGCCTGTGTAACGAATTAATTTTAATGGGAAAGTTACTATGACAAATCCTGCCCTCATTTGGATCCTGGCAGCAAGAGACAGATGAACACACCAAAATTCACAGTAATAATATCTAAAACTTTTAGCATTTACAAAGTTGATTCATGAATAATGTAGCCCACTAAATAATTGAATGTACCAAGAGAATCAAAGAAACATGTTATAATTGTTGTTATATATTGAGATACATATTAATTAGTAGGTGCAACTTTTTTTGTTTTTGTTTTTGTTTTTGAGACAGGGTTTTTCTGTGTAGCCTTTGGAGCCTGTCCTGGAACTCCCTCTGCAGATCAGGCTGGCCTCGAACTCACAGAGATCCACCTGGCTCTGCCTCCTGAGTGCTGGGATTAAAGGCGTGAGCCACCACAGCCCAGTGCACAACATTATTTTTTATAGGCATATACTCTCCTGAAAATGTGAAGCATTATCCTAATTTCCCACATGTGTGACTAGCTATGGAAGGCCTGGGGTTAGATTGTATTGGGTCATCTTCTTTCACAGGTCCATCTTTGCGCCAATCATTCTGCTCTAATAGATGGCAAATGCTGCTTGCTCAGGCTTAGGTCACTTGGCTATTCTGGAGCCAGGGGATAAAGTTGCTTTACTGGGACACATAGACTAAGATAGTTGTGAGCATCTTTGTTTTGTTTTTGGCTGAGCAAGTGGACATAATGGCCATCACCACAAGTCTGCATAACAACAGCAATAATACTAATTATACAGCTTCTTTTTGTGTGTAACAGAGCCAACAATCAGCCTGTATATTTTGGGTGTGACCATAGATGTCTTCCGTGTTTAAAGCTGGGATCCATTGCATATTTCTGAACCTTTGTTATGAAATTATTATAACTATATAAAGACACATCTTTGGAAAAGAGACATTTCATCTGGTTAATTCAACTTAATGTTAGATTCTTTAAGTATTTTTATATCAGCTTATGAAAAGAATTGAAAACTATATTAAGTGTTTTGAAAACACTGACTGCTGGACACGCTTTGGCCTTTTTGGTGACTGACCATCGTTATGAGTCATGCGGCTGCCTTGTTCTGTAAAGCCCACAGTCTGCAGTCTGAGTGTTCATCTCCCTCTCGCTTTGTCTAGCAGCTGCCCCTGTCTTGCTGCTACTTTCCTTGCTTCCAGTTTCTCACCTCCATTCTAATTTGTTGTTGTTTTTAATCCTCTTTCAGCAGGAAACCAGAAAAGCCAAAATGAGTACGATCTTGATGGACTCAGGAGAAACAACCTCTGGTGAAAACACGCATGTGTGCAAGCAAGGAGGAAGAGAGACACTCCTGTCACTTGTCATCTGACTTGCACACTCACACTTCATGGCATGAATGCGCGCACATGTATACACACACACACACACACACACACACACACACACACACACACACACGAAATCCTGGTAACCTCCTCCTCTCCACTACTTCAAGTGTAATTGATCTTCATTCACCTAAGATGCCTGAATTTTAACTTAAAATTGTATCCCTTCCTCCATCCATGTCAAACAAATCAGTGATCATTACAATCAAGCCACTTGACTCTAGAGAATCCAGGATGAACTGGTTTCTTAGTGGTAATAACGACTGGATCACAGGAGTTCCCATTCCTCCCTTTGCTTCATGCTCAGACTTGTTCATGGTCCTTTCCTCATGGTCCTTTCCTGAAACCGATGCCTCTATGTATGAACATGACTACCGTACTGAAACCTAGTAGACAGACGTGGGCCCCTAAACAACAAAATAAGTAATGGTACTCTGTGGAAATGCGTAGAACTGACACACTGTGTATGCTTCGTATTTTCTAGAATATTTCATACTGTTGAAAAGATATATCCATTTTGTTACAGTTCACTTTAGTTTTCAGGTTTTTGAAGCACATACCATCATGCTGCCTGCTTTATCTAAGAGAGACAATACCTCTAAAAAAGGGGGGGGGGCACGGACCTGGTGAATAAGACAGCTGTGCCAAAAGCTTGTCCTTTATAACAAATATAGAGATACGTCACCACCATCCTCAGATTTTTACACAGGGTCACTAAGTCACAGAGGGCTTATGGAGTGTGAAAACACATTCTCTCAGCTGGAATATGTGGTAGAACCCCCCAGGTCTAATGGACCTGTTATGGTCTTCAGAGAAGGCAGAGTCAATCCTTGTGTCACGAGGGACCCAGTGGCACACTTCTGTTACTGCTTTATGCCCGTGTCAATGCCGCATATTTTAAATCTGCCTCTTGCTGTTTTAATCAACACTGAAAGGAAGACAGAGGTAGGAGATCCCTTAGGAGGAAAGGAAATTGAGTTCAGTGCCACTGGCTGTCAGGTGAGCCTAAAATCTTCATTTATCACTCCCACAAACTATTGGGATTACACTACCCAAATAGCTATCAAAATGTTTAAGAACACCTATTAAAATAAATCTTTCAAGACCTCCCTGCATGAAGAAAGATTGTGAGGTTTTAAAGAAATCTCTTTTCTTTAGTAATTGAATGGCATATTGCTTTATAGACCATTTTTCTCTTCTGAGAATAGGAAAATGAGAGACATTTGAAGGGTTCTTTTTTTTTTTTTTTTTTTTTTTTTAAGTGAGTTGCAGGAAGCTACAAAATATATCAATTCCATAGAAGGCACTTTATTCCCTAGCTTTATTTATTTTTTTTTAGGATAATTTAAAAATGTATACTTTCTGGTACTATTCATGTTTTCCAATTGCAGAATACTGTGATTTCTGTCATTTAATGTTGATGTACATTCATGCTGCTGACTTTGCTGGGGGAAGCAAGAATGATTAGAAGAGGCATGAATCACAAGTGTATTCACTTTGGATGCAGTGTTTTCATGTACCAATGCTGAATGATGGATGTCAAACTGTGGCTCCTCATAGTACTTGTCGTAAGTCACACGAAAAATATATAACAGTGCTCCCTGGTATAAATGCCAGCCCATCCCTGAAAATTTTCATTCAGGACTATCATTTTAAAGGTCATAGCATAAAGCTGTAGACAGTGTTTCTCAACATGTGGGTCATGATCCCCCAACAAATCTATATCTTCAAAAATATTTACAGTGCATAACAGCAGCAAAATTACAGTTATAAAGTAGCGCAGCAGTAGGAAGTTTGAGGACCACTGCTGTGAACTTTGATGCATTCACAATGGCAAAAGATGGCTTTTGATTAACTGGGGTCTTGTGCCTAATATATGTAGAAATTTCTATGGAATTCAATCACAGTTGAAACACATATTATACTTTGGAGTAACATTGTTTCTTATGACAATGATTCAAAGTCATTAGAAAGTTTGGTTGTATATGGATTATCGCCGTGTGTAGACATTCCTGTTGTACAAGACAGACATTTAAATTCTACCTGCTGATCATTTTGAAAAATATGAACTATCTGAATTCCATTTAAAGAGAAGTTTAAAATGGTTTCATATTCTGCAACACAAATGGAAAGTTATCCTTGGCTTCAGTACATCAAATCACTGCCCTGATATTAGATATGTTGTAATTATAAACTCAAAAATAATAACCTCATGGTGGTAGCACATGCCTTTAATCCCAGCACCCCGGAGGTAGAGGCAGGTGGATCTCTGTAAGTTCCAAGCCAGGCTGGTCTACAGAGTGAGTTCTAAGACAGCCAGGGCTACACTGAGGAACCTTGTTCAAAAAAGTTTTTAAAAATAGCTATAAAAATAATTTTTAAAAACTTCATGATAAAATTAAAAAATAAAATGTACACTATAGAAATAGTCACCAGTTTCTATTTAATTTTCTTTCTTTTGTTTCCTTTATATTAATAATTCACATTTCAAAATATAACGAGTAATTTATAAGAAAAAAGTTGACAATTTAGAAACAAAAATTTATAGAAAAAATGCATTTTTATGTGCTGATTACAAGAAAAAGGAAAATTCCATTTGTGGAAGGTTGGCTGAGCAATGTTCTCCAAAGGCTCCTGTATTGTAGCTTCTGGTCCTCAAATGGTAGCATTAATAGGGGAGGTGGTTGTGGTGGTTCAAATTAAGAATGGCCCCCAAAGACTCACATATTTGAATGCTTAGTCACCAGGGATGGAACTATTTTAGAAGGATTAGGAGATGTGGCCTTGTTGGAGTAGATGTGGTCTTGTTGAAGTGCATCACTAGGCCCAATCTCCCTCTCTCTCTCTCTCTCTCTCTCTCTCTGTTTGTAGATCATAATATAACTCTGAGCTACTGCTCCAGCATAATATGCTGCCATGCTCCCCACCGTGATGCTAATGGACTAACCCTCTGGATCTGTATGCCAGCCCCCAATTAAATGCTTCCTTTTGTAAGAGTTGCCTTGGTCATGTGTCTCTTCACAGCAATGGAATAGTGACTAAGACAAAAGCTGTATCCCTGTTGTAGGAAGTATTTACCTGGAGTAATCTTAGAGAAATTATAGCCTCACTCCACTTTCTGTTCTCTCTCTCTCTCTCTCTCTCTCTCTCTCTCTCTCTTCTCTCCTTTATTCTTTCTCTCCCCGCTTTTTGCATGTGGTTGAAGATATGATCTCTCAGCTTTCTGTTCTGGCTGCCTACTGCCATTATAGACCCTCCCTATGGAACTCTAAGCAGAATAAACACTTCCTTCTAGAAGATGCTTTGAGTCATGATGTTTTGTCACAGAAACTGGATAGTAACTAACACACTAACTGAGCTCTTTGTTTGTCATGTATAGTCTTAGAATAATGGCTGACAACGATAGAAATCACACTGGTTACTGGTAATCTTCACATCATCCATTTAACATGCACTCTAGGCATGAGTTCATTTTACAATTTCTTAAAATTCCACTTGGGTTTTTAAAAAGGAGGTTGAGGAAGTTTGGAAAGCTTAATTCATAAGCCACATGTGACCCCACTCAAGTCTTTTATTAAAACTGAACTCTTGCTTTCATATTCAACTCATAATTTTATTTTACAAAGTTCTTAGAAGCTGATCCATGGACTGTCTTCTGAGTCTAGTGAGTCCCCAAGTGTTGATTAGTAATTGTTAGATTAATTATCTTTCTAAGCTGATGTGAGGCATAACAATATGGCAGTGACATGCATGTCCTTTTAGGCCCAATTTATAGGTTTTCTGAACACTGACAGTTTAGTTTGATGTGAACAAAACTGTCCCAGAAAAAATGTCCCAAATGGAAGACTCTGGATTCCTTCATTTTGTGTTTGGTTTGGTTTTATTTGGAATGAGATGATTGAAAAGGATATGATTAACTTATAGAAAGAACAGTGACTGGAAAATCAATCAGTTATGTAGCTCTCTTCCCTAAGGAACTTTTGCAATGTTTATTTTGGACAGTGTTTGATTTTTTTAAATGATGAATCATGAGTTCTTTGCAAGAAAAATATGTCTAGTCCCTGAGCCAAAATGATTACAGCTGAAAAAAAAATGGACACTTTTCTTGAGGATGAAATTAAAAACACAGTCATCAAATCTTGCCTAGAGAGAAAGATGTGCTTCTTAAGAAGTATGAAATGTTTTCATTCGCTGGTGTAAAAGAGGAAACAAGCAACTTGTGGTTCTCCATTCATTGTTTATAAACCATCCTTCATTTGGGCAATAAAGTAAGTTCCAAGAGTGCATTCAGACTCATTTACTAGAATCTCAGACATTTTACTTAGATAAAATTATGAGTATACTGTGTAGATGCCCAGGAAAAATCATGTTATTAACTTAATATTCTCTAATGGTTCAGCTTACTAAGTATCAATTAGAAAACCTCAGGCATTGATCCTTACCTTCCATCTTGCCTGAGAAAAGAACCTCTTGCTCTTTGCTGCCTCACATTCTGGGTGAGTCCATCAGCCTGCAGGGAATCTCCCATCTTGTCACAGAAGCACTGAGATTACATGTGTGTGCTATCACATCGGGCTTTATATGGGTTCTGGGAATCTGAATTAGGGTCCCCATGTTTGCACAGTAAGTACTTTACTCATTGATCCATTTTCCAAGCCCCACTGTCCTATCTTACAAAAAAGTCCCCTCTTATCCTGCCTCACTCAAGTGTGGGAATTACAGGCCCATTTGTATAATAATAAAACCTAGTTTTCCACCTAACCCTAAGAAAGGCACTCAGTGGCCAAAAGCCCCAGCAGCCCTTTCAGAGACCTGATTTTGATTCCCAGCACCCACATAGCAACTCACATGTATCTCCAGGCCATCATCAAGAATGCAAGTGACTAGAAATGATGGCATGGATGTGACAAGGAGGAAGTACTATACACTGTTGGTAGGAGTGTAAATTAGTGCCACTACTTCTGAAATCTGTCTGGAAGTTTTTTAAAAAACTAGAGGATAGACTTGAAACTTGTTCCAGAGTATGGAATTCATAACTGACACTGCACACCTAGTCAAAAGCCCAAGCCTGGGGAGGTCATAGGATGATACATGATACAATCTATTGTTATTTTGCTAAATTGTCATGTTGTCAAACTTTCTTCTAAATGTATATTTTTGTACCCATAGACCTGGACTGCTCTTGACCTTGGCCAGAAAAGGTTCTATTTTTAGCAGGCCTAAGTCAGTGCAGGGATTCATAACTGGTCAAAACATTTAAAATAAGTGACTGAGTACTTGGACCTAAACAAAACATCTTTACCAATACCCCTCTCCCTATTCCTGCCAAGACTTAGAAACCATAGGAGAAAAGAAGGCAGCAAGAACATAAGATAGCAGAGGGGTGCTGTGCGACATTGCTATCTGGATATTACATGGCTATAGTATTCATGAGCTCATAGCAGCTGTGGTTACCTGCATAAGACCGCAACCAGATCAAGCAGCCAAAATTTCAACAGGAATGTGGAAGGATCTCACAAGGCCCCACCCATAACAGAGCAACTATTAGCACTTGATAGTTGCTGGGGGAGAGAAAAACATCCTTTTTGAGGATGCAGCCACTATAAGTTTCCCATACTCCACTGCATGACCCTACACCCATGCACATACGAGAAACTCTAATTGGAATGAATAGGTTATTTAAAAAATAAGAGACGTGAAGTTGGGAGGTGGATATGTTTTGGGGAACCAAAGGGAGTCTGAGAGGAAAATTGCGTGGTGGTGGATAGGATCCTATCTCATTGTATATATGAATGGAGTTCTCAAAGATATATTAAAAAAAAAGCATTCAACATGACTAAAGTGGCTTCAGTCCAGAGATGTAAATATGGTTCAATAAACTAATACAGAAATCACATGATCATCTCAACAGATGAAGAAAATGCCTTTGACAAAATCCAACAACCCTTCATGACAAAGGCCTTAGAAAATAGGTTTGCAGAGAACATACCTCAGCAAATAAAGGCTATATACAGTAAGTTATTGCCTATATCATGCTAGGTGGGTAAAAACTTGATGTAATCTCATCATCAGGAGGGAACCCAGGCTCCCTAATGTCTCAATTCCTACTCAACACTGCACTTCAAGTCTCAGCTAGAAAATAGGAGAAAGGAAAGAACATAGCTGTTCTAGCCAATCAGTGAGCTTCTGAGACTCTGTTCCTGAAAATGAGATCCTTTCAGTATCTCCTCCTGCCCTGATTTGCTGTGTGTAGTCTTTCTTGGCATGTGCTGCCACAGCCAGCAAGGTACTTTAGAGATGGTTAATCTGAGCATTTCTTTAGAACAGATGAAAAATACTTTATTTCAACCAATGATAACCACCCCTAAATTTTAGGCAAGTTTGTTGTTCTGTTCCCCAGTGATATTCCCCTTCCAAGTGTAGCCAATGTTTAGAAAATAGAGCCATGCATACATAATTGTCTTTTAAATGACCATTAAAACAGGTCCTTGCATGTGCCCCTAAGTAGGAATTACCTAAACAAATTGATGGAAGCTAAGGGCTGTAATGAAATTTTCAATTGAACTCTTCTGTAAGACAAGATTATTTTAGAATGAAAGTGAATTTCTCTCAGCCATCTTAGAATCTTCCTTAGAAGCATTTACATTAGGGGCCATGAGAAAGAATAAAGCAGCTTCACCTGAACCTCAAAGGATGAATAGGAAGAAAGGCAATCAGCTGTGAGCACAGAAGCTGACACACTTCTGCTATCCACACCATTGTGCCTATTTCTGTATCTTCTCTTCCACATGACTCCCCTGCTTATTTAAAAGAAAACACACACACACACACACACACACACACACACACACACACACACACACACACACACCCCAAAGCCCTTTATCTCCAAATCTTGGGTAATGTCTTTTCCTTAAATTATTACCTACATTCTTTTTTTCCTCTCAAATATAAAAAAGGCATATTATTATTTTAGCATCCTCTTGATTATTCCTTAACCTGTTTCAGAAGAGTTTGTGTTCCTTTATTTCTCACAAATCATTTTTGCTGGGTCAAGATGCAATTGATAATTTTTAGGATTCATGCATTTTCACTGGAACCTAAACATTCATCTTTAAACAAAGAAATATTCTACAGCCTCCTTCCTGATTTCATATGGCCCAGGACCTTAGGATTCTTTACACATTAGTAAATCATTTTTAAAAATCCAAAGAATACTATTTTATGACATAAAAATATGAATTCAAATAAAATGTGGCTAAAACACAGTCACTACTCTTTTCTTGTCAATGGAAGCAGAGTTGAATTGTCACCATAATGACGGTGTAACCATCAGGTCAAATATAATTAATCCCTGGGTAGACTGGGTGGTGGGATTAGATGAGAAGGAGCCAGGGAACCTGCAGCCATGTCTTGGTAGCTGTGTCAGAGTGCCCTTTCCAGTTAAATGTCCCTGAAACTACAGACAGGTCTCTCCCCTGTATAAAAAATCCTTGGGACTCCCTAGTTGCTTACACATGCATACCCACGAGTGATATTCATCCTCAAACACACTGGATTCTTTATAACAGCATTTGCACAGTACTTGTGATCCTTTTTGTCTGCCTTTCAAGAACATCATAGGACAAAATGCACTAAAAGGAAGGTATGGCTTACTATGGCTTGGAAAGTAGAGTTACTTTACCCTACAAATGTATTTCCCAGCTCATAACTATTCATCACAACATCTTTAAAATCTACAATGTTGTGTCTAATGGGCTAACACCACCACCTCCCATTCAGGCCAGTCTGTAGCAACCTCTCTTTAACTTTTGCTTGGCTAATTAAATTTCTGTTAAGTTGCTTATGTCTCTGACTGAATTATTACATCAGAGAAGACAAGAACCAAGGAGAGATCTTCACCTGGTGATAGAGCCAAATTGTAAGATGAATCTTATAGAAAATTTTCAACTTTTCTACTGGTTCTCCTTTGCTGCTGTGAAGATCAAAGATGTATGAAGTATAGACGTCTCTCTGTTATTATTCCAGTCAGTGTTAGTTTCATCCTGTGTTGGTTTCTCTGCCTTTGCCAATTCCTTAGATATGCATCCTCCTGTCCACCTGCACCTTTTCATCTACTTTTTTTTTTTAAGCTGAGGACTGAACCCAGGGCCTTGTGCTTGCTAGACGAGCGCTCCACCACTGAGCTAAATCCCCAACCCCTCTTCATCTACTTTTATCCTCCAACCCCATTCCCTCATAGAGCCTTTGAGATGGTTGATAGTGATTGTCAACTTGAGGGGATCTAGAATCGCAGAAGGAGTAAGCCCCTGGGCATATCTGTAAGGCATAACCAAGGTTAATTGAAGTGGAAAGACCCACGTTAAATGTGGGTAGCACTACTCTCTGGGATAGGATTCCAGACTGAATGAACAAGAGAAAGTGAGCTGAGCAGCAGCCCTCACGGCTCTGTTCCCTCACTGCAGACACACGACAGCCAGTTAGCTCACCTCTCCTGTGACTGTGTTACCACACCTTCCCTGCCATGATGAAATGTATGCCCTCGCACTGCAAGCCAAAGTAAACCTTTTGTCCTTATATATTTTCTTGTTAGTTATTTTGACACAGCAATGAGAAAAATAACTAATACAAGCCTCAGACATATTCTTGATGACAGCCATTTCCTCGAGATCCATATCCTAGCTCAGCTTCTGCTTACTTTTGGATTTTTCTCCAGTAAAATAAGCTTAGCAGGTCCCAAATTAAACTCCTTCCTTCTCTAGAACTTGTTCTTTATTTGCATTCTTAATCTTTAGGAATAGCGCAGCCACCCACTGTCCCACTAAATGGACAAATGTCTTCCTTTGTGCTTCCTTTTCATCTTTCCATCCAACCAATCAACAAACCCTTCCTACTGTGTCTCAGGTCCTGCCATCCACATAACCATTACTCTCAGACCTCTACACTTCCTTAGGAATATCTAATGTGATCAAGGGTGTGATGGCACACACCTTTAATCCCAGCTCTTAGGAGGCAGAGACAGGTGGATGTCTGTAAGTTTGTTCCTTGACAGCCGGAACTACATAGTGAGACGCTGTCTCAACAAACAAACAAACATCATGTAACCTAACTCTGTCAGAAGTCACTTTATATTTGAGTCTTTGTCCTCTGCTTCTTCCAGAATAAGCTTTCATCTTCCAAACCAATAAGTGATGTCACAGGACCCTGAACAGTGGTTTGGTGATTCTAATTTTCCATGGGATGTGGTCCAGACACTAGAATCTATCCTTTCACAATCTATTCATTCTTTCAAATAGTACTTATTGAACATGTACAATGTGACAAACTTAGAGTAGAGCAGTAAATAAGACTAAAATATTTTGCTATTTAGGGATTCTAGCTCATGAAAAGTTATCAGTATCAAGGAAAGACTCCTTAGGTTTCTCATTTCGCCACACTGGCAAAGGCACCATTTCATACTCAGTGGCACCCGCATGTGTATCGACCTTTGTCCGAGGTACCCTAACCTTCAAAGCATGGCTCAAGTCCAGTTTCTTCTGTTACTAGGACCTTCCCCAACTTGCTCTTGTCAGAGTAAATTCTGGCCTACCTCTTCTCTGAGCCACTCTCTATTTCTCTATTATTAAACACAGTGGCATGCATTCCTAATTTTTTTGCCTACCTGAATTGTGTTTTGGTGTGGTGGTTGTGGTGTTGGGGATCAAATCCAGAGTCTTGTAAATACTAAGCAGGCACTCTACCACGGAGCTATATCCTCAGCACAATTTTGAAGTTTTTCCATTTAGAGTCTATGAAATATCAATGCTGTCCTGACTAATTAAAATTATTATAGTTGGTATGAAGTTGTTTTGATTAATTGATTAGTCCTGTTTTTTGGTAACTCAAGTCCACAAATTGGCATATGTATATATCAGAGCAATAAGCAATACTTTAAAAATAAAATTAGTAAAAAATGTTTAAAATTTGTAAAAATAAATCTAAAAAAATATTCAGAGATAATATTTTGTTTCTGAACAAGTATTGTGAATAAAGGGTACTTCATTTGCAAAAAGAAAAAAACAAGAAAAAGTAGTAAGTAGCCTTGAACACATTGACCCAGAAGACCACTTCCTAAATGTAACACCAATAATCGCACAGACACTGAGAGCAACAATTAATAAATGGGACCTCCTGAAACTGAGAAGCTTCTGTAAGGCAAAGGACAAGGTAAATAAGACAAAATGACAGCCTACAGAATAGGAAAAGATCTTTACCAATGCCATGTCTGACAGAGGGCTGATTTCCAAAATATAGAAAGAACTCAAGAAACTAGACATCAAAATACCTAACAGTCCAATTAAAAAATGGGCTACAGAGCCAAGCAGAGAATTCTCAACAGAAGAATCTCAAATAGCCAAAAGACATTTAAGGAGTTGTTCAACATCCTTAGTCATCAGGGAAATGCAAATCAAAATGATGCTGAGACACCATCTTCCACCTGTCAGAATGGCTAAGATCAAAAACACTGATAAAAGCTTATGTTGGAAAGGATATGGAACAAGGGAAACCTTCATCCACTGTTGATGGGAGTGCGAACTTGAATGGCCACTCTGGAAATCAGTATGGTGGTTTCTCAGAAAATTGGGAATCAATCTACCTCAAGACCCAATGATACCACTCTTGGGCATACACCCAAGAAATGTCCAATCATACCCCAGGGACACATGCTCAACTATGTTTATAGCAGCACTATTTGTAATAGCAAGAACCTGGAAACAACCTAGATGCCCCTTAAACAAATAATGGATAAAGAAAATATAGTACATATACATAATGGAGTACTACTCAACTGTAAAAAAACAATGTCACCATGAAATTTGCAGGCAAATGGACAGAACTAGAAAATATCATCCTGAGTGAGGTAAACCAGATCCAGAAAGATAAACATAGTATGTACTCACTCATAAGTGGATACTAGATGTAAAGCAAAGGATAACCAGACTACAAACCACAGCTCCAGAGAAGCTAGGTAACAAGGAAGACCCTAAGGGGGATGCATAGATCACCTGGAGAAGGGGAAATAGATGAGCTCTCCCAAGTAAACTGGGGGTGAGGGGGCAAGAGAAGGGAGGAGAAGGGGGATGAGAACATGAGGGAACAGGATGGTTGAGCTGGAACAGGCACTGAGTGGGATAGCACTGAAAGAGATACCACGGTAGACAGAGACATCTTGGGGATAGAGGGAAACCTGGTGCTAGGGAAGCTCCCAGGAACCTGAAAGTGTTACTGCAGCTTAGATTACTAGCAATAGTAGAGAGGGTGCCTGAGATGGCCTATCCCAGTAATCAGATTGGTGACTACCCTAACTGGCATCATAGAGCCTCCATCCAGTAACTGATGGAAGCAGATGCAGAGATCCATAGCCAAGCACCAGGTCAAGCTCCAGGAGTTCAGTCGAAGAGAGGGGAGAGGGATTGTATGAGCAAGGGGCATCAAGATCATAATGGGGAAACCTACAGAGACAACCGAACCAAGCTAGTAGGAGCTCATGAACTTTAGACCAACAGCTATGGAGCCTGCATGGGACTGGACTAGGTCCTCTGCATGAGAGAGACAGTTGTGTAGCTTGGTCTGTTTAAGGGCCCCCTGGCAGTGGGATCAGAATCTATCCCTGGTGCATGAGCCAGCTTTTTGGAGCCCATTACCTATGGTGGGACACCTTGCATAGCCTTGATGCAGGGGGAGGGCCTTGGACCTGCTTCAACTGAATGTACCAGGCTTTGCTGACTCTGCATGGGAGGTCTTGCCTTTTTGAAGGAGAGGATAGGGAGAAAAACTGAGGGAGAGTGGGAGGAGGTATGAGAGGAGGATCTGTGGCTGGTATATAAAATAAATAAATTCTTAATAAAAAATCCCAAAAAACAAAAAAGTGATTTATGGGCATGAATATTGAAAATCTAGATTGTCTGTAAGAACTTTCTAGTATAAAAGAACAGGTGCTACATGTTCTTGGCAAGCACAGTGTGACTGAGTAACACCTTGGCATCTTTACATTGAAATGTGTTCTCACATCCTAATCACTGTCATACCTGCTAAGAGGAGGGTGCAGCCATCTATAATCCTCATTCATGCAGCCAATGCCTCATTTGTTACCCTCAGGTTCACATGGTTTCTAGTGTGAATCCTTGATGCAAAGTCAGTTCATACATGCCAGCATATACTTTGGCATCACACTTGTCTGTATTATCTTTCTCTGAGGGACTTCTAATGCCAGTTGAGTTAATTTTAGAAGTTTTGGACATCTTTTATGCCTTTATGATTTAACAGTAATGTTGTTTCTGATGTCATTTAAGAATATTTCCAGGAGAAACATTTCCCATCTATCTGTCTGTTATCTATCTATCTATCTATCTATCTATCTATCTATCTATCTATCTATCTACAAGTTCTTGCTGTGCAGCCTTGGCTGGCTTGGAAATCATTATGTAGATTAGACCATCCTTAGACTTACTGAGGTCCACCTGCCTCTGTCTCTAAGTGCTGGGAGTAAAGGCAGGTCCCACCACACCTGGCTTTTCCACAGGTTTTGATATGGGTCTTGCTCTGTTACTAAGGCTAGCTCTAAACACCAAGTCCAGAGGAGTTCCTGCCAAAGTCATGCAAATGGCCTGTGATAAAAAGCTGTACCTGGATAAATTACTTGCCACACAAGACCTCACATTTTTATGAGTTTTATGAATACAATTTTTTTTTTTTACCTTATAGATATTCAAGTTGTAGATCATGCAGAAAACTGGCAATGATACACAGGCTGCACAAAGAGTTAAAAATATAATTATAACAGCAGCTATTTTGAATCTACAAAACATGTGGAAGAGGGGACTCAGGAAATTACCTGGTAGTTAGCATCAATACCAGGGAAGGAAAAGGACAAACGATGACGGGATCGATCAAGAAGTACTTAGGCAAGAACAATTTAATGAGCAAGAAGCAGCGTGAATTTGTGCAGAGACTGTGGAACACACACCAATTGGAAAGTACAAATCTAAGGGCTGGAGCCAAAGGAACCCAAATTTGGCAAGTTCGTTTTAAAGGAATCATCCTGTGAAAAGGTATAAATTAAAGTAATCCTATCAAAATAAAATTAAAATTAGCTTTTGAGTGGAAAATACCATCCTTTGGAAAATTTTGCTTCTTAGAAGAGAGTTTCAACCTAATCAATGCTTCCACCACTGCCACGAAGCACATAATGAGTGTTAGAGTATTAGCCCACCACCCACCAACATGTTCAAAGCTTACTAATAAGCGATCATTAAGCCAGCCAAAAGTGGGCAGTTTGTGAAGAATGTCTTTGTGAGTAAGCCAAGGATGAAAACTAATAGCGATTAAATTCTGAAAAGATGAAAGCTTTTAGCAATCCAAGGCACTCTGGTAGATGTATTAAGCTTTACTTTATTTCATATTTATTTTATTTGTTTATTTATTTAAAGCTAGTTGTGATTTTGTCTTGTTTTTTGATTCATCATTTCTCTCCATAGCCCTGACTATGTTCCTGGAACTTGCTCTGTAGACCAGGCTAGCCTTGAACTCAGAGATCTGCCTGTTGCTGCTAACTAAATTCTGGAATCAAAGGTGTGTGCCACCACTGCTTGGTTTATTTTATTTTGGGGGGAATTTCACACATGAGTACTGTATTTATATTGTTTACAGCCTACTCAGATCCTCTTCCAACTCCTCCTGTGCATTTATACCACTCTTTCTCACATTCATGACATTTTCATTACTTTTCATAGACGAGTGCATGTGCGTGTGCACACGCACAGCAGCTGACTCCATTTGGTCTTGCTTGCAAGTATATGTGTTTAGGCCTTACCACTTGGGATTAGATAACCCAGCCTTATAGTAGACTGTCTGTTGTGGAATAATGTTTTTGCACACTGTAAAGATGTGATACTCATTTTGGTTTAAAAAAGAGCTGACTGGCCAATAGCTAGGCAGGATTTCCAGGCACAGAGGATGCTGGGAAGAAGAAGGCAGGATTGCAAGGAGACACCAGGGATGCAGAGCAAGAAGCATGGATTTTACAAAGTAAAGGTAACTGAGCCACGTAAAAGAAGTAAATTTAAAGAAATAGGTTAATTTAAGTTATAGATCTGGGTAGAAAAATACCTAAGCTATTGGCCAAGCTTTCATAATAAGTCTCTGTGTGGTGATTTGGGAGCCTGGGTGGATCACAAATCGTGCAACAGAAATCATATTCTGCAGGAATATGTGTGTGCTGTGGCCAACAGAGGTATTTTCAAGGTGGCCAGATTTCAAAGAAGATTTAGTCACGTGGACAACCTCTCTGCTGGATACATGACAGCACCCAAGATGCTGTGAATAATCTGCTCTATCAGAAAGAAAGATCCACTCTTCAAAATGGAGCCAAAGTAAGAAATATGGTAGGAAATGCTCGGATTGTATAGTGAAGTCATAATGGAAATATCGTTAAAACTGGTACTTCCTTTTCTCCTTACTTTTTCTTACTCAATTAAACTCAAATAGGATTTTGCAAATGTCACTCCATTTTCTGAAAATTTAAATCTGAAACTGTGTTGATTTCTTTACCCAGGTGTAATTATATGTACTTCCATCTTAAATCCTGCCTTATTCTTACTTTATACCTCATTTCACTCAATATGCAAGACTTTCTTTTTAAAAAGTTAATGTGTAAGCAACTATCATGAAAGCAAAGTTCTTTTGTGTAGCGCATGGCATATTTATTCAATGATCAGTAATGAAATGCTATTAGATTTAAAACACATGAAACAGTTTGCTTGTGGAAATTAAAAAAAATTTTCCTCTTACCTATCAAAATTATTACTGGTGAATGTAGTGGGTTTATCCTTTTCAGAAAATGAAATTAATCCACTCCCAAGTGGTTCATCACTTACTATACATCTTAAATCATGTCCAAAGGTAAAACACCTTTTATTTCTCTCAATTCTCTCTTTCCTCATGAATATTTAAATAATTTGAAAATACTGATCTCACAGTTAAATCAAAATAAAACTTAGATATAGACTTCTTTTTTTGGAGCTGAGGATCAAACCCAGGGCCTTGCGCTTGCTAGGCAAGCACCCTACCACTGAGCTAAATCCCCAACCCAGATATAGACATTTTAATCCTTTAGATACTTCAAATATTGCATAATACTTAAAGTGACCTTATATTCTGGTGTGTTATAGAACATTTCAATTGTTCAGTCTCTATTCCTATAAGTAAAGATGTTGAAAACAATAGGGGAAATTCTAATCAATATCTTTGAAGTTTCCACTTTATATTTTAAAAATGCTACATTTGCACTAATGTTAATTGTAGTTTGATTCACTATAGAAAGCAAATGGCATCCATCAGTCTAGAGGTATGCCAACAGGTGAATGTATAATAAAAATGTGGGAACATGTTAACAATAGAATTTTATTTATTCAGTCATAAACAGGAATGAAATTATAAAAATTTCTGGAAAATAGCTATAATTGAAATATACTATATTATGTGATGTAACTAAGACTTACAAAAAAACCAAATATCACATGTTCCATCTTACACATGGATCCTAGTTTCTAACCTGTATTCATCATGTATTATCAAGTAGTTAGTTTGTGTAGAGGCCAGGGAGCCTGTGAGAGTTGGAAAAAGAGGTTTAAAAGTAGAAGGGTAAAGAGAATATTAAAACACATGCTGTAGGGAACCTAGGAGCTGGTTCAGGATCCCCTAAGACCAAGTTCTCATCACAAAGGAGATTTATTTATCCCAGAAGGAGAGAGGGCAGGGATCAGGGACAGAGAGACAGAAAAAGAGGGAGAAGGGGGAGGGAACAAGGGGTAGGGAGAAGTACTTGTCCTAGAGGGTCACAAATGACCGCCTCTGGATAGAGAGGAGACAGACATGGACCAAATGAAACGGCAGTTTATAAGGGTCAAAGGGGAAACCCCATGATATTATGAGGTGTTTAATTTGAATTGGGCTTGTTAATTGGGTGAGCTGAAGGGGGCTTTTGATCGCTGGACTTCAATACTTGGAAAGCTGGACCCTGGTGGTCAGCCTCAGGAAGAGGAAGTGGCTAAATAAGGAACAGACCTTGGTGGCTAGCTTTAGGAAAGTAATCTAATAGTTTTTAGTAAGGCGGAGGGGATGTGAGACAAAGGCAAGCCTGTCAGAGCCATGTTTGCCATGCTTGAGCTGGCTAGAGTTGCTGTACATGTGATATGAAAGTGGATTGGTATGAGCAGGGGCAGAGGGCAGGGATATGAGAGAGAAGAGCAGGGGGAGGGGCAATTGAAACTAAATATGCACAAAACTGCTACTTTATAAGGTAACTAAAATTAAATTGAAAATTCATGTTAAGCACCTTTTAAAATATTTATTTATTTTTATGTGTATGATTCTTACCTTTATGAATGTGTATGCCGTGCATGCCTGTTTCCCATGGAGGCCAGAAATTGTCAACAGAGCCCCTGCAACTAGTTACAGTTGTGAGTCACCACATGGATTCTGGGAACTGAGTTCAGGTCCTTTGCAAGAGTAGCAAGTACTGAGTGATCTCTCTCCAGCCCTTAGTAAATAAATAAATTAATAAACAAATAAACACATACATTTAAGTAGTTACATTGTAAAGGTAGAAAAGTAAAATGGATAAAGCAGTTGTTTACCACATGTAACATCTGGCAGTACACTACACAGATAACAGAATAGATTTAGAAAGTCAATCATCAGAACTCAAATTGTAAAACTCTACTATATCATTAAGACTACATGCATGCCCACCCTAGAGCATTGAGCAATGCTGTTTTTATCATTTCTCATATTTGTCTCTATGTCCTTATGAAATCACTTGAATGAAGGACATGAAATTTGGTAAAGTATACTGAATAAGATAGACTCCTGTGTTGTCTAGAGGATTTCATAGAAGGTATGTTTGAGCTATGGGCAATACACATGCATAGACTCATTAGAGCTTGGACTGAGAATATAGCTAAATAGTGGGGTATTTGTCTAACATGTGTAAGGCACTAAGTTCAATTCCCAGCACCATAAAGAAAAAAAGACAGAGAGGGGGAGGGAGGAAGGCAGAAATAAAGGAAGATTTGAGCTAATAAAAATATTGAGCTAATAAAAAAACATTTACTGATCTTAATTACAGTCAGTCACAGTAACCTATTTATACCTATATTAATTAATTCATCTGATCCTCATTCACACTGAGTTAGGCTCTATTATCAGAGACATTCAGAGAAATTAATCTGAAGCAGTTTAAACTACTTGGCCGATTCAAACAACGAGTAAGATGCTGGAAATCCCTAATTTTAAGTACGTTGTGTAGCAGTTTCTTTTCTCAGAACTTAGTCTTCATCTTTCAGGGAAACTTTCTTAAAAGTGAATTACCAGGGTATTTTAGGACAAGATGTTTCCAAGGAGTTGAAACAACAGGATATTTTGGGGGGAGGTGAGGCCCTCCACAGTGCGGGGACGCCCCATTAAGACAGAAAGTAAACAACCCAAAATAGTTTGGGGAAGTCTCTGAAAGTGATCAGATTTTCTAAGCCCATCCCTCCTTAAGAGTATACGAGTGAAGACTACACATCCCTCAGACCAGACAAGCTGCAGCTCTGAGTCAAGCCCAGCCTCCTGGAAGAAGCAGACAGCAGCCAAGCAGCCTCAAAATAGACCAGCCAAGCTTCCTAGAAGGAAAAAAAAAAAGACCAGTTGAGCTGCCCGAAAGAGGTTCAGAGCAACTGAAAGACCAGCCTGGAAAGGGCACTCTCCAGCCGCTTGAGGTCGTGCAGTGTGCTTCTGGTTCCGCTTTGTGAGCTGTCACCCATGTGGGGTGGGCTTTCGTGATGTAGCTGTCTTTGAGTCTTGTTCACACCTGTGGCAACCTCTCATAAATCTCTCATCTGTAGTCCTGAAAGTAATCCCAATAAAACCTATTGGTTTTTTGAGTTGGAGTTTGGTAGTATCTGTACTTTGGTCTATCATTGGGTGCCTGTCTGGGGTGAGTAGACATTGTTCATGCCTCCCTAGGATAAGTCTGTCTTACAACGAAGAGCCAGGAAATGCCTGCTGTCAACGGGCTTAGCCAAGCTCCACTGGCACCTCTTTAAATGAATGACAGGTCTCTCCTAGTTAACACTTTTCTCCACAAAATTATGCTGTCTTTCTATTTTCAAAAGCAGGCATAAAATTCAAAGGAGAAAGTAGTAACTACTGGTAGATATGAAAAGAAAATTAAAAAAACTAGCATTTGATCTCAATTTTTGAGAACAGGCAAGTTTTCAAACAGCCAAGGTGAGAAGGTAGGGTAGTCTAAACAACGGGTCCCACAGGATGAAGATTAAAGTGGAAAGTTAGGAAAATATGTTAAGGCAGGAAAGGGTAAGAGAACATGAAATAAAATGAAGCCTTGGGGGTTGAGAGTCAGCAACGGTCTTTCCTAGCGTTGGATCTGGCATGTTACACTACCAATTTGCCAAGCGAGAGGAGCTTACTGGCAGAATTGTGGCATTATTGCTATGTAGATAACCAACTGATTTCTGATTCAGTTTCAGGCCTACTCCATACAAGGGAGTTAAGGCCCATGAATGGGGAGGTGAAAGACACAAAAGTGAGCCGACTACTTTTGTTTGGCTAAATTGAGATGTTGTCTAACTGACCCATAAATATTTATGTTTATACACCTAGACTAGTGGTGCTAGTTCTTAGTCATGACCAAAGATGCTTCTCTTTGTAGCAAATGGAGGCTAATTCAGACACTGTGGCTGGTTAACATCCTGAGAACAAGTGATTGGTGGATATTCAGCCTTAAATGGGACACCCATAAAATTCCCTTTTCTAAATAACACAAGAGCAGAGAGTGGAGAGGAAGCCCATGAAATGCTGTCTTCGTGGAAAGCTGTGATTGCATGATACAGCCGTCACCAGACTGAGCTCATAAACCTTTAGTCACAGACAGAGGAAGGGATAATAGGGCTTTTATCTGCCCGGTAGAACTAATGGGAGTCAAAGCTTGTGATGAAGAAGTCATTATCTTCAGTGATGATATAGCCACTGGTGATGCTCATTCTCCAGCAAATAGCTTGGCACCCATGCCTACACAGTGGCCTTGGTTAATCCAGTGGGTCAGAAAGCAAAACAAAACAAAGTAAACGAAAACAAAAGCAAAAGTCATGGAACTAAAATGGGGACTTGGTGGCAGGAGGAGAGCCTGGGAGGGAAAGGATTGTAAGTGATGGAAGAGGCTTGAGCATGACCAGAACGCATTATATACACACATGAAACTAAGAAAAGTAAATTTATTTTAAAATGTAACATATTCCTGTACCTTTTTTTAAAAACAGATTTTTAAAGTTCCTTATCTCAGCCAAGCAGAGGTAAGACACAAGTCTGTAAATTTGGCCCTTAAAAAAAAAGTAGGTCCTCTGAAAACCTATTTAGAAACTTACAGATGCATTTTGAGGTTTAATAATGATCTTGGGTTTCATGATAATTATATTTTCCATTTTGCAATGTACTTGGGATGATAATTCATTTCTATGCTTTTAGCTTTAAAGAAAGAGAAAACAATTTAGGTAAAATACTGTTAAATGATTAACAGGCTTATCTATAGAGGTGCAGTTAGCTCAATGGAAAGGAGATAGACAGTGAATAAAAACACAAACACCAGAACTCTATCTTGCTTTGGGTGCCTTATGAGCCCAAATAAAAATTAAAAACCCTCAAACAGAAGTAATTTCTATGTGCCTGTTACATGAGACTCAAATCTCCCACAAAGGGGTCCAGGGCTGCTGATTGACAGTTTTGTCTACATTCAAATACAGCGTCCTGGCTTTTATTTACATATAATTAGCTTATGAAGAAAGAAGTTTTATCTTATAAATTTTATCAAAACCTCTATAAGTTTCATAATAATAATACCAATAATAATACAGGAATGAGTCATCATGTTAATAAGAAAAATATAAAGTTTATAGATGTAAAATAAAATTTTGATTAAAAAGTGTTAAAGAACAAGGAAATGCTTTTAGATAGGGATGTTTTGTACAGAGAGTTTTGTCCTGAAATAGAAGAGAGTTCCAAGATGGAAAGATGGAAAAGGACAAAACTGAATGTTAAGTGTGCCAAACTTACAGAAAGTGGACTTAGTTACAACTCAGTTAGTTGTAACACAAAAGTCACTAAAATTGTGAAGGTCAAAATTCGATACCCGGAGGTAAGACTGAAGCTCAAGTCTTTGTTCACAATAGTTGGGTTTTCCTCTATATTGATCTGTTCTTAGCAGTAGCAAGAATTTCGCTTCATCCTTTTGCTAATTGAGGCATTTAAACCTATCTCTCTCTAATCACTATGCCTATGTTTTCTCATTAAATAAAATATTCACTTGGAAAAATTCTGTTAAAATGTATTTGCATTTGGGGCATTTTTGGTGAATTGCATAGTGACTGAAGAACTTATTTTAATGTCACAATTCAAATTCACCAATACAATTAGAGCTGCTAGATAACACTAATAACTTTTCAAAATTAACCAAAATTTTGGCTTTCTCTAAGATCCACCCCTTTTGGAAATATCAACATCTCTTTATAAAGTAAGTTCTTGGTGAGTTATAAGAAGTTAAATGAAAGCCAAGTGAGCACTGACTATCATAGGGAGGCACAGATGTTCAAGAGACTTTAACTATGACAACCCAAAACTCAGAGGCGGCTGTCATCCTTCTCTTGAGATGGAGAAACCCAGGGAGGGGAAGGAGCCTTCCAGGTACTTCCAACCAGCTCCTCTGCTGCAGAACTTCAGGACACAAGCTCTTAAATTCTTATTTCTCAGATCAAACTTGCCTCTCTTTTGTTTCTGAGAAAGCATCTACAGAGACTTCAGAAGTTCTGGGCAATAAACACCTCCAGCTGCATTGTCAACTGAGTACCACAAGTAACTAAATATTTCTATCACTTTTATATGTTTCTCACCTCTTGTGTTTAGTTTTTTATTGTGCTTGCTTATTCCATATGAGTGTGTGTGTGAGTGCATGTGTGTGTGTGCACACTTATGTACTTGCAGAAGAACCTGCAGAAGGTCAGATTCCTTTTTCTACCATGAAGGTCTGGGGAATAGAACTCAGATTGTCAGGTGGCAAGCACCTTCACTCATGAGCTGTTGTGCCAGCTGAAATAATTGTATAGTTAGTACTAAAAAATATTGAAGGAGGCCAGAGAGATGGCTCAGCAAACATTTGCTACACAAATCTGATGACTTGATTGTGATCCCTAGAACCCATGTTAAGATGGAAGGAGAAGGCAGATGCCACAAAGTTGTCCTCTGATATTGAGCACAACCCCTTATAATAATAATAAATGAATAAAAGTTTTAAAGTAAATAAATAACATGTTAAAGATAGCTAGTGTTTCACTGGTGTATTCCTAGGTGATAAAATACCATTCTTGTATTTTTATTATTTTTAAATTTTTATGTGTGTGTGTTTTGTAAGTATCTATGCATGCAGTGCACACTGTGCCTAGGGAAGCTAGATGCATCCACCTTCCTTCAGCTGGGATGACAAGTGTTTGTGAGCTTCCTGACTGACATGGGTTCTGGGGAATGAACTAGGGCTCTTTGCAAGAGAAGTACTTGCTCTTAATCACTGAGCTATCTCTCCAGCTCCTCTAGTCTTGTTTCTTTTATAACTTAATATTTTAATTTTTTAAGAATTTCATATATGAGTATTTACATTATTTTTACCCTTCTCTCTCACATCTCTAACTTCTCTCATGTCCCCTTCCTCACATTGTGTGTGTGTGTGTGTGTGTGTGTGTGTGTGTGTGTGTGTAACCTACTGAGTCCACCTACCATGGCTAGTATGTATGTTGCTTAGGGATGACCACTAGAAATTGGATGACTTATCAAGGAGCTCATCCTGTTCTCAGTTGCCACTGATCTTTTCACTGGACATGGGACCTGAGGAACTTCCCCAATGTTAGCATGCTAATTGGAGTTGCCATTTTACAGGTCTTGCATCTCTGAGGTAACCTCTGCCTGCTGAAATAGAAGCTTCTTTGATGAAGAGCAGTGTGAGCCACACATATCTATGTATAAAGGATATATTTATAATACAGTTAGGAACTATGGTAGTTTAGAAAAATGGCAGTAGTCAGTTCTCTAGGGTCTATGATTTCTCCAGCCACCAGAAGCTGGCTAAGCTCCAGTAGCATGCATGAACTCACTCCTAGTGAGTGGGCCTTTACTTGAATTAGACATCTGCTGGTTACCTCCAAGACAACAGTGCCACTGTAGCACCATTGGGGCTATCTTGTCGGCCAGTTTGGCTCATAGGCTTTGCAGCCAGGTATTACTCCACTTCCTTGGCAACTTACCTATTACCTTCTGATGTTGAGAGCAAGTCTGTAGGCTTGCAGGTCAGTTCCAACTCAATTCATCCAACTCCCATGTCCCAAGAGTGTGGTGTATTCATAAATAGGGTCTAACTTTCAAGTTTTGGAAGGCAACCAATGGCATCGGCAATAGCCCGTATTGTTTTAGAAAACCCTTGTCATCTTCTGACCAACAACTCAAAAGGTTTCCCATGCTTGCTTAATACTGCAACTATGGCAAGGTAGTGTATGGCTCTTGTAAACGTCATCATCACCCCATGTGGCATAACTCAGTGTGTGTGTGTGTGTATGTATGTACATTTTAAAAATGTAAGCTTATAAAATAATATGTCGCCCTATGGTCTTTTCAAACATTCTTTGTGTTATTTCTTACTCCTTCCCTTTCCTGCATATTACCCTTCCTCCTTTCTCTCCAGTATAGGTCTCCCCCTTTTCTCTATTATCCCCTTTGTAGCACGAGTCTCCTGTTACCCCCTTTCTAGAGATTCTCCTCCCCTCTGCATGGTCTCTTTCTGTTTTCCTGTCTTCTTAGGACACTTCAAGTTACATCTGGGTTATCTAATTCAGTGTAGGATTTTCTGGTTCCATCCATTTACCTACAGTTTCATGATTTTATTCTTTTTATTTTTTGAGCTGAATAGCATTCCATTGTATGTATGGAGTATATTTTCATCATTCATTCATTAGTTGAAGGACGTTCAGGTTGTTTCTATTTCCTAGCCATTATGAATGGAGTGGCTCATGGAGTAGACGTCCTTTGAGTTTATGACAAAAAGAGTGTTGTAGCTGGGTCATATGGAAGACTGACTTTTAGCGTTTTGAGAATTTTCCATTCTGCTGTCCTTATTGGCTGTACCAGCTTTCAATCTGACCAACAGTGAATGAGGGTTCCCTTTTCCCTGCACCCTCAACAATACTTGTTGCCAGCTGTTTTCTTGATCTTCACCAATCTAACTGGGGCAAGATGGACTCCCAGAGTAGTTTAATTTTCATTTCTCTGATTGCTGAGGATGTTGAACATTTTATAATATATTTCTTAGCCATTTTTCCTTCTTCTTTAGGAAACTCTCTGTTCAGATCCAGAGGACATTTTAAAATTGTGCCATATGTTTTCTTGATTCTATTTTTTGAGTTCTTTGTATATTCTGGATATTAACCCTCTCTCAGATGTATAGCTGGCAAAGATTCTCTCCTACTCTGTGGCTTTGACTTCACTCAATTGACTGTTTCTGTGTCTTTTGCTTTGTAGAAGATTTGAAGTCTCATTTGTTAACTGTTGGCCTTAATTTCTGAGCAAATAAAGTCCTCCTATTCAGGAAGTACTGTCCTACATGTATCTTGTCAGGCACTGCTTTTTTTCTTCTAGCATTTCACTGTCTCGGGTTTCACACTAAAGGACCACCTACACTTTTTTAAAACTGAGTTCTTATGTTTACAAAGATTCAACAACTAACATGCTTGTGACTTTTCACAATGTCAGAATTTATTGACTAACAATAAATTCACAAGGTATATTGACTTTGTAAGTATCAATTTGTCAAGTAGTCTCTGTTTCCTTGATCACCTGACAAGGCAAATGCAGATACACAGATTCTTTTACTCTAGTCTTACCTATGAATATTAACTTTTAGATTATGCATTGCACTTCAATATATATACATGTATGTAGTTTACAGGTTGGCTACATAGGATTGAAGAGGCCCAAGAGGAGCTTAAGGAATTGCAAAGATGCCTGGGAAGCAGAAAGGGTAGCTAATGGTAATACGATGATATCCCCTGTTGGAGGTCTGCTGTTACAAAGTCAGGATTTGAGCTGAGCCAATGGCAGAGGCTGGAGCAGCAAAGCACAAGACTCAGCCCAGATGACAGTTACATGGTGGAGACAGAGAAGTGGGCAATTGTATCAATGGCACTTTGAGAAGAACAGCCACAGCTGCAGCAGGGACGAGGCCATCTAAAGCCCCCAGGACTGTTGGGAGTTCTCTGCTGCACACTGGGTGGTAAGATGAGGTCTTTTGACCACTGAAGCATTAAGTCTCCTCTTCATGCAGTTCACATGAAGGAGCTGCACCCTTCCCCAGTCTTGGGAGTCCAGAACGTTGCCATGCCTGCTTTTCCTAGTTTGATCTTAATATCAGCCTGTGCGGCTGTAGCTCCCCCCCGCCTTTTTTTAAATAGTGGGGTCCTTTCTGCTTTAAGGAACAAGTTGTTAATCTGTCTGTGCCTCAAGGCTGGTGCCGGACAGATGGTGTTTACATGCCCATCAATGTTTACATGCCCATCTACTTTTCTTTTTTTTTTTTTTTCTCAAAATGAAGTCAATGCTGCTTGTAAACAGAGCCTCTTGCAGTCTGAAAAGCCATTGTTTTTCAATGTGGAGTATCTCTGAGCAGGGCACATACTTATCTCAGTATCTTCATCTTTCTTTGGATTTGAATTGCTAGCATTTCATCGAGGATTTGCTTTCCATTCACAGAAGTGGTTAGTCTTCTCGTAATGTCTTGCCTGGGTTTGGTATCAGAGTAGTTCAGGCCTCACGATGCACCTGGGAAAGTATTCTCTTTTTAAAAAAAGAATTGGATTCCTTTTGGTTTCACATATTTTGTGCTATTTGTTTCTTGGCAGTCTATTTCTATTTTTAAATAAATGCAGCTTGAGCCACCTGTAAGCTAGGAGGAACTGATAATCAGCTCTGTCATTTTACAACTCTGAAATTAATCCATGCCATCTGTGATCCACAGCAAGAGCGTCAAAGTTTGAGTTAGCCACAGCAAAGACAAGGGAGTTCCCTAATTCATCCTTGAAAGTTTTCCTCTTTATTACTATTTTTTTTTTCCTTTCTGAGTGGAGCACTTTGGAGTCAGTTCATGTGTCCTTTCCCCAACCTCCCTCCATCTTCAACACTCACGCTGTGATGAGGGATACAGGACCAGCTGAGCATGGATCTGGGAAGTGACAACGGGTGACTGGCAGCAGAGAAGACACGGTCAGAAAATCCGGGGAGGAAGAGGGTTGGACTGAGGGTCTGGGCGGGGCGGGGCGGGGGAGGAGTGCAAAGCAGAGGCTAGGCTGGGGAGCGGCGACGCCCCCTAGGCTATAAATACTCAGGCGCTTCGCTGCAGATCGCCAGGCTGCTGCGAGGGACTGGGTGATGCTGTGTGGCTGGAGAGGACACTGGGCGTGAGTCCTGCTCCCTGGGTGGCTCGGGTGTCGGAGGCCGGTACCAGTGCAGCGCCTCTCCCAGCTCTGGCGCTCTCCCGGGTGCGGTGAGTCCTAGCCCAGGCGTCCCGCCAGCGTGGTGATCAGGGGCTGGAGGGGTCGGTTCCTTGTCGCGGCGGCATCAGAACAGGGAGTACTGGGAGAGGAGGACCCGGGGGACCCAGGAGAGCGAGCACATTCCCGGCCAGTGGTCAGACTGGAGCTGGCCGCCCTTCTCCAGATCAGATTGGAGGAAACTGCGCTCATTTGCAGCGTGCTCCGAAAGAGTCATAATGTTTTAACCAAACTCTTTGGAGTGCAGGCTAGCACAGGGATCGGAGGCAAGCAAACCAACTTTCCTCCGTGCTGCTTTTAACTACTAACTGTTGTATTTTAACTGTGACCTGAATTTAACCATGGCCTGTTGACCGCGAGGCCAGCCACTTTGAGTTTCAGAGTGTCCTCTCTCTGCCAACGACCCACATAGTCCTTCCCCGCTTTCCCTGCAAACCCCACCAGTGGGTCATTGCCATCGACACAGTCTGTAGGTGAGCCAAACTCCATCACCTTTGGTGTTCCCAGCGGCTTTTTGATTCCTCAGACTGGGGCATGGAGAAGCAGGTGGCCGGCTGCACCTTCACAGGCAGACTTGGCCTGGAGTCCCTGCAGGATTTCAGTGGTCTCTTTTCAGTACTGAACCGAGAGCAGGGCTCTCCATTCTACCCCATTGCCCGTTCCTTTAGCCCAGTGTCTCCACAACCCCAAACTGTGGTGGTCTCCAGAAAACTCAAGCCGATCCTCCCCAAGGATAGTCCTGTCTCCTCGTCTTTGGTCAAGCATAGTGTCATTGGCTACAGGTGCCCGTGTTTACTAATTTCTGCATTAAGCATAACCCACCACTGACTCCCAGGAGATTTTTTCGCAGGAAAGTTTGGGCACTCTATGTGCCCTGAGGTCACATTTGGAAGTTGGCAACATTAATTTCCTGTGTCATTCCAGGAAGAGAAAACAACAGAGAGGATATCAAGCAAACTTACCCCCTTCTGTTCTCTTCAGTCGGTAATTGGCCTATTCTTCAAGGTACTTTATTCCCAAAAGCAATTTTCTTTTTTGGATAGTTATCACCATAGGTTCTGGGGGCACCTGTATTTATTGCCCTTAGCAATAATCTTAACCCTCCTTAAAATTTTCTAAAAAAAAAAAAAAAAAAAAGAACCCAAAGGAACACAAAAGGCTTATTTTAATGTTTCATCTCCTTGGTTTAACCACAAACAAACAAACACTACCTGTCTTGTCTGCTTCACTTGGACAATCACTTCTCCATCCGGATCATTTTCCAGCTAACGTCCAAGAACCCTTCTTCTCCTCCCACCAAATTAGCTGCATGGTATTAAGAGTGTTTCTATTTGTTTAGCAAGTCTGAGTCTCAGGTCACTGCCCAGAAGGTCTCCCCCAGTTATTAAAAAACCTTGATGTTCTCACTGATGGCTGACAAAATAAAAATCTAAAACGATTGCCTTGTTAACCCATGCTTAGAGTCTTCAAAACTGTTTAACTTTCCTTTTGTCTTCTCTGGACAGTCGTTAAGTTTCCTAATAGCTCCACAGGTCCATCCCCAAATCATAGATGACAATTCCTACAATGTATAATATAGGGAGTGGCCTCAAGTTGCAAGGTCTTAACATTTACTGAATTTTCAGATTCCTCCTTCTCTTCCTGGACTTCTTGTTTTTTTGTTTGTTTGTGCTTTTGTTGTTGATGTTGGTTTATTCTCCCCTTCACAAGGCGTTGGTTTCTAGTTCTGCTCATTCTTGGTGGTAGTTGAAATGGCCTCAGTGTCCACCACCTCAGAAGAGACTGGGTTTCCTCATCCCGAGGCTTACAAAATGTCGGTCCATGACAGTGTCTGAGGCAGGCGTACTGAGCCTTCTGTCTTACTTGGGTCAGTGTAAGGACACATCTATGGATCTTTCGGCTTTGTCTCCTCTCTAGTTTGGAGGAAGAATTGTCCCTGATACTTTAGAGCTTATTTTTGCTGCCTTTGGTGGCTGTTGCTTAGGACTGTGAGTACTATGTTACTAATTAACAGTGACAGCTAATTTGGCTTGTGCCAAGGAAAGAAAAGTTTAATCTTATGCTTACTGCAAACCCCAGTGAAGTACTCAGCTGCGAAGGACTTAGAAGCTCAGTTTGAATGATGGCTGTGCGCCTTCTCTGTGCTCTCACAGTGCCCTTCCAGGGCACATAGCAGAGAGCTGCTATATTTGCTTTCAAATCTGTTCAGGGACAGAGATGGAATTCCTCTCCCATTTGCATGTTTTTTTGGTGCCCAGCACAGATTCCTGTCCATTGGCCTTTTGTTTATCACTGTTCCTTCCCCTGGATTTTAGGTTCTGAAAATCCACTTTTTAATGATTTGATGGCTACAGTTACTTTTACCCGTTGTTATCTAAGTGGCAGAAGGCAATACTCAACTGATTTGGCAAATGACTCCTATTAACTTTTAAAGCTCTAAAATACAATGTTTGCCTCCCAGAAAAGAAATCTAGAGGTACGAATTTGCCAGAAGTTTCATTAGAGTCATTACTTTAACATCAGATAGGAAAGAATACAAAACAAAATATATATTTAGAACATTCATAGAAATGACAAATGGATATTGCTGATATGGACAGCTGTATCACCAGGAAATATTTGCTGATTTTTAATTCTTTTCATAGCAGATATTCAGAAAAGAAAGTTCCTTTGCATATGAAAAATCGTGTTTCAGCTTTCTTTTATAACAAAGAGTTTCATGTGTGGTTTGAATGCTGTGTGATTCCTTTGTTCTACTGCAGCCTTACAGGTCAATTTAGGAGCATTTACTTCAAGTTTTGTTTTTGCCCTTTCTCTAAGGTCTTAAGTAGAGACAAGGGTCTAGAATCTGCTAGCTACTGTCATAACTCCCATACCCAAGAGTCTGTTCAAGATTTTCATGTTCAGTTACATTTGCAACATTTAAAAGTTTGGGAAACAGGTGAGCAATGAATCCACACTGCTTCTAGCGGCAGCCTGTCTTTCCTAGGTCTGGATGCTTTCCAAATTTTAAATCACGTGATTAATGATCCTTTGATTTCGATCAACTGATTTCTTATTCATTTTGTATACATAGAAGACACCTTGATCTCCACTGAATGATAAAATCTTAGTTTAGAACAATGACTTTAGCTATTTGTCTTGATTAACCACAGAGCAAGAATATTGGAAACACATACATGTTATGTACTTGCTTACAAAGAAACTCTATGCTTGCTAATTAATTCTATGAGTTGCGTAGATATTTGCTCATTTTATACGAACCACAGATCATCCACCGCTTTGGAAAATGAAGACTTGTCTGTGAAATCTGTATCAGCAATAGCAGGTTCTTGCAAAGGCAATTGTATGGAGCACAGTGACATTCAGCCTTTGAGGACATGCCACAGTGTAAAAACGGTCTTTGGCCTACAGAGTTGGTTAGGCTAAGGGTATGCTGAGAAAGAGAAGACATTTGAAAAGCATCCCTCCTCCTGTCTTGGTGTTCAGGTGAGATGGGTGTCTGGTGTGGCTGCACTGTTCATTTCCCACAGTTCTCCAATAATGGCAGCCCCTTCTGTTTCTCCCTGGGACTGTCTTAATATTATGGATCAAATTCGTGCACCCTCAGAGTCTCTTACTAAGCATTGTACAAACTCTTTGTGTTTGAGGAAGAGTGTGACAGTGCAACTACCTTTCCAACCCACCTAGTGTTTCATCCTATCATCCACAATAAAAAGGCTTAACGTTGATCTCACTGGGAAATAGACATTAAAATCATTTTCAAGCTAAAGAAGTATTGCCAAGGAAAGAGTAAAAAGGATGAAAAAACTAAATCAAAGACAATGAAAGGCAGGTCTCAAATCAGTGGTTTTGAATATGTTGAGGTAAGTCCAGCTCTATCTCCCTGTTCAGACTCAGCATATTTCAATTAGAAGCAAGCATCTGGTCACCCAAGGTGCGGTAGTACATAGACTAGCTTCCTGAGAATCATTTGAGAATTTATGGAGATGTAAAATCTCAGACTTCTTGAAAAAGAATCTGCATTTTCACAAGACTCCTGGGTGGTTCAAGCACATTAAAGACAGAAAAGTCTTGGTACTCATGCCTTCCTTAAAATGATTATCTTAGATGTTATTTTTTTGACCTTTGTATAAGATAATGTTTTAAAACTGGGAGGTAGTGGAGCATGCCTTTAATCCCAGAATTTGGGAGGCAGAGGCAGAAAATCTCTGGGTTTCCAGGTCAGCTTGCTATGCAGAGCGAGTTCCAGAACAGCTACACAGAGAAACCTCTCACCCCCAATAAAATGATTTTTTAATAAAGCAAAAATTTATCCATCATATATCATGTGCCGCATTGTGTTCATTCTGTAAATGTCCTTCATTTGACCTTCAGAAAACTCTATGACATAGTCTCTATGTATCTTCATGTTACCAGTCAGAATACTAAGAAATAATGGAGACGAAAAGATGACCCAAATGTGGTAACACTTAATATTTAAACAATCTAATCCACATCCCAAAGCCATGTTCTTTGCCACTAGGCAACTTTCTTTTAATTGAAAGCTTATGGTTTAAGAATTTATTTAGTTATAATTTGAAATCAAAGAAGAAGAACATTAAGAACAATTATTTTATTTATAATATTTAACTTAAAATGCACTAATAAGAAATCTAGAAATTTCAGCTATCAGTTGGAATAACTACTGAAAGTGTGGCTGTGCATCCCTTAGTGTGTATGGGAAGGGTGGAACCTGGGTAGCACTTGTCCCTCAGTCAAGCTTTCTAAAAATGTAGCTGGGCACAGTACAGTCTCTAGTCATAACTGCTTGGGAAACTGAGGCAGGAGGCCCCATTGAATCAGGAGTTCAAGAGCAGCCTGAAAAATATACAAAGATGGTTCTTATGAGATGGAGGAAAAATGTGATAGGCATTTAAAGTTATCTTTCTGGGGGCTGGGAGTGTCACTTGGTTGGGAGAGTCTTTGCCTGGCATGCATGTTTCTTCCCCAGGACCGCATGAACTGGGAGTGGTGGTTCATGTCTAGATGCCAACGTAAATCACATCTTACCTTCAGCTTTCAGTATATACTCTTACTTACCTAAGGTAGGGTTTAAAAACAAAGTAGTAGATTCTAGCTATAAAGTTGTCAGGCTCCAAGTAAGTGGCGATTTCTTTTAACCTAGTGACTCTTCAAATTCCTGAAGGATTCCTCCCAATGCCTGAAGATTTCTGACAATTGGTAGATAGCCCCAGTCAAATGCTTCTTGCTTTGCCAGAAGATCTCTGAAGTTAGCTAAAAGCCTGAGCCGAGCCTGGATTCCCTGGGATCGTGTCTGAGAATCATGTCCCACTACCAGGACAGTTGTCACAGTTTTCTCTGGGATGAATTTCCCTGCTGCTTGGATCTAGGACTTTAGCATGCAGGCAGATTTAGCGGTACAGAATGTAACATTATGGGAAAGACTGGGGCAAAACTCAACTCTGAGACACCAGCGCCCGGTACAGTAGCCTTGGGAGAGGTCGTACAGTACATAGAAGATGTGAACAGGCAGCGGGTAGAGTGAGTTTCTCAATGCTAATAAGTGAGGCAGTATCAATGACCTCCCTCACCAGCTTTACTGAGCCCAGCCTGTGAGTGTGGACAACTTACATTAGTTTCTTTTTTCTTCCAAACAGAATAAATCATTCTGTAGTACTTCCTCCAACAAATGTCATATGCTTACAATTTTATCAGAATTTTCTCTACTCTTTGACCCACATTTTTCTTGGTATTCAATAAATTACATTTCTTCATGACTCCAAATCTATGTGTAATTCTTCTTGAATGAGAATGTTCCATTAAGCCGGGTTTAATGACTATCTTTCCATTCAGATGATGTCACTTTGGATAAAAGACATTGTACCATGAATAAAACTCACCTTCCCGTGATGTTTCCCATCCATTCACTGCCCACAGTTCATTGCTGTCACTTTATTTGTAATAGAAGAGAATCTGAAGTGTTTTCTATGCATTGAGTTCTTAAATACTCTTCGAAATTTAACTGTCAAGAGAAGAGGTTTGCCAACAGGACCAAGCAGCCACAATTTTAAGAAATATGGTAAAGAAGTATAAAGTCGAAATGTATATATCTTATATTTTAAAACATTTAATGGTAATGTATTCATAAGCAACTTATAAAACATAACTCACAAGTACAATCCTGTGAGCACAAGGCTTTATGTATTCTTGTCAAATTACTGTTAAGGCTGGACGTAGGTTCTTGGTGGACTAATGAAAGGAATATAGTTTTATTATTACTGATTTGTGAGTAAAATCATTTATTTTTATTAATACCAGAAAATTCATAAAGCAGAACTACAACAAAAAGATCAATAAAAATGTACAACTGAACTGGAAAGCCCTAGAGGGTTACTAATTCAAGATTCATTCTTTCTATCTTTGTTTGTGTGTATTCTAAATTTCCTTAGTGAGTCTCTGCTAGTTTAACATTTCCACTTTGTGTTTGCCGTGGGCCTTCTGTTACTTTCCCCATAGTTCACTCTGACCTCTTGCCTTAGCCACCACTGCTAACACTCTGAAGAATGCTACTGTAAAACTGATGATTTCCTTTATGTTCTTCTTACAGATGTAGTCTTACAGAAAGCCCACAGCTTTTACATCATCATAGTATTTTATGTGAAAAATCTTCTTATGAAAATGTCTTTGATGATAACAATGCCCCAAATTCTTCTGTTATGATACTGTGACTAAGATGATCTTCATATTGGGTTTTCTGTGTCACTTGTATGCAGTCCCTTTAGGTAACTGAGCAGTTTAAGACAATCTTTGCAGAACCTTCCAAATCCATGATAGAAACTACCAATGAATCTAGCTACCTAAAAATAAATAAGTAAGTAAATAAATAAATGGCTAGATAATAAACAGCATGATAAACAAACTCTGGAGATAAACTGCAAATCTTTGAAAGCTGTTTGCCATGCATGACATGTAAAATATTAGCTTCTATAATTAACATTCACCCTTTAATTTGAGACACTACGAATGGCTAAGTAAAATGGTAGACAAACTCCTAAAATTTACACATTGAAAAGTTCAGTTTTGTCCACAGGTACTGAAATGCCAATCCAAACCACACATAAAAAAGATTTTTATGAAAATTTTTGACATCAGACTTTTTTTTTTTGTTTTGTTTTGTTTTGTTTTGTTTTCGAGACAGAGTTTCTCTGTGTAGCTTTGCGCCTTTCCTGGAACTCACTCTGTAGACCAGGCTGGCCTTGAACTCATAAAGATCCGCCTGCTTCTGCCTCCCGAGAGCTGGGATTAAAGGCATGCGCCACCACCGCCTGGCAGGCATCAGACTTTTATTACAAACTTTATAAGTGATATTTTAGAAATATCCATCAAACTGTTAACAAATATACAAACAGTTTAGTTCAATAATTCTATTTTGGATTTGTGCTATTGATAATGTTCAATAAGTATAAATACATCTATGTGTGAATATGGGCATTGGAATGTTTTATAGCAGCCAAAAGGGAAGCTGGATAAAAGAGATTTAAGGTCTTAAGAACAGGCTGGCTAAATAAATTATCAATGAATAACACTGCTTTATGAGTGCTAACAAAGGATGTTCTGTGTAGAAATATGGCTAAATAAAATGAACATATTAATGACAGCAATGGGCAGAGAAGTAAAATCTTAGTTCAGAGAACATTAATGTACACAACTGTGTGCACATATATATACTTGAGTTCTAGAGGGATAAAAAAGAAAAGTATCTCTGGGAAGTAAATTCAGTGACAGAATCAGAGTAAGATATTCAGATTATTGTGTAGCAACATTTATATGACATGTGGGTCTTATAAGATGACAAAGACAAAATAGAAATCAGTCTTTCATAATGAGATTTTCAAAATAAAGTATAACACTTGCATAAATCTCATAATAAAAAGGGAATATCAGCAAAGTTTAACTGCAGATTCATACGTAAAAGCCCAATCAATTGTCATAGTTTGCACCTAAGAGTGTGTCTTCAGAGTCAATTTCACCAAGTCTGGTCTTCCTTGCTAAGTGTCTGTAAAACACTGGGAAGGATTGTTAATCACCGTGAGGAAGAAGGTAGGATACAAGACAGCCTAACTTCATATTAGGGCAAATCCATTCTCAGTGTGAAACAGATGGCTTCATTTTCTCCTCAAACAGTCTTAATATGCAGTATTAACATTTTTTTTAATTAAAAAATAAAAACATGAACAGCCACCTTTGTGAATCCTTTAATATTTTTCTCTTCCAGACTTAACATAAGACAGATTGGTAGAAAATGGCTGGCACTTTATCCAGATAAATCACTGCACCCCTCCCTGAAAATCATCATCAGGTAAGGGTCTCATATCTACAAAATTGTATCTGTCATCAGTTTTCCCTAATAGTCAATGGTGGGAAAAGTAGGGAAGAGTAAAGTTCCACCTTTACTCTGTTTGCTTGATACATGACTTAAGAATGTGTTTTCTGTAACGTTAAATATAAACACTATCATAGTACCCATTTATGATATGATGAGGGAAAACCATGCGGGACATCTGCAAACCTTTGGCAAAGGGCCTTCCAGCCTTTGGTGGTTGCCCTGTGCTGCATTCTCATTATGCGAGGGGTGAAAAGGCTAGCTAGGAAATGATTGTGGTCTCATCAGCATCCAGGTTTGGTATGCATTCACTCACTGTCAGGAGTCCAAAGACTAAGACCTTAAAATTAGACCTGCTCACTTTCAGAATGCCAGTATGTCTCAGAGCCTCCCCTTGCAAACCTCTCCCCTACTCTAATGATAATGCGGGGTAATATTAGTCAGGGACAGAGGTCCTGTAAACCCCAAGAGAGATACTGAGTCACAGGGTAGGACACTGCTCCCTTGGAGAGTAACCCAGTGATCTGAGACTGTTTTGGAGATCCTCTTCTGTAGTGGACCTGATACTTTTCATGAAGGGAGTCCTTTGTTAACTCAACTGGTAGGGGAGGGAAACTTCAGCAGCTTCCCTGTTCTAAAAGGCCTAGAGTGCCACTGGGAACACACCGTGATTCCACTTTGCTAAAGCCGATGCTCGATGGGTACTAGGTGGGCACACAAATGTTACAAGTGACTTTGTTCTTTTTCTTGCTGGCACGTAGGAGAATCTTTCTGGAAGGCACCCCAGGGTGGTGGTGTGAGGAAACTATTTAGGACTACTTTAATCTTGAAGATAAAAATAGTCACATTCTACAGAGTTGTCACTGCGTATCTTTGGAGTTTGTGGTGTTTGTGTGTGTAGATAAGCTTAGGAGTCTGGGCAATACATGTTATAAAATTTTAAAAGTCAGCTTTGGAAATAAGTGCAATAAACTATATCAAATACTTCTTCCAGTTACTATTGTAAGACAATACACGAGTATTTTTCAGTACTGGGGTTGAACTCAGGCCCTTATACACAATGTGCTGTGGAGTCACATCCCAGCCTTTAAAAAAACAAACAAGCAAACAAAAACAAGAACAAAACAACTTGAAACTTTAATTTTGAGACTGATTTATTCCTAAGTCACTCAGGCAAACTTTGTGTTTTTTGATTCTCCTGTGTCAGCTTCTGTCCCAGGAACTGAGGCTTATGGGAGTACAACCCCCAGGCCCAGCTGACATGATGTGTTTTTAAGAATTCTTGTGCTGGTTGTTTTTTTCGTCTACTTCACTTAAACCTAGACTTAAACCTGGGAAGAAGAACTATTAATTGAGAAAATGCCTCCATAACACTGGCCTGTAGGCAAGCCTGTAGGGCATTTTCTTAATTAGTGATTATGGGATAGCCCAGCCCATTGCAGGCAGTGTCCTGGGAGTGGTGGTCCTGGGTTCTATAAGAAAACAGGCTGAGCAAGTCATGAGCATCAAGCCAGTAAGCAGCACCCCTCCATGGCCTGTGCATCAGTTCCTGCCTCTAGGTTCCTGCCTTGAGTCCCTGCCTTAACTTCCCAGAATGATGGACTTGCTACAAACTGTGAGAGGAAAGAAACCCTTTCCTCCTGAAGTTGCTTTTGGCCACGGTGTGTTAGCACCACAGTAGAAACCCTGACTACAACAGCACTGAAGAGAAAGGAACTCATTCTCTGTCATTTCCCATCAGCCACAGGTGGAAGAAGCCAGGCAGCCAATCCAGAGTGCTCCTTCCGGAAGAGGTTCTAGTCTTGACATCCCGTTCCTGACATTCACATTTGCAAGAAAACTTCTCAAATAACTATGACACCTTGCTTAAGAATAGCAAACACAGAGGATACGTTATACACTTCCTTTTCAAACATTTCAGTTTAAGACAAACAGAAGCGACACTCTTCAGTCTAAGGAGCCATTTTTGTTGCTTCTAAAGAGCTGATGGTCTTCCAATCCTCTTAACTAGCAGCAGTGCCCTGGTTTCCTGCCAACTAGACCCAAAGGCCCGGTTTCCAGCTGTAGGCGCTATGCTGAAATTCAGATGGTGTTTGTTTACAGACGGACCTAGTGAACTCGGTAATATCCCTTTAAAATTTTTACCAACTTACAACTAAGGAACTCTGATCTCTTATTGATTGAAATGTGTAAACAGCATTTTAGAGTTTGTTTTACAGGTCCACAGTGTTTATGGTAAAACCAACTTTTACAAGTAGGAAAGCCTGACTAGTACATTTAAAAGAATAGGAAACAGCTTATTAACACAAAAATCTGTGGAAATGCACTGTCCAGTACAACAGCCATTGGCCAGGTGTGGTTACTGAAATTTAAATATAAATTAATTTGATTCACAAAGTAGAAATTTGGTCTCTTAGTTCCTACTAAGCATCTCAACTGTTTAGTGTACATGTAGTTGATGGACGACACAGATGTAGAAAGTTCCAGTTCTCACAGACAGTTCTATTTGACAGGCTATGATAAACACAGTTTTAAACAAGGCTGTAGACATTCATTGATAGTTAAAGGGATGTTTTACGCTCTTTCTTTTTTAACTTGGAAATTTTAAAGCATTTTGATATTCAAATTTTCTTAGTTCCCATTGTGTGGGATGCAGCTATTACAGGCCTCTTTATGAATTTCCTGTTAGTTTTTATACTTGAATATTTAATATGTTAGTCTAGTTTTATATTCTTAATTTCTTCAAAAGTTGTGAGTACCTATCTTACCTCTTGAGCTAAGGACTAACATGTGGATGTGACAGTCGGCTTATTTACCTACATCCGTGTCATCCTTCTTTCTGTAACGTCTCCATTTTCTCGCAGTAAGAGATGTGTCTCATTTGTGTTAACTTAAACCTTATTGATGTGTTTAGTTTATAAAGAATTTGATGAACCAAACAAAACCAGTTACAGAACACTTGTGCTTTTGCACATGTTACATATAGTAATAATTTGATTTTATTTGTAATGAATACAATGAATCCCTGGTGTAATATGTTCTTAAAAGTTCTTGTTCCTTCTGTTTCTACATGTTCCATTAACATAATGTCAGTCTTAAACACATTCCAGCCATTATCCTTAGCAATGCAGTTACATTTATTTCCTGGAATAACACAGTTGCACAAGACCAAACATTAAAAACAAACTTGTTGTCGAAGCTCAGGATTTGAAGGCAGCTGTCAACCTGTCTCTGAGAAAGGGAAGTCATACCTGCCTGTCTTCCAATTACACGTCCAATGATGTCACTTTTCAACCACAGCACAAGTAATAGAAGCCTGGCACCACCTTAGACTTTTAAAATACACATTCCAGACTGTTTCCAATGGGGGGAAATTTTAGCCAGTGTGTGTATGTGTATGTGTGTGTGTGTGTGTGTGTGTGTGTGTGTGTGTGTGTGTGTGTGTGTGTGTGTGTGTGTGTGTGTGTGTTTAAATAAACTAAAATGAGGTTGGGGACTTAGCTCAGTGGTAGAGCGCTTGCCTAGCAAGCCCAAGGCCCTGGGTTCGATCCTCAACTCGAAATAAATAAACTAAAATGTAATTTGGTTTACAAGGAAAATTATGTAATAGTCATTTTATCAATGGTAACTTGATTCTTTTTTAACTAGTATGGCTAATAGAACTCTGCCCATGGATATGCTGCTTTACATTGGTTAAGGGCAATGCTCTAACATCTTAAATTTTTGCATTTCGTCTTTTTTTCCCCCCTCTAGTTCTGTAGAGTTATCATCAATATAATATAAAATAATATATATTCAAGAGAAAGTATTTCTGCATTTTTTCTAAGTGATTCATTCTGTCAAATAAAATTCTTAAGGTAAAAAGAAAAATTAACTTCACGGGAAACTTTTATTCAATATATGTAATTAGTTTTCATTAATTTTATTAATGAAAGGTTGCAAGTCAGTTAGGTTTACAGTAGTCTAATACTGAAGATTGAAGAGGGGTTGTATCTTTACAAGAAGATGCCATTTAGTTGGGAAGCAAAGATGATCAGATTAGAGCAGTTGAGTATTGATGTCTTGATGTGGAGTCAGGCATATACTTAGGCTGGATTATATTCTGAGAACAGGTAAGAAAAACAGCATGGCTTCGCAAATGTCATCTTGGATCTACTGGCGGTTGAAGATAGCCTTTAAAGACAGTCAGGCTTCATTTAAACAAGGCTGTATAAATTCTTTTGTCAAAACTGAAATCCATCCAGGTTCTCAAAAACCATGGGAGCAACAAGAGTATGCAGTGAACTATTTAAAGGGCTTGGGGAATCAGGGACAGTGGGACAGTAGCAGTGGGAGAGTCTGTTAATTCTCCTACTTGTCATAGGCCCCAGTGTCCTTGGCACCCATGCTCCACACATTTACTCAACTGTCTAAATCCCTGTGGTATTTCAGTTTTCAACCATCATGGTAGAAGATAATCACCAAGCAGGTATGAGGTAACTGTAAAGTTCCTTTCCTCTAACGACAAAGTTAGAGTATCAAGTAAATGTCATGGCATAGTGCATCCTGAATGAAGGTGATGGCACACACATGGTGCCCTGATTCAGATGTGCACTTTGCAGTAGCTTCTGCCTCAGTCAGCCGGTAGTTTTGAACACTTGCATGCTAGTTAGCATGGAGCGAAAAGGTATGTACAAAGATGAAAGGCCTAGGACCTGGGTCTAGGATGATGGCTCATTTGGTAAAGTACCTTCTGTGTAAGCATGAGGTCATGAATTTGAGTCCCCAGGACCCACAGAAAAGCTGGGGATGGTAGGTGGAGAGGGGCAGGGGAGTCACTGGGGCTTGTAGTCCAGGCCACCCAACCAAAATGGTGAGCTCCAGGTTCAGTGAGACACCCTGTCTCAAAAATCAGGATGGAGAGTGAAAGAGAAAGACACCCAAAGTTGACTTGACCTCTGACCTACACCACCCACGCCACCCACCTACCCACCCACCCACCCACACACACACACACACATGAGTGTAGCTACACACACATGCACATATACACCTACATTACACATGTATATATATACCTACACTACACACACACATGCACACATATTTCTACACTACACACAAGCACATGCACACAAAAAGAAAATTTAAAAATGTCCTCATACAAATTAGAGTGGATGGAGAGAAAAATCAATTGAGTAAAATATATTAGGTGTTGAATGGCATGGGGAATGAGAATCGTTTGTGGGAGGAGTAGGCAGAGGTTGCTTCAGTTTTAAAGTGGTGTTCAGAGAGACCTCTGATCAGAAAAGAACTGTATGGACATTTGGAGGAAGATTGCTCCAGGCAGAGGCTTTGAAAACCATGAGGGAACATTCGTAGCCTTAGAAATGTCAGAGGCAGAGGGTCCGACACGTGGCATGCAGCGCTGGAGGGTGTGAATCAGCAGAAACTAGAGGCATGTTGAGAAAGGATCTAGTTGAGGCAACTGATAGAATTTTAAAGCTTAAATTGTTGTAAACTGAAAATATTTGATATGCAATGAATCATTCCCCCAATTAGGGGTTTTACGTAGAAGCCAGGTCCACAACTCTGCCCTTATTGACTTGGCCTCTGATAGTGACTATAACTATTAGAAACCCATGTGGTTAAAATCCATTTCCTCTGGACACCTAGCTTCTGTGTTTGGTGCTTTTGTATACTTCATATACTTTGCTTACAGATGTGATCTTTAATCCTGTTCTAGGGCTGAAAATACAATTTTTTCAAACACTAGAGAGTTAAAAGGCATTGTTAATAGTAAAATATCTGCCTTCTCAGACACAATGTACTTAAGTCCTGGGATATCACCAAATTCAAAATATTTTCTTTTGGTTTTTTGAGACAGGGTTTCTCTGTGTAACTTTGCGCCTTTCCTGGAACTCGCTTTGGAGACCAGGCTGGCCTCAAACTCACAGAGATCTGCCTGCCTCTGCCTCCCAAGTGCTGGGATTAAAGGCATGCACCACCACTGCCTGGCAAATTCAAAATATTTTCAAGGATTTTTTATTCCATTTAAATTATTTTATCTTCAAGCTCAATAAGAAAATTCAAAATATATACATTTGCATTATGTGTCTGTGCCCATCCATCCCCATATAAGAAGGAATAAACATATTTAATGGAAAAAAAAATCAAATCTACTCACTTTGAAATTATACAGATGACTTGAGAACAAACAACTCTGATATTGTTTATTTTTTAATTGGTATTGTGTTTCATAATCTTCATGCCTTCCCCTGCTCTGCTATCATTCAAGACTTCTAATGAGGGCTAGGGAGCAAATGTATTTAGCAATCTGTGTTTAAAGGATGGAAACAAGAACATGAAGATTAACAGTATCATTCTTGTTAATTTGATTTTCTACAGCTTAAGTAAAGGTCTTTGTTACTATTTCTAGCAAATGGGCCTGAGGAGAAAACACATATGCGGTGTCATGCCTCTCCCTGGAGCCTGCTGATGTACAGGCTTGAGCTAGAGAATTCCTCAATAGTAGAAAAATGATAAGAAAAGGAAAACTCCCTTCATTGCAAGAATAATAGCTCAAGGATTGAGTGTTCTGGGATCTAAGAGATTTTGAAGGTAGTATGATTTCTGATAAAGACAAGAAAACTAATTCCATTAGTATTACTTTTCAAAGAAAATTTTCCTTAATGGTTTTGTGAAGTAAGCACATTTTAAATAGTTCTAAACCAAGAATTCAATATGATTATTAGGAAACAGTTTAATAGAAAATTATACCATTTAAAAAGCCTATTTCATAATATATATTCTTCCAACTAAAATGATATTTAATAAGAAACTATGATTTTGATGGTCCCTTATTAATGATAACTTGTTTTATTTGGTGTGCATACATCTCTGAGCCTTGGACAGTCATTTGGACAACTTTCAAACAACTAATATCGACATATTCATAGCTTTTATTATTTTACTTTTGAGACCAAGCCTTGTTATATAGCTCAGGCTGACGTAGAACTCTGTGCCCTCCCACAGGGATTATGAGTGTGCACCATATTCCCAGAGTCCACAATGTCCTTAAGAACTGGGTCACCTTGTACACTTAACCACTGCACAGCAGTGGCTGTATTGTATAAAAATACCATTCCAGTAAACTGAACCAGAGATCCAGCTTGTCTATGCCAGGGAGAGGGTAGAATGACATTCAGCAGGGTCCATGCCCCCTTTCACAGCTTTCTGCCCCAAGCCCCGATTCCCCTCTCTAGAGGGGAATTAGTGACCTCTACCCTCTCCCTTAACCTCCCAATGGAATCAAGCTTAACTGGTCTCACAGTACTTTAGGCTGTGCTGGAGATAAGCTTGTGCTGATGTCAAAAAGATGTGGGAATCAGTTCTTTCCTGTTGATGTATGGCTTCTAAACTGAAATATGAGCCCCAAAGAATATCTGTGGTAGAATCCCAGGCTAGTAAGTATTCAAATCCCAGTTAGTCATTGATAGATAGGCAAAGATTTCCTTCCCAATATCACTATTGTTATGAACACAAAAGGCAGTCATCTTTGGAAGCAGCACACTTGAGAACATACAATACATAACCTCAAATGAGTTGTTCCTTTCTCAAATAAAAACATGAAAGCCTTGTTCAGATCGTTCTCAACTTCTCTGCCAGGTCCTGGGTACTATTCCTGACTTCAGGAAGACAAACACTTCTTTTGTAACTCCAGCATGTCCTTTCAAATTGCTCATAAAACTGCCCAAGTGTAGCCCCTCTCCTCTGAATTAAACCTTTTTAGTTATATATCAGTGTCTGGTCATGGTTCTCCTCAATGCTCATTGCAAAATAAGGCATTTCTAATTGTGAGTCCCAGCAGCTCAGGGATGACCAGGCAAACTAAGAGGATGCCTGTAATTTCACCACCATTCCATCCAAAATTAGAAGCTTTTGCATTCTATCACTGTGGACTTCTTGTCTGGAAAAACAACACCCCCACCCCCCACCCCTGCAAAAAGAAAACAAGACCAACAGCATTTGAGAGATTACAACTCTCAGTGACAACCTATGCAATAGTGAAAGGGTTAACACAGCGCCTAAGAATGCTAATAATTTTTTCTTTCAGTTCATTGAATTCAATCAGATTTTTATCCTCACTCTTTACTCTGCCAACTGTTCCAAAAATGGTTTGTGTCTAGTTGATTCTTACTTCTCTTAAAAAATTATTTCTTTTTATTTTATGTGCATTGATGTTTTGGCTGCATGTATGTCTGTGTGAGGGAGTCAGATCCCCTGGAAGTGGAGTTACAGACAGTTGTGAACTGCCATGTGGAATTTGGGAATTAAACCTGCGTCCTCTGGATGAGCAGCCAGTGCTCTTAACTGCTGAACCATCTCTCCAGTGGATTCTTAATTTCTATCCACTATTTTGTCTAGTAGAGCCACAAACATAAATCATCAGCCAATCAGATAAAAGAGATACTTAAAAGATTTTAAATGTTACAGTCTTCTCACTTCAGAATAAACACTAAAGCTTAAAATATTGCCAGTCCAGGAATGATTCATCTTTAAAATTTTTTCAACTTGTGATCCAGTTTTAAAGATAAAGATGGTAGGGTACTGTGGGATGTTCTCTATGCTGAGAATGTGTTGCTCTGATTGATTGATAAATAAAACACTGATTGGCCAGTAGCCAGGCAGGAAGTATAGGATAGGTGGGACAAAGAGAGAGGAGAATTGTGGGGAGTGGAAGGCTGAGGCAGGGAGATGCTGCCAGCCACTGTGATGAGAAGCTGCATGTTAAGATACTGGTAAGCCACAAGCCACGTGGCAACTTATAGATTAATAGAAGTGGGTTAATTTAAGATATAAGAACAGCTAGCAAGAAACATGAGCCATTAGGCCATACAGTTTATAAATAATGTCTCTGTGTGTTTCCTTGAGTCTGAGGGCCACAGGAGCCGGGCAGGAACAGGATAACTTCAGCTATAGTTGGGTGAGCAGCTGGTACTAAGGAGTGATCTTGTCTTTCACTCACCATACTTTGAGGTCACTATGTTATTGACAATATATTATATTGCCACTTTATAAATGATAACAGAAAGAATCAGAAAATAATGGTGAACATTATTAAGTGGACACTCTCTGATAACTAGACTATGTGTCCATCACTTCATTTTATTTATTTTTTAATCTAACAACAGTTTTTAAAATGTATAGTCTGATTTCTTTTACTGTGTCTACTTTTTTGACAGCAGCTGAGCCTGTCACATTGTACACATTGTTAAACAGTGTCAGAGCCAGGATCCAAATCCGGGACTCAGTCCAATAGCTTGTGTCTTTGTTGAGGTTTATATTGTTTTGAAGAGATGTTGTGACCATGACAACTCTTATAAAGGAAAACATTTAGTTGTGGTGACTTACTGTTCCAGTGTTTAGTCCATTTTCATCATGGCAGGACATGGCAGCATACAGGCAGACATGGTGCTAGAGAAGGAGCTGAGAGTTCTGCATCTTGATCGACAGGTAACAGGAAGTGAACTGTGTCACTGGGTATAGCTTGAGCATAGGAGACCTCAAAGTCCACCCCCACAGTGACACACTTCCTCCAACAAGGCCACACCCACTCCAAGGCCATACCCACTCCAACAAAGCCACACCTCCCAGTAGTGCCACTCCCTATGAGCTTATGGGAGCCAATTACATTCAAACAGCCATAGCTAGATTCCAACCACTTCTCTCGCAAGCCACAAACCACCAAATATGCAGCATCTAAGATCTTGCTGGTATTTTTCATGGCTACTGTTGGCAGCATTTTTTTTTCATATAAGTGAACATTGTGTTAATATCTAATTACAGTTTCTACTGATACCGTGTCCAAGTATACACTAACATTATTTGAATGACAGAGTGAGAGGCTCTAGAAGGTGTGTTCAGTATAAAACAGATACTATGCCACATTTCAATAAGGAAAATTATTATTAACTTATATGCCACCAACCACAGGTCCAAGTGCAAAAACAAACAAAAACCAAAACCAACCAAACAAACAAAAACCCCAAGAAACACTTACCTACTTTAAATAATGTATTCTGAGGGGCAGATTATTGCACTGTGAATTGGTTCCTTTGGCTATAGAGCTGGTCATTTGGGATGTGTAGAAATTGCTAAAATTATTCTTGAATTCTAGCTTAGAGATCTATGTAAAACATTAGTCAATTTGTCTGATGATGTATGGAGGACACTTTAAAAATATTTTATAGCCAGGCAGTGGTGGCACACGCCTGTAATCCCAGCACTCAGGAGACAGAGACAGGTGGATCTCTGAGTTCGAGCCCAGCCTGTCTAAAGAGCTAGTCCAGGCCAGGGTCCAAAGCTACAGAGAAACCATGCCTTGAAAAACCAAAAAAACCCAATTTATTTTAAATTATGTTTATGTGAGTACACACACACACACACACACACACACACACACACACACGTGCATGTGTCTCTAGAAGCCAGAAGAGGATGTCAGATACCCTAGAGTTGAAGTTACAGTTAGTTTCTAGGCATCCTTCATGGGTTCTACAACCAGACTCAGGTCCTTAGTTAATAGTTCTATGCATATTTCTACTTCATGGATTATTGAAAATGATTATCTGCCTAAATTGAGGTATAAATGAAAAATACTTTTATTGTTGCAAAACTACATAGACTCTGTTGTTTGCATCATATCCTGTGTTGCTATACCGTCTCTGAGTTATTTTGCATGAATTTAATGTCCTTTGAGTTCTGGGTGGAGGCATGTTGTTGACTGACCTGTAAGCCCTATAGCAGCAGGTATCATGGTGAAAGATGAGATAATTAGCCAGAGGGTCAAAAACCAAAGCAATGGGCTCTGCTTGGACAGGAGAAAAGGCCTCATGTGACTCTGCCAAGGAGAACAAAGATTCTGTGGACGTAGCCATTTGTGCGGGGATGTGAGTGTATGTGTATATTGTTATGTGTGTGCATGTGCAGGTGGAGGTCAGAAATCTCTCTTACTAGCTCTCCACCTGAGGTTTTCAAGCAGGGTCTTTCACTGAGCCTTGAATTCAGCAACTTGGCTAGGCTGGATGGCCAGTAAGCTCCTCTTGTCTCCATCTGTAGACAAGTTTCTAAATGGTCTTATTAAATAAGAAACACAGAGCCAAATATAGGGGTGAAAGCCTTAGAGATCAGGGAAATAGTGAGAGCCACCAGCTAACCTTAACTCACCATGCTACCGTAGCTTCCCAAGAGAGCTACTTCCTGTCTACCCAGGCTTTTATTGCCTTGCTGTTCTGCTCTCATTGGCTCTTAGCCTAGCTACCTCATTTCCTTGTTACTGCCTATCTGTACAGACCTCCAGGTCTCTATGGTTGGTACTGGGATTAAAGGCATGTGATACCATGCTTGGCTGTTCTCTAATGTGTCATTGAATACTCAGAGACCCTGCCTGCCACATGATCGGATTAAGGGCATGTGCCTACCACTGCCTGAGTTTTGTGTTAATGGCTTGCTATTCCCCTGATCTCCAGGCAAACTTTATTAACATACAAATAAAATATCACCACATTTCTGCACCAATAAAATATCACCACATCCATCTTCCCAGGGCTGGGGATATAGAAGTCCACCACCACACCAGCTTCTACATTGTTGCTATGGATCCAAACTCATGTCCTTGTGTGACATATTAGTTACTTTTAAGTTGCTGTGATAAAACACCATGACCAAAGGCAGCTTTAGGAAGAGAGTTTATTTTGGCTTACAGTTTTAGAGTTAAGAGTTCATTATGGTGGCAAGGCATGGCAGCAATCAGCAGGCATGAGTGTAGGGACAGAAAGCTGAGGGCTTAACATTCTAATGCAGGCATGAAGTAGAAAGAGCATACTGAAGTAGGGAGGCTTTTTAATCTCATAGTCTGCCCCTAGTGACGAACTTCCTCCAGCAAGGCTCTGCCTCCTAAATCTCCTCAAACAACGCCATCTACTGGATACTAAGTGTTCAGATATCTGAGACTGTGGGGGGCATTCCTCACTTAAACCACTACAAATAGTAATCTCCACACTAAATGAGCCATCTTCCAGCTCCGTAGTCCTTTTGGAAAAAATTCACTATGAACAGTTATTCATTTGCATAATCATATAGATTATGAAATATTTCCCATTTAGACTTGCATTTGCAAAGTTGAGAAATGAGTCCAAGGCTTAGAGGTGCTTCCAAGACCAAATAGCAAGCTTAGGACTCACTCTTAGACATCTTCTTCTAGACAAAGTGGAGCAGCAGGGACCAGAGTTACAGCCACACCAGAAACAAGGCAACATCTGGACACACTGGTAAAACTGTAGTTTTCAAGACAGTGGTCCTTACGTGACTGAGAACCATAATCCTGAGGGATCCCAGGGAAGCAAATAAAGAGTTCCCTAAGGTTGCCCAAGTAACCATCTGTATTTCAAGGGTGGACAATCCTTGTTTGCAAAGGCAAATCCAGGCAAAGAGCTTGAATTTCGAAAAGCCAAAGAGGCTTGAGTTCACAAGATAATCTCATAAAGGGACAGCTATACCGAGAACTGGCCTTGAGATCGGCAAAGGGCCATTTTGTGTTTCACTGCATGTGAATGAATAAGTTCCTAAAGTGGTCTGAAGAAATAAGACCCAGAGAATGCTTCCCTTCTCCTTCCCAGAGTGTCACCAGATGCCCATGAATGGTGGGATGTCCTTTTCCTGCTGGTGTGAACAGCAGCTGCTGTCTGTAGAAAGCTGCTCCTGTACTTACCACTGCTCAGATTATACCCAACAAAGTTTAAAAACTAGACCCTAAAGAGTTAAACTATGTGTATCTCAAATTCTTCATAGAACAAACTAAGGGTATTACTACTTTCTTGTAGAAGAATGCCTGATTCCCAACAAAGTCAATTCACTGTTTAACACTCAGCAGGAAACTGCCAGGCATGCAAAGAAGCAGGAAACTGGTATCCACAGAAAGAAAAATAGTCCACAGAGACAGACCCATCAATGACGCCTGTAATGGAATTACTGCACAAGGACATTAAATGGTTATTGTATTCCATCCAAGAACCTGGATGAAAGCCTGGGCATTTTAAACAGAGACTAGGAAAATGTAAATGATTGACATTATGCTTCTGGAGATGAAAAAACACCATGTCGGAGGTGAAAATGCCAACTGGGACTTCCGCTGCTTTGGTCAGGGTCCTCTCAGTGTCCTTACCATAGTCTCTATACAGTTCTCTGTCCTAGAGGCTGTTTGACCCCAGCTGCCCAGCACATATTTACTGACATTTCAACTCTTGGACAACACTTTCTTTTCAGGACAGGGTTAGCCACGACATTTAGCTCTAGCTCATACAGACCCTCTTGCCTGGTCCTGGCTCACAGAGAAGCTTCCATCACCTTCCAAAGGGCTGGCATTCCTTCACACCAGATTGACACTCCTCAACAAAGTAGCCATCAACAGTTTTATTTATTTATTTATTTATTTATTTATTTATTTATTTATTTATTTATTCGTTCATTCATTCATTCATTCATCCATTCATCCATTCTCTCATTCATTCATTCATTCATTTATTTATTTATTTGTATTTATTTATTTATTAACTGAGTCAAGATTTCTCTGCATAACAGTCCTGGCTGACCTGGAACTTGGTCTATAGACCAGGCTGGCTTCAAACTCACAGAGATCTGCCTGCCTCTGCCTCCTGTAAAGACTTGCACCACCACCATCTGGCCCATCAACAATTTTCAACATGGCACTTTCTGAGTCAGCTGCAAGAAAGTCCACATGCCCAGATGATCATTTTTCACCTGGGACATCCATTTTACTATGGAAACTCTGTTTGGACAGAGACTAAAACACCTGCTTCTTATATAGAATACAATTTACCCAGAGGTCAGCACTTTTGCAGAGTCCAACCTATCCTGTCTAAGATACCATGTACAAAACCATGAACTGCCCTCTTTCAGCTTCCAGGAAGTTAACCAAAATATACATGTTATTCTTTAATGGAATTTAAAACTGCTCCTGAGTTAAACTATATTTTTCTAATAAAGCAGAAAAAAATCCAACTGATGTGTTAAGGAAGTTTTATATAAGCTAGTTTGAAAAGCAGTGTACTTGCTTGTCCAGTCAGAAAGGTGACATATCTGGATATTCTTACCTCATGGGACTCGTCATTCAAATCTACAGAATCAATAGAATGAACTTAGGCAATAAGCTGGCATTGAAACCACAATGTACCCTTGTCACACGAATGTTTAGGTCATTTCCTGCTTGCAAAGTACACCTCAGAAACACCTGACGAAAACAAAGAAGGAAACAAAAAACATCCCAAACCAAATATTTCTGGCACTCAGTAAGATATTTCAAATGATATCTGTTTATCAGTTGTATAACAGGGGGCAATAAATCAATGTGGCATCAGTCTGTTCAAACTTCAGGTGCTAGGTGACATTAGTTTCACAGCTATTGAGAGGCACAAATATCCAAATACCATCAATTCCATGCTGTATTCATACACATGAAGGTTGTGCATCACTGAAAATCCATACCACAGTGTCTTTTATAGGGTAGAAAATAAGTTTCCATGCGGAACAGCAGGAGAGATGGCAGCAGAGTGGGACACAGGATGAGTCAGGCTTGTTTCTGACACATGCAAACAGAGCAGCCTGGCTGAGAGCCACAGTGGACCTTCCATCACAGCACACCTCTGTGGGCTTTCAGCAGCCTCCATTTCCGGGGCCATGGATTTTTGTTGAACGCAGAAATTGAGAGAGGTCTGTCTAGCAACCATACCTATTTTTGCTTCAAGTATTTAACATCACATAGAAACATTGGATTGGTGTTTGTAACATTGTGCCAGGGCTTCAAGGCTGTTTTCTCTGTTGTAAAATAGGTGGTTGGCGGAGTCAGCTGGCAGCTGTGGGACCAGATCTGCTCTGCAAAAGAGCTCTGTCCTGTTCCACGGTGTTGTTTTTTTCATTTGATCTGGTGAAAGTATTTCCAAATAAGACATCTCACATAAAATTTGAAATTCCCAGCTTATCTTTAAAAATCCCCCCCCCCATTCCCAATTCCCACAGTTGACTGGAAAGTAAATCCTCATCTTCCTCCAAGACAGAGGGGGGCCTTGGCTTCCCATCTGCTTACCCCTTGCTCACTCCTCCCCACCCCTGAAGTATGTGAGCACAGAAACCATGGCGCTCACAATTTCTAGGGATCATTCCAGAAACAAAACAGCAGGGATTTCTGATGTAAAGTGTTTCAAGGGAAACAAAAGACTGTGAAAATGGTTCAAATACACTAAAGGCTTAAAATTACACTGTTTGCTCAGATAATGTAACAATCAAATCACCTCTGACAACTACCATAGTATTGTGTTTGTTTACGGAAACAAAAGGCATGTGTATGTATGTATGTATGTGTGTATGTATGTATGTATGTGTTTCTCTGAAAAAAAAAAAAAAGCAAGAAGTTTGACTTACAGATCTCCCGATTTTGCAGAAAATTCTATGACTTTTAAAGCCATATCCAAACAAAGCTGCTCTCCAAGCCTCTATCGACAGTTGGAGAGCTGGACTATGTAAACAACAATGTCTTTGGTTTGGTTACAACATGAAGCCAGACTATTTACCTAAGAGTGAAGTGAAAGTTGAATGTTGCCTTGTGGGTACAACTGGTGCTGTTGGAATAGGCCGGCTTCTAAAACACAGTTTTTGTAAATTGGAACCTCTTCATATCAAGTTATGCAAAATTATTAGTAATTCTGACATTTTTACAAAATTCTAATGAAATTCATAACTCTGCCTGCCCTCTGATGAGCAAACTAAAAGATTCAGAGTTATTTGTCATTCCACTACTTTATACGGTAATAAAGTAATACTGAAAATGTTACTGTCACAACTGGTAGAGTATTGTGTAATTATTAAAAGGTGGAACCATGAAATCATGTTAAAGAACAACAATTACAAATGTTAAGCCAGATAACTCAAGAAAGAAGTCACATGAATATAAGAGGAGCTGTAAGAAAATAGTTTTGGACTCTGAACATTGTATTATTTTAAGGCCTTTTTTAAAAAACATATTTTAATATGACATATTCTGGACACATTTTCCCCTCCTCCATTTCCTCCCAACTCCTCCTCACCTTCCTATCCACCCAGCTCCCTGCCCTTTCTTTCTCTCTCAAATAAGCAAATAAATAGATAAATAAATAAATAAATAAAACAAAAAATAAGAAACATGCAAAGACCCCCCAAAACACAAAATCATAAAACAAAACATTCAAGCAAAAGATGAATAAAACAAGACAAACACCAACAAAAACCCAAACAAAGTGACAGGAGACCAAAAGTCTACAAAACCACCATGGAGCTTGTTCTGCATTGGCCAACTACTCCTGGGCATGGAGGCAGCCCCTGAAGTGTGGTTAATATACCCACTGACGCTCCATTGTCGAGAACTGTTACTTCCTTTGGAAGGGGGTACAAAGTGCAGAAGACTTCTTGGTTAGGGGTAAGATCCTGTGTCTGCTTCCCCATCTCAGCACTGGGACCTGGTTGGGCTCAAACTTGTGCAGACCTTTAAGGGTGTTTTTGTCATTTAATTATCCAAGTATAATTTGTCAGTCAAAGGTGCGTATGCTGCTTAGTGGGATGGTTTTGTTCCCTTGATTTAATCTTGAAATCACCTGCACTTCAAATGTTCATTGTTATTTTATTTTCGTAATTGAGTCTTTACCTTGGCCCTATTGGGTGAGTACCTTTATATAATCACATGATATTAGATTAAGGGAGCTTCTGGAATCATTTCAATTTCCTGGCTTAATTAAGAATGTGATGAAGTGAGTATGAAATGTAAAATTTTATTGAATGGTTTAGTATAGGTGTAATATATATATTAGCTAGAGAAATGGCTCAGCGGTTCAAAAGCACTTGTTGCTATTGCAGAGGACCTGTGTTTGGTTCCCAGCATCCACCTGGTGACTCACAATTGTCTGTAACTCCAGCTGCAATGGCTCTGATGCCCTTTTTATCAATTGCAGGCAGCAGGCATTCCAGCAGCACACAGACACACTGACAGTCATAACACTCAGAAGCATAAAACAGAATAAGTAAATCTTCTAAAAGATAGCATTTGAGTATGTAATATTACAACAATTTCCCCTTCATTTGATTTAACCTTCATGTTAAGAGTACATGGTTGATTTTAATTTTATTTTGAACATACATCGATGAAAGCACAAAGAGGATAAGTAAATTCTCCCATTACATGATTACTCAGAGATGTAGTGGGTATTTTAACCCTGCCCAAAGCTTTCGGGTTGATTTGTTTCCAGTCAATAGACTCTCATCATCACTTAAATTAATATTTCTACATGTTGTACATAGATCTTAGTCTACAGATGGGCTTTCTATTCCAGTGATGTACTGAACGTGTTTTTATTTTGATCTAGTGTATCTACACTGATATATATATATATATATATATATATATATATATATATATATATATATATATATACATATATATATATGATGTATGTATATATATATACACACACACATTATATTGTTCTTTTACTCAGCAATTCTAGTTTTATGTATTAAGATGCAGCAGCCACAGTCTCCATACCTCTTTATTCATAATTTGGGGTGCATTTTTCTGTCTGGTTTCCTGTTTATTTCTTTACTTAGTGGGGTTTTTCCTCCATTTCTGCTTTATCCTTTGTTCAAGACAGGCTGTTTGATATTTAATGAAAAGACTTTGCAATTGATAGTGTTTATCCCCCAGGGATTGCATATCCTGACCTTAAATGCCTCACCAAAATGTTACCTATGTGGCTTCAGCATACAAAGAGCATCAGTGATAGGCAGTTCCTTGTTGTTTCTATAGTGAGAAAATGGAGTTCTTAATAGGATGGGATGAGGGTAAAATTTCCTCTGATTTAGCTGGTCTTTCAAACTTCCTGGTGCTTTTCTTCTTAAGCTAGTCTACAAGAAATTTGAAGGAAATGTTAGAGGGCAATGAACTATTAAAATTGTGGTCTCAGAATTTTGTTTACAGATGTCTGTTGATAACTACTGTTTAGAAAGTTTTTTCTCAAATATTCATTAGTTGTGAAAACAATTACTCTTATGTTCTGTTGGGTTAAAAAAAAGCATCTTTGTAACAGGAGATGAACTCTTGCAGTCCCCATATAGAGTGTCATTTGTCCCTAGCTGTGTATATCCTCTCTCCCCAACTTCTCCAGTTGGCTTAATTCTCTTGAGTGCTTCAGCGCATTCCTATTTAATGCCCTGCTCCACAGTGAAGAACTTAGAGTGCATGCAAAGCTCAATTTATATTAAAAAATTTATAGTCAGTTTGGACCCCAAAAGGTCCGTGCACAATGTACTACTCAATGGTCCTCAAGCCCATCCAGTGTCTATGGACATAATGCCACCAGAGGGCAGACTTTGATTTCCAGACTTGGTGGCTTCTGCCCTCTAGTGGAGACTTGTGGGCCACTTCAACAGGCCTCAGTTGTCTTTAAGTCCTTGAGTCCTAGAAAATGCTTAGAGACAGTAATTTCTAAAATGGTCTCATGATTGGATGTTAGGCAATTCCCAGTCCCGAGACAACGTGCACCCAACACTAGCTTGGTCTTTTGAAGGGTTACTCAACAGAATTGTGTCTTTTGTGAAATCTATGAGTAGATAAATGCAGCATATAGTTAACTTATGCTTTAAAGGTGAAAAACCATAAGTTATCAAAATTAAAGAAAAGAAGTAATGAAGAAAAAGGAAATGAAACGAAAGGAAAGGAGAGAGCAGGGAGGGGAGGGAAAAGAAGGGATGGACCAGGGCTAGTCATTTGCATCACTGTTGACTTCTGGTCCAGGTAGTTGTATATTAGGGTCCATCCCTTGTATTGTAAAATAATTAGCACTCTCAGTGGTCTCAATGCACCAGACTCTAGAAGCCTTCCTCCCATTGTTTGGTCTGTTTTAAAAAATGAAATTTGTCCATCTATTGTGTCCTTGAAGGGCACAATGGCCTCTGACTGAGAAGCATTGGATCAGATGCCACAGGAGTGCAGAGTCAAGTCACTGGGTATTAAGTTTAACTGGGCACTACTTGCTTGTTGCTTTGAGCTCCTTATGTAGTTGACAAGATTAATTTGTCATACCCCTCCCCCGACATTGTAATCATCTCAAGGCAGTTATGTCTTACTTTATTTGAGTTTCAAAGGACAGGAAGGTCAAAGGATGCTTCCTTAGCACCCAGTGAACACCCAGTGCTCCAGAAGTAAACATAAATGTTTGACAGGCTCTCCCTGCAGATAAGTTCCTTGTCCACACTGTTCAACGAGGAGGGTTGGACAATCCAACTCTCTTAATTTGATCTGTAAGTTTCACTTGGTGTATTGGAGATAAGCAGCAAAATTAATTGGGGAGAAAAAAAATAAACAAATGATCCCAAGTAGTCATTACATTCAGCCAGTACTGCTTCCCACAAAGAAACTAGAGCATTGGGACCTTATTCAAAAATATTTGTTTGTGAAAATTAGGAAGTTGGGGCTGGAGAGATGGCTCAGCCATTCAGGTCTAGTCTCACAATCAGTGATTCAGTGGGGAATGACATTTGCCATCAAGCCTAATGATCTGAATTCTGTCCTTGGGGTCCACATGGTGGGAGGAGAGAACAGATTCCTACAAGTTGTCCTCTGGTTTCCACATGTACACTCTGACAAAAATAAATTTAAAAAGTTAAAAACTAGAAAGTTTTAGTTATTTCTATCAACCCAGCTTACTGGTTTCTTCTGATTCAAGGGAAATTATGCGTTTCTATTTCTTCTATGGGCTCCCCCAGAGGGCTGGGCTATCTGAAAGAGCAAGGAGTCCCTCACAACCTGGTGGAGACAGGGAAGACCTGTAAGCTTGTTGGTACAGTGGAGTTTGGGCAGTGTAGAGCCAATCCTGAGAGATGCTGGTTTGGAGAGCTTCGTGGGTGGGAAATAAAAGCAGAAACCACTTGGTGAATGGAAGAGTGGGAAAAGGGGAAACCATAGTAGGAGAGTGGACAGAGAGGTGATGGTTGTGGTGTGTAGTGAATGTCCTGGTACACTGTGTGCCACCTGCCACCTCACTGACACAGCCCTCTTACACAGACAAGTTGGTTCTACTTTACAAACCAAGAGAGGAGTTTTAGTCACATTTAGAAGAGGAACGAATGATCAGGAGGCAAAATGGTGCATAAGTGTATGCCTTGCTCTTGGAAAGAGTTCCTGTTTGACTCCTGTTTGGACTGTACATGAATACTAGAAGTGTATTTTAATTTCAAGTTGATGTGTGACATCTGGCTACTCATTAATTGCAAATGAAGTTGTTACAGGAAGCCAAGGTCACCAACAGCAACCAGATCACTTTAATTTTTGAGTGGCAGAGTGCTTTGCCTTTTATCCCACCCCTCTTGCCTCTCATCACAGGATGTTTATTAGAAAGTGTAAGTAACCCAGTGTGGAAAGGAGCAGAGTAGCAAATAGCAGTGGGTAAAATGAACTACACATTATTGTTTTAACTACAGTCAATGGTGTAGTATCTACTTTTTAAAAATTATATACAATTCAAGAGGAATTATTAAGGTTGGCAGAGGGGTCCAGCCCATGCATATTTTTATCAGTGTCTTTCAGCTCCTTGCTCCCAAGTGTAGCGCTTGTTGGTGCTGTAGTGTCTTTTGTTTCAAGTACTGTGTGGGGCACCCCAGTCTCGCTGTTACAATTTGCTTGTGGTGAAAGATTAGTTATTTACATCATAGTATCAATTTAAGAACACCAACAAAAGTCCTGAAATAGGCCTGTCTGACCTTTGACTTCACAGCACTACATAACAAAGTTCATTCTTGAGAACCACATGATTGAGTTCTTAAGATAACCTCAAGCTTTGAGTTAGTTTACAGGTTTGTATTTGACTGCATTCATAGCTACCCTCATGCAGCCCACAAGCCACAGGTCGGACAGGCCTGCTAGGACTGCCTAGCTCCTGACTTTCTGTTGCCAGTGGCATCACAAGTCAGAGTAGACATGTTTACTGCTTCAGCATCATCTGTCACAAACAGCATTGTCATCGTTTTCCAGGTGGAGAAAATGAGTCATGCATTAGGTGAGAGTCCCAACTCCTGAAACTCATAGAAGTTAATCCTATCTGTAAGCCCAGCACTGGAAGGAAGGCTGAGCCAGCCTGTGCTACATGACTTTGAGGGTAGCCTGGGCTACAGAACAAGAGCCCCCAACCTCAAAAAATGTAAATTATAGTTGGTTGCATTCATCTCTCTTGTTTCCATCACCACATCCTTCCCACTCCCTGATCCACTCCGTACTCGCCTACCTCTGTCTCCTTCGGTAGAACTACCTGTTCTAGTTCCAATAATGCCACAGAAGAGGACAGCCCACTCTACACAAGGCAGATAAATGTCAGATACCTGTGAGCAGATGGAAGAAGTGTTTGAGGAGAAAGCACTGTGCTAGGTGGTTCACCCCAGTCTGGAATGTAGGAAAGACACACAGAATTCCATAAGCAATTCTTCATCTGGCTTCAGCAGTTTCGCAGGCTTCCATTTTTGGCACATGATAAAGGCTAAATGAAACTGTATCAGTGGACAGTGTAGCTGCTCACTGGACTTGGCTTGTCAGCCATGGTTATCGGCATTAAGTCACATTTGCCAGCTCAGGTGCCTCAAACTGAATCCATGTGTTTCGGTTCTCATCATGGGCTCTTCCCATTTCCTTGTGTAACCTGACCTGGTGAAAGGTGCTGCTGCAGTGAGAAGTCTGGGAGTGGAGGAGGATGGGTGCTTGCACATACAGGCTTCCTTTCAAGTCAGTCTTCCTGGTCCTTTCCTCCTACTCTTTGGAACTCTCAAATGACTCTTCGTACTTAAAATGATAAGACTATTTCCCGCTAACACCAGCATGGCAACGGGAGATTTTTTAAAAGTGTGCTGATTAGTTTTAATCACATATCTTTCATCCCAATTTCTTCTATACTCTTTGAAATAAAGAAACAATATCATAAACAGTCAAGGGTTTGAGATAATGGGAGGAGCTTAGGGACATTTCTCAAAACTGAATTATGGAGCTTGGGAGATGGTCCAAGCATGAGGACCCGAGTTTGGATCTCCAGAACCCATATAAAAGCTGAGCTGTGGGCACATGCCTGACACTTCAACACTGGAGGGAGGGACAGACAGAGCTGGGAGGGGGTGATACCCAGCCAGCCGAGTTAAAACAGTGACTGCTGGGTTTACAGAGAGACCCTGTCTCAAAAAAATGACATCCCAGTGTCACCCTCTTGCCCTACACACACACACACACACACACACACACACACACACACACACACACCTGCATGGCAAGCTGACCAGTGGACACATGCACACACTCATGTACCACACACATATACACACACAACTGAGTTGTTGAAGCCATGGTTATTAAGTAGGGATTCTTAGAGTGGATAAAATTTTAATTGTAGCTTAGTCTCCCATCAGTAGGTTCTTACCTTAAATAACTTCTGAGAAATAGAGGAATGAAGGTGTCATCATCCAAGATTGAGAGGAATATCTGAATTTCCTCTCATAATCCTCATTTGGGTTTGCATTATTTTAAGTAAGCAAGGGGGAAGGCTAATTGGTGATGATAGCACATTTAGCTGCTGTCACCACAGTTGATTATAATTGATATGTAGGACTGAGAATGCTGAGTGTCTTGTGACCATTTCTGTGAGGTCAGACTACAGTAGATGATACTAATGGGAAAAGGATTGTAAACTGTTGCTACCACTTAGACATACCATATAGTCAGTCATTATTTAGCAGAGATTGGGTCTTAAATAATTTATACGCTCCAATATTTAAAGAAATTTTTTTTAAACTGAGGAAAATAGTCACCCAGGAACTGCAAATGCAAGGTAAACAAAATTATCTCCAAGGAAGAAGTTACTTGATGATTGCCATCTAAGAACATCTAGGAACCACCCTGTGAGTCTATCTTAAAGTCAACTCTAGATATTTGCTTCTCAGCAACAGGTGCTCTACCACGCTACTGTAGTCATGGCTGCCAAGATGACCAGGATGGAAGTGAAGCCTGGAAAGGCCTAGATAATTCAACAGAGGGCTTGCTTATTACCCATTGCTTAAATATGTCTGTAACTTGTAGTTAAGATGCAGGCAGTGGTCTAATCATACACGGGAAGTCTCCTAGGCCATAACGCAGCCCAAGAGTTAAAGGTGTGGTCAACAAAGGATTAACAGTGGTTACATGGTTGAGGTAATGTTCCAATGACTTTATCTGTGTGGAAATCAGGGCCACTAGACTCATACACTGAAGACAATGGGAATTGTGCTTTGTTGTTAATTAAGGCCAGAAACTAGAAAATTTAGCTTATTTGTGACCAAAGAATAGGCTTTCTGCCCCTTGTCTTAGTTAGGGTTTCTATTGCTGGAGTGAAACATCATGACCAAAAACCAAGTTGGGAAGGAAAGGGTTTATTTGATTTCCCTTCCATGGCACTGTTCATCATCAAGAGAACTCTGGACAGGAACTCAATCAGGACAGGAACCTGGAGGCAGTAACCTGATGCAGAGGCCATGGAGGGGTGCTGCTTACTGGCTTGCTCCACATGGCTTGCTCAGCCTGCTTTCTTATAGAACCAGGACCAGCCCAGGGGTGTCACCACCCATCAATCACTAATTAAGAAAATGCTCTACAACCCCGCCCATAGCCTGATCGTCTGGAGGCATTTTCTCAATTGAGGTTCCTTCCTCTTAGATGACTATAGTTTGTATCAAGTTGTCAGAAAAATCTAACCAGTATCTAGCCTTCTTGAAGCTGAAAGGAGGCTGTTTTGGTGAAAATCTGGATGAAGAAGATGAGATACTAGAAATGCTGATACCATGCATCTCAGAAAGCAGTTCTTTGAATTACATTCTGCTTTGATTAGAGTATTTAAGTTGGGTTGGAGAGATTACTCATCCATTAAAGGCTAGACTCACAACCAGAATGTCACCAGAACATTAGGTAACCCCAAACCAATCTAATTAAATTGTTCCATACAAGCTGCTTTATAAATGAGCTCATGGTCTAAAGAAAACAATCTCATAGTATCCTAATAGACAGGAAATGACCAAGCCATTATATTTTCAAGGATTTTCTTCATATTTCAAATGAGTAGGCCAGTGTAAGTTCATAGTTTGGGACAACTCAATAAACCATCCAATTAAAATAAACTATTCTTTTTATTAATATTTTTATAACTCTTTTAAAAAAGGTTTATATTTTCATTTATGTATACATCTGTGTGAGCATATGCCATATGTATGCAGGTATCCGCAGGAGCCAGCCAGGGTACTGCATCCCCTGGAGTTAAAATTGCAGGAAGTTTGAGCTGTCTGGCTTGGGTGCTTGGAACTGAGCTCCTAATTCTTGGAAAACCAGGCAACAGCTCTCAACTGCTGAGCTATCACTCCGGTCCCCTCTGTTCTGTAATTCTGACTTTGGAAAGCAATAATCTTCCTGTATGTCTCTCCACCCAAGCAATGCTTTGGGGAACAACTCTTGCTGAATATTTGCCATCAATCCATTGGCTTATAGAAATCAGCACTAAGAAATTTACAGTTTTCTGTTTTAAAATCCCCTCATACTTCTTTCTTAACGTACTATTTAATGGACTCTGCATTTCCCTTATTTCCTTAAGCACTTTGAGTGCTTGGGAAAAATCAGCACTGAGTTGTGCCATGCTTTCCAGGTCCTCAGCTAGAAAGTGTATCTGTTCTTCCTTGGAATTTGCCTTCATTTAGGTTCTGTACTGTTTTCAGTTCAGCCCTGCAAAGGGGAACATCCTTTGGAGGCTTCAATGTCTAGATGTAAACTTCTGCTTGGTCATAGGACACTCATTTAATGTGGGAGAGTTTTTAAACCCAATTCAGAGGTTCACTTTTCAACTTGTGCCCTTATCTGTAGATGCATTGGCTTGGGTCCACCCACTCAGACTTTGGTTGGTCTAAATCATTGTACAAATGCTTATGGAAGATATTCTTCTAACTAGCAGTGTCCAGGCTGTGTTGAGTCTCCTATCAATAAATACATCACTGTTGTTTCCAAGGATGCTCCTTTGGCTTCCCTGAACAATCTTTCACATATTTAATGTTAGTCAGTGTGAACCGGTGGAGCTGAAGGAGAGGCTGACCTCAGCTTGCAAAGAAGTTGGATTTGAAAAATCTGCTTGGAAATCGATCCACTAGAATGCAAACCCATTCCCAGTTCATTTCAATGTGAATGCTGTTGATGGTTTCTGGGGAGCAAGTACAATTTTAGACACTCTAAACATGGGATTAGTGGAACCAACTGATTTGTGTGATGTCAAAATAGGGTCAATAGAGCAAAGAGGGAGGAGAGGACCATTTCCTCCTAGCCCTGGCAGCTAGGGCTCCCCAGAGATTTGCATGCATTAAATAAATCCCTTCCTGATGGTTTTTAGTGTCTTTTTTTTTTTTTTTTTTTTTTTTTTTTTTTTAAAGACACTCTCCTGTACCTCAGGCTGGCCTCCAGTGATGCTGAGGTAGGATGTGAACTCCTTATCTTCTTACCTCCACCTCCTTAGTGCTAGGATTATACTGTAACACTGTGCAAGAAGAGCAAAGAGGTAAATTGATTAATCCTTGTTAAGATAAGAATGACTGCTAGACAAAGCAATTTTTATGCAGTAATTAACTTTCATAAAGAATTACCTAGAAATTATACTGCTACACAGGCATAAGTTCAAAAAGTATAATAAGATTAGTGGAAAAGTCAATAAAACATAAGGAAGTCCTTCTAAGGAAAAAAAAAAAAGCAATAGCTCTCCCCCAAAGCTGAGCCCTAGGTCATACAAGTTAATTCTTCTTTTAACTGTTGACTGTCCTCTAAGCCCATTTCTAGAGCTTTCTGCCTGCTTTGTTTTCTTGCCCCAAAGTTTGGTTTGACCCTGGTGTTTTCAGTGAGTGAGGAGCAGGGTGACTTGATTCCATAAGCCTGCCAGAAATCAGTGTGTGTGCCTTGGACTTAGCTACCCACTCACATACTATCCATTTGTTCAGTAGCTAGGAAGACATTACCAAGCTTAGAGTCATGGAGGAAGATAGCATCTTCTTTGCAACCAGCTTTGGGTCCTACTTTCCATGTCTCTGGAACACACTGGTTCGAAGGATGGGGACAGTATCACAACTGACCATTCTTAGAATTTGAAATGCCATATGGCAAGGGGACAGCATAGCTGTCTGTCCTGAAGATTTAAAATGGCATATGAACAAGAGGAAGGTGGAAGGGGTTCATGGAAGCTCCTTAAGTGAAAGCTATTTCCTCACAGTAAGCATAACCATTCCATAGATTTAATTTGTAAAGTTTCCTTAAATTCTTTGTAATACACAGCTTAGCTTGGTCTCAAGAAGGGATCAGGGTTGGACCTCTGGCCCTGGGTAGGGAGGCAGGACTTTCTAAGCTGTCCAAAAGACTGTATGAAGACACAGCATTACCCCTCCCATGAGCTAACAAAACTGAGCCTAATTATCTGGACAGGAAAAGATCCCTCAAAAATCTGTCTGTTTCAGTACTCCACTCCCTGGGGACTCTGCCCACCCAAATGGCTGACCCAGCTTCCCTCCTTCCTGTGGACACTCTCAGCACCCCCTTCTAGTTCATTTGCATACCCTTGTATCAGCTGCCAATACCTGGTGGCATCCTTTACCTGTGAACTGGCAGGCCATGCCAGCCTGGGAATCACTTAAGTGATCCACACTCTCCTTCTCATCCTCCACGGCAAATTCCTCAGTCTCATCCCCAGCCCTGTAGCAGACCACTTCCTGGGCCTGTCCTACCTCTCTGCTTCAAGGCAGATACAGCTATCCTCCTGCCCGTGGACCCTCTTGGCACCCCCTTCTAGCCCATTCCAGCTCCTCTGTTTCAGCTGCCAATAGCTAAAAACACTGTCTCCCTGGAAACTCAGTAGCTACACTGGTCTAAAAACCAGTTAGGTGATCTTCACTCTCCTTATGAGCCTCCATTGCAGATTCCCCAGTCCCATCCAGAGCCCTGTAGGAGGCCACTTGAAGGGTCCTGTCTTCCCTCTCTACCAAACCCTGCAGCGGACCTAGCTTTCCTCCTCCCTGTGGGCTCTCCCATTCCCCCTTCTAGCCCATCCCCATTCCTTTGTGTCATCCAAGGACACCTAGAATCATAACCTACAGGGGATTCCCAGGGTCCATACCTAGCAGGGAGTCAGAAGCACTCTCTACCAGGCAACCCATAGCCACAACACTTTCCTAAGATCCAGAGAGGGCAACAGAAACAATGGAACCAAACCTCCCAATAAAGACAAGACCAGATAGCAACATCCCAAATTACCTTAATCATCCCAACCTTAGATGGTTAAACATCAACCCTCAAACCAGAATCATTAACCCAGGACTGTCTCCACCAGTACCCAGCAACCCTACTGTAGAAAGTCCAGAGAAATGTGATATAGCTGAGGCACAAGGACTTCAAAATAGCAACTAAAAAAATGTACAATGATCTTTAAAAGGACATTAATAAATACCTTAATGAAATCTATGAGAACACAATCAAATGAAATGAAAAAACAAAAAACAAAACAAGACAAAAAGAACAACAACCAAAAAACCCCAACAAAACAAAACAAAAAAATCCCACAGTTCAATATTTGAAAGTAGAAATCAACTCACTAAACAAAACCCAAACTGAGGTAAAACTGGAAATGAAAAATTTAGGAAGTCAAACATAAATCTCACAGGCAAGCCTCCAACAGAGCACAAGACACGGAAGAGAGAATCTCAGGCATTGATGACAAGGTAGAAGAAATGGATGCCTTGGCCCAAGAAACATCCAGGAAACCCGGGACAGTCTAAATAGACCAAATTTAAGAATACCAGGAATAGAGGAAGGAGAAGAGAGCAGAGTCAAAGACACAGAAAATGTTTTCAACAAAATCATCAAAAAATTTTCCCTAACCCAAAGAAGGAGCTGCCTGTCAAGGTACAAGAAGCAAGCAGAACACCAAATAGACTCTACCAGAAAAGAAGAGCCTGTGTGTTCCAGAATCCCAAAGAAATGCAATACCCCATAGACATGCTAAGACGAATGGGGAAATTACCCCTCAGTGAGGTGTGCAGCTCAGAAGCCCTCCTATGGGGGGACAGGCTCTCCCTGCTAAACCCACTCACCCAGGTTTAACTTGAACTCAGATCTTCCCATTTTCCTCTTTTGGGTTCCCATTTCAGACACTAGTCACAGTCCTACTCCGACGCTTGCCTGGCTGTTCTGTGTGTTCTTTCTCTGATGCCCTTCACCCCAGGAATCTCTCCCAGATTCCCTTGCTGATCCTGCCTGCTTCTTTGGACTCCATCTCAACAAACAGCATTCCATCTTCTTCATCATCTTTCTAGGTTCCCTCTTCCAGAAGCTTCCAAGGTCCCTAGCTTGTCTGCGCAGTAGTTTTTCTGTCACATTCTAATAAAATAGTCGTCTAGGTTCCCTCTGAGTCTGTTTTTAAATTTGAGAGTAAGAACCTGCAGAGGGGACGCTCTGTTCCCTGATAACACACTCTCTCATTCAGGAGTCGTTTATCATCTGCCCCCTGGAATACTGCAGGGCTTACAGTAGTAAACAAGATGATTCAGAACAGGCCTCTCCTCAAGCAGCTGGCAGACCAGTGGGGAAAGCAAATATGTCAAGATGATTAAAGTGTCAAGATTTATATCCAAAGTTCCAAAGCTACTAGAGCAGTTGGGAAAGCGTCACAGAGAATGTGACATGCAGAGCAGACCATGTTTGTGAGTGGACACTAGTGACTCCACAAGTGAGAGGAAAGGGTTTAGGGTGCCTAAGCTGGGTGAAAGGGACAAGGAAATAAAAGGGGAATGTTGGGCTGTCTTTTAGGACAAAGGAGTCTTTCTTGGAAGCCAGTGTCCTGGAAATTTGATGGCCACCAAATGCTGCCCTGAGCCAGTGGGGTTCTTGTTCTGTGAATTGGGAGAATAAAACTCCCAGATGACACAGAATGAGTTTTAGAGAGTTTATTATAGATCCCCACGTGGTGGTGTGTTGGACTATTTCTATATTCCTAGTATCGGGCAAAGAGACACAGGCACAAAATGGAAGTAACAAGGCAAGGCACTTTACTTTTGAAATAATTCTTAACAACCCAAAGCAAGTGATGGAGCACATGGGGCGGGGTGTGAGGGTGGGGTGGGGTGTGAGGGGAGTGGGAATGGGGTGGTTCACTTGGTGTTTATCCCATCACAGGGTGTTGACTCTGTGTCACCCCCTTGGTGGGAGCTTGACCTAATAAACTGACACAATTGGATAACTCAGAACTGGGGCAAAGGGGAAGGGTGGGATAGAGTCAAGTCTCAGGAATGCCTGGTATCCAGGGCTTGGGCAAACAGACAAATACACAAGAGTCTGTCAAGATGGGAGAGCTGGACAGACAATAGGAGCCCTTGGTGGGCTAGCCACCTTTAATAAGAAAAACAAAACAAAACCTCCATATTTCTCACAAGTTGTTACTGGACTTAGGGGTCACAGCCTGTGCCCAACGAGCCAAGTTCGGCCTTTTATCCTCAGTGAGTTCATTTAAGGAGCCAATTTAAAAGTAAAGCAGCAAAAGAGATGCGTTTAGTGTGGCCACAGGGACAAAGAGATCCAGTAGCCCTTCTAGAGTCCTTCTTCAGGATCCTGACTAGAGGGAAGAAGTTAATAGAAAAAAAAAAAGGGATACGTTTATGTCAAGGTATGGTCCCATGCCCACCACTGTCTCAGCTCCAGGTCTCTCCCATGAGCCCTCTGACCAGTCATACATTTCTCTCCAGGACAAGAGCTCCTTTCAGGGCTTCAGCTATTTCCTCTCACAGTAGGAGATTCCTGAGGGAAACTGTCATTTCTTCAACTCCATTTTTGCAATAGTCTGATAACCAAAGAGGGAAGCATAAAACATCTCTTTGGGGTATATCCGTTCCTGCCAGGTAGGCCAGTTCCAGCAGCTGAGGAAGGAGGAGAGGGCAAGGCTGTTGGAATGAGCAAGGAGGTTAGCCACATGACAGACATTGCTGTGTAGAAACTGGGGAGCGGGAGCTTCAGGGAAAGGCTAAGGAAGCCCAGAGCACCGGGCAAAACTTACTTGAGTTCTGGCTAGCACCCGAAAGAAAGAAGAGCAAGAAAAAGCAAAATTCTGCCTCTGAGTCAGGACTCAGAAAGATAGGCAGACCCAACCAAACCCAGGACTATCCTGGGCTGCTCTGGAGGATGGGGAGCGGAATTCTGGGAAGAAAACTTACATTCTCTCATTAAGTGATAAAAGTTCCTCCTGTGTCTTATGGCTTCCGGTGGATCTGCATTCCTAGGGGTGGTCCTGCTTCCTGGATTTAACGGGATGACTGGCTCTTTTGTTTTGATACAGCTTGGAATGCTAGGCCTCTACCAGGCCAGGGAAACTACTTTCCCTAACTGGTCTCTACAGAGCCCTAATCAAGGCTACTGTTAACAATAATGAGAATGGAAACTAAACCTTCAGATAGGGACAGTAACTTTACCTACTGAGGAAGGCCAAAAGCCCACTTAAAAACCTGCCTTTGATTTTTCCTAGAGAAATGTGAACAGATACCTATCTACTCATGCTAATTGGACATCAACAACAGACCAAGTTCAGCATGGTGAACCAATGATCTTGCCAGGCTTAGTACAGGAGTGTGGGTCACAGGTTACTGACAGGAGCACCAGTGACCCCCAAACAGCAGGGTCATTGCTGCAATAGTGAAGAGGTCATGGCAGTGGTACCATGAAGCCCCATTGTCATTAACTGCCACTACTCAGGGACCTTCCAGTGGGACAGGCAGAGAAAGCAGTGGCAGAGGACCAGATCCTGGTATCCTTTTCTTTTTCTGTCATAGGGTCCTAACACCATTGCTGTGCTGTAGTCTCAGCCATCGCTGCATCACTGAATTGTTCTGCTGGGTCCATTGCCATGATTACCAGGGCAGAGGTTCTCTCTGTGCCAAGGCGGTTTTGAGATGTCTGTTTCATGCATTGAGGAAAAAGCCACAGTGCAATAGGAATCTTTCCTGTCTCATATTCATATTCTCTCTCTCTCTCTCTCTCTCTCTCTCTCTCTCTCTCTCTCTCTCTCTCTCACACACACACACACACACACACACACACACACACACACACACAGATTTTTCTGATGGGCAGATAGGAAAAAAAGTATACATTTTCAGAATCATGTAAATGAACAGTTGGGTGATTATGTAAAACCTAGGAGGGAATATTTTCAGGAATCTCTACAGAATTCCTTCCTAAGCACCTGGAAAGATGTGTCTTGTTGGTAAACCATGCCTACTTTCTTCATTTGGCATCCTTACTCTACAAATGGTTATCTGCAGCTAAAGTTTTTCTGGTTCTGTTCGGCTCCTGTGGCTCTGAGGCTGGCCACTGGGATCCAAATAAACACAAAGAGACTTATATTAGCTATAAACTGTATGGCCGTGGCAGGCTTCTTGCTATCTAGTTCTTATATCTCAAATTAACCCATTTCTTTAAATCTATACCTTGCCACATGGCTTGTGGCTTACTGGTATCTTTTTTATTTTTGTTTTTTGAGGAGGAAAGGGTTTATTTCATCTTAAAACTCTCAAGTCATGGTCCAATGAGGAAAGTGAGGGCAGGAACTAAAACAGGGCAGAAATATGGAGGTAGGAGCTGATGCAGAGCCATGGTAGAATGTTGTTTACTAGATGGCTTGCTCCTCATGGCTTGTTCGCCTTACCTTCTTATAGTACTGATGACCACCAGCTCAGGTGTAACACCTCCCCCATTGAACTGGTGCCCACATCAATTACCAATCAAGAATATGCAGCACAGGCTTGCTTATGGGCCAATATGTCCAGCACATTTTTTTCAATTGAGGTTCCCTCTTCTGAAATGAATCCAGCTTGGGTCACACTGCCATGAAAACTAGCTAGTACCTAACCTAAGGTAACAACTTATGCAGCATAAACTGACCATAGAGCAATTGGTATCTGTGAAGTTGTAAAAAGACTGTCATCAGGAATGTCCAGTAACTTCAAGACACACAATAGCACAATCAAATACTCCTGATAAAATGAATAGAGAAATGGAAGTCATGAAAAAAAATCAAATCCTTGAGATGAAAGGAATACAAAAAATTTTAAAATGCAACACAAGGCATTACCAATATAAGAGATAAAAATTCAGAAAGCATCACTAAGCTCATTTGTGGTCTATGGAAAATACAGTCAGACAAGCCAAGTGAATGCACTGGAATGAAGAAATCTTTAGGAAACATTGGGACACCATTAAATTTACAATTTGCAAATTACCTGAGATGAGGAGGGACTTTTGAGTGGCAAAGGGAAAAAAAACCCTCAGTAAAGGAAATAATAACAGAAATTTTCCAAAGTCTAGGAAAAGCTTAAAGGCCAGCATCTAGAACCAATGAAGTCTGAGAGAAGATACAATTATCTTCTCACAGTAATGTCAAAGCATAATGATAAGGAAAATATGTTCAAGCAGCAAAAGATAAGAAATTGCATATAAGGGTATCCCAGTTCACTTTATAGCCACATTTTTCTTTTTTCTTTTTAATTAAGAAATTTTCCATTCATCCTACATATCAGTCACAGATTCCCCTGTCCTCCCTCCTCCCCCCCCCTAGCTCCCCCCAACCCATCCCCCATTTCCATTTCCTCCAAGGCAAGGTCTCCCATGGGGAGTCAGCAGAGCCTGGCACATTCAGTTGAGGCAGGTCTAAGCCTCTCCTCCCTGTACCAAGGTTGTGCAAAGTGTCTCACCATATGCACTAGGCTCCAAAAAGCCACCTCATGCACTAGGTCCTGGTCCCACTGCCTGGGCCTCCCCCTAAACAGTTCAAGCTAAACAACTGTCTCACTTATCCAGAGGGCCTAGTCTAGTACCGGTACCTTACATCTTGTTTCTCATGGTGGCTGCTGGCTATGTTTCCTGACTCAGACTTCCACTCCCTAGAAGCCACCTCTCTGCTTATCCTGCCTGGCTACTGGCCAATCAATGTTTTATTTATCCATCAATCAGAGCAACACATTCACAACATACAGAAAGCATCCCCAGCAGTTACCTTATAGGTAAACCTTGAATAATCTAGTAGAAATCAACATCCAGACAGCAGAAAGTTAAAGAATAAACAGTTTTACCCTATATGTGGTGAAGAGCAATGGAAAGAACTCTGTCCTCCATGACCTCACAGGATAATGGGATGTGGGTGCCACTTGTGCATGGATTCAAGTTTGTGTGTCCCTGAACAAGTGATTGGACAGAGTCACATGAATAGTAGTACACTAAGTGAGAGACACTATTGGAAGGTGATAATTCCAAAGGAACAAGTAATCAGGGTCAGAGAAAGAGTTTAGAAGCTCAGTGGTCATGCTGTATAGAAGATAGGGACTTTTTTTTTTGTGTGTCAAATTTCATGGGCATTTTGGCTCATGGACATAGCTTGGGTTTTCTCTTCCATGCTCTATGTAACATGTAGCCCTATGCACAACTTCCAGTCTCCTTTGCTTCTTCTCCTTCAGGGGTATGTATTTTACTTTTGTAATGAGTCATAGATCACCTTCAGACACTCTAGTGCAATAGTTCTCAACCTGTGGGTTGTGCCCCCTTTGGAAGATCAAATGACCCTTTTACAGGGGTTGTCCAGGATCATTGGAAAACACAGATATTTGCATTACAGTATGAACTCAAATATCCATAACAGTAGTAAAATCATAGTTATGAATTAGCAATGAAAATAATTGTATGGTTTTAGATCATACAACACGAAGAACTATATTAAAGAATCTCAACATTCTGAAGGATGAGAACCCCTTCTCTAGTGTGGCTCTGGAGAGCTTCTGCCTGCTCCAGCAGCTCCAGCCACATCTAGTAGCTGAAGGGATGAGCATGTTCACTCTTCCTCTTTGCTAATTGTTCTTGAATGCTAATTTTGGAGCTTTTGTGCAAAGCCTTCAAGATCTTACTCTCTGCCCCACTCTTACCTTACCTGCTGGTTATAGTGAACATTCCTTCCTACCCCATCTTAAGTCTACTGATACAATAAGCAAAAGGCAGCTATTTTGACTATTACTGAGGGAGGATACTAATAATTTTTATCCCCAAGATTATGAAATTAAATAAATTGTTTAATGAATAAGATCCAGATGTGACATTCCTGTGAGGTTAAAGATTAATTAATTGAGTTACATTGGAAACAACTTTCAAGCTACTCTGAGTAATTAATGTCATTTTTTAACTTAGTAGCAATATTGTCTGAAATTGAGTTTCTTTACCTGCAGACATACTCACACAGACCCATACTTTGTCTCACTGTAACTGGGGAACACATACATGGTCTTTTATGTAGGTCCTTAGTTTCATATATGAAGCATTTATTTATAGTGTTCTATTATTAATTCAAAACTTGGAAGTCAGATATTGAGGTAAAAACCTGATTGATCCAAAAAGTGATGGAGGAACGATCAGTTGATCTTGCCTCTCCATGCTTTCCAGATAAAAAAGACTGAATCTCTCCAAGCCCCTCCCTATATCTTCCTGTGCCCCCATATCTGGGTCCTCCAAAAACTCTATGGCTAATTCTGCTCAGCTAATCACTGACTCCACCCTCTGATTCAAGGTAAACTTAAAGCAAACAAATATCCAACAACATTTCCCCCTTTTTGTCTAAATAAAAAGGAAAGGTCTTAACTTTAACAAAGTAAAACTATATATAATAAGAACAATTATCAAGAAAGAATTACAATCACAATATGCAGTCCATTTATATTTGGCAACTTTGGAGAAAATACTCTATTATCTATCCTATCTTGATGAGTGCAAAGACTTGTACCTAATTTACTTGGTATCATAACTTGTATTACCAACCTAGAAATATATTTTTAGACCTTAAAACATCTTCATAGACAAACAACTTAAGCTTTTATGTCTCTCAACCTTATAAATTTTACATCTCTTTTGTGAGTTTATTTTCTGAATTTGGTAACTAGGAAAACTGTAACTATAGCTATCTAGTCTTCAACTCTGTCACAGAGCTGGGAAGGATGTAATTATTACCCGAGTAAACAGGAAGTGCAGAGCAAACAACTTCCAAAACTATAGAAACAACAGAGACAGCTAGCTGCCTGGACAGTCACCCGAGGTTCCTCTGCAACACTGGGGCATCCATCTTTGGTATACAGGCCTATAATATCTGACAGACTTTTCTGTGAAGCAGAAATTTTTGGAGGACCATCCTACCTTGTCTTAGCAAAGTTCAGTAGTCATCTTCTTTTGTGTCCTGCTTGTCTAATTTGGATAGCTTACTGTCAGCAGTTAAGACAAGAGCAGTTTCTTGCCCAGTGGTTAACTTTGCCACAATGAAAGCAGACTCCATATGAAGGTTCTTCAATGCCCATTATCCATTTTTGAAGTAAATTGGTACTGTCAGGAGCAGACATGTCTCACTGTCATAAAAAGCCTTATGCTATTCAAACATCTTAAATACCATATTCTGTAGGTCTCTGAAGTGTTTGAAGACCATCTATCTAAAATGTATATCTCTATTTGACCTTGAAAACCTATCTAACATGGCCACAAATTTGATTGTTTTAGATGACTAAATAATAACCTACATTTCTTTTATTTTCCTTTTGGTTTTTTAAGACAAGGTTTCTCTGTGTAGTTTTGGTGCCTGTCCTGGATCTCACTCTGTAGAACAGGCTGGCCTCAAACTCACAGAGATCTACCTAGCTCTGCCTCTTGAGTGCTGGGATTAAAGGCATGCACCACCATGTCCGGCTAGGTGTCATGTTCTTAAAATTACTGCCTGTTGTCTGGAGGTGATGGCATCTTAGGAAACTCTGAGAAAATTAAGATAATGGTCAAGTCCTGGTAGAGATAGCTGTTGTCCAGTCTCTGTGTGATGGGAAACTGCAGGACATATCTGAAATCCTGACTGAAGTAGTCTATGAGGCTGAGGCTCTGAGGTTGTCCTGAACAGTTTGTAGTCCAGAGTTGATCTTTGGGTGGTGTTTGTCAAGTTAGTGTGTTACTACAATCCAGGTGGATTCATCATTGTGGGCTTCCAACATCCTTTTGGAGACTTCAAAGGTTACCGTTAGGAATGGTCATGGTTCACTGCAGAAAACTTAAATATTTTAAATATCATGCAGCAGATCTCTGAGATATTAAAGGACTATAATTTGTTAAGTACATCTAGTGAAACAAACTTAGTTCCTAGTGCCTGCTTCAGACACAAGCCCAAAATTACATACAGGAAGCTAAATGAAGCATATTTCTAGAATTAGTACTCTATATGACCATTAATACCACATCCAAAAATTTAAATATATATTATAATCTTCTACATTTTGAGATAATATTCATACCTTAAGAAAAGTTTAAAGCATCAAAATAAAACCAGAGGATTATGAGATTAGTGGCAATATAATAGTCCATTAATTTTGGTTTTACTTCTGTCTCATAACAGGTCACTCTTCTGACATAAAACAGAGATTTTGGATTTTCTTTAACAAGAATGCTTGGGTTTACAGAAGGAAAGAGCCATACTCCAGCTCCAAAGCCTACTTTAATTTTTAATTGAATTGTAACTAGAAAGAGACCATTTGCCTTATATGTCTGTAAAGTACAGCAGAAACAAACATTTGGGAAGATTGAAACTTTATCCTGTTTGAAGTGTGCTTTACCATTAATTTAATTTACTCTTTTTCTTTGGACATTTTCTCTGGATGATTCTCCCTTATTCTCCAGATGTCTTACTTGTCCAATTGTCTTCAGATTCCTTAATTGAATGCTTTTATCTTCTGGAAAGACAAAAACAAAACTCTGCCCCAACCCCAACTTTAGGGAGTTCCTCCCTCCTTTTTTTTTGGCAGGTTATATCTGATCAAATGAAAGTCATTTGTTAGTCTTACAAGTTAGTTTAGAATGAATGGCCATGCTTTTTGACGAACTATCACCTCTCCTAATCAAGAGGTCTGTCCTATTTGAATCTAATCTTTATCAATATTGATCACATCCATAGCTTTTCTTCTCCTGTAGAAACAAAATCAAAACCTCTTCCCCAATGTAACACATATTCTGCTTTCTATTCTGAGGTCAACACATCTTTAAAATATATTAGTTGATTTAATTCAGCAGTTTTGTTTTTTTGCTATCCAATCTCTCTCCACAGCTATCATTCCTATCTCATTAGTATTTAAAAAGTTTAAAGTTAATAAAACATTGTATAATCTGTCTGTGGGGTTTTTTATTATCCGTTTCTGTTTGTTAAGCATATATTTTGAAGTGAGAATAGATCTTTCTATAACTATTTGACCTATAAGATTGTGTGGTATACCTATATTATCCTTTATATTGTAATATGCAAAAAAATTGTCTCATTTTACTAGAGACATATGCTGGAGCATTGTCAGTCTTAATTTATACAGCTATTCCCATAATGGCCATAACTTTTAATAAATGCATAATTACAGAATCAGCCTTTTCAGAACTTAAATAAGTTGCCCATTGAAATTCTGAATATGTATCTATGGTATGGTGCACATACTTCAATTTTCAAACTCAACAAAATCAAACACATCCATTTTCCAAATTTCATTTCTTTAAGTACCCTTAGGGTTACTTCCTGCAGGTAATGGAGTGTGTTTATACAAAGAACAAGTAGGACATTTCCTTATAATTTCCTTGGCTTGTTGCCAAGTGACAGAAAAATCTTTCTTCAAACCTTTGCTATTAACGTGGTATTTCTTATGAAATTCTGAGGCTTCTAGCACATTTACTACCAATAACTGATCAAGTTCATCATTACCTTGTACTAGAGGGCCTGGTAGACCTGTATAGCATCTGATATGTGTTGTATATGAGGGATAATTTCTATTTTTGATTATTTAATTAAATAAGTAACAAAGTTAATTCTGAATCATCTGGAATAAGTTTAGTAGTTTCAATATGTAAAACAACTCTTTCTGCATATTGAGAGTCAGTAACTATATTAAGAGATTCTGGAAAATCTTACAATACTATGAGAATAGCATATAATTCTGACTTTTGAGGGAATCATAAGGGATTTAAGCCATTTTACTTTTTTTCCTGACTTAAAACCTGCCTTTCCTGATTTATTTACATCAGTATAGAATGTAGAGGCTCTAGAACCTGATTTTCTTTATACAATGTGAAGAAGTATCCAATTAGTTCTTTTTTTTTTTTTTTTTTTTTTTTTTTTTTTTTTTTTTTTTTTTTTGAGACAGGGTTTCTTTGTGTAGCTTTGCGCCTTTCCTGGAACTCTCTTTGGAGACCAGGCTGGCCTCGAACTCAGAGATCCGCCTGCCTCTGCCTCCCGAGTGCTGGGATTAAAGGCGTGCACCACTACCGCCCAGCTCCAATTAGTTCTTTTTATAAACTGAAGTCTCTTGCTTTTGCGTTATTTGTTGCTAATCTCTCCCAAGAAATTACTGCAAGCTCCTTGCCAATGTTAATTTTCTGCCCACAATGAGGCAAATTCAGCATTAGTAAAGGGTACCACAATTTCTGCTGGGTCTAATCCTGTTAATTGTTGAAGTCTCAATTTTCCTTTCATAATCCATTCAGGAACTTTTTTATAGGTCTTTAATTTTTCACTGTTTTTGTGGTAAAAATATCCATTTTGGTGAGTCTACATCCTATCAAGTTAACAATTTGTATTAAGAATCAAAGGGTTAATTATGGTTATGGTTATGAAGAAGAGGTCCATCATGCTATGACCTTCAAGCTTTCTGTCTAATTAGCCACTTAATACTACCTAAGCATACACTCTAGAAATTAAGTGGACTATCATAGACTTTATCAATTCATGAGATTTCTTCAGAAAATGTGATCTAATATCTTTTCCAAAGAGTTAAGTTTTACTACTAGATTTGTGGTTGAGAATGAAAATTGCTATTTACAACTGGAACTTAAACTTTTAACTTTTTATGTTCTTTGGATTTTTGTTTTCTCCAGGAGCATTTTGAATAGTGTCTGAGAAAGCAACTCAGAAAAGCAAAATGATCCTCAACTCTTCTACTGAAGATGGTATTAAAAGAATCCAAGATGACTGCCCCAAGGCTGGCAGGCACAATTACATATTTGTCATGATCCCTACTCTCTACAGCATCATCTTTGTGGTGGGAATATTTGGAAACAGCTTGGTGGTGATTGTCATTTACTTTTACATGAAGCTGAAGACCGTGGCCAGTGTTTTTCTTCTGAATCTTGCCCTGGCTGACTTATGCTTTTTGCTGACTTTGCCACTCTGGGCTGTCTATACTGCTATGGAATACCGCTGGCCCTTTGGCAATCACCTTTGTAAGATTGCATCAGCCAGTGTCAGTTTCAACCTTTATGCCAGTGTGTTCCTGCTCACCTGTCTCAGCATCGATCGCTACCTGGCCATTGTCCACCCAATGAAGTCTCGCCTCCGCCGCACAATGCTGGTGGCCAAAGTCACCTGTATCATCATCTGGCTGCTGGCTGGCTTGGCCAGTTTGCCAGCCGTCATCCACCGAAATGTGTATTTCATCGAGAACACCAACATAACAGTTTGTGCTTTCCATTATGAATCTCAGAACTCAACCCTCCCCATAGGGCTGGGCCTGACTAAGAACATTCTGGGCTTCCTGTTCCCTTTTCTGATCATTCTCACCAGCTATACTCTAATTTGGAAAGCCCTAAAGAAGGCTTATGACATTCAGAAGAACAAGCCAAGAAATGACGACATCTTTAGGATAATTATGGCTATTGTGCTTTTCTTTTTCTTTTCCTGGGTTCCCCACCAAATATTCACTTTTCTGGATGTCCTGATTCAGCTGGGTGTCATCCACGACTGTAAAATCTCTGACATTGTGGACACTGCCATGCCCATCACTATCTGCATAGCTTATTTTAACAACTGCCTGAACCCTCTGTTTTATGGCTTTCTGGGGAAAAAATTTAAGAAATATTTTCTCCAGCTCCTGAAATACATTCCCCCAAAGGCCAAGTCCCACTCAAGCCTGTCTACAAAAATGAGCACTCTTTCCTACCGCCCTTCGGATAACATGAGCTCATCAGCCAAAAAGCCTGCGTCCTGTTTCGAGGTGGAGTGACAGGTCCAGAGTCTGCTGGTGAATTAGTGTCCTGACAGAAGCCAGGGCACCATCCAACAAGACAGCACACCACCAAAGGAACACTCACCCCTGCCTCAGGATCTAAGCAGAAGATGCACTGAGTGGACTGCAGATGTGTTCTAGAACTATGAAAGAAAGGTTTGACAAGCAACCAAGCAGAGCCACTCCGTGCCACATCTTGCATTAATAGATGATGGCTGCCCAAAGGAAGAGTCAGGAACTGGATGGATTTGTGGGTCTGGAAAACATTTGCTGGCAGAAATGCAGTCTCCTCCATCCCCTCTTGCTATGTTCCTTTTGATTTCCACATGAAGGTATGTAGAACATGTTAAATATTTAGACAAGCAACAAGAAGCGAGAGGTCAAGATTATTTGTTCTGCTCAATTTCCAAAGGACAAAGAACCTTTTTTTGTCCCTTTGGTCATTAGTAATGGCGATCCACTTGTCCCTGTTCCTACACATATTGTGCAAAGATTTGCTAAGCTGTAGTCATCAAGTTTCAGGACCCCTTTGTAAAATTCAGCTAGTGTCTTACAATTGTCCACTGCCCCCAAACAATGCCAGCTAGTGGTGTATTTATGTAGCAGTGTTACCAAAGTCACACATCAAAGTCAAACTGCTTGTAGTAACTGTGACTTCCTAGGTACACCAGCTTTATTTCACATTTAAAAATTGTATACAGTTGGTGGTGAATAGACTATATATCATAAAATCTGCCTTGCTCTCTAAAAAAGTATATATTCTCTACATATATGTACACCTATATCTCTAAACTGTCATTTGATGAAAATCTGGCAATGTTGTTTACCTCAAAATAAAGTAATTTTATTGTAATGTATCTAATCTTCATTATTTAAAATAGAAGCTCATCTATTTTTACAATGACATGGATGTAAGTACAAATGTATTTTTTATTTTGTTTGATCTGATTGCTGGTTTAATATGGTTAAATATAGGTTTTATATCCCACTTTTGAAAAAAATCAAGAAGGAACAGTTTGTTCTGCTGAACAGTGTGGGACAGATAAAACATTTTGAACTTTTTGAAGTTTTTCATACAACAACAAAAAATTTTTATTGCTTATAACATTAAATTAATACATTGTTTTACTCATAAGTTTTTGAATAATCAGATGCCTCTAGTTATCTGCATGGTCATTGCAGGAAATTTAGAAGCTCTAGAAAGCACAAAATAATAGTCATATTTAGTTCTTCAATACAAAAAACGTTTTTTATTTCATTATTTTAGGCCTCATATATCTATGTTTTTACTCATCACATATACATACATATGTAAATTATGATGTTGGAGTCATAATGTATATGCAATTCTGCATACAGGTTTGTCCCTCAGTGTCATTGCATAGTAATTAGTATCCTGTTAACTAAATTTCCTCAAAAATTTTAATACTGTTACAAAATGCAAGTACATCTCATATAATCAAGGCATTACCAAATTGGAAACGTTTACCATTTTCCTAAAAAAATATTGTTGGTATCAAAAATTACACTGCACTAATTATGCAAGTACTTGAGTCTGATGAACCCCTCACACTCCAAGAGGTAGAAGAACCGAGAATCAGTTGTAAATATTTTTCATATTTTTCCCAGCGTATGTGGACAAACATTTTTCAGAAAATATAACACAATTGATATGCCACCTGCTTTATTTGGCTGTAGTTCATGACAGCCTAAGCAGAAAGGAGTTTACTTACTGTAAGAATCCAGGTACCTTATACAAGGGGAGAGAATAAACTAGGCCAGAATGTTCCCACAGGGCAGCTAGCTCATTCTTTATCCTAGAAACATTCACTGTACCCCAGGCATGCTGGGGTGTCCATTCTGGTCCAATAAACTGCAAATGATTGGGTAATATTTAGATTAGTTGATGATAATAGATAATAATAATTAGAGTAGATGCTCTGGGCAAGGAAATTATTCAGAGACATATTGGTGGACAGGGCAGAACCTCTACCAACAAATCATCTCAGTCATATTCTTGGAAATAAATGTGGTTACATGTGCTTCATATTAATTTTTTTCTTGTTTTATTTTAAATTTCATTGATACATTGTTGGCCACTTATTTCAATTTTTATTAAGAATGTTTTATTCATTCCACATACCAACCACAGATTCCCCATCATCCCTCCTCCCACTCCCCACCAGCCTTTTCCCCCAGCCTACTCCCATCCCCTTTTCTGAAAAGGTAAGGCCTCCCATAGGGAGTCAGCAAAACCTGGCACATTCAGCTGAGGCAGGTCCAAGCCCTTCCCCCTGCATCAAGGCTGTGTGCAAAGTATCCCCATCATAGGCAATGGGCTTCAAAAAGTCAATTCATGCACCAGGGATAGATCCTATTCCCACTGTCAAGGTCCCCTTAAACAGACCAAGCTATACAACTGTCTTGCCCAAGGGCCCAGTCCAGTCCCATGCAGGCTCCACAGCTGTTGGTCCAAAGTTCATGAGTTCCCATTGGCTTGGTTCATTTTTTATCTATAAATTTCCCCATCATGGTCTTGATGCTTCTTGCTCACAGAATCCCTTCCCTCTCTTCAGCTGGAATTCCAGAGCTCGGCCTGGTGCTTGGCTGTGGCTCTCTGCATCTGTTTCCATCAGTTACTAGATGAAGGCTCTATGATGACATTCACCAATCACCAATCTCATCACCAGGGTAGCTTAAAGCTCTAGAACAAAAAGAAGCAAACTCAGCCAGGAGGAATAGATGCCAGGAAATAATCAAATTGAGAACTGAAATCAATAAAATAGAAACAAAAAGAACAATACAAAGAATCAATGAAACAAAGAGTTGGTTCTTTGAGAAAATCAACAAGATAGACAAGCCTACAAACTAACCAAAAGGCAGAGAGAAAATATCCAAATTAACAAAATTAGAAATGAAAAGGGAGAAATAACAGACATTGAGGAAATCCAGAGAATCATCAGGTCATACTTCAAAAACCTATACGCCACAAAATTGGAAGATCTAAAATGAAATGGTCAATTTTCTGGAAAACACCATATACCAAAGTTAAATCAAGACCAGATAAACAATTTAAATATACCTATAAACCCCAAGGAAATAGAAACATTCATTAAAAGTCTCCCAACCAAAGGGGGAAAAACAAAAAACAAAAAACACCCAGGCTCAGATGGTTTCAGCACAGAATTCTACCAGAATTTCAAAGAAAAGCTAATTTCAGTATTCAAACTGTTCCGCACAATCCAAACAGAATGGACATTGCCAAACTTTTCTTTTCAAAAGGATTGTGTGGTAGTTTGAATGAGATGTTCCCTGTAAGTCTCAGACATTTGAATATTTGGTCCCCAGTTGGGGGCTGTCTCGGTGGGAGTGGGGTGGGGTGGAATAAGGATGGGGTGGAGGGACTAGGAGGTGTGGCCTTGCTAAAACAAGTATTGTCACTAAGGGTGGGCTTTGAGGTTTCAGAAGACTGGAGCCATTTCCAATCTCTCTCCCTGCTTTCTATTTATGGATGGAGATGTGAGCTCTCAGCTACTGCTCCAGAAATATGCTTGCCTGCCTGCTACCACGATCCTCACCAAGATAGTTATGGACGCTCCTATTATAAGCCCCCAAGCAAACCCTTTCTTCTATCAACTGTCTTGGTCATGGTGTTTTATCATAGCAATGGAAGAGTAACTCATAGATTTCCCCCAAACATTACATTCTACTTGATCTCAAATGAGATACCATGATTTATCCTTTTCATTAACTTATTTAAAGTAAGTGTATGACTTGTTTTTGGAATAGCTTTTAAATATGCAAAATCCAAAATGTACCATAAAGATTCTAGGTGCTCCATGAAATGCAGGAGTTACATATACTAAGTCTTATTCCTCCACAAACAAATCAAATTTTTTTTGGTTAAAAATTTACTTATTCATCAATTCAGTAAATGTTTTATGTCTGGGTTGGGACTAGAGAGTTGTGTAAGCCACAACTTATAGTGCATAATAGGCCATTCTATAGTTTGTAAGGTAGGCAGGTTAAGAGGTAGCTGGATTGACAAGCCGTGGTAAAGTTCAGGGTTTTAATGCAATGTATTTTGATTTCATAACTTTATACACCACTGTATTTTCTCTGCTAATACACACCCACCTAAGGATCAAGAGAAGAGAAAGCAGGACCAGGTAGGTCAAAAGAGAAGTAAAAGAAAATGAGCCCAGGGAATTCCAGATATGTGTATGAAGAATAAGCTCCTTGGAGATAGAAAACAAAGTACATCAGGAGAAAGACAGAGGAAGTGATAGGAGGTTGGAGACTGGCATGCACTGTCTCAGATCATGGTGTAGACCTCATAGGAAGACCACACACATCTAGATATCTGGGACTATGAGACCATGTTAGATTTTAGGCCTAGATCAACAGGAGGAAGAGGAAGCCAAAGTATCAGGGAGTGATGCAAGCTATAAACAATGGTGTGGTCATGACACAGTTGTACAGATTTTACAGATTATAGGCTGCATAATAGGAGAACACCCCTTTAATGCAGAAAGCACTAAGGAAATGAAAGAGTAAGTGCAAAGGGATTAAGGAAGTGATAAGGGTGGTTAGGCTATTCCAGCCAATGGCCAGAGAGTTGGATTTTCAAAATTGAGACTTTTTAATGAGTCAGGTCCAATATGCATTTGCTGGCAAAAGGTCTAGCCTAGTGGTAGAATGTTTGGTTAGCAGTCATAAGGCCCCTATTTCTTTCATGATTGCAAACAAAACAAAACAAAACAAAAACAAAAAACAGTCTCTGTAATTTTATCCACTTTTGTATATTTGTGCAGTAGACTTCTGTGGAATTACCTGTAGTGCCCGGTCCTCCTTGAATGGAAAATTTTCGCGTCATCTGAGAACAGGACCACTTTAGAATGAGCCATTTTCCTACCTAACTCCATTTCTAGGCCACAAAAATGGGTGCAGGTTTGACATGGTCCATTAACAGTTTCATAAAAATAAGGTAGAGCAGAACAAAGTCACGCCACTCAGGCTCATCCTTCTGTGACCTGAACTTGCACCCAAGGAAGCCATAGACATTATTTAGTGAAACATCCATGCTTATAGAATGAATATGGCAAGCTTTCTAGATAGTTTCTCGTGACCTGAATATATTAACAGGACTCAATATATCCATATATAATATTACTTATTGTAGATAGCAGAGCCTGAAGCAGTTGAGCCTAAGCAAGGCAGTTGAATCAAGATTTCCACACATGTGGCGTATTTTCCTCTTTGGCTTCCTTCCTGATAAATGCTCAGATGAGACATGACAATTATGAAAGTATCTTTTGAAAAAGATGAACAGCTCAAACCTGGCTCTTCATCAGTTTCTTGTAAAAGTCTGAGTCTGACTCAGAATGTAGGTGTGTATCTAGGACTAGCTGTGCTTATTTCAAAGTAATACTCAGTACTCTGGTCTGCAAATTTGGAAGAACTGAAGAACTCTGGAAATGAGATCATTTTTTACATCTCATTTGCTTTGTGTGACTTACTTGTAGGTAAGTTTTTAATCTCTCAAAATAATTTACAAATTGTCAAATGCAATAGATTGTACATTAGGAAAGCATAGATATGTTTGCATTTGTGAGATGCAACTTTGGACAATTTCTCCCATTCATGAGAGTGATGTTAACAGAGATGATAAGAGAGCTAAGGCCACACCAGAGTCCTTGATTCCATCCGCCTCTGATTCCCACTTGTGTCTTTATGGATGGAAAATGATACATCCAACATTCATTTTTTAATTACATTTTTTACTTACTGTGTGACTATGTGTTTACCACAGTGCATATGTGGAGGTCAGAGGATAAGTTGTAAGAATCAGTTATCTCCTTCAGCCATATAGGTCCCTGGGTTTTGAACTCAGATCCTTAGGCTTGAGGGCAAACACCTTTATCCATTGCACTATCTCACCAGCCCAACAGCCAAGAGACTGGAATTCAAATATCTGTGACTAAGATCTACAAGTGTGGTTGTGTTGACAAGTGTTTCCTTTTCTAGTGTCTAGCACATCATCCATTGGCCACATAACAAAAGTTCTATCATCCAAGTTCTACAACTCCTTGGTTTACATACAAATGAAGGTGGACTAACATCTTTCCTATGTCACCCTGTGAGACAATGAGGGCCTAGCTATCCAAGAGTGTCTGTGTCAATGGGGAAGAAATATAGAGGGACCTTTAACTACATGCTACTGAGAATCTGACAATACCTGCTATTATAAAGTATTGTAGCTGAAATCTACCTTCTGACATGGCACAGTGGCAAAATATTGACTATAATAATCCAATTTGAAGCACGGGATCCTAAGGAAGGAAATGAGTAGCCACACAGTCTGACAGTGCAAACAGATGGTCTTCATAGTGCTGGGCCTCCCCACTAGACCCTGTAGCCCGTTAGTCCTCTTGGTCTCATAGAAAGAGCAAACACAACATTCTTCCTGGCCCAAGTCCAGTAGAAAATATCTGCATCAAACTAACTCATCCTGCTTGAGAAATCATATAGTGAGGTCAAGAAGTGAATTTCCAGGATCAGAAAGAGCCAGAATTAGTAACTTAGAATGATCTTGTATAGCTTTAGCAGTATTTAATCATGTCATTCACATGCAAGACAGATTTCTATGAGTTGAAAAACCCTAAGATTTACCCTCTGTCATTGTGATAAGAAGTTATTTATCTATTAGAGTAAGATGCAAATTTAAATGATAAATGTTGTGAATTTTGCGACTATTTAAAGCAGGCTTTTTATTTCAGTGACTTGGTTTCAAGAATCCTAATGGCAATGAGTCATATATGCCCCTGGGTATAGTTCTTGATTCTTTCCACATCTATAAAGTTTCTTTCAAAAAACTAAACAGGATGAGAAAGTAGATTCTGAGCAAACCTACTTGTGAATTGGGTTAGTGCTTACAGAAATACTTTTCCAAGCCCAGTGAAGTTTTGTTGGGTCATAAGGGTACATATAGTTGCCAAATGATAATTTTCCAGAAATAAACAAATAGGCTTCCAACCTCCAATCAGCAGATATAAAAGCAGTCTGTTGTTTGCCTGCACCAAGAAACTGCCAGGATTCATCGAAGAGGAGAGAGATACCTGGACAGATGTGCTGTGCCTTAGCCGGCACTATGTGCAGGACACTGGAAGCCCCAGTGTGGACCCATCCTCACAGTGGCCTTTTCCCGGGTGGCACTGCAGGGACACTTCCAAGCAGTGATGACTTCACTCAAAGCAGTGTGTTATTCTGGAGATTCAGTCAGTTCTCCCAACAAGTAGCTGGTACTCTCCTTCTGGAAAGAGACCTTGCCACTATGTTGCCTGTATAGCTACATCTTGAACTCCTAATGACTCTATCTCCTGCACCCCATTAGATCACTTACTAAGTGTAGACTCTGGCTAGAGCTCTGCCCCTCCTCAACCTTAAGTAAATTGGCCCATTCTCTTCTCCTGGCTCCAGAGGCATGTGCATGTGATCTCAGTGTTGCCCAACCAGAAGAAATCGCTGAATTTTGCCAGAAGAAGCTACCAAGGCAAAATATTGATTTCTTTCCCCATTACACAAAATCTAAGTGAACATGAAGTGCTATTCCTTCCAAGGTAGATGTAGGAATTTCCAGGAACTTTTACAGAAAGAATAAGATTATTGGCAACATAATGAAAGACTGGACAAAATCTTCAGGATATCACTTGAGAATTTCCAGGAGCTACTATCACCGTTCAGATTCCTGGGTTTTATTTTTTATTTTTCTCCAGCCAGTTGAGGATGGAGAAAATTACACACTAAAATCCAACTCTCTGAAGTTCTTCCTGGAGTCTGGTGGAAGATGCTCAGTTCATATGTACCACACTCAACTCTCTGTGAAACCATAGTAACCACCATGAGGTTCTCAATGGAGTCTGGTAGAGGATGCTCAGTTCATATGCACTCAACTCTCTGTGAAACCATAGTAACCACCATGAGGTTCTCACTGGAGTCTGGTGGAGGATGCTCAGTTTATATGTACTGCACTCAACTCTCTGTGAAACCATAGTAACCTCCATGAGGTTCTCACTGGAGTCTGGTGGAAGATGCTCAGTTCATATGTACCACACTCAACTCTCTGTGAAGCCATAGTAACTTCCATGAGGTTCTCACTAGAGTCTGGTGGAGGATGCTCAGTTCATATGTACCACACTCAACTCTCTGTGAAACCATAGTAACCACCATGAGGTTCTCACTGGAGTCTGGTGGAGGATGCTCAGTTCATATGCACTGCACTATTCAGTCACCACAACAGTCAGTCATGTCACTGCCCTTATTACCCAATGAGACACAGAGAAGCTTAGAGATCTGCATAACCCATGCTACAGCGTTCCCTGTAGATGCTGGTCATGGAGTGTGAGCCTTGCACACCCACTCTAGAATCTGCTCTTTGGCTGCTTTTTCCCCATGCCCCATCTCTAAAAGGGCATTGCACATTCTGAATCATGGAGATACTTTCTAAAAATAATTTCCCATGACTACTTATTCAAAACCAATATAATACTTTGTTTTATCTTAGGCCACATGTACTGAATTTCATCTAGAATTTGTTCTTGAAAAGTGGGCTCACTGATGAGAGGGACTGGCTGATCGTACAGTAGACTGCTGGATTTTATGTTTATTTTCTTTTGATTTGAGCTGAGCATGTATTTTATCCAACAAACAAGCAGGCAACAATTGTTAGTAATGACCCATTCTGGTTCTTTTGGTAGCTGAGAATTTAGATAGTATTCACTAAATGAGATGAGAAAGGAAATTCTCAAATGAGCTTTTATGGCAAAGTTTTACAACCTAATAAAATGATGCTCTTTGGGAAATACTAAGGAGAGACTATATTATATTCTGGAAAAGAATTCCTGTTGAGGCATACAGTTCAGAACTGACAATGGATTTAGGTGAAAAATTAACCCAGAGTGAGAAAAGTCCAAGCCGTTTATTTATTTCAATTGTACATGGGAAACCAGGGGACAAAAAGATCCCAGATGTGAATCTTGAGGTAAGTTCTCATAGTGTCACTGAAAACAACCTAAAAAATTTGCTGTTCAGAACATGGGACCAGGAAGAGAGCGGCAACATGACAGACTTCCTCTTGACTTGGCCATTTGCTCCTGGAGCTGCCACGGGCAGAAAGGGAACGATTGCTCATGAAACATTTAAAAATGAAGCCATTCAGCCTCAAGCTGCGGGGAATGACAAACTTGGCAATCCCTATTGAGGATGAATAAGGAAGGAGCCACAATTAAATTCTATGGATTAGCTGCAAAGCCTTGTGGTAAATAATGTGTGAGTATCCCGAGTTTTACAACTTACAATGTGTAGTTTTCCTGTTCTCCCATGCAATATCTCAAATCGCATCACATGTGAACTTCAGCTACAAAAACCCATTTTATGGGAAACCTGTGCTGAGATTAGTGGAGTTTCTTGAGTAAGTAAGCAAGTCTACCAAGTCAGTACCCAAAGCAGTGTGTTTTAAAGTCACTGAAGAATCTTAGAGTTGAAGGCAGGTATAGCAGGTGGTGTGATGAGATCTCATGTTGTTAAACTCCTGCTTCCACAGAGAGAAAGGAACACATGGTTCCCACCAAACAGCTAATCCTCAGAGAAGACACTAAGTGCAGACATGAAATGTCAACATGAGACGCTACTGGCGGCTCTGAGGGACGCACTAGCGCTTGCCTGTGAAGAAGTGGTGCTAATGAAAACATTTATTGAACGATTCCAAAAGTGTATTTTTTATTCTAAATATTTTCATAAAGGAATTGAGTAGTTTCCAATGAGGACCACACTAAAACAAGATAATAATATGATAGGAAGTCAGAGAGTAGAACCACACGAAGACAGAAGCGAAACCACTGATGGTCAGAAAAACACTGGGCTCAGAACTGCTTGTATCTGGGGTGAAAGATGACATCACTAAATCCCTGGCTCCTTTCCTCAACTCAAGAGTAGACTGCAGACCTACATGGAGCAATTTCCTTGATGTTGAATTACTAAGTGACTGCTTATGTGGGGTAATGGGTGGTTTTATTTTATTTTTTATTTTCGTCTCTCTCTCTCTCTCCCCCCCCTCTCTCTCTCTCCCCCTCTCTCTGTGTGTGTGTGTGTGTTTCTGTGTGTGTGTGCATGCTTGTGCATGTAGGCTGCACATGTGTAGGTCAGAGAACAGTTTGCAGGAGTCAGTACTCTCTTTCCACCATGTGGGGTCAGGGTATTTTCCTTGGGCTGCAAGGATCTTTACCCACTCAGTGTTTTCGTTGGCCCAGTGGATACTTTTAAAGGAACCTTTTCCATTTCACTGGCTTATTCAAATGTGGTTCTTTTGCAATGTTCTTCTATAAAAGACAAGAGCAAGGGCTAGATGTAGTAGTAAATACCTGCAGTTCTAGCACTCAGGAGGCAAGTTCTAGACCAGCTTGATCTACACAGTACATCCCAGGCCAGCCAGGGCTGTAGAGCAAGATCTCCTCAAAATAAAGTTCCAAGAACATGGCACCGATTTAACGAGCATCAGTGATCGAGGGCTAAGAGATGACTCCGCCAATGGTGTACTCCTTACACTAATGAGGACATTCTGGTGTCAGTGGGAACGTCTGAGTCCACTGAAACCTTAGATGAAACCAGCTCACATTCCCAGAGAGTCTGAGCTCTCTAGACATGTCTGCAGAATCCTAGAGAGTTTTGCGTTTCTCTGCTCTCATGAACTTCTAATCATTTGCCCTCCCTACTTCCATTTACCAATCATATTACTATTTCAGACATACTTTAAGATACTTCATTCCATGTGGTACAGGCATGAAAAAGTTTCTGTCTAAAGAGGGGAGCACAGAGGTCACAGCACATTGACATTCTGTATCATTAGGGTGACACCACGGATTCAAAAAGTCCTCTGGTCCTTCTGGGAATTTCTCTTCTATACATCACCCAAGGTCAAATTTCAGCCTCTTCTCACAACTTCTACTCCCTCCACTTTTTTTTCACCATCTCCCTTGGGAGAGCAAAGCCCATATCTAGTTTCTCACAGGAAACAGTTTAGATATTTATCTCATCAGCTACTCATTCAATGTCAGCCATGCTGTCCTTTGGACGGGAATTCATTGTTCCTAACCAGACTGTCAGGATCCTTAGAGAAATCCCACCCCAAACTAGGGTGGAAACACTGTTTGTACCATCACTGGCAATCCAGTGGTTATTAAAATGTGATCCCAGTACTGATAAGCAGAAAAAGTCCTTATGAAAGGAGCATCCATCAATTCTCATGTCTTTCTGCCAGTCAGATAAGTCACTTCATGAGGTCCTTCTTGCCTGAGACTACCCAATGCTTTCTATATATCCAAGGTCTTTTGCTTGTGTGAGCATCCACTTAAGGGCTTAGGCAATAGATGTTTAAGCTGAACTACTTTCTTACGCCCTCCACTTATACTAATTTATCAGTTCCCTTATATGCATCTATCACTGAGTTTATTTTTCACAAAGTGCCCACTTTCCATAGTTATTTGCTAAATTTAAATAACATCATTTCATTCTAATATATTTACTAACTGCCTGCAGGGCAGTATGATCTAGAGATTGCATGTCATCTTACCCTCAACTTGTCCAAACTCATCCTTGAAAACAGACAAGATATGAAAATGAGGCTTCCCCTCTCCCCAATGAAAAGTGTTTCAAGGACATTGCTGCTGCCATTTCTGAATTCATACGCTGGTTCTGTAAAACCATCTGCCCGTATATGTATTTCTTTCTCTACACCGGCCTCTGGCCTCACTGCCATCATGGAGACTATGAGGTGGAGAACGGATGGGAACCCCAGAAAGAATTCCACCCCCACTGGCTGGTATGTTTGCAAAATAAAATCTATGTTCAGTTGCTGGCAAGCCGGAAAATAACAAATGAACTCTATCAAAATATCAACCATTTATTGCTGAGAAGCAAAAAACAAGGAGAGAATCCTGGTGAGCAGAGCCCATTCCAGACACAATTGGGAAGTCACTATTTTGGTGGGGGTGTGTCCATGGTCAGTCCTATGTGCAGGACTGCCAGAGCTTCCTCCTTATAACCCCTGGGCCTACATTACCAGCTCTCTTCATCGACCGAAATTGTAGCCCTGGGCAAAGCTGTTAGGTCCCATGTAACTTATGTGCATGACTTTTTCCTTCCTGTTATCAAGTCATAGCTCAGTTCTGTCAGGAAGGCTGTAATAAAGCTTCCTGTGACTGGGGACATGACTCACTAGGTAAAGGCACTTGTGGTCCAGGCATTGGGACCTGCTTGTGGATGCCTCAAACCCACATAAAAGCTGGATGTAGCAATATGCACCTGTGATTCCAGCTCTGGCGAGCAGAGACAGAAGGATTGCAGAGGCCTGGTAGCCTGTCAGCCTAGCAAAGCACCAACAAACAAGCACACACAAGCCTGAGGAGCTCCTAGCTCAATAGGAGACCCCATCATGAAGGAAAAAAATGGAGAATGATAGAACAGCATGCCCGATGTCCTTCTCTGGCATCTATACACAAGTACACAGGCATGCCCGCCCATGTGTGCCCATATGCATAAAACACTTTCTCTTCTCTTTTCTTCTTTTCTTCCCTTCTCTTCTCTTTTCCTCTCTCTGTCTCCCTCCCTACACACACACACACACACACACACACACACACACACACACACACACACGAGAGAGAGAGAGAGAGAGAGAGAGAGAGAGAGAGAGAGAGAGAGAGAGATTCCTGTTATAATATTCAGGAAAGGAAACATTCTTGGAATCAGTCTTCCTCAGCTCCCCTGTTTTACAGATTTCAGGGCACGATTTGTGATTCAACACAGGACAAAGCAGTACACAGAATGTAATGTTGGAAGTGCAATCCCAAGGGAATGCAGCTATGGAACAGAGGTTTCCAGGGTTCTTCAAATCACACCAAATGTCAGCCCTAAGATCCGGAAAAGGAAATGAGAAGGAAAGAAGGATCAGCCCCTGGGGATCTGGAAAAGGGGAGAAAGGGAAGGCTGGTTTTCAGGGGATTAGAGAGCAGAAGGCTGGAATTCCATTTTATGTGTGAACTGCTGGGGAAAAAGTACTCGTGGCCATCAGGAAGAGCTTGTCCTCTTCAGTTCTTCCATGGCAGCTTCCACTCAATCCCAGGTTCACACCTCAGCTGAACAGACACCATACAGCCAAGCACAGTGGCAAGAGTCTGGCCCCATGTTAGAGTCCCACCTCTGTCCTGTCGCTCCCCCTCTCCTTCCCATTGCTGGAGATTGTTCCCCGAAAACTTCACAGTTTTAGATCACTTCTCCTGGATCAGCAGTAGGGGTAGGCTGCAATCTGCAATTCCTAACTCGGTGAGCCGGCATCGGATCCTAGGAGTCTGCACGTCTTAACAAGCTCCCAGAGAATCCTTTTGACCCTCCAGGGCGGACCACACCCTGGGTAGTGAGGATCGGACAGAGTGGTAGACTCAAATCTCCCAGTTACTTGCATGGAAGGTGCCGATGTCTCACTTCCCATTTCCTCATGGGAGAGTTGTACTCAAATACAGCTTGGGGAGCTTCCTCTCGAAAAGATGTTTGTTGCTTTTGGCACAGTTGCTATTTTAAAAATATCATTTAAGCTGTTTGAGAATAATAACAGAAATCCAAAGCACTGAAAACATTCAGAGCAGGAGGCACTTCCAAACCACAAACCAAGATTCCTGCAGCGATGGTAGCACTGACTTGGGGACTTCTGTGAGACTGAGTCATCCATGGCTCTGCCCATGCCACTGAAGTTGGCACTACTTTAAGGAACGAGTTGCAGTTTCTTCATTACTAAAAAGAGCACACTAAGCGTCAATTCTAAGATTCCATAGTTTGAGCCATGCACAAGCCTGGACAGGCCACGTGGAAGGATGGATCGAGCACCATTGTTCTTTCTTGGGTCTGTCTTCCCTGAAGAGCACATCTATATGCAGCAAGCAAGCAAACAAGCAGAAACAGTGACTCCCCTGGTCATTGAATGTCCAGTAGTGTGCTTGTTGGTCCAAACCATCACACAAACACAATTGTGTAAGTGCTGTAAACCCGACTTGCTTCATAGCTTTTCAGGGAACTACAGGATCATTAAATGTATTGATTCACTGATAAATACAGACAACTGAGGTCTAACTATTCTTTTTAAATATGTGGAAGTAAAAGATTTTATTAATTTTTACATTTATTTTTTCTAGACATGGTTTCTCTGTATAACCTCAGCTGTCCTAGAACTCACTTATTGTCTAGGCTGGCCTTCAATTCAGAGATCGACCTGCCTCTGCCTTCTGAGTGCTGGGATTAAAGGCCTGTGCCACCATGTTGGGTTCAAAAGTATTTTCTATACAATGTGTTTGGATCAAATCCACCCCCATTCCTTCCTCTCTTAGCCTGCTCTCCAACTAGTTTTCCTTCCAACTTCTTGTGTTATCTTTCTATTGCTTTCCAGCTCAGTAAGGAGGGATAGAGACAGAGGAGCCTGGAGCTTGATGGCTACCAGCCTAGTGCTAGGTTCAGTGAGAGACCATGTCCCACAAGAATGAGATGATGAATAAGCCTGTCTTCCTCTGGCCTCCCTGCTTGCATGCGCGAGGGCGCACGCGCGCGCACACACACACACACACACTCACACTCACAAAAAATACAAGAAATGAAATAAAACACTGGTATCTTTCTCATCATCACAACTTTGGTTACACTTTTGTCATTAAAATTTAATCCTACAATTTTTTTAATTTTTTAAAATCTAGATTGTGTAGCAGTCCCAAGAATTAAGAAATATTTTGAGCAAACAGCACATCAGTGTTGTCTATTAACAGACTAATCTGCAAAAAAGCCATAAATTGCAAATGTTCACAGCAATGTAGAAACTTTCACTGGTGCTTCAGCCCGTTCTTCCTTGTCTGAAGCAGATTTCATGACGCAGCTCATGCAGGACACAGCAGCCACCATCACACACAGGCTGCCAATGGTTAGCCTTCAGGAAACATTGCTATTTCTGACAGTTCCAAAGCTGTTTCTGTTTGTTTTAAGGAAGAAACATCAAATCTTTCTGGGTCCAGTGATACTGAAAAGTCAGAATGGGCCTGCAATTAGCCAATACCAACCAGAGCCTCCATCCAAGAATGGAAGTGTCATGCAATAATTTACAATCTAACCAACTCTGTTGACCAAAACTGGCTCCCAGTGAACTAGCCAGAGACTAGAGGGTAGCCTTTCCATTGTGTAGCATAAAGGAAGAAATGTCACAACTCATCCAAGAAAGAATATTTTGAAGATGAAAACCAAAAGCTGGAAAAACATTTGTACTTGTGATAGCAAATATGTCAAGGAGCAAATATCTCTTTTTAGAACTAAGTTATTTTGATGGGTTTATAAAAGATAGAATTTTAGACAATGATAGAATGATATGTTTCAGTGTATATATGTATTATATAATGTTTATTTCAGGATAAATGTATATATTTGTTCATTTTTCCATTTCTTTATGATTAAAAAAGCCTTTTGAACCATGCATAGCCTTGTTCCACAGGGTCAGCCCACTCTGCTATACAGTAGCACACTATTGTCCCCATGTGCATATAACCAGGTACCCATTCATCAAGGTAAGGGGCTATCACAGAAGAGTTCCAATGTTACAATTATTGAAGTGAAAAATCAAAATATGTTTGTCGAAGTGCCCAGAAGTACCACATCCTGATACACACACACACACACACACACACACACACACACACACACAGGAAAATGACTGAGTGTGTCACCAACAGGAGACTGAGGTAGTTCTTTTTCTCTGGCAAACATATTTCTATGAGAAGATTCACCAGTGTGGAAAGCTCAAGAAAACTGAGAAATAAATGCTCTGCCTTCTATAAATGTGCCATTATTCCAGCTCTGACTTAAACAAAAACTGCTAACAGAAAGCTAATAGGCATAAAACAACATGTTGAGAAACAGAGGCTTGTCTACTCAGGCTTACCTTTCTGTAATTCTGTGGCCCAGCTTCCTGGAGTACATTCCTGCAAATTCAAATGTACTTTCTGTGAGCCTCATAATGTCTGCCCACAGGGTAGAGGGGGTGGGGAATCACTGCCCTTAAGTTTCCCCCTGACCTCTACAACACACATAGGTTAACAAAACAAACACATCATGATAGGAAAAAGCAAACAGAAGCAAGAGAGCCCAAGAAATTCACAAGAAACAGATATGGACTCAAAGACCCACTTGTTTACACACTCAGGAATCCCATAAAAAACACAAAACTGAGCATCACAGTATATATGCAAAGGAATTGTAAAAAAAGGGGGGGGAGAGGGAGGGAAGGAGGAAGGGAGGGAGGAGGGAGGGAGGGAGGGAGGGAGGGAGAGAGAGAGAGAGAGAGAGAGAGAGAGAGAGAGAGAGAGAGAGAGAACTGACACAACATTATGGGACAGAAACCAAACCAAACAAAAACCCTCTTCAAATTATGTCCTTGAGTTCATTTTCTGTTGGCCGTCTACTGCTGAGCATGCAGCATGTCCTTAGGAGTAGTTTGTTTTCCCAGTGAGACTTCTTCAGAGGAAACTAAATTTTCATTTGCAAGTGGTTATCAATTGGAAATTGCTTCTGGTTAGGGATAGGGGCATGTGTCCACTTCAGCTCTAGGGCCCCATCTGGTGCAGACCCCTGCTGGCCTTGTGAGAGCTATCTCAATCTCTGTAAGTTCATATGAGCACCAGTTCTGCTGTGGTTAGAACATGCTGATTTCTTATTGTCCTCAACCCCCTCTGAATCTTATGCTCTTTCTGGCTCCTCTTCAGCAGGATTCTCTGAGCGCTGAGGGGAAGGATTTAACAGAGACAACCTGTTTAGGGGTGAATGTTCCAAGATCTCCCTGCCTGTGGATCTCTGGATTTGTTCCCATATACTGCAGGAGGAAGCTTCTCTGATGATGTCTGTTAAGGCATGGATCTATAGCAGAATGTCATTAGAAGTCTTTTTGTTTTCCTCTAGGTCCATGGGCTATCTAGTCTCAGGTTCTTGGTCATCCAAGCAGTGTTGGGTATGGGTTCTATCTCATGGAGTAGGCCTTAAATCAAATCGGATATTGGTTGGTTACTTACACAAGCTTTATACCACCATTGCTCTAGCATATCCTGCAGGTGGTACAGCATGTTTGAAGTTTAACATGGGACCCTCTGGCCAACAACTCAATTAGATGTAACCCAGTCTCAGTACTGGAAGCTTCATTTGGTGACAAGAAATGGCCAGTTGGAGGTCTGTTGCTCCCATTTTTTTTTTTTTTGGTCAATTTTATTTAGATCACTCTCATATATGTATACATTTTACAAAGCTTCTACTATATTGTTTCCATACTACTCCTCAGATGCCCCTTAATTTTAGCTATCTCATCCCATATTCCCTCCCTCATCTCCTTCTTCCCTCCCCTTCTCTGCTTGATCCTCCCATTAAGTCCCCCACCTCAAGTCCATCCATAAGTATCTATCTATTTCCTTTTCCTAGGGAGATCTATCTGTGGCCATCCCCCAGTCCCTTACTCTTCCTAAACCTGCTCTGTGGTTCAATGGATTGTAGCTTGGTTATCTTTGACTTAATAGTTAGTGTCCGCATATAAGAGAATATATACCACATTTGTCTTTCTGGGTCTGGTTACCTCACTCAGGATGATTTTTTTCTACTTCCATCCATTTCCCTATGTGTAGCAGGAATCTTAAAAGTACTTATTAATAAAATCAAACCTGGAGCCAGGTACTGGGATGAACGCTGGAAGATCAGAGAAGCAGAACAAACCTCAGCTACCTCACCTTGCCAGTTCCTCAGCTGATCCTGTTTCCTCAGGCTGGAAGCCTCTGTGTCCTCATCTGAATGACTCTCAGCTGAACTGTTGCTCGAAAGCCTGAAAGCTTAACCAGCCAAATGCTTCTAGTTTCTGGTCCTCACGCCTTATATACCTTTCTGTTTTCTGCCATCACTCCCTGGGATTAACGGCTCACTTTCTAGGATTAAAGGCAGGAGTCACCATGCTTGCCTGTATCCTTGAACAGATGGATTTCTGCCTCTGGAATGCTAGGATTAAAGGCGTGTGCTACCACTGCCTATCCTCATGTTTAATATTGTGGCTGTCCTGTTCTCTGACCCGAGATAAGTTTATTAGGGTGCACAATATTTTGGGGAACACAATACCACCACACCTGTGCATTTAATGATTTCATTTTTAAGCAGCTGAGTAATATCCCATTCTATAAATGCACCACATTTTCTTTATCCATTCTTTGGTTGTTTTGAATGAATAAAGCAAAAATGAATATGGTTTAGCAAATGTCTCTATAGTAAGAGGAAATGTTCCATGAGTTTGTAAACGTTCTGTTATTTCTGTTGTTGATTTCCAGCTTTAATATGTGGTGATCTTACAGGATGTAGGGAGTTATTTCAATTTTCTTGTATCTGTTGTGACTTGCTTTGTGTCTGAGTGTGTGAGGTTTTGGATAAGTTCCCTGAGCTGCTGAGAAAACGGTATATTCTTTTGTGTTTGGGTGAAATGTTCAGCTAGATCCATTTGACTCGCAATGTCAGTTAGCCCCACTATCACACACATACATTTCTTTTTTAGTGTTTGTCTGGATGACCTGTCTATTGGCAAGAGTGGTGTGGTGGTTTGAAAGAAAAATGTACTAGGAGGTATGGCTTTGTCGGAGTATGTGTGGCCTTGTTGGAGGAAGTGTGTCACTGTGGGTGTGGGCTTTGATGTATCCTATATTCAAGCTATGCCAAGTGTGGAAAACAATTCACTTCCTGTTGCCTACAGATTAAGATGTAGAACTCTCAGCTCCTTCTCCAGCACCATGTCTGCCTGTATGCCACCATGAAGATAATGGACTAAACCTCTGAAACTGTAAGCCAGTCAGAATTAAATGTTTTCCTTTATAAGAGTTGCTGTAGCCAGGTGGTGGTGGTGCATGCCTTTAATCCCAGCACTCCAGAGGCAGAAGCAGGGGGATCTCTGTGAGTTCAAGGCCAGCCTGGTCTACAAAGTGAGTTCCAGGAAAGGTGCAAAGCTACACAGAGAAACCCTGTCTTGAAAAAAAAAAAAAGAGTTGCCGTAGTCATGGTGTCTCTTCACAGCAATAGACACCCCAACTAACACAGGTGGGGTATTGAAGTAATCACTACCAGTGGTGGTGGTGAGGTAATATGTGTCTTAAGGTGCAGGTGTAGTAGTATTTCTTTTATGAACTTGGGTGCTTTTGTGTTTGGTACATAGATGTTAAGAATTGCGATGTTGAGCTGGGTGGTGGTGGTGAATGCCTTTAATCCCAGAAGTTGGAAGGCAGAGGCAGGAGGATCTCAGTGAGTTTGAGGCCAGCCTGATCTACAAAGCGAGTTCCAGGACAGCCAGGACTGTTCCACAGAGAAACCCTGTCTTGAAACAACAACAACAACAACAACAACAACAACAACAAGAAGGAGTTGCGATGTCCTCTTGTTGGATTGTTCCTTTGATGATGAGTCTGTAGTGTCCTTCCCTATCTCTTCTGATTAGTTTTGGTTTGAAGCCTGTTTTGTCAGATATGTGGCCACTGTGGGTTCTAGGTAGAATGTATTTCTAGGTATTGAGACACTTAGGAATGGGGATGGTCTATAGTGGGTGGGGATGGGGATGGAAGGAAAGCAGGGTGCTTCATCAGGTTTTACTTAGTCCCCTGTGAGTGGGGCAGTGTGTGTGTGTGTGTGTGTGTGTGTGTGTGTGTGTGTGTGTGTGTGTGTCGAGCGGGGGGTAGGGGGCATAGCAGAAGGTCTGCTATGGATTTGGAGGAAATGAAGGAGAGGTGAATATCTGCCATTTAGCCTGCCTGTCCCTGGCTGTCCTGGCCGGTGGGTTCCCAGGGCAGCAGAATTTTTAAACAATACAAATTTCCTAAATAACATTTTTAAAGACATTTATAAAATTCCCAAGAATGCTTTTATTTTACTTGCTTATTGAGACAGTCTCCCTGTGTAGCTCCAGTGTCCTTGGACCCATAGCAATCCTTCTGCCTCAGCCTCTGAAGTGCTGAGACTGCAGGAATGACACCCAGCATAGCAGGCTCCAGTAATTTCTTTCTTTTCTTTGTTCTTGCGAAGTCTTATACCTGTGTCTAATGAATCCCAGTCATTTTTACTCCCATCCCCCCTTGTGTCTGCTGAGGCCCTTCCTCCCGGGCAGTGTCCCTCCCACACACTTTTGTTTATGCAACACACTGGGTTTCATTAGGGATGCTTGCTTGAGCAGGGGTGGGAGGTCATTCACTGGAGCATGAGCAGCTTCTCAGTTGAAGAATGTGACACTTTGACTAGTGTGTCTCTGCATTAATAACCACCCGCAGCACTAAGAGTCTCTGAGGAAGGCAGAAATCCACACTGGCCTGAGTCACTCACATAATTAGAAGATAACCTGACAACATGACCATCAGCAGAACAGAAGTAGGTTCCCCTCTGGGTCTTATGATCTCCCCAGTCATAGGCTCTTGCCCATGTTTCTAAGACTGAGTTCCCTCTTGGGGAGTGAGACTCACAGCCAATCAGGAGGTGGTTGATTACTCCACTCATGCCACTGTTGTACTGGTGGGCACATCTTGACTGGCAGGTTGGTATTGTAGCTAGAAGGGTAAGATGTAGTGGGTAGCCATCCCAGCATTGGCCTGGAAGTTCCAACCCCCATTGAGGCTTCAGTAATGATCACGCCCACAAGGCGGGGCTGAGGGAGAACGCTGAAGACCCAGGATCAAGAGGAGAGGTCTCGATTGGTGCTGGGACCCTGGATGCTGGAGGTGGACCGAGCAGAGTTCTCCAGAGAACACCGCCGGACTGCGCCATACCTTTGCCAGACCCTACAACCTATCCCTTCATTTGTAAGTTACCACAAAATAAACCTCCCTTTTAACTATGTGGAGTGGCCTTAATAATTTCACCAACAGCAAGTGGCTGGGTAAGACTGACGATGGATCTTCTCCCTCAGCAGTCTGCCTCGCACCTTCTAGCATCCTGAAAACTAGCCAACAGGGATCAACCAGATTGATTTCTTGGTGTTTTAATATCTGAACTGTATGGTTGGTGTCTTCAGCAATAGGGTCTAACTATACGCGTTCTAGTGTGTCACCAAGAACAGTATCAATAGCCTACCCCACATCCCCACATTCCCCAAATCAAGGTAGGCAGACCCAGCACTCTGAGCCTAGGCAGGTCCAAGCTCCTTCCCACTGCACCAAGGCTGTGCAAGGCACCACACCACAGGCACCAGATTCCCAAAAGCCTGCCCATGCACCAGGGACAGATCCTGATCCCCCTGCCTGGGTGGTGATCCCTAAACAGTTCGAGCCAAACAACCATCTTCCATACACAGAGGGCCTAGTCCAGTCCCATGGGGGCTTCACAGCCTAGTCTACAGTTCATGGGCCTCCAATAGTGTGGCTGGTCATCTCTGCAGGGCTGGGAGATGGGAGGAGGGAGGGAAAAGGTGGGATCTGTGAGTGGAATGCAGAGTAAGTAGAAAATTTCTTAAAAATGAAAAAAAAAAACCATAACCTTAACTAAAACTTTGTAATCTATAGACTTTGTATGTGACTGCATTTGAAAGCTCTGAAGCAAAATTATCTTAGACCTTGAAAATAAAATTGAAAATTTCAAAAAAAATATCAATAGTCTATATTGTTTGGGACTGGTCTTCTGTAGTTTCCCCAACCAACAACTCATAGGAAGGTATCCCATGTCTGGAACTGGGTTTTTTCATTTCATATCCCATGGCTTTAGGGGGGATCAACCCAGATCCAGAAAGACAATGGCACATATTGGCTCTTGTGTATAGATTCTAGCTTTGAATTCTTAGAATTGCGTGTTTAACTTGAAGTGCCTGTGGAAACCAGGAAGACAGCAAGGAACCATTAGATGGAGGGTGGGGGGGAAGAGGCCTCAAGGAAGAGGGGAAGAGTAAAACACTTTAGATGTGACGGTAGGGTGGGGAGAATGCGGTGGAAAGAGGTAAGCAGAAAATGGGAGAAGTAGAGGAGAGGGTGAGGGAGTGAGAATCAAAACTATTGGTGTATGAATAAATCATTGGAATCCAATAACTTCTTTTTAAAAAGTAATTAAAACATTACTGTAAAGAACATGCAAATAAGAAACATCATGCAAGTGAGATTAGCCACACCCAAAATGTATACATCTCAGTCAGCATCTGTACAGTTGTAATAGGCATTCTGAAGCTGCAGTGCATTCTTATAGATGCACTATAGTGCTTGAATATCAAAAGTAGAAATACCAAATTATATGGTTGTCAAAGTCACTAGTAGATTTTATAGTTTACCAGGTTAATTCACATTACTAATAGGTTTTACATACTTCATTACACAAATATAATGCACATCTATTTAATTTTCTGGCCCAAATTGATAAGTAGAAAATTTTTGAGTCTGCTGAAAGAACAAGTATATTAACAACTTCCTAAGTTAGGAGTAAGATCTGTTGAGCCAGAACTGGGGGAGTTCAGCCTGCTAAAAAACTAGAGGGTAAGTTACAAATTACATTTTTGTCTTATCAACAATGTTACTTCATTTTCAAAGGAATAGAACAACCATGCTTTCTGATATGTTTTAAGAATATTTTATTTTTAACAATCCTTAGTGTGCCGGGAGGTTCTTCTTTTTCTGTTAATGATGTTGAACACACAAATTGTCTGATGTGAGGGTGGAGGTGTTGGGGGCCGCTGGTTTATTCCATGTGTACTTATAAGCAGGAGACCTGCCATCATTGTGCTTTCCTCACAGCAGAGTGTAACCAGAAGTTTCTCTCCCACACGCCAGTTCTTGAGTAACCATTCTGAGACTTAGTATTAATTATAAAATGTTTAGCTGGTGGCTCAGGTTTATTACTGGCTAGTTCTTACATTTAAATTCATCTATTTCTATTAATCTATGTATTTCCATGTGGCCATGGCATTACCGGTCTGCTGGCACTTTTCTTCTTGGGCAGCTGGATAGTATCTCCCCTAACTCTGCCCTTCTTCCCCCTGTATCTCTGTTTGATTTTCCTGCCTGGCTCTTATCCTGCCTTGTCATAGGCCAAAGCAGCTTTATTTATTAACCAATGGGAGCAACACATATTCACACTGTACAGAAAGATATCCCACATAATTTCCCCTTCCTGTCTAATCAAAAAGGAAGGCTTTAATTTTAACATAGTAAAATTACACATAACACAACAGTTATCAAACAAGAATTATAGTTATAATATTTAGTCTATTTGTATTTGGTAAAATTAAAGAAAATCTTCTATCTTCTATCTTATCGTTGTTAATCTCCCAACAGCTGCCTGCAAGATGGAGCCAGCTGCCAACCACCATGAACTAAGCTGAATGGTGGGTTTCCACAGTCTCTCACATGGGCTGCAGTACAGAGAGGCTTCTCCCAGTCCCTGCCTGTGGGCTTAAGCTATCAACACAAGCTCCACCAGCATGCTGCATGGTGGTTTAGGGTGTTGCTCATGCAGACAAAAAGGATTAAAAATGAACATTAAGGACAGATTCAGACAAAAACAAAACAAAACAAAAAACTTTAAATGGATTACAGTGTGTTTAAAAATATACACAGGTGAGAGAGAGAGAGAGAGAGAGAGAGAGAGAGAGAGAGAGAGAGACAGAGAATAAAAGGTGTAGCAACAACCATAGATTTAAAAATAACTTAAAAATAATAAAATAAAGCCTTTAAAAAGAAAATGTAATGTAAAGAAAATGAGGCATGTGATGATGGAAAATACAGAGAGAGTTTGAATTGTGTATGTTACTGTGTTTTCTTTAGATTCTTTTTCAGTTAATGAGCTGACTGCTGAGAGGCATTTGATTGTGGGGACTGCTAGGTTAATTCAACCTATATATTTTAAAAATATCTTGACTTCAAAATTTGAGTCTAGGGATGTGTCACTTTAGGAAGGAGGTTCTGCTTTTGTTTCCACAGAAGATGAGAGTCTGTGGATTCATTCTGGGTTAAGAAAGATCAAGTCTGATTAAGGAAGACTCCCTGAAAATTCTGATTATACACATGGAAAAATAACCCAAGGTAACTAACTACAAGATACATGACTTATATTTTACCTGCTCAAACATAGAATAAAAAATTATCTTTGGCTGGCTTGTGTACAATAAACAGTTTATATTTATATTAATACAAATATATATATGTTACCTTTAAAAGTTTATATATTTTCAGAACAAAGGAACAAGACACCAGTAAAAATAGATGGCCCAGATTATTCAAAATTTCCATACATCTCTTTTACAGTTTACTCTGAGCTCTACATCCAAAACAGCTTCAAGGCTGCTAGCTAAGATGGTCCAGTCATGCAAAATACTCCAGTCAGGACTTGGACCATAATTCTAAATTTTCTCAGGGTCCCCATAAGATTACCAGCACCCCCAATTAACAAGAAATAGTCTAGAGAACTATACCCAAATTCCCAAAATATTGTTTATGAATGTTTGTTTTTATTTAAGGGGGGTTGGTTATAAATTGTTATTGGTCCTAGTCAATCTCTTTCGAAAGGAGAAAGGAAGATATGATATAGAAATGATGGGGAAAAGAGTAGATTATTATGATAGAAAAACAGAAAAAAGATAACTGTTAATCTCAAAATATTTTACATTGATATGAATTTTAGTTTATTGACACAAATTTAAAGTCAATTTTGTTATACTATATGTATATTTCTACTCTTGTTTAAGGTATTATACTTATGTATTTTAAAATGTAATATTTAATTACATTATAATTACATATAATTAAAAATATAGATTAATAGTCATCTATAATAGTCAAAATTATAGCCATATTAGTTAAGTTTTCTAGGTATGCAAATATTTCAATTAGATAGGTAATGTTCAAACACTTCAAAGACCTATAGAATATGGCATTTAAAATGTTTTAAGAACTTAGACTTTTTTCAACAGTGAGACACATCTATTCCTGGAAGCACCAATTACTTCAAAGAGGATGATGGGCATTGAAGAAACTCCTTATGGAGTTTGCTTTTAATATTTCAAGACTGGCCATTTGGGCAAGAAGCTGCTCTTGCCTGGACTGCTTGACAGTGTGTTATATAAACTGGACATGCAGGGCCCACAAGAAAGTGACCACTAAGCTTTGCCAAAACAAGTCAGAATTGTCTTTAATGTTCTTGCTTCACAGAAGAAACTGCCAGACATTCTGCAGGACACAGGGGAAAGCTACTGGCAATCTTTGCCAATATAGGTGGGACAGTCTTTCAAATTTCCTTCTTCACTAAAAAGTCTGCCAGATACTCTAGACCTATAGGCTAAAGATGGATGCCTCAACATTACAGGTAAGAGATGTCTCTGTCATTTCTAGAGTTTGGAAGTTGCTTACAATGCACTTCCTGTTTACTCAGGTAATATTATATCCTTCTGTTGAAGACTAGATGGTTATAATTACAATTTTCCGTAGTTATGATAAAAGGTAAAGTAGATATGAAACTTTAGACTCACAAAGATAAGATAGATAATAGAGTGTTTTCTCTGATTTTGTCAAATACAAATAGACTAGATAGTGTAACTATGATTCTTACTTGATAACTGTTTTGTTGTATATAATTTTATTATGTTAATGTTAAAGCCTTCCTTTTTATTAGACAAAAAGTGGGACATGCTGTGGATTATGTGCATTGTTAATAAAAGATGACAGGCTTGTAGCTGGGCCAGAAGTTAGGCAAGAAAGCCAAACTGAGAATGCTGGGAAGGATAAGGGTGGAGTCAGGAGTCACCAGCCAGATGCAGAGGAAGCAAGATGAGAATGTTGTACTGAGAAAAGGTACTAAAACCTGTGGCTAAAATAGATAAGAATTATGGGTTAATTTAATAGTAAGCCTGTGCTACTGGCTGAGCATCTATAATTAATGTAGGCCTCTTAGTGGTTATTCAGGAATTGGCAGGCAGCAGAAAACTGTCTGATTACAGAGAGAATTGTTCATCACCGCACACCATTATAGGGTTCATATAGGAGAAATGCTCATTACCACAAGTGTTATAGGTTTCAAATAGGAGAATGGTTTTTCAACACACACCATTATAGGATTTATATAGCAGAACTGTTTATCACCACACAGTATTATAGCATTTGTGTGTATGCAATATTATAGGGTTTGGGCAGGAGAACAATGGGACTTGGTGAGAGGGGTGGCAGGGATTTCTATTAGAAATAGAGGCTTCCCTCATATCTCATCAAAGACTAGAATGTGGCTTTTAATTCAGTGTTATAGAAAACAAAACATGCCTGAGTCCATGGTATCTATTTTCAATTCTGGAGACACATACTCCTTAAGCAGGCAGAGCCAGCCAGAGTTAAGGGAGACCTGGGGATCAGAGGGAAAAATACCTTACAGTGAAATAACTTCCCATAGGTTTAAATGCAGAACAATTAAAAGTAAAATTTTTATTACTCACTAAATGAAATATGCAGCCTTTCCCCCTTCAAGGTCAAATATGCAATGTTTTGGAAAATAAATCATATGAACATGATTACAGAGAACAGAGGAAGCCATAACTTTCCCTAGTTAAAAAAATATGATAAGTCAGATGACTGTATCTTTGCAATGGTGGTGGCAGCATGTGGAGGTGCTGAAGTGAATTGCAAATATGGTATTTAGGAAAAGGCATGGATTAAAAGAAATCTGCATAAGGCAGGGAATAACCACATGGATTATTATTATTATTATTATTATTATTATTATTATTATTATTATTTTGGGGATAGAATTTCTATGTGTGGCCTTGGCTGTCCTGGAACTCATTTTATAGCCTGCTGGGATTAAAGGCATGCACTACAGCTGTCTGGTGGATTATATTATTTCTTATAAATTTTATTGCTTCCCAAAGATACACTTAACATTATGTATTTTCATATTATCTACCTACATCCACCAAGCCTAATATCATGAAGTCAGCAAAGGTGCCTTCAGTCAATTGCTAATAGAGAAAGAATCTGTGCTGTGATAAGGTATCAGAAACCAAACTATCTAGAAAATCAGTCTGGAAATATTGAATACAATGTCTTTGGTTTGGTTAGTCTTTATGGAAAATATAATTTGAAACATACTTCAAACCTGACATGGGTAAGTTGAAAGTAAAAGGACAGGAAAATAATGTATCATATGAACATTTATAAATAGTACGAGTGACCATGTTAGTATCAGATATGGTAGAATTCACAGAAAATAAAATTTCCAATGATGGGAGAATGATACTACATAAATTGACCCATTAATACATGTAGCATCTTAAATGTATATGCACCAAACAACAGCATTGCAAAATGTGAAAAGCATAAACAGGTAGAACTGAAAAGGGAAGCAGGCACATCTACAAACAAATGGAAAGAAGAGCATGGTCCTGATGACACTTACATGTGGGAGCCATTGAACCAACTGTACAAATTTAAATTACTTTATTTCCTTCCTCTCTCACACCTTCTCTCTTTCCCTCAACTATTGAAGTCTCCTTTCATGTATTCTAGAACTGTTTTATTGGTCAAGGTTAAAAAACAACAACAGCAACAAAAAACAAAACCATAGTCCCTAGCCTGGAGGAATTCCTGACCATCAGAGGAGACAAATATTTCCAAATCACGATGGCATAGACGGAGAACTCTGCCTGAACAAGGGATGTTTCCTGCTCTCTCAAGCTAATTACAGCAGTTATTTGACATGTAAAGGACCATGGAAGTGTCACAGTGTGGTTTAAATACCTCAGGAAATCTATAAGGTTGGTGAGTCTTGTGTGCAGATTGTGTCTGAAGAAATATGTCAAAATCTCAACTTCTAGTACCTCAAAGTTACCTTATTTGTAAAAAGGAACAATGTAAATGAAGTTTGTTGAGTTCTAACTGGAGGGTATGATCTTAATCCAGTACAAATAAAGTGTTTATAAGAAAAGAAAAAAAATTAAGTTAGGAAGGAGAGATTCTATAGGACTAGACAATACAGTTTCTAAAATCTATGAGTTATGAAAGAAAAATCCCAGGGCCAGGCACTGGGTACCTCCTTATGAGATGTTTGTCAGGGAGGCCTCAGAAGCTTCCATAACAATCCAGGCTCTTGTCATTCCTCTCGGTCACTCACTGGAACTAGTTGATAAGGTCCTATTGTCAAAGACACCACGCACCTTGAATGTAAAATAAAGAGAGACCAAGTGGGAACTGAGTTAGAAGCTTCCTCCCCCTGCTGGCTGCCTTTCAGTATCAGAAGATGCTACTGTGCAGGCTGTTGGGAAAGAAAAGCATCAATGGTCTTATCCACCAGCTGCGCACCCTACAAACTATAGTTGCCCAATGGTGCAATTGTGGTACAACTGTTAAAGGGTTTACCAACCACTCTTGGATTGGATTTGAGGTTTGCAGCACAAGGGAAAGTTCATGCCTGGTACTGTAAATATAGTTAAAACTCCGTGGTTGAGGAGGTCTTAGGCCCTAAGGGGAACTCACTACAGTTGTTTAGCTAAGCTGAAATGATGTCAAGTTTCCATCTAAATACTTGTGTTAATACTCATAGACAAATGCTATCTCAACCTTAATCAGAAAACCATCTCTGTAATGAATGCTAGGGAATGCAGAGACATATGGCTATTCAAAGTCTTGTTAGTGATGGTTGAGTGCTTAGTCCTAAATACATTAATAAAATCACCCCTTCTAGACTCAGTGAAAATTTCAGAGGAGTGGGAAAGAAAGAGACATGGCATCGGGAGATGGGCTGTGAAACACTGTGTTGGGCACATGATACAATCAGTGCAATCATAATCTCACAGCAGTTGCAGCAGCCTGCAATGGGCTTGAACAAGACTGGGCCTGTCACCAGTCAATCATGGACTGGGGAGGGGTTCATCAGGCCCTACCACTCCCTAATTAAATATTGTCTGCTGATGGAACCCAAGAGAGATGTAGCCATTATCTTCAGCTATGAACCCCTGATGAACCCAACAAGCTCCACTGGACAGCTCCAAACCCGTGGTCACACAGATGACTCTAGTCAGATTTGGTGATTCAAAAAACAAAACAGAAAGACATGAATGTTGGGAAAAGGCTTATAAGGAAATGAAGGGTGACAGCGTTGGAAGTGAGATAAGCATATGTTGGTGGTGACAATAATTAGAATACATTATATATGTGTATGAAAATGCCAAAGGACAAAGTTACCAGGAGGAAGGAAGGAAGGAAGGAAGGAAGGAAGGAAGGAAGGAAGGAAGGAAGGAAGAGAGGGAGGGAAGGAGGAAAGAAGGAAGGAAGGAAGGAAGAAAGAAAGAAAGAAAGAAAGAAAGAGAGAAAGAGAGAAAGAAAGAAAGAGAAAGAAACAATAAATTTGGACACTGGCTTGAACAGAGAAAAGATGATATAAATATACAAGAACATAGTCATAGGAAGATAAAGAAAGGGATTGGGAATACAAATTAAAGAAGAGTATAGCTACCAGAAGCTATGAGAGGCAAGGACCTTTCTCTGGAGGGCTTGAGGGAATATGTCCATGCTGCTACTAGCTACACAGTTTCATACTTCTGGTTTTCTGAACTGTAAGACAAAAAATAATTTTTTTCTAGGTCATCTTGTTTGTGATACTTTGCTACCCAGGCTTAGGAAACCATTGCAATGGGAAAGAAAAAGATGGTGAGAATTCAGCAGTTCTTATGGAAACCATGGTAGATTTTCTGAGAAGTGATATGTTTTATAATTGATTCAAGTCTTGCATTTTAATAACTGAAGAATAAGAACTGATATGATATGCAAAGTCATTGGCCAAAACTCAAACCTAGAGTGATTTGGTAAAGAGAAAAGTCCATTTCAAAATGACAAAATCAGAAACCAAATAAAAAACAGAACCCCTGAGGAAACAGTTATTGAAGGCCTCTGAATGCCCACACTCTCCCAAGTGCTTCATGTGAATCAATGCATTTAACCCTTATCAGATACCACAGACTGCTATCTCCACATAAGGTAGCTAAGGTATGGAGAGATGGATGACTTGCCTAAGGTCTCAGTGAGTGAGGAACAGGACAGGGATGAGAACCAGGTAGTGTGACTCCAGTGATGATAGCATTAGCATTGCCACCATTATCCCCTGATCCTACTCCCTGAATACCATTGGCAGCTGACTCTACCACATTCTAAAATGCCATAGATCTTCATGAGTGTGGTAGTTACCCTGGTTGTACAAAAAATACCAGCAGTGCCTCTAATGTGCAAATTGAGTAGATAAGCATGAAATTACCCAACACTAATGTACGATGCAGGCTTTATATGTGAAAACAACATCAAAAGTACATGAGAGAACTTCACTGACTTAGCCCAAAGACACCATGACACCCATGGTGTCTCACCATAGAAAACAGGGACATATGCTCTCTGTATCCATTCACATTTTGGCCATGGGTAACTGTGGAGGCTGGCAGCTCCCATGGTGAATACCTTTGCCTGTTCCAAAGACATATAAGAACAGATTGAGCAGATCAGAATAAAGCTGCTATGAGTTCAGGGTCATCTTCAGCAAAATTCTCTCTCTTAGCTAAATTACTTCTGACCCAGCAAGGAATCTGCTTGCTCTGATCCATGTAGATTCCAAATTTACAGCACAAGTTTGCATATTGGAAACTAGCATCTATGTCAACAGTTTTGTTTTTCTGTCCGAGTATGCTCAGCTGAGGGACACAGATGCCCTGTAGTAACAGAAGGGGGTTTTCATGTTCAGGTATAGGGAAGAATTAGGTACTGCAGTGCATGGAGCAGTTCAAGTCTTGGTTCAATCATTCATAACTCACACGGCCAGGAGCAAGTCACTTAACTGTGTGAGCCTCTGTTTACTTATCTTTGGATAAAGATGCTGGTCTTTTTTAGGGTCACTAGAAGGGCAGAATGAGCATGTGAACAACTCAGTTGATATCAATATCTTAGTAAACATTAGTGGATTTCAAGTTGGCTCTTGAATTGCAGACTGCCCAATGCAGAGACTAAGAGTTCCTAGTAGTGTTATTGTCCCCGCTAAGCATTTCCAATACTAGGAAAATGGGATTACCCAATACTAAGTTTCTTATCCATGTGGTAAGAAGTCACTTTACCCTCCATCACTAAAAAGTAAATAAAAGTACTTCCATGTATTACACATAAAATTGAACTTCTGGGGGTCCAGGAAACCTGAAGACATTGGACTTTTGTTCTGAACCATATCAAAACCCATGTCTCCTTTTCTTTGCTACCCTGCAGTGCAGCGCTGCCACTAATCATCCCCCAGTGTAGCTCCAGGTTACTGCTGATGGATTAAGTCTTTGTGATACTCCAGCCATGTTCCTGCATTAATATTTAAGAGTATTACAGTATACTTGTAGGAGCAGCGTTACTGCTATCATCATAACACAAATGTACAAACTGTGACCCAAGTAAAGAAGCAACTGGCCCAAAGCCAAATGACTAGGGGTTTTAGGTTCAGATTAAACTCTAGACGGTAAGGTTTATCTCTCACATCCTTGACCATTACATGAGATTGATACAAAAAAATAAAGCAATGTTTCTAAAACCTGAATTCAGCTCACAACATTCTTTCTAGAGAGGTGTGGCTAAGAATTATGAACTTTTTAAAGTGAGTCTCAAGGTCACAGCACAGCAAGAACTGAACTCCAGATTCTTCTGATACAAATGGTGGACAGGAGACATTCAGCCTACCAGCCACCATGTGGTAAGCTAAATATTAGGCACCATAGGGAAACTATGGTTATTTTAGTATCATTAGCTCTCAGTTATGGAACCAATAATCATGTAAGTTACATGAGGCTAAATAGCCAGCAATGGAACCTTCCAGATTTGAACCTGTATCTTTCAAAGTCTAAGCACTTCAGACTATTCTTATGAGGCAATCTTGGTCTTTTAGGTTCTCTATAATTATACTTTCCTTTTTTTTCCAGACAGGGTTTCTCTGTGTAACAGCCTGTCCTGGAACTCACTTTGTAGACCAGGCTGGCCTATGCCTCCCTAGTATTGGGACTAAAGTCATGCACCACCACTGCCTGGACATAATTTCTTGTCTTTACTAAAAAAAGAGATTTTTTTCCCATGATATTATTTCATGACTAGGATTTTAACAAAGGGTTTTGAAATGAAACAAAGGCATCCTAAGAAGTATTATCTTTTCTATAATTTTCCTTTAATCAAATTAAATTTAGTATACTTTGTCATGAGTGAAATGTTTCAGTGAAATGTTAAGAGCCACAAACTTCACTTAAGCACTGTGTTAATTATTTATCTCACTACTATGGATAGAGTCTAGGCAAATAACTTAAGAGGAGGATTTATGTTGGCTCACAGTTTGAGGAGATACAGCCCATTATGGTAGAGCCTGCATCAGCGGCAAGACCAGGAACCTTAGGGAGAGAGCTTGCATCAGCAGCAAGACCAGAACCCTCAGGGGAAGATCCAGCCAGGTTCAGAGGCCCACCCACATCAACCCACCTTCCTCTACCTACATCCTACTTCCTAGCAGTTGGACAGCCTATGAAAACAGTGCCACTATCTGGGGGCAGCTGTTTAAACACACAACTATTCATACATACAAAGACTAACTTTCCAAACCCTAACAGGTGTTTTTATAGCTTAAAGTGGAGTCTCACAAGACTGCAAATTTGGCAAATATTTTGATAAAATATAAGCCACCAGTCACATTCTGAAAACTGGGAGAGAAAATCTTGACTAACTGGTGACTTTTTATACTCTCACTATTAAATATTATACTCTTCTTTATTCAAAGTTACCTTTGAGACCATCTGTCCCAATTCTCTTTTTATTTATCTAAATTTATTTGTTCAGATAAAAGTCTTGAAGGTATATAATACAAAGGCAGATGGGCTGAAACATTCAAATATAGAAAGAACTGAAAAGTGAAAGAAAGATGATTCAATTAGCAAACTGTAGCTCATGGTTATACTCAGCTATCAGTTCCTTCTGTGGTTTCCTAGCAATGAAAACCAGAATGGAAACAGTTATCTGAATGTAACTTATCTCACATTACATAGTAATATCAATAACTAATATCTATAGTAAAGATCAAGTCTCCAGCACAAAACATCGCCCTGGCAAGCATTCTCCTCTCGCCTCCACTTGAAGGACATTTTTACCTTTCACACAATTCCAGATTGAACAGTAACATCTGCTCAAAAGCAACAGTTTTGAAATTATGTTCTCCTGGGAGCTGTTTGTAGATCCACTTCCCTCTTTACTAAAAACAACCCCAGCAAGGAAAATGTCCCAAAATAAGTGATAACTTTTAAAATCTTTAATTTTTCAAATATCTGAACCAATAAAGAAAGGAAAATGGATGGAGAGAGTAGAAGAAAAGAGAAACATAAATGTATGTGAATGTTTATAAGCACTTAACAAAGAATCCCTCAATGAAAATGAATATACAACATATCCAAACTTAAGAGTCACAATGAAGGCAGGTCTAAGAGGCAAGTTCATAGCAATAAGTGCCTATGTAAAAATAATGGGAGCAATCTCGTACTAGTAACCTAACAGCACACCTAAAAGCTCTAGAACAAAAAGAAGAAATCACACCCTAAGGGAGCAGATGGCAAGAAATAATCAAACTTAGGACAGAAATCAATAAAATAGAAACCAAAAAAATTTACAAAGGATAAATGAAAGAGTTGGTACTTTGAGAAACTAAAAAAGATGGACAAACTCTTAGCAAAAACTAATTAAAAGGTAGAGATAGTATCCACATTAACAAAATTATAGATGAAAGGGGGCCATAACAACAGACACCAAGGGAATCCAGAGAATCGTAAGAACATATATTAAAAAAACTTTGCCCCACCAAAGTGGAAAATGTTTTATAAAATGGATAATTTTCTTGATACACACCATTTACCAAAGTTAGATCAAGATCACATAAGCAATTTAAATAGACCTATGCTCCCAGGGAAAGGTAAGTAATTAAGCATTTTTCAATTAAAAAAAAAAGTCAAGGCCAGTTGGATTTAGCCCAGAATTCCTCCAGACTTTCAAAGAAGAGTTAATGCCACTAATGCCAAAGAAAAGTTAGTTCCACAAAATAAAAACTGAAGGAATATTCTCCAATTCATTTTTTAACTTTCTTTTTATTTATTCTTTGTGTCTTTTACATCATGCATCTCCATCCCATTCATTTCCCCATCCCCAATTCATTTTATGAAGCCACAGTTACCCTGATATCTAAACCACTTAAAGATCCAACAAAGAAAGAGAATTATAGATCAGTTTCCTTTATTAACATATATGTAAACAATCTCAATAAAATACTTGCAAACTGAATCCAAGAACACATCAAAAAGATCATCTACCCTAATCATGGAGGCTTCATCCCAAAGATGCAGGGATGGTACAATGTATGTAAATTGATAAATGTAATTTACCATATAAACAAACTGAAAGACAAAACCTACATGATCATCCCATTAGATGCAAAAAAAAAAAAAATGCCTTTGACAAAATCCAACACCCCTTCATGATAAAAGTCCTGGATAGATTAGGGACACAAGAGACATACCTAAACACAATAAAGGTTGTTTACTGAAAGCCTGTAGCCAACATCCACTTAAATGGAGAGAAATTCAAAGCAATTCTACTAATGTCAGGAACAAGACAGGGTTGTCCACTCTCTCCATGCCTATTCAGAATAGTACTTGAAGTCTTAGCTAGAGCAATAAGACCCTAAAAATTCCACCAGGGAACTCCTATAGCTAATAAACACTTTAAGGAACGTGGCTGGCTAGAAAATTAACTCACAAAATCAGTAGCTCTCCTACAGAGAGAAAGAAATCACAGAAACACCACCTTTCACAGTAGCCTCAAACAATATCAAATAACCTGGAGTAAATCTAACCAAACAAGTGAAAGACTTGTATAATAAAAACTTTAAAACATTGAAGGAAGAAAATGAAGAAGATATCAGAAGATTGAAATATTTCCCACTTACATGGATTGGTAGGATTAATGGACTGCAAATGGGCTTCCTACCAAAAGCAATCTACAGATTCAATGCATTCCCCATCAAAATTCCAGCACAACCTCCTATCATGATCTCAACATTCCTCTCCTGCAGTATCTCTCCTCTCTCCCATCAATTGGATTCCCAGAGCTCAGGCTGGTGCCTGGCTGTGGATCTCTGTATCTGCCTCCATCAGTCACTGGACAAAGGCTCTATGATGATAGCTAGGTTATTTGCTAGGCTGCTCACCAGAGTAGACTGGTCCAGGCACCCTCTGGACCACTGCCAGCAGACCAAGGTGGGGTCAACCTAGTTGATTCCTGAGAGCCTCCCCAGCACCCTACCTCTTCCTATTCCCATGATGTCCTCATCTATCATGGTATCTAGCTCCCTGCCCTTCCACTCTGTCCCTGTTCCAGCTAGTGGAAGTCCATGAACTGTGGACTGGTTGCTGTGGAGCTCCCATGGGACTGGACTAGGCCCTCTGGATATGGAAGATGGTTGTTTGGCTTGAACTGTTTGGGAGGCACCCAGGCAAGGGGATTGGGATCTGTCCCTGGTCTATGGGCAGGCTTCTGAAATCCAGTGCATGTGGTGTGACACCTTGCACAGCCTTGGTGGAGTGGGAAGGGGCTTGGACCTGCCTAGGCTCAGTGTGCTGGGTTCTGTTGAGTCCCCATGGGAGGCTTCAATTTGGGGGATGTGGGGATGTGGGATGGCTTTGAAAAAGAGGACTGGGGGTGGGAGGAGGGGGGAATATGTGGATAGTATGTGGAGTGAGTAGAGAATTTCTTAATAAAGAAAAATGAAAAAAAATTCCAACACAAATCTTTACAGATCTTGAAAGGATCATATTCAGCTCCATATGAGAATACACACACACACACACACACACACACACACACACACACACACACAATGGCTAAAATAACCCTGAGTAATAAAAGAACTACTGGAGTTATCACCATCCCCAATCTCAAATTATACTACAGAGCTACAGTAATAAAAACAGCTTGAAGAAAGTATCTTCAACAAATGGTGCTGGCATAACTTGATGTCAATACGTAAAAGATTACAAATAGGTCCATATCTGTCACCATGCACAAAACTCAAATCCAAGTGGATCAAAGACCCCAACATAAATCCAGTTACACTAAACTTAATAGAAGAGAAAGTAGGAAGTACTCTTGAACGCATTGGCACAGGAGATCACTTCCTAAATATGACACCAGCAGCACAGACACTGAGCACAACAATTAATAAATGGGACTTCTTGAAACTGAGAAGCTTTTGTAAGGCAAAATACATGGTCAATTAGACCAAAAGACAACCAACAGAATGGGAAAAGACCTTCACCAACCCCACATCTGACAGAGGACTGATCTCTAAAGTATATAAAGAACTCAAGAAACTAGACATCAAAATACTGAACAATCCAATTAAAAATGGGCTAAAGAGCTAAACAGAGAATTCTCAAAAGAAGAATCACAAATGGCTGAAAGACATTTAAAGAAATGCTCAACATTCTTAATCATCAGAGAAATGCAAATCAAAATAACTCTAAGATACCACCTTATACTTTTCAGAATGGCCATGATAAAAAACACTAATGACAGTCAATGTTGGGGAGGATGTGGAGCAAAGGGAACACTCTTCCACTGTTGTTGGGAATACAAACTTGTACAACCACTGTGCAAATCAGTATGGTGGTTTCTCAGAAAACTGGGAATCGATCTACCTCAAGACCCAGCCATACCACTCTTGGGCATATACCCAAGGAATGCTCAATCATATCACAAAGATACATGCTCAACTATGTTCATAACAGCACTATTTCTAATAGCCAGAACCCAGAAAAAACCTAGATGCCCATCAACTGAAGAATAGATTTAAAAAAATGTGATACATATATACAATGGAGTACTACACAGCAGAGAAAAACAATGACATCATGAGGTTTGCAGGCAAATGGATGGATCTAGAAAAAATCATCCTGAGTGAGGTAATCCAAACCAAGAAGGAAAACATGGTTTATTCTCACTCATAAGTGGATACTAGATATAAAGCAAAGAACAATCAGTCTGCAACAGAACCAGGGAGGCTACATAGCAAGGGGGACCCTAGGATGACTGTGGCTTATAATAACTTTTTTACTCAATCACTGGGAAAGCCTCAATGAAACATTTCACTATCACTATTAGGATAAGAATTTATACTGTATCAAGCTGATGATAGAAAAATATATAAATAAAATAAATAAATAAATAAATAAATAAATAAATAAATAAATAAATAAAAAAATGGAAAAAAACCCAGCATGGTGTTGGCACACACAAAAAAAAGAGACACTTTGATCAATGGAATCAAATAGAAGACCAGACATAAATACACATACACACACACACACACACACACACACACACACACACACACACAAAATTCCTAAAACAATCTGGAATTATAATAAAATAACTGTGGAGGGGATCACTATAACCAGTTCCAAGTTGTACTACACAACCATGATAATTAAAACAGGTATGGTAATGCCACAAAAATGACACATCAACAAAAGGATTGAATTGAAGACCCAGACATAAATCTACATACCTATATACACACTGGAAAAAAGAAAGCATCTTCAACAAATGGTGCTGGTCAAACTGCATGGCTGCATGTTCAAGAATCCAAACAGATCTATACTTATCACCCAACAAAAACTTAATTACAAATGGATCAAAGACTTCAACATAAACCAGATATATCAAACCTGATAGAAGAGAAAGAAGATGGGGGAAGAGCCTTGAACTCTGAACTTTCTGAACAGAACACTGCTAGCACAGGCACTTAGGTCAACAAATAATAAATAGGACCTCATAAAATTGAGAAGCTTCTTATAGCAAAGAACACTGTCATTCAGATAAAGAAGCAGCCTACAGAATAGATTTTTTTTTTACCAACACTACATCTGATAGATAAGTTTTATATACATATATAATGCACTCAAGAAGATAGATATCAAGAAAACAAATGAAAAGCCAGTGATGGTGGCACATGTCTTTAATCCTAGCAATCAGGAGGCAGAGCCAGGCAGATCTCTGTAAGTCTGAGGCCAGCCTGGTCTATAGAGTGAGATCCAGGACAGGCACCAAAACTACATAGAGAAACCCTATCTCAAAATAAAACAACAACAAAAAAAGAGAGAGAGAAAGAGAGAGAGAGAGAGAGAGAGAGAGAGAGAGAGAGAGGAAGAAAGAAAGAAAGAAAGAAAGAAAGAAAGAAAGAAAGAAAGAAAGAAAGGAAGGAAGGAAGGAAGAAAGAAAGAAAGAAAACAAATGAACCAATTAAAAATGGGGTACAGAGCTAAACAGAATTCTCAGAAGACGAAGTTCAAATGGCTGAGAAATACTTGAAGAAATGCTTAGCATCTTTAGACATCCTCGTTAAGCAAATCCATGAGAGTCTGTTAAGGGTATCAAGGATTTATTAAGATACAAAATGGTGAGAAATATACTCACAGATACAGAACAAAGTAAACAGCCGTCATCATCCTCCATTCTGCCCTGGGGTGAATAGAACCAGCCAACTGGTCTCTGACCACCCTAAGAGAGTGAGAGCATGCACCCTCTTCTCAGTTTTAAGCAGTCAAACACCCAGAAAAAAAATGCTTCTATCAGGCAAGATACTATAATATCATTGGCAGAGTGAATTCCCACACTTCCCCTTTTTGTCTAAATAAGAAGGTTCTAAACATAATGTAAAGTTATATACAATAAGAACAATTATCAAGTATTGTCTAGAAGAAAGAAAAGGGAATAACTTAAACAAAAATGGAACTGCAACCAACAAGAACAACATCAAACAAGAGACATATATTAAATGTCCAGATCAAAGGTAATTGGCAAGTTACAGAGATTACTCCAATAGCTGTCCTGTCTTGAAGAATCTAAATCTTGTACCTGACATACCCTTAGCTAAAATATGAGAGGATTGTAGCTCTATTTAGTCTTCAACCTATCAAAGACCCGAGAAGGAAAATAATATTGCCTGAGTAAGTAGGAAGTGCAAGCAAACAACTTCCAAAACATACAAGGTATAACAGAAACAGCTGGCTGCCTGGACAGTCACCCAATGTTTCTCTGCAACCTTGGGGCATCCACTTTTGGCTACAGGCCTTGATTATCTGACAGACTACTTTCAGAAGCAGGAAATTTTGAAAGACTGCCCTACCCTGTCTTGGCAAAGTCCAGCAGTTGCTTTTCCCTTTTTCCTGCTTGTCCAGACTGGATAGCATGCTTACTGTCAGCATCTACTGCAAGGACAGTTCCTTTCCCAACAGGCTATTTCCACCAAGAAGAAGACAAACTCCATGTGGAGTGTCTTTGATGCCCACTATCCTCTCAGAAGTCAATCAGTGTTGGCAAGAGCAATTGTGTCTCATGTCAACAGAATTCTAAGTTATTAAGACATTTAAATGCCATATTCTGTAGGTCTGTGAAGTGTTTGAAGATTACCTATCCATCTGACATATATCTCTGTGTATCTAGAAAACCTAATTAACATAAATATGACAAGCATGGGTGATTATTAACTTGCAACTCTTTTCAACATATATAACTTAAAGACTAAGGTTTTACATTATAAAATTGAACAATCTGTAAACAGATGTACAGCATAGGGACAATGACCTTGAAGTTGTGATAATATACAAAAATATCTTAATCAGAGGTAGAACTGTATAGTGCAATATGATAATAACATCCTTAGCTTGTATCAATATACAAAATATCCTCAACAGAAGTAGAACATAAATACAGTATGACAAATATAATTTTACATTTGTATCAATATGCAAAAATATTTTAAACAGGAGTAGGAACATATGTACAATAAAAAATATAGTATTGTTTTTGTATCAATATACAAATTATCTTAAACAGGAATAGAAAAATAATTTTACATTTGTATCAATATATAAGAATCCATATCAGTGTAAACTATCTGAAGCTGATAGTTGCTAAATTAGTTTACACGTAGATGCAATAATTTACCTTATTATCCTATCCTATCTATTCCCCCTTTTTCTTTTCTCAAAGAAATTCCTGAGTCTAAACTTTATTGTTCCATCCCCAACCCTATTACAACTTACAGCCAACCCCTTACAGATGACAATTATCCATAGCCCTGAGAAAACAAAAACCTGTTGGGATAGAGGGCATTGTTTTCTTAGAATTGCTTCCTGATGTCTAGTGGGCAATAGTATCTCTGGGGGATCCTGTAAAAAAACTAAAACAGTGGTTAAGTCTTATTAGACTATCTGTAGCATTTGTAGCCAGTCTCAGAGGAATAGGTAAAACTTATCTGAAGTTCTGGATAGAGGTGCAAGATGGTGGGCCATCTCAACTAACCACCTTGGAACTGTCCTTAACAGTTTGTAGTCCAACACTGATTTTTGAGTGATGTTTATTGGCTCAATGGCATCATTACAAACCAGGTAGAATCATTGTTATGGGGTCCCATCTTCCTTCTGGAGACTTCAGAGATCATTGTTAGGAAAATGTATTGTTCATTATGGAAAACTTAAGCATCATTAATACCAAAGTGGAAAGTTTGAATTTTAGGATAGCATTATATCTAAAGGAAGGTTCTAAAGATTCAATACTAAGTATGGGCAGAAATAGAATTTTGACAATAGTCCCTAGATTTTTTGTTTTTCTTAGAAGTAAAGAGATATGGATGTTTAGGTAGTGAGATTTTTACCTTGTAGAGAATATTAGTATCATTAGGTCAGATTTTTCTTTGCTTGGTAACTTTTTCTGGAAGTTTTTCCTTCTTTTTTAGAAGTCTAGATGTCCAAGCTCTTTGGATTTCTTGAAGATGGGTATTTCTATTTTCATGTCAAGACAAAAACAGAACCTTGTCCTGACCCTTGTTTGGTGAGTTTTCCTTACAACTTGTAGAATTGTCATATCAGTGGATGAACTGTCATTTTTCATTATTAAAAATATTCTCCTGCTTGAACTGAATCTTTATTAATTTTGATGGTATCCATTGCTTTTCTTCTCCTGTGGAAACAAAAGCAAAACCCCTTCCTCAACTTAACACTTATTCTGGTTCCATTCTGAGGTCAACATATCTTTAAAGTGCATAGGCTGATTTAACTCAGCAGTTTTTCTATTGTCCAATGTCTCTCTGCAGCTATTGTTCTTTTCTCATTAGCATTAAGAAAATTCAAGGTTAATAAGACATTATGCAATATGTCTTTAGGAGTTTTAGTTCCCCTTTTCTGTTTATTAAGCATTTCTTTTAAAGTGTGATTAGATCTTTCTACAACCACTTGTCCTGTAGGATTGTGTGGTATACCTGTAATATGCTTTTCACTATAAATTGATTCATTTTACTAGAGATATATACTAGAGCATTGTCAGTCTTAATTTGTACAGGTTTACCCATTGTGGTTATGACTTCTAATAGATCTGTAATTGTAGAATCAGCCTTTTCAGAACTCAAAGCAATTGCCCACTGAAATCCTAAAAAGGTATCTATTGTATGATGTACATACTTTAATTTTCCAAATTATGTAAAATGAAACATGTCCATTTGTCAAATTTAATTTCCTGTAATTGTATAAATAGCAAAGTTAATTCTGTTTTATCAGGAATAAATTCAGCAGTTTCATTATGTAAAACAACTCCTGCAAATTGAGAGCCATAACTATATCAAGATGTTCTGTAAAGTTCATTAGTACCATAAGAATGTCATACAATTCTGACTTTTGTACAGAATCATAAGGGCTTTGAGCCATTTTATTTAAATTTCCTGATTTATATCTTGCCTTTCCTGATTTATTTGTATCAGTATAGAATGTATGAACTCCAGAGATTGGTGTTCTCTGTACAATGTGCAGAAGGACCCAACTGGTTCTTTTTATGAATTTAATTTTTTTGCTTTGGGGATATCTGTTGTTAATCTCTCCCAAAAAATTATTCCAAGCTCTTTGCCAATATTCATTATCTTTCCATAAAGAGGAAATTTCCTCATTAGTTAAAGGTATTATAATTTCTGCTGGGTCCATTCCTGTCAATTGATGAAGTCTTAATTTTCCTTTTTAAAATCAAGTCAGAAATATTTTCCACATATATCTTTAATTTCTTACTCTGCTTATGTGGTAGAAATATCCACTCCAATATAATATTTTCCCTCTGCATCAAAATCCCTTTAGGAGATTGCCTATATGGTAATATAACCAGAATGCAGTTAATCTCTGGATCCACACAATCCACATGTGAATTTTATAATTTTTTTTCCACCAAAGCCAATTCTCTCTCAGCTTCAGCTGATAATTCTCCTGGACTATTTAAGTCCTTGTCTCCATCTAGGGTACTGAATAAATTACTCAGCTCATCAAGACTTATCCCAATAGTGGGCCATAAATTGGAAATGTCTCCTAGCAATCTTTGAAAGTCATTAAAAGTCTGCAATTGATCTCTCCTGATTTGTACCTTTTGGGGTCTAATCTTTTGTAGACCTATTTTATATCCTAAGTAATTAATAGAATCTCCTTTTTGTAGTTTTTAGGAGCAATTTGTAATCTCCAGCAAGGTAAAACTCTCTATATTTCTTTGAAGATTTTCTCTAAAGTATCTACTTTCAGAGATATTGTCTATATAATAGTAAATTATACATTGTGGAAACTGTACATGAACTATTTCTAACAGTTTTTGCATAAAATATTGGCACAGGGTGGGGCTTTTTAACATTCCCTGTGTGAGAACCTTCCATTGATATCTCTTAACAGGCTGAGAATTAATAAAAATATAGGTATTGTGAAGGCAAATTTTTCCCTATCTTTTTCTTATAGAGGTATAGTGAAGAAAGTCAATAATTATAATAGGCCACTCTTTAGGTAACAGAGAATGCAAAGGCCTTCCTGGCTGTAGAGAGTCCATCGGCTGAATCATTTTATTTATGGCTCTCAGATCTGTCAGGATTCTCATTTTCCAGATTTCTTTTTAATAAGAAATACAGGAGAATCCCAAGGACCCACATTGGTTGCCTCTTGTTAAATTAATTCACAAGAGTCTGTTAAACAGTATCAAAGATTTATTAAGATATAAAATTGGGAGATATACTCATGGATACAGAACAAAGTAAACAGCCATCATCATCCTCTATTCTGCCCAGAGGTGAGTGGAACCAGCCATCAGGTTTCTGGCCACCCCAAGAGGGCAAGAGTGCACACTCCCTCCTCAGTTTTAAGCAGTCATGTACCAAGAAAAAAAATACCTCTATTGAGCCAGATATGTCAAGGTCATTGGCAATGTGAATTCCCATAACACATCATGGAAATGTAAAGCAAAACTATAAGATTTTATCTTATTCCTGTCAGAATAGCCAAGATCAGTAAAACAAGTGACACCTCAGGATAGGGAGTAAAGGAAACACTCATCCATTACTAGTGGGAGTGTAAACTTGTACAGTCACTCTGGAAATCAGTGTGGCAGCTCCTCAGGAAGATGAGAATCCATCTATCTGAAGTTCCAGCTATACCACTCTTGAGCACATGCCCAAAGTATACTTTATTCTATCACAGACACTTGCTCAACCACATTCACCACTGCTGTATTCATAATAGTCAGAAATTGGAAATAACCTAGATGTCCCTTAACAGAAAAATTGATAAATAAAATGTGGCACATTTACATAATGGAGTGTTACTTGGGTGTTAAAACAATGAAATCATGAAATTTGTAGGTAAATGGATGGAACTAGGAAAAAAAAACATCCTGAGTGTGGTAACTCAGACCCAGAAAGACAAATATGTTATTTATTCATTTATCTGTGGATATTAGATGTTACGTCAATAATAAGCAAGCTACAATCAATAGAACCATAGAGGTTAAGAACAGAGTAGGGGACTAGAGGTGACACATAGATCTCTCTAGTATATGAACACAGCAGTAAATGCATAGTGGTGGGGCTAAAATGAGAGGAGTAAGTGGGAGGGGAGAGAGGAAAGAAGGAGGAAATATGGAGAGAGATAGCTAAAAGTAATGGCCATTTTAGGGGTAGTATCAAAACCTAATATACTAGAAGCTTACTAAAATATATGCATATATGAAGGCAATCTAAATGAAATTGCCAAAAAAAAGGGGAGACAGAGTCTCAACTGGTCATTTCTTGTCACCAAATGAAGATTCCAGTCTCAGGCTTGGGTTACACCTAATTAAGTTGTTGGTCAAAGGGGTCCCAGGGGAGCCCCTAAACAAGCCAGTCTATAGATTGCTCTCACAAATGCCCCATTACTGAAGACAACACCTACACAATTCATTGAACATGTTGAGCTGCTGCCTACACAGAGCCTCTTCTTTCTAGCATCTTTGGTATACAAAGGTACTCTGTGGACTACCAAAGGAGAAATGTAAACACAAACCCAACCAGAACCCTTTGATCTACATGGTGTCCTGCCTGAAAGATATTCTAGGGCAATGGTAGCACAAACCTTGTGTGAGTAACCAACCAATATCTAATTTCACTTAAGGCCTACCCCATGAGATAGACCTCATATCCAATACTGCTTGGATGAACCTGAGACTAGATACCTCAGGGACCTATGGCAGAACCAATACTACTGTTCTAAAAAGAAAGAAATGGGGGGGAAAGAAGAAATGAAGGAATAATGAAATGACTCCTAATGACATTCTGCTACACTCATAGATCAATACCTTGCTCAGTTATCACCAGAGAAGCTTGATCTTGAAGCAGATGGGGACAAATAGAGACCCACAGCTAGACATTACATAGAGAGTAAGAAATATTGGAATACTCAGGTCTAAAAGGCATGTGTCTATCAAAACCTTTCCCTTAGGGCTCAGGGAACCTTCCTGAAGAGGAGGTGGAAAGAGTGTAAAAGCCAGAAGAGAGAGAGGACAATAAGAAAAGGCCTTCTAAATCAACAGGGTTCAGACACATGAGCTCACAAAGATTGGAGCAACATGTATGGGGTCTGCAGGGTTCTGCACCAGATGGGATCCTAGAGATGAAAGGAACAGTGGACACACACACCCATTCTTAACCCAGAAGGAATCTCCAGTTGATAACCACTTGCAAATGAAAATTAGGTTCCTCCAAGGAAGTCTTACTGGATAAACAAACTACTCCTAAGGGTAGTCTGCATACTAGCAGCAGATGGCCAGTAGAACACCAACTTAACAGCATATTTTGAGGGTCTTGTCTTACAGTGTCATTTCAGATCTTTCTTTTCTTTTCTTTTAAAAAATCATATCATTTTTATTATTTTATTTTATCTTTCTCTCTTTTTACCCTACAGGTCCTCTGTGTATATATTATGGCTTCCAGTTTAGTGTTTAATGGGACTCCTGGGTGTGTGAATGAGTGGGTTTCTGTTTCTTGTGCCTTTTCTTGGGCTCTTCTCCTTCTGTTTGTTTGTCTTGCCCAATTCCAATATGTTGACTTTTGTTTTATATTATTATTTTCTATTTTATTATTATCCCTTAGAAGTCTGTTTGTTTTCTAATGAGACACAGAAAGGGGGTTATTATTTTCTATTTTATTATTATCCCTTAGAAGTCTGTTTGTTTTCTAATGAGACACAGAAAGGGGGTGAATCCAGATAGGAAGAGAAGGTGGGAGGAATTGGGAGGCTTAGAGGAAGGAGGAACCATAATCAGGATATATTATGTGAGAAAAAATCTATCTTCAATAAAAGGAAAACAAAGAAGAAGAATCCTTCAGGATCTCAAGATTCATATGACAACATCTTTCTTCTAATCACGCAAAGGAATCCTGCACTCATGATCACCTAGTGATTCAGAAGAGCCACACTCATTCACATAGATGCTAAAAGAGCAGAATAACAAGGTTAGGGCTGATTTTAAGGGTTATAATAAATCTGATTTAATACACTGATCAACTAAAGTTTTAGTAAGCGCAACAGTCACCAAAGCCTATGAAAATGTTGTCATCCTACTCTCAAATCCAATGAAAGATAAAACAGAATATTCCCAGGGTTTCCATGGTTATATTGTGGCCACAACCAGTTGTGCAAAAGAAAGGCTATAATCTGCTCAGTACCCCTGGGGCTCCTCCAATTCTTCCTCCCTTCCCCCCATCTGGATCCATCCCCTTTCTGTGTCTCATTACTTCCCATGTAAATTTAATATTTTCTAGTTGTAAAAACAAAGATGAAAAGCTATGAAAATAAACTACAATGAAGATAAAGAGTGTAGGCATGGATAACTTGAAAGGAGCAGAAAAATCATTGAATTAACTGTTGCAAATTCTTAGAGAATTGTAGTCAATTTAGAAGAACCCAATATAGGAAGTATCAGTTACAGTTGTGAACATTTCCCAGGAAGATGACAGGCTTAACAGTTAAATAGGCAAATAAACACACTGGGTACTCAAGTGACTGTGAAGTGCTAGAGATTTTAGTGGGTTATAAAATCTGCTTCTAGATTCATGCACAAGATAGTAACTGGCACCAGGGAGATGCTCAGTGGGTAAGAACACTTGCTCCACAAGCATGAAGACCCTAGATCAGATCCTCAAAGTGCACACAAAAGCCAGGTGCTAACAAACACATACCTTACACTTTATCCCCAGGGATATGGGGGCTCAAGACAGGAGGCACACCGGGCTTGCAGGTAGCCAGGATAGATCCAAGTTCAGTTAGAAACCATCTCAAAGGAATAAGGAGACAGAAAGTGGTAGAGGTGGAAACCGGAGTCTTCCTTTGGCCTTTGTGTTGGTGTGTATGGGTGCTTACTTTCACACATGTCTGAGTGTGCACCAGACACACACACACACACACACACACACACACACACACACACACACATGTTTTGATTTTTTTTCTTTTCATAAAGTGTACCGCTCAGAATTATTCTTCCCTCACCCCCTCAGTGCTCTCACAGATTAAACACAGCTCTTGAGCTTTCAATCACACAGATTTCTTTCTTTGGGGGGCTTTAGGGATTGAAGCTAAGGCTTATGAAAGCTAGGAAAATGTTCCACCAGTTCTATGGCCAGCCTTACCACCTTTTCCATTTGGTCAAGTTCTCCCTAAATTGCCTAGGCTAGCCTTTAACTTGACATGTAACCCAGGCAGGCCTTGAACTTGTGCTCCTCTTGTCTAGCCTCCAGAAAAGCTGGGTTAGAAGCATGTACCAGTATATCCAACATACAAACAGAATTTAAATGTATCCTTGTTATTGGTTACTATACACATTCATATAAACACAAATATATGTTAGTTCAGGTACTCATAGTTTTTGTCTTAGAATAATAAAAATTTAACAAAGGGCATGTTAGTATATGCCCTTAATCCCAGCACTCAGGAGGCAGAGATAAGCAGATCTCCATGAGTTGTGTTGGGAAAACAATATAAACATTAAAAGACAAAAATCAATTGTTCTCAAGACACAATTTTAACTTATTGGGTTTCCTTAGTTCCCAGAGTTATAAACCTTCATTGATACTATTATTATTTATTATTTGAGGATTTCTATGATACAGAAATTTTTGTCAAAGTTCTTTTTCTTATATCTCTACAGAACATAAACCAACTCAATAAAAATGTACAAACCAAAGAGAAGTATTCTTTTTGTTTGTTTGTTTGTTTGTTTGTTTTTGTTTTTTGAGACAGGGATTCTCTGGATAGCTGTTCTGGAACTCACTCCGTAGACCAGACTGGCCTTAAACTCACAGAGATCCACTTGCCTCTGCCTCCAAAGTGCTTGGATTAAAGGCGTGTGCCACCACCGCTGCCACCGCCGCTGCCACCACCACCACCCAGTGAGAAATATTCTTAATATTTAACATAGTCTCACATTTCTCTATACATTATTGGTTTTTTAAACATCATCCTATAATTGGGCTTCATGCTTTGAAACCCAACATTCTATCATCAGTATTTCTCATCTTCTTTATTATAGTCCAGCCATCTTCTTTATTACATTTCAGCCACACCAATATGACAGTTATAAATTATTTCATATTAACTATGTGAGAATTTATCTCCACATTCAACTATTAAAACATTTAAGTCACCTACATTTTCATTATGGGAAGCAATACAAATTTCTCTTATGAAAACTAAGCTGGTTAAGGAAATATAATTTAAAATAAAAGTTAATAAATTTATAGGCAAATGCGAAACTAATCAGGGAAATTATCAGGTTCCATGAACACAAAGATTCCTAAAAGTCTTCAGAATAGTAATAAGGAAATCTTCCTTTTAACAAAACTCTTAGAGGCAACATAATCTACGAGTTGTGAGCTGGAATGTAACAGAAGTTAGGAGACAGGTAGAAATCATGCCCAGGAAAGTCAGAAATAAACAGAATTAATTGTAGACCTTCCATGAGCTGTGCTGGCCAGCATTAGAATCTACAAGGTAGTTAGTTATCTGTGAACATAAGGTGAAGATCAGAAATAACATCATTTGTACCAAAGCTTAACATCAAATGTCCCCTGTTTCTTAGGGGCATGAGGATCTTTTCTTTGGGTGTGGAGAGCCTAACATGAGAAATTAGTGGACTCATTTATCTAAATCAGTAAAGCTCAAAATCCCTGGAAGAGGCCAATATAAAGTCATTCTCTAGGAATGACTCCACAGGGACAATTCCAAACCTAGGATACTGGCTCTTCTTTGGTAAACAATCTTCACTGAAATTACTCAATAAAAAATTATAAGCACTGGGTAGATATGAGTCATGCTGAAGCAGAGTGAATAGGTCATCTAATAGGGTCATCTGCAACCAGAAAAGTAGAGCAAGAGAAATTTACCAATAAATATGGAAGTTTAAAATGGTCATAGAAGTAGAGAAAATAATTAGAAATGCAATGTCAAGAAATTTAAGCAAATAAAATGTCATCAGTGTAATTTTTTAAAAAAGATTTACTTCTTTCAGTTCAAAAGTCTCTAGGTAAGGCTGATTAAATTTGTGGCTCTTCAAGGTCAAGGACTGAAATCAATAACATCATTGAGAGATGGGGCATGTGAAGCCAGGATTGATGGTGCAGGAAACCTACTGGGAGCCAGCTTCCCCACCACTGGAGAAATGAGTGGCAAATGTAAGAAGGTTGGAATTGGAAGCATCAGTGAAATTCCTGGGTATCAGTACAGATGTATTTTCAAATAAATATAGAGATAGATGGTAAAAAAATATATAGAGAGAAAGTAATTGATAGATTGATAAATAGATGGGTAGACAGACAGATGGTCAGATAGTTAGGCAGGCCTAAGAGCAATAGTAGTGACTAGATCCAAGACTTGACTCATGATATTTTGTAATATCTTGTAACTGCCCTGGCAAGAGAGGAGTTATTCTAAAAAGTGACTACTATATCCCTCCCTTGGGCTATCTGACTACTGAAACAAGTCCTGCATTGCTTTGAATGAGAATATACTCATATGAGAAAGGCTCATATGTTTGAATACTTGGTTCCCAGTTGGTGAAACTGTTTGGGAAAGATTAGAAGTTATGGCCTTGTTGAAGAAGGTATGTCATTGGTAGCAAGCTTTGAGGTTTCAAAAGCCCACACCATTCCCATTTAGCTCTCTCTTCCTCATGCTTGTGGATTAGTCTGTAAACTAATCTCAGCTGCTGCTCCAGTAAAATCCTGCCCGCCTGCCTGCCTGCCTGCCTGCAGCTGTGCTCCCCACCACTGTGGTCATGGACTCCAGTCCTCTGAAACTGTAAGCCCTCAACAGACTCTTTCCTCTATAAGTTGCCTTGGTCATGACGTCTTATTATAGTAATAGAAAAGTAACCAAAACAGACCCCCATAGAATGATAGTTTCCCCCCAAGAATCCCATGGTGGGGGAAAGGAGAGGGCTAAAGCCCTAGTTCCAGCCAGAGGAGGAACTTGCCTCTCAGGAAGTCTCCGTGTAGTATTGAGAACTTGTGGAATCACATTGTAGGACAGACAAGATAGACAGTACTGAGACAGTGGTGTGTCAGTGATGGGCAAAGCCACACTCTGACTAGGACTCTTTGATTATGCATACATTTTGTCCTTTACTTAAGCATATATCTTATCAGTATCAAAGTGCTGTGGGATGTCATTCTATATGCTGTAACTATGAGTTGCTCCAATTGGTTGATTTATAAAGCTGCATTGGCCTATGGCAGGGCAGGATAAGATTAGGTAGTACATTCAAACTGAAGACAAGAGGAAGAAGGGTGGAGTTGAGGAGACGCCAGCCTGCTGCTAGAGGAGCAACTAGATGTCAGACCAGTAACCCTGCGGCCACATGGCAACATATAGATTAATAGAAATGGGTTGAGTTAAGTTATTAGAGCTAGCTAGCAAGAAGCTTGACCCATAGGCCATATTATCTGCAATGAATATTAAGCCTTTGAGTGATTACTTAATAAGTGGCTGTGGGACCATGGGGCTGGGTGGGAGCAGAGAAACACAGGACTACAGGGCCCGGTGGGACTGTAGAAACTTACGGCTACACCGAAGATGGACCTGGGCAGCACTGGACCCTTTATTTGCTCTTTCCAATATGGCTATATTAAATAAATCTCCTTTCTCTTCATTACTATTTGTCTTTTTAATTGGTATAATGGGAGAAAGAGTAGTCAATTAGAGCCTTTCAGAGCTTCTGGAGCTCAAGTGTTTACCCTAAAAATTCCAATAACATAAATGTTCTTCACTCAGAGGGAAAATGTGTCTGAGAGAAATGGTGCTGTCAGGGCTGAGGCAGGGAAAGCATGATGCAAACTGAGAAGACATCCGGGAAAGAGAAGTACTCAAAAATGGTGGGAGCGTTGCACTGACATAAAGAGAGGTCCAGCCAAATGGTGGACAATGTGAGTGTTGAAATAAATAATTGGAACAGTAGACTATATCTATTGGATAAAAATGGGAATTTATGACATCCTGCTGATATAAATTAATAAATGAATATATAAGCATAAAGAAAACTTTTCCTTGAAAGGTGCCATTGCTAGTGAGTAAATGTAGATGAGATGAAACAATTAAAGAATCACAAATCACCTGGCATAAAAATAACAGACCCAACCATGAAGTATTAATGATTGCTATAGCTAACTGGGTAAAAGTTAATAAAGAATAGGGACCTCATATAAAGCCTTTCTAATTACAATGGGGTAAGGAGTACCTTGACATTGGAAAATTTGGCAGATGTCAAGTAAATCGCCACTGTGGTGACCAGTAATGGACACTTGCCACCTAGTACAATTCAATGTTATTACTTCCAACAGCATTAGTTTCAACATAGAGGTTGTAGAAAACTAATTCAAGGAAACAAAGAAACATAGCTACATGTCATGTGTGATCAATCAAACTTGAAGCCTGACTAGATGATAGTCATATATCAATATTTATTTTCTGATTTTAATGTAGGAGAACATACTTGTTTGGAAGAACAGCATATGTAAATATTTCAGAATTGCATCAGCCTTTTACTCTCAAAAGTATTGGGGGAGAAAGTTCTTTATCCTGTTCTTACATTTTTCCACTTGATTCAAAATTAACTCATATAAAAAAAAAGTATGTGGACTAGGAAGACAGCTCAGTTAGTGGTCTAGTTATATTGCTGTTGCTCTGATAAAATGTTCTGACAAAAAGTAACTCATGGGATAAAGGGCTTATGTTAGCTCACAGTTCTGTATCACAATTCAAGGTAGCAGGAAAGTCATAGTGGTTGAACAGGGAAGTCACCCTAGTAGGAACTTAAAACCAATTGTCTCATCATATCCACAGTCAAAAGCATGGAAAAATTAATGGACACACGCTCATTTGTTTATATGCTTGTGCTTAGCTAGATTTATCTACCCTTACACAGTTCAAGAATACCTGCCTAGGGAATGGTGCTGCCCACAGTGAGCTGGGTCTTTCCACATCGATTTACTTAATAAAGACAATCCCATACATACATGCCCACAGCCCAACACAATGTAACAACCCTTCATTATAAGATTCTCTTCCCAGGTAACCCTGAGTTGTATCAAAGTTGAAAACTCATGTTAAACATACAGTTGGTAAAGCATTTGTACACACAGATGAGAACCTGGATTAGATCCTCAACACGCATATGTGAAAAACCACATGTGGTGGCATGTATTTGTAATCACAGTGCTGGTAGATCCCCAACCCTTGCTGTCCACCAAACCTCACCTAATCAGAAGGCCACAGGTCCCACTGAGTCACCCTGTCTCAAATAAGGTGTACAGTTACTAAAGAACAATGTCTAAGGTTGACTTCTAGTCTCTACATGAACCATGCCCACACACATATACATGCACAGCTGCACCCACACTCATACCTACCACTACACATTCCCCCATACAAATAAATTAAAATGTTATATTTAAACATTTATATTTAAACCCACCCCAGACCCATATACTCCAAACTCGGTCATTCCAGACCTAGTCTGGACCTTTTCCCACCTCAGATCCCTCTGCCCCAGACATTCCACAAATCACTACCTGGCCCCCAGTACCGCTTTTGTCTTTTGGTCCACTCTACCCCTAGGCCAATATGCTCAGCAGCTCCACATGGTCACTGCAGCCCTGGACCTGGTCAGAGGCAAATTTTAATATACATTAACTCTAGCTATTGAGCAGGCAGCAGAATTAATAAATTATTTGTTGCCTAGAACAGAACATCATTTAAAGCCAAGAGACTTAGGTATTGGTCAAAGGGGGAAAATGAGTGGCAGGAGCCAGAGTTAAGTACTAATAATACCCTCCGTGAATTAAGAGGAATATGCATGTGCTTGGTTTGGGTGTAATATAATTTAATTTAATATAAGTGCATGTCTTTAGAATCCTATGAAATTAAATGGCTTACTTATATACAGAATTTCATTATAGACTGTAGTGTTATCAATGAGAAATGTCCCCCATAGACTCACACATTTGAATGCTTGGTCCCCAGTTGGCGGCTCTTTGGGTAGGTTGTGGAGCCTTTAGAAGGTGGAGACTTGCTGGAGAAAGCACATCACTGAGGAGGGCTTTTTGAGTTTACAGTCTCACCCTACTTGTGGGTTTATTCTTTCTGCTTCCTGTGTGTGGACAGAGATATGTTCTCTCAGCTCTTTGCTTTGGCTGCCTGCTGCCATGCCACCCTCATCCTTGTGGACTGTCCCTCTGGAACCACAGGCCAGAATAAACTCTTTCTTCACTAAATCACACTGGGTCATGGCATTTTATCACAGCAACAAAAACTGACAAATATATAGTCATAAAATATTTCTAGTTCACTAACACATAAACTAAGGGTTTGTGTCACAAGTATCTCTCATTGAAAAGATTTTAACCATATCTTTTAAACACTGCTCTTTGCTGTGCTTTGCCCTTTGCCTGTGCTCCAACCACACAACTGTCCACCTGCTCCCACAATGTAACAGCCTTCTTCCTGCCTCGTGTTGTCTTTGCAAATGTTGACTTTTCTGTTTGCTCTCTGTTTCATAACCCCTCAGCTTTGTCCCATAATTGCCACCTCCCCAGGGGGTCACCTTCCCCTAATGACTGCAGAAAACTTGCCACTCCTTTCTCTTGAAGCAGAAGAGTTTCGGTGTCATCCTCTTACGTCGCCCATTACGGAACAGCATGTTTTTTTGTCACTGTGCTTACCTTTTCACTTTTATACATTAAACTTCTAAATGCTAATAAAACATGCAATAAAAATGGGAAATGGCATCTTTATCAGTGTTAAGTGCTGCTAATGTTTTTTAAGATATAGCTTCACATTACATAAACCTCGTGAGGTTAATTGTCAGTGTCTTTTATACATAGGAAAGCTTCATTTTAGCTGTCATATAACTTACATCATGTGTATTCTCTTCTCCTTCTTTAAAAATAAAGCCACTGGGTATGGTGTGTCACACCTGTAATCTCAGCATTCAGGAGAGCGAAGCAGGAGGATCATGAACTGAAGGCCAGCTTAACTCCACAGTGAATTCAAGAACAGCTTGGGGCTAGAGTGAGGCAATATATTAAAAAATAAATCAACACTTCCCAGGCCTCCACACTAAGACTAAACCCATGTACAACATCTAATCCACTCAGTCACTGCAGATCTGACAAAAGACCCCACCAACATTGAATAGCTCCTACCCCAGCCCCCTTTACTCCAAGATTCACATGTCCCAACCACTTCATAAAGTTATTGTGGCCCAGGCTTCTGTTCAGTAAGAGACGTTGCCCCTGTATGCCCCACCCCAGTCCCTTCTGTCCCTGAATCCATGAGTTCTAGCCATTTCATAAGATCACCACACCCTGAACCAGGCAAGAGACCGGATTTTAGTTCACCTCAAGATCTCTCCAAATGGGCCAGCTGATTGACTCAGCTTGAGATTCCAGTCCAGTGAGCTAAAACCCCTATATTAATAGATAAACAGCATCCTGACTTCAGATGCACAGGTCCCTTCAAAAAAGCACACCATATGATTTTCATGTGCTCAGTAAGATTTTCCATATGCCTCTTCTCCAAATCATCAATCCCATAGTAAAGTCCCCAAGGAGAACAACTTAGATGCAATTCAATACACAAAATTCAAAGAACAATGATAAGCATGGGAAACAAATTCAAAGAATCAGAGAGGACGCAAACACAGGAATGAATTTAAGAGAGGTGAGGAGTAGAACGATGGAATCCAAAGAACTACAAAGGGATGAATAAAACAATAAGACAATTCAGGAAATGGACGCAAATTCAATGAAGAGATTAAAGCACTGAAGAAAATCCAAACAAATGGACCAGGAAATGAAAAACTCAATAAGTCTAATAAAAAAAATGCTCAGTGGAAACCCTCACTAACAGAATGCATCGCACAAAAGACAGAATGTGAGGGCATGAATACAAGGTAGAGGAACTGGATAGTAAATAATAGAAAATGATAAAAAATGTAAAACTCTGTAACAGAGGAACACAACGGAAATACCAAATCTACAAACTATGGACTGAGAAAATAGAGAAGGATTTCTGGTCAAAGGCAAAGTAAGTATTATCAATATAAGCATAGGAGAAACTTTACCAAATCTAGAGAAAGGAATGTCTATCCAAGTACAAGAGGCATAAAGAACCCCAAATAGACAGTGTGTGAGAGAGAAAAAACAAAAACTCCCCATGACATAGCTAAAACAATAAACACAGACAGACTAAAGAAGAATACTAAAAGCTGTAAGAGAGGAGAACTAAGTTAATATAAGGGCAGGCTAATCAGAATAATATCTAATTATTTGAAGGAAACTTTTGAAGCACAAAAGACCTAGGAACATGAATTTCAAGTTTTGAAATATCAAAACTACCAACAGACTATTACACCAGCAAAGCTACCTATTAAAACCAAAAGAGAAATAAAAACTACCCATTATAAATGATAGACCAAAGGAACATAGGATCACTAACCCATATATACAAGAATATTGGGAGAAATATTTCAAACTTAATAGAAGGATAAATACAACCAAGAGGCTACTAGGAATAAATATGCAATAAAATGATATTTAAGAAAAGGAAATCTAAGAAAACACCACAAAGCAACAAACAACAAGAACTAATACATTATTTCAACAACAATTTTAGTTACTAGTGGTATCAGTTCCCAATAAAAAGACATAGACCACAGATAGGATCAGAACACAGGATTGTTATATCTTCTATGTCCAAAGAACACACTTCACATCAAAGATAGATAATCATCTCAGGATAAAAATGTGATGATATATTGTGTAACCTAATAAAATTTGCCTGAAGATCAGAGAACAGAACAAGCCACTAGATTAAACATAGATGCCAGGCAGTGGTTGCATACACTTTTAATCTTAGCACTCGGGAGGGAGAGATCTGTCTGGATCTCTGTGAGTTCAAAGCCACCCTGGAGTACATGAAATTGACTCAGTCTGGGAGAGAAAACAGAGCCAGGTAGTAGTGGCACACACCTTTAATCCCAGTATTTGGGAAGCACACACACACCATTAATCCCAGCACTAGGAAGGAAGTGATGGCTGGTGATGGAAGTGATGGAGAAAGGTATATCAGGTGTGAGGAGACAGGAACTAGATCTTTTTGGCGGAGGAAGCCCTTTTGGCTGGAGGCCTTTTGGCTAGAGAGCTTTTTAGGCTGAGGAGTCCTAGAGGTAAGATGTGGTAGTGGCTTGTTCCTTTGTTTCTCTGATCTTTCAGCATTTACCCCCAATATCTGGCTCTGTTTTTTTTTTTTTTTAATTAAAAGAACAATTTAACATTTGTATTACATAAAAAGACAGAAAAGGAATTCTAGGATAGCTATTCTAATGCCTTGCAAAATAAACTTAAACCCCAAACTAAACAGAAGATAATAAAGAAGGTAACTTAATACTCTTTAAAAGAACGAGGAGAGAATATTATAATTTCAAGTATATTGTACTAAATTTTATAAACCAAATACAACTAGAGATAAAGCCACAGACTGACCTCAGTGTAGCATTGGTGGGTGATTGCAGTACTCCACTCTCATAACAGGCATCTGGAAAACACAGAGATGTTGGATATTAGAAATGTTAGTAATATGTCAGATTAGTTTAACAGACATTCACAGAACATTTAATTCAAACACTAAAGAATTCACATCCTTCTTAGCAGCTCGTAGAACTTTCTCCAAAATAAACTACATATTATGATACAAGGAAAGTCTCAAGAATATAGGACAACTGAGAGAGAATCCTCTCTTTGGCCACAATGTAATAAAGCCAGATATCAATGGCAAGAGAAAGTTCTGGAGATTAACCAACATGCTGTTGAACAGTTGATGAGTCATAGAAGAAATTAAGAAGAAAATAAAATTTCCTGGAACTGAATGACAAACAAAACAACAAATGAAATATAAGTCCAGATCACTACAGGCATCTGACTTTGGAAAAGGATGACAAAAATAGACACCTTATCTTTGATAAATAGTGCTGATAAACCTTGATATCAACATGTAGAATAATGAAATACATGCTTTTCTCTCACCGTGAACAAAACCCAAATCTAAGTATATTGAAGACCTCAATGTAAGTCTTTGTACCTGAAAGCTGCCTGGAGAAATGAAGGGGGCTCACACTCAGGCACAGTTGGAGAGTTTGTAAGTAGACTCTGGTAGCAGAGTGAATAGGACCAACAGTGTATATGGTTGTTTAAATTAACATGGCCCCATATGCTCATAGAGTCTGGCACTATTGGGAAGTGTTGTCTTTTGGAGTAGGTATAGAATTGTTGAAGGGAGTGTGCCACTGGGGGCAGCCTTTGAGGTCTCAGAAGCTCAAGTCAGGTCTAGTGTGTCTCAGTCTCTTCCTGCTGCCTGAAGATCAAGATATAGAACTCTCAGCTCCTCCAACACCATGTTTCCCTCCATGTTACCATGTTTCCTGCCATGACAATAACAAACTAACCCTCTGAACTGTAAGCCAGTCCCAATTAAATGTTTTCTTTTATAAGAGTTGCCGTGGTCATGGTGTCTCTTTACAGCAATAAAATGCTAACAAGACAGTGTACAAATGAGATCTCATGAAACTAAAAAAGGGTTTGTATAGTATAGCAAACACAAATGGAGTTATACTGAGCTCAGAGAATGGGGTGAAAAACCTTTTTCAGTAATATATGTGACAGAGGATTAATATCTGCTATATACAAAGAACTCAAAAAAAAAAAAAGAAAGAAAGAAAAAACCCCAAACATAAGAAAACAAGGAGCCCAATTTAAAAATGGGCTTTAGAAGTAAACAGAATTCTCAAGGGAAGAAATACAAATGGCTAGTAAGCACTTCAAAAAATGTTTAACACCTTTATCAAGAAAATACAGATCAAAACTACTTTAAGATTTTATCTTACCCCAACAAGAGTGGCCACAATCAAGAACATAAATAACAATGAATATACAAATAACAACAAATGTTGGCACATATGGGAGTCTTATGTACTGTTGGTGGGAGTGCAGGAATAGGCAGAAAGGCTACACAATGTCTTCAAGACATGACACAGCATTACAATCTTGAACTCACAAACTCACAGAGGCTGTGGTTATTGGCATAGAACTTGCCCAAATCAGCTCTGTCAACAATTAGTTATAGATTGGGAGAGGGTTCATAGGGCCCCATTCCTTAGTCCTGAACTACTGGTTTTTGATAGACAGTGGGGAAGGGGGAGTCCTTGCTTTTACTTGTGTGCCCCCTGATGAGCTCTCCAAGCTCCAGTAGATAGCACCAAACCCATGGCTACACAGATGACCCTTGTTAAACTGAGTCACAAAACAATACACATAGAAACAGGAATGTGGAAAAGGTATTTGTAGGAAAGCAGGGATGGAGATAGACAGGGAGAAAGTTAAGACAGGATATGGATGAGAGTAATCAATATGCATGTACCAAAGAACAAAAGGAGTACAAAATAATTCATTACTTTAAAAACCTTTACAATGAATAGTTTAGTCAGTGCAGATGAAAGGGGACACATCCAGTGTGCTCATTATTTTGTATAAACCATAGTAAAACAACCCTTGCTTACTGCATTGATATATCTTATAGATTGCTTACAAATCCCAGCTTCCCTGTGAACATTAACTTTGTAGAGGTAAAACTTTGCCTTTTTCAGTAGGAAAAGCCTTTGAAGGTCTTGTGATGGTCATTGAGCCTGAGTTGGTAAACTAATAAGAATCTGTAGCTTTGAAGGTTGGCAGGATGTTGTATAACCCCTTCTCTTAGTCATAACTTCCAGTTGTGCAAAGGAAGCAATACCTGCCATTACTGCTTTGCAGTGTTTCTTTGTCTGTTTGAGACAGGGTTGACCTGGATCTCAAAGATCTTCCTGCCTCTGCCTCCCAAATGCTGGATCAAAGGCATGCGTCACCATGCCTTGCTATTTGCAGTTTGGATGCTAACCCACAGGAAGTTTAAACACCACTTCCAAGGTCATTGTAAGTTTTCCCACAGAGCCTTAGATATTCACTGCTATCGTGTCATGTTATTTGTATTTATATTGTGCCAATGATAATATAGTAACTTTGATGTTTACAAACACTAATGGAATCCTAATGTGGATGATAGCCATTGTTTGATTTTTCTGAATGTCACAAATATGATCTTGTGGTCAAAAGAACCCTCTCACTTTCCAGAGAAGTATTGTACTGAGAGAAACTAGATGATTCCAGAAACAATCATACAGGTGCTCAAGGCATTTCCTCCAAGATCAGCATTCTTTCATCCTAAGCTATGTGTATCTATCCTTTTGGGCATTCTCTAATTGGTACTACTGATGAGCATAAGCAAAGAGAAAACACTTCTGAGGAAATGTAACTGGGTGGAAGGCATGGATAGAGGGATTCTATTAACCATAAGAACTACTTGTGGACTGAAGAGACTGTGGGGTAGATGCTGGGAGTTTCTAAGTGCACAGTCTAAAGAACTCTGAAGGAGCTCATTCTTGCTCAGCAATCATTAGTCCCTCCTCCCACAGGAGCACATGGGCAAAGGGAAGACTTGAAATCTAGATTATCTCTGGAGGCCAGCCTTGATATCAAGTCCAGCCTTGGTCCTCATATTCAGTTCTTTAAGCAGCCTGCCTTCTGCACATGGGAGAGACTGTAATAACTACCAAGCAAGTTAACAGTGAAGGACAGTGTTCAAAATTAGTCTTTAGCAAATCCAAGATTATTTTCACTGTGGGTCTTGGGGCTTCCCGTAACCCTGAGACCATGTTGTTCCTAGCATGTGATAAAGTTCATTGACTTTCTACTATGGCTCCTAGTTGGTCCCTGGAGGACAGACCTGGCACTCACAGTGATACAGACGGACCATAAAATTTCCAGAATGAGGAAATGTTGGAAACAGCTAATATGTTCAGCTGAGCATGCTTGGCCAGGGAAGCAGAACTCTGCTCTGGACTTTAAAAGCCGAATGACAACAACAAACAAGTATTGGCCTAGGAATTGGATTCCTCCTGAACAAAACAAGGCAGGTACTGTGAAAATCAGTCTGCATTAAAGAAAACAAACAAATCACCCGTCCACACAAGTTACTTCCATGGAGTCGGAGATCTCTTCAGCTTTGTGTGTGATCTGGACTTCTTTGCATCTTTAACTGCCTCCCAGCACCTGAGGATAAATAGTCCACTGAGAGCTTGGAAAGGGAGCCCAGGAATATTTGGAGTTGGTTCGAATGGCTGCAGAGCACAGATGGCCAGTTAATGGTGTAATTCATGTATCTGGCAGGCATATGCATAGAGGAAGCTACTAACCAAAGGATTAAAGCCACAGCTCCTAAGGCAGAAAGTCTAGGTTAAACCAACATAAAGCTTTTGAACCTATGCATGTATACAGGGCTATGGTTGAGGGTTATAAATCAGGATGACATGCATGGATTGATGGAGCATTTTCCCAATATGCAATTCTGTGCAGGCTCAGAGTCATATGCTGTTTTACTGATGGGGGCATTTTAAAAATTAGCCTTAATGCCATTTGCTTGACATGCTACATGCACTATTTTACTATTGTGATTGTGTTTTGGAATAAGAGAGAAGGTCCAGGTTTAAAAAGTGTTTGGCCTCTTATTTTCCAAAGGAGAGAGCATGGAGTGTCTTTATTCCTCTTGCTGATTTCTTAAAGTGTGGCTACTTGTATGGCTGGATAGTTTCTGGATTTTCTATCCATCTGTAGTGTAACTATATACTGATCCTGGAAAATGAGACAACATTGCTTTGCTCTTTCTGTATGCACAACACCGGATCCTGATTGTGATTTCCAGAGTAGAAACTGCCAGGATAATTCACTTTGATAAATCAATTCACTTTTGTTGCCATCTGCACTGAACTACAGCTTCAATTACGCTCACAGTGTCTTTAGGAACTAATGAATTGCTCTGGGAGTCTGTTAAGCAGAGTTTTGGTCAGTTATTGTGGAAATCACTTAAAAGAAAATACATCATAATTAGGCCAAGAAATGAGTGTGGATCCATCTTTCCTGATGGACAAATTCCTTGGAGGATGAGTAAAAGTTTGTAGACACATAGGGGTACATTGAAGTTTTACTGTTTATTGATTTTCATACATTATAATATGTTGGATTAATCAACATTGGCTCACAATTGCTAGCTACCTAGAGTTCAATGAAGGGGGGAAAAGCTTTTGATCCCCATCCTTGAAGTATGGGAGGGCTGAACATATATGATCATCAAACAATGCCATGTGAACACCCACTTAGATCAACAAGAAGAAAAGAACTTTTGATGTGACATTATATCACAGAAGTTCTGCATAGTTTAAAGAAATAAGGATTGTATTTTCATCCAAAACTCTTCTCCAAGTTTTGAACTCTGATACCAAGTGATACAGTCAGAGAGGATGTGTGGAGTCTTCAAAAAGAATAATTAATCCAACCTAGAATAACGGCATTAAAAATTAATTTGGGGACTAAAGAAATGGTTCCGTAGGCAAAGGCCCTTGCTGCACAAGCCTGCTTACCTGATACCTGGAGCCCATGGTAGAAGGAGAAAATTGACTCCTGAAAATCTTCCTCTCACTTCCACATGTACACAACACACACACATACACACACACACACACACACACACACACACACACACACATGCCCCCAAATAAAAGTAAATCAATAAATTTTTGTGCAAACATTGATGAGAAATTGGCCTGTAAAGACTTTTAGCCTGGGGATTATCAAATGCATAAGCTTCTGGGTTTATTAAAATTTGAACTCACATACATACAAAAGGAAGGAAGTGACAGTGAAGAGAATACTTTTCATCATCTTCCAAAAAATTTGGGGCACCGATTAGAAATCAGTTCTTTATAGCTAAGGATGATGGTATGCTCTGTTAGATGAAATTTAATGAATTATATGTGTCAGGTAAGTGTCGGAATGATCAAAGCCATTCAGACTTTGTGCCCAAATCAGGGAGTCCTGGTGACTCCATAGCAGTACATTTCTTTTCTTTTTTATTTTGCTTTCTTTGTCAAGACAGGTTTTCTCTATGTAGCCTTGGCTATCCTGGAACTAGCTTTGAGAACAGGCTGACCTTGAACTCACAGAGATCTGCCTGCCTCTGCCTCCTGAGTGCTGGGATTAGAGGCGTGCATGGTGGCCTAGCAGTACGTTTCTTAGCAAGACCCTGTGTGCCAGATAGAATGGCTAATGATCATTCCATTTCCCTACTGGTAAGTGGTCTTGTTCTCCTTCACAGGGATTCCCATGACTTCTGGATCTTCTTATTCCTCTAAGTTACTGGTTCTCGATCTTTGTGATGATGTGCCTTTTAATACAGTTCCTCATGTTTGATGACCCCCAACATAAAATTATTTTGTTACTACTTCATATCTGTAATTTTGCTACTGTTAGGAATCTTAATGTAAATATCTGATATGCAGGATATCTAATATATGTCACTCCCAAAGGGGTCATGATCCACAGGTTGAGAACCACTGTTCTAAGTTCATTTCTTCACTGTAATAACATTCTCTCTCTCTCTTTCTCTGTCTCTCTGTCTCTCTCTCTCTCTGTCTCTCTCTCTCTCTCTCTCTCTCTCTCTCTCTCTCTCTCTCTCGTTAAGAAATGATGATAATTTGAAATGTGCACAGTCTTTGAAATCCCAGTGATAAGAGTAGAAATGACTAGTAAGCGAGCTCAGGTTTTAGACCATTATTCCCAAGAACTCATCTCAGCATGTGCGAAGTTCATGTTTATGTCAATGAAGCTATTTGAGTTCACAGCCTTGAGGTCTTTGGCCTCAAGGATCAAGAGTGTAAATACTTCAGGCCAGTACTGTAAACCATTCACACAGGAAGTTTTGCTGTCTATACGGTTCATTTTCCAAAACGTAGCTAGATATCCACAACACAAGTTGGCTAGCTTCAAGATTAATGTGGTTTCTTTCTAGACTTTTCTCTTATAACATTTAACAAAGCTTCAAGCTACAGTTCCAACCAATTCCACTTTAGAATGCCTGCTTGTTGGTATAACAGATTTTAAATGGAAAGTTATCTGCTTGCTACTCAAATATCAAAACGTTATTATCTGCTAGATCAGAAGTGATAGAGTATGAGTACTCACTACCCTATTGGAGAAAGTAGAGGCTTTGAATCCCAAACAGACCTCAAAGAACACCCTGTCCCCTGTTTCCTCTGGTGCTTTTGCATACACTGATGGAGGCCAGGTGGAGATTTTGGCTGGCCCAGCTAATTGCTTCTATCTGGAGATGTAAGCAATGTGACAGGGTGTTAGCCCTAGACACAAATTAAACATCACCATAGCGTACTTAGGAGAAATTAACATGGAAATTGATTTGACAATTCACTTCCTTTTTATTTCATTTTTATAATTAATAGGAAATGAATAGTGAAAAGATCAAAAAAAACAGGAAGAGGAGAAAATAATGAAATTATTACAACAACACAAAGTTTTATAGATATTACATTTGAATGGTAGATTTTTTACTAGTGAAAACTAAAATTCCTTTTAACTTTAACTTTTTAATTAAAAATTTTTGATTCACTTTACATACCAAACACAGAGTCCCCTCTCATTGCTCCTCTTACTCCCCAACCTGTGCATTCTCCCCCTCAACACACTCTTCGTCCCCTTCTCCAAAAAGGTAAGTTCTCGAGCTCCTATCCGGCCAGCACTCTCATCTGGACCAGAGCTCCCATCCAGACCAGAGCTTCCATCTGGACCAGAGAGAGGCTCCCTAAATCTGTCAGCTCTGTCTGGCCCAAGTACACTGATAATACCAAGAACAAACCCATGAGGAGATGGGCAGACGTCAAGGCAGAAGTACATACAACAAAATAAAGAGCAATACAGCATCACTAGAACCTAGCCCTTCTCCAACAGGTAGACCTGAACATCACAGAATGGTAGAAGAAGAAGAAAACAACCTTATAAGTAACATCATGAAGAGGCTAGAGCCTTATATAGAAGAAATCAAAAATAAAGTGGAGGAACAGACAAACAAAACATGGGAAGAACACTATAATAAAAACTAGAGGAAAGGACAATTAAAGCAGAAGAAAACAATAAGTCCCTGAAAGAAAATCATGAAAAAGCAAGGAAAACAATCCAAGACCTGAAGAGGGAAATAGAAAAAAATGAAGAAGACACTAGCAGAAGGAATGCTGGAAATAGAAAATCTGAGTAAACAAACAGGAACTTCAGATGCAAGTATAACCAACAGAATGCAAGAGATGGAAGAGAAGATCTCTGGTGTTGAAGATACGTTAGAAGAAATAGATTCATCAGTCAAAGAAAACACTAAAACCAACAAAGTCATGACCCAAAATGTCCAAGAAATTTGGGACACCATGAAAAGACCAAACCTACAAATAATAGGGATAGAGGAAGGAGAAGAATACCAACTCAAAGGCACAGGAAATATATTTAACAAGATCATAGAAGAAAACTTTCCCAACTTAACTATGAAGATACAAGAAGCTTATAGAACACCAAACAGACTAGACCCCCCAAAAAAGTCCCCTTGCCACTTAATAACTAAACAACTACATGTAGAGAATAAAGAAAGAATATTAAGGGCAGCAAAGGGAAAAAGGCCAAGTGACATATAAAGGCAAACCCATCAGAATAACACCTGATTGCTCGATGGAGACTTTGAAAGCCAGAAGGACCTGGATAGATATAATGCAGACACTAAGAGACCATGGATGCCAGCCTAAACTAATATACCCAGCAAAACTTTCAATCATAATAGATGGAGTGAACAAGACCTTCCAAGACAAAACCAGATTTAAACAATACTTATCCACAAACCCAGCCCTACAGAAAGCACTAGAAGGAAAATTAACAACCTAAGGAAGGCAGATACACCCATGAAAACATAGACAATAGATAACACCACAGCAGTAAACCCCAAAGAAGAGAAGTACACACACACTACCAACAAAAAAAAAAAAAATAACAACAGGAACAAACAATCACTGATCATTAATATCCCTTAATATCAATGGACTTAATTCACCTATAAAAAGACACAGACTAACAGAATGGATACGAACACAGGACCCATCTTTCTGCTGCATTCAAGAAACACACCTCAAATTCAAAAACAGATACCTTCTAAGAATAAAAGGCTGGAAAAAGACTTTGCAATCAAATGGTCTTAAGAAGCAAGCTGGTGTAGCCATCCTAATATCCAGCAAAATAGACTTCAAACTAAAATCAATCAAAAGAGATGATGAAGGACATTACATACTCATCGCAGGAAAAATCCACCAAGATGAAGTCTCAATTCTGCACATTTATGCCCCAAACACAAGGGCACCCACATATGTAAAAGAAACATTACTAAAGCTTAAATCACATATAAAACCCCACACATTAATAGTGGAAGACTTCAACACCTCACTTTCACCTCTGGACAGATCAGCCAAATTGAAACTTAACAGAGACATAATGGTCTTAACTGATGTTATGGCTCAAATGGACTTAATCGATATCTACAGAATATTCCACCCGAACAAAAAAGAATATACCTTCTTCTCAGCACCCCATGGAACCTTCTCTAAAATTGACCACATATTTGGCCACAAAGCAAATCTCAACAGATACAAAACAATTGGAATAACCTCCTGTGTTCTTTCGGACCACCATGGTTTAAAAGTTAGATTTAAAAAAAAAAAATACAGAAATCCTACAATCTCATGGAAATTGAATAATGCTCAGCTGAATCACCAATGGGTTAAGGAAGAAATGAAGAAAGAAATTAAAGACTTCCTAGAGATCAATGAAAATGAATACACCACATACCCAAACTTATGGGACACTATGAAAGCAGTGCTAAGAGGGAAATTCATAGCACTAAATGCCCACATAAAGAAGCTGGAGAAATCTCACGCTAGTGACTTGACAGCACACCTGAAAGCCCTTGAACAGGAAGAAGCAAGTCTCCCAAGAGGAACACATGCCAGGAAATTATCAAATTGAGAGCTGAAATCAATAAAATAGAAATAAAGAGAACAATACAAAGGATTAATAAAACAAAGAGTTGGATCTTTGAGAAGATCAACAAGATAGACAAGCCCTTATCCAAACTAACCAAAAGACAGAAAGAGAGAGTATCCAAATTAACAAAATCAGAAATGAAAAGGGGGACATAACAACAGACAATGAGGAAATCCAGAGAATCATCAGGTCATACTTCAAAAAACTCTACTCCACAAAACTGGAAAATCTAAAAGAAATGGATAATTTTCTGGATAGGTACTACATATATAAGTTAAATCAAGACCAGATAAACCATTTAAATAGTCCAATAACCCCTAAGGAAATAGAATCAGTCATTAAAAGACTCCCAACCAAATAAAGCTTAGGACCAGATGGTTTCACTGCAGAATTCTACCAGATCTTCAAAGAAGACTTAACACCAATACTCTTTAAATTGTTCCACACAGTAGAAGCAGAAGGGATATTACCAAACTCCTTCTATGAGGCTACAATTACCCTGATTCCTAAACCAAACAAAGATGTAACAAAGAAAGAGAACTACAGACCAATCTCCTTCATGAACATTGATGCAAAAACACTCAATAAAATACTGGCAAACAGACTCCAGGAACACATCAAAACAATTATCTACCATGATCAAGTAGGCTTCATCCCAGGGATGCAAATGTGGTTTAACATACAAAAGTCCATCAATGTAATACACCATATAAACAAACTCAAAGAAAAAAACCACATGATCATCTCACTAGATGCAGAAAAGGCATTTGACAAAATCCAACACCCCTTCATGATAAAGGTCATGGAGCGATCAGGAATACAGGGAACATACCTAAATATAATAAAGGCAATCTACAGCAAGCCAACAGCCAACATCAAATTAAATGGAGAGAAACTCAAAGCAATACCACTAAAATCAGGAACAAGGCAAGGCTGTCCCCTCTCCCCATACTTATTCAATATAGTACTTGAAGTTCTAGCCAGAGCTATAAGACAACATAAGGAGATTAAGGGGATACAAATTGGAAAGGAAGAAGTCAAGCTTTCCCTATTTGCAGATGACAGGACAGTATACATGAGTGACCCCAAAAATTCAACCAAGGAACTGATACAGCTAATAAAAACCTTCAGCAACATAGCAGGATACAAGATCAACTCAAAAAAATCAGTAGTCCTCCTATATACAATAGACAAACAGGCTGAGCAGGAAATCAGAGATACATCACCCTTTACAATAGCCACAAATGATATAAAATACCTTGGGGTTACTCTAACTAAGCATGTGAAGGACCTATATGACAAGAACTTTAAGTCCCTGAAAAAAGAAATTTGAAGAACATGTCAGAAAATGGAAAGATCTCCCATGCTCATGGATAGGCAGGATTAATATAGTAAAAATGGCAATCTTACCAAAAGCAATCTACAGATTCAACGCAATCCCCACCAAATTACCAACACAATTCTTCACAGATCTGGAAAGAATAATACTCAACTTCATATGGAAAAACAAAAAACCCAGGATAGCCAAAAGAATCCTGTACAATAAAACAACCTCTAGAGCCATCACAATCCCTGACCTCAAGCTCTACTATAGAGCTACCATAATAAAAACAGCTTGGTACTGGCATAAAAACCGACATGTGGACCAATGAAATCGAATTGAAGACCCTGACATTAACCCTCACTCCTATGAACATATAATTTTTGACAAAGAAGCCAAAAATGTACAATGGAAAAAAGAAAGCATCTTCAACAAATGGTGCTGGCATAACTGGGTATCAATGTATAGAAGGCTGCAAATAGATCCATATCTGTCACCGTGCACAAAACTTAAGTCCAAGTGGATCAAAGACCTCAACATAAATCCAGTTACTCTGAACCTGATAGTAGAGAAAGTAGGAAGTAATCTTGAATGCACTGGCACCAGAGATGACTTTCTAAATATAACACCAGTAGCACAGATACTAGGAGAGACAATCAATCAATGGGACCTGTTGAAACTGAGAAGCTTTTGGAGAGCCAAGGACACGGTCAACAAGACAAAGTGACAGCCTACAGAATGGGAAAAGGTCTTCACCAACATCTGACAGAGGGCTGATATCCAGAATATATAAAGAATTCAAGAAATTAGACATCAAAATGCCCAACAGTCCAATTAAGAAATGGGCTATAGAACTAAACAGAGAATTCTCAACAGAGGAAGTTCAAATGGCTGAAAGACATTTAAGGAATTGCTCAACATCCCTAATTATCCAGGAAATGCAAATCAAAATGACTCTGAGATACCACCTTATACCTGTCAGAATGGCTAAGATCAAAACACAGAAGACAGCTTATGCTGGAGAGGATGTGGAGCAAGGGGAACTCTCCTCCACTGTTGGTAGGAATACAAGCTTGTACAGCCACTTTGGAAATCAATATGGCGCTTCCTTAGAAAATTGGGAATCAGTCTTCCCCAAGACCCAGCTATAGCACTCTTGGGAATATACCCAAGGAATGCTCAATCATACCACAAGTAAATTTGCTCAGCTATGTTCATATCAGCATTGTTTGTAATAGCCAGAACCTGGAAACAACCTAGATGCCCTTCAACTGAAGAATGGATAAAGAAAATATGGTACATATACACAAGGGAGTACTACTCAGCAGAGAAAAACAATGACATCATGAGGTTTGCAGGCAAATGGATGGATCTAGAAAAAATCATCCTGAGTGAGGTAACCCAGACTCAGAAGGACAAACATGGTATGTACTCACTCATAGGAGGATACTAAATGTAAAACAAAGATGACTACACTGCTACACAACTCCAGGGAGGCTACCTAGAAAACAGAACCCTAGGAAAGACACAGAGATCACCCAATGACAGAGAAATGGATGAGATCTACATGAACAACCTGGATGACAGTGGGAGTAATGAAGGGCAAGGTTTGAGGGAAAGAAAGCTAAGGGGAGCAGGAGATCCCACCTGGATCAAGAACAGAAAGGGAAAACAAGGAATAACAGACCATGATTAATGAAGACGACATGAGAACAGGAATAGACAGAGTGCTGGAGAGGTCCCCAGAAATCCACAATGATACATCCTCTGTAGACTGCTGGCCATGGTCGAGAGAAAGCCTGATCTGACCTAGTCTGGTGATCAGATGGCCAAACACCCTAATGGTCATGCTGGAACTCTCATCCAATAACTGATGGAAGTGGATGCAGAGATCCTCAGTCAGGCCCCAGGTGGAGCTCCAGGTGTCCAATTGTCGAGAAAGAGGAGGGACTGTAAGAGCGTGAATTGTTGAGACCAAGATTGGAAAAAGCACAGGGACAAATAGCCAAACAAAATGGAAGCACATGAATTATGAACCAAAGACTGTGGAGCCCCCAGCTGGATCAGGCCCTCTGGATAAGTGAGACAATTGAATAGCTTGAACTGTTTGGGAGGCATCCAGGCTGTGGGACCGGGACCTGTCCTTAGTGCATGAGCTGCCTGTTTGGAACATTGGGCTTACACAGGGACACTTTGCTCAGCCTGGAAGGAGGGGATTGGACCTGCCTGCACTGAATCCACCAGGTTTAAATGAATCCTCAGGGGAGTCTTGGCTCTGGAGGAGATGGGAATGGAGGGGAGGAGATGGAGGAAAGGTGGGGGTGGGGGCTGGAGGGGGGAGGACAGGGGAACCCATGGCTGATGTGTAAAATTAAAACACAAATATAATCATAATAATAAAAGGGAAAAAAAACCACTACACAGAGAAACCCTGTCTCGAAAAACAAAACAAAAACAAAAGCAACAAACCCCCCAACCCTTGAATAGCCGTTAGTTTTAGCTGTCCCTCTCTAACCCTTCCTCTACCTACCTCTGCATTCCCTTTCCCTGTATAATCTTAACTTTAGTTTGGAAGTTGTTTTAGTTAGAGTTTCTATTCCTGTGAAGAGATACCATGACCATGGCAACTCGTATAAAGGAAGACATTTAACTGGGTGGCTCACTTACTGTTCAGAGGTTTAGTCCATTAACATTATGGCAGGAAGCAAGGCAGCATGCAGACAGATCTGGTGCTGGAGAAAGAGCTGAGAGTTCTTACATCTTGATCCAAAGGCAACTCTTCGAACTGAGACACTGGGCATATTTTGAGCCTAGGAGACCTCAAAGCCCACCCCCACAATGACACATGCCTACTCCAACAAAGCCACACCTCCTAATAGTCTCACTCCCAATGAGTTTATGGGGCCAATGACATTCACCCTACTACAGAAGTGCTCATGATAGTCTTACTACATCCAGCTTGTTCTCCATTCTAGTTCTACATCCTATGCATGTAGATTTAAGACTTTAGTTACCTAGCACAGTGGCACACACCTGGAAAAAGGGTTCTATCAAGGCTAAGGCATTTTGAATTTAAGGGCAGCCTGGGATACATAGTGAGACCCCCAAGCAAAGAAGCCAACAGATTTTTAATGTGAAGAATGTGCATCCCTATAAATGAGGTGCCAGCCTCCTTCATCAAGATCACACTGGCTGGCTACAATGGATGATGGTCTGTGACATTTTCTGCCATGCACATTAAACATGAACTCTCATGTTACCATGTTCTTCATAATGAGGCATCATGGCACACTAAGGACAATCATTTACTAGGATGGAGCCTGCTGTTTACCTCGTGTGAAAGGGATTTGTCTCCTGAACACATGCATAATTTTTACTTCAGGGATGCAAATATAAAGACTTAAAAAAAGGTAGGTTCTCTGTAGCTGAATTGTTAGAAGTTCTTATTAATAAAATCAAACCAGAGTCCAGTTACTGGGGTGACTGCTGGAAGATCAGAGACACAGAACAAGCCACAGCTACCTCATCTTGCTAGTTCTTTAGCTGGTCTTGTTTTCCCAGACTGGATGCCTCTGAGTCCTCATCCAGAATGGATCTCAACTGAACTGTGCTGCTCCAAAGCCTAAAAGCTTAACCAGCCAAATGCTTAACCACTCAAATGCCTCTAGTTTCTAGTCTTCATGCCTTATAAATCTTTCTACTTTCTGCAGTCACACCCTGGGATTAAAGGCTGGATTTCTGGGATTAAAGGTGTGTCACCATGCCTGGCTGTTTCTAATGTGGCCTTGAACTCAGAGATCCAGAGGTATTTCTGTCTCGGAAATGCTAGGATTAAAGCCGTGTGCTACCACTGCCTATCTTCATGTTTAATATTGTGGCCGTCCTGTTCTCTGACCCCAGATAAGTTTATTTCGGGGAACACACAATATTTTGGGGAACATAATACCACCACAGTTCTCCCATGAGGAGATAGCAAAGCCTGGTACATTTAACTGAGGCAAGAACAAGCCCCTCCCCACTGCATCAAGGGTGAGCAAGGTGTCCGGACATTGGTAATGGGATCCAAAAAGCCAGCTTATGCACCAGGGATAGATCCTGATCACACTCAAACAGACCCAGCTACACAACTATCTCCTGTATGCAGAGGGTCTAGTCTGATCCCTGGTAAGTTTTAGGCTTCCAGAAGGCCTCTCTGCCATCGCAACAAACCGGATCAAACCAAATCAGGAAAAGCCTAGGTTTGGTGGGTAAAGTGCTCGCAGGTGATTTCCTCAACCTCCCAGAGAGAAGGGGTCGCTAGACCAGTGTCTGTTTACTGGGATGCAGCTTATATACCCTGTGGGAGTGGTCTTGAGCCTCTCTGGGGGAGGAGCTGTGTTTGGCAGATCTAAAGTTTGTGAGTTCCTATGAGCTTGGTTCAGTTCTCTGTAGATTATCCCATCATGATCTTGATAGAGGGAGACATTATAGGGTAAGGGAGAAATCTGGGAAATTCCCAGGAACACAAGGACAACCCAAGATTAGACTACTAGTAATAGTGCTGAGAGTGCCTGAACTGGCCTACCCTGGTAATCAGATTGGTGAATACCCTGTCATCATAGAGCCTTCATCCAGTAACTGATGGAAGCAGATGCAGAGGTCCACAGCCAAACATCAGGTAGAGCTCCAGGAGTCCAGTCAAAGAGAGGGAAGAGGGATTCTATGAGCAGAGGTAGATCTTTAAGCATTTTCCTTTTTTTTAAAAAGATCATTATTTTTAAACTTTGTAGTGGAAGACTCTTAGGTAAGACAATATACTCTGTGTTTTAAGACAAAGAAGTCACAATTTAAAATTTATTCTGTATGTTAGAAGTGCCATAGCTAATTATCTAGATGAATATGACTTTTTTCTTGTTGCTATGTGAAGGCAGATGGCAAGGTCCTAGGCTAATGGAAGCTTGCTTACTCTTGAGTTACATACATATATCCAGTAGCTTTGCTGTGAGAAATGAATCAGAATCAGCACACCTTGGTATGTATGTATAATACCGAAAGGAACAAAATAGGTTCTTAAGTAGGTAAAAGACACTCCACACCTAGAAAAGTCAACCTTGTTTCCTTTTTATAGTTCAAGATAGTATCTAATTATTTGGCTATGTCAGTAGAAGACTGTTGGTGTTTGATCAAGGGATTATTCTGTTGTTTTGTTTAAAACTGCATTGTTTAACTTGGTTTCTACAATGGCTTCTTAAATTGTCCTTATGTTTGAAGAAACTGGCACTTATAGAAAAATAACTGCCAGTGATTACAATTGGTCAGGGAAGCCAAGAGATGAACCAGACACGATGTATGTATGCACTTGTAAATGAACCATCAGGGAGATCCATGCAACCTGGAAGAGGATTAGTGTGAAGTTCCTGCTCAAATGCCAGAAAAGGAGGGGACTTAGGGGGAGCTGATAAGACACATACTTTATTCACGCTAGACCAGTGGTTCTCAACCTCCCTAATTCTGTGACCCTTTAATTAAGTTCCTCATGTCGTGGTGACCCCAGCCATAAAATTATTTTGTTGCTACTTCACACCTGTAATTTTTCTACTCTTATGAATTGTAATGTAAATATCTGATACGCAGGATATCTGATATGTGACTCTAAAGGGGTCAAGACCCATAGGCTGAGAACTACTCTAGACAAAGCCTGCTAGGTAGACAGCTGTCCCAAAGCACCTAGGCACACAAGGATCACCAACAGGCAGGCACAGGCACACATGCAGATTGGCACAGTCAACAAGGAGGCAGGCACACAGACCTACATTCACACACATAGGCAGGCTGGCAAGGCAGGGGCTTAGGCCAAGCCACTGAGATGAAGGTCACCTTCATATAGAATCACACAAAAGTGGCACTCTGCCAAAAATAGTTAACAGATTATATCATTGTTCTCTTTAAGGTACCTGTACATCCCATGTCAGCCATTTTGTTCAGACTCAAAGTCTCCCATCAATGTTCAGTGTCAGCCATGTTTTAGCTGACTCATATGAGGTATCCATATCAGCATCATGTTGTCTTATGACCTTCTGTTTCCAACAAAGACAGGCTTCAAAAAGAGTGAGGATTTATGTAAGGATTCTATGTAGGTGAACTAGATTAGCTATCCACCATGATTAATTATGAAGATCAAAATAACACAAGACGCTCCATGTTGCACTATGGGAATAATTTTCAGTGCTAGTAGCCAGTACATTTTTCCAGTTGTCTTTCTTATAGTTTCAGATAGTTTTCTACCCAGGCAGGTGAGAGTTTTTCCCAGTATTTTGTTTTATGTACTTTTAAATAAAATAATATAATAAAGTAAAACATAAAGCAAAAACTAATAAATCAGAATTAGACAAAACAGAAGGAAAAGAGACCAAGAGCATGCAAAGAATCAGAGATTCACTTGTTCACACACTCAGAAATCCCACAAAAACACTAAACTGGAAGCCATAATATATACAGGGAGGATCTGGTGCAGACCTATGTAGGCCCTGTGCATGGTACCTTAGTCTCTGTGAGTTCATATGAGCTTTAATCATTTTGATTTAGAGGCTCTTGTTTTCTTGGTGTCCTCCATCACCTGTGGCTCTTACACTCTTTCTGCCTCCTCTACTATAGGCTTCCCTGAGCTCATTTACTTGTAAATTTCATTTTTTTAAAAAATGGCTGGGTATTTATTATATAAAATTCCATGTGTAAATGTACCATATTTTCTTTAGTCACTCATCTGTTGAGAGAAATCTAGTCTTTTTGCAATTTCTGGCTATTATGAATAGAGCAGCAATGAATATGATTGAGCAAATGTCTCTCTGCTAGGATGAAGAGTCCTTTGGGTATATGCCGAAGAGCAGTATAGCTGGATCTTGAGGTAGATTGATTACCATCTTCCTGAGGAACCACCACACTGATTTCTACAGTGGCTGTACAACTTTGGCCTCCCACCATAAATGGATGAGTGTTTTCTTTACTCCACATCCTCACCATCATGAGCTGTCACTTGTTTTATTGATCTTAGCTATCCTGATAGGAATAAGATGAAATCTCATAGTTTGGATTTACATTTCCCTGTTGTCTAAGGATGTTGAACATTTCTTCAAGTGTTTTTCAGCCATTTGAGTTTCCTCTTTGAGAATTCTCTGTTTAGATCTGTACCCCATTTTTAAATTAGCTTATTTGTTTTCTTGATATCTAGTTTCTCAAGTGCTTTATATATTTTGCATATTAGTGCTCTATCAGATGTGGAGTTTGTAAAGAACGTTTCCCATTCTGTAGGCTGCCATTTTGTCTGAATGATGGTGTCCTTGCTGTGCAGAAGCCTCTAAATTTCATGAGGTTCCATTTATTATTTGTTCATCTTAGTACCCATGTTAACTGTTTTGTTCAGAAAGTTTTCTTTTGTGCCAATGTGTTCAAGGCTATTCCCCACTTTCTCTGTCAGGTTCAGTGTATCTGGTTTTATGCTGAGATTGTTGATCCATTTGTAGTTGAGTTTTGTCAGGGTGATAAGTATGGATCTATTTGGATTCTTGTACATGCAGCCATCCAGTCTTACCAGCACCATTTGTTAAAGATGCTTTCTGTATTCAAGTGGTTTTTCTGGCTTCTTTATCAAAACTCAGGTGTCCATAGTGTGTAGATTTATGTCTGGGTCTTCAATCCAGTTCTATTGATGTGTGTGTGTGTGTGTGTGTGTGTGTGTGTGTGTTTCCATATGAAGCTGAAGATTGTTCTTTCAAGATATGTGAAGAACTGTGTTGCAATTTTGTTGGGAAGTAAATTAAATGTGTAGATTGTTTTTGGTAAGATAGCCATTTTTACTATATTAATCCTACTGATGCATGAGCATGGAAAAATCTGTCTTATGATATCTTCTTCAATTTCTTTCTTCAATATCTTAAAGTTTTTAATCATACAAGTATTCACTTGTTTAGCAAAACTTCAAGATATTTTATATTATTTGATGTTATTTTAAAATGAACATGAATTTCTAAATTGTCTTATTAAATTTAAAAAAAAAAACAAAAAAAAAACAAAAAAAAAAACAGGGCCAGGTACTGGGGTGAAAGATCAGAGAAGCAGAACAAGCCACATCTAACCTCACCTTGCCAACTTCTCAGCCGATCCTGTCTCCTCAAACTGGAAGCTTCTGTGTCATGATCCAAATGGATCTCAGCTGAACTGCTTAAAAGCCTAAAAGCTTAAAAAGCCTCTAGTTCCTGGCCCTCATGCCGTATATACCTTTCTGCTTCCAGCCATCACTTCCTGGGATTAAAGGCATGTGTCTTTCACAAGCAGGACATGAGATCTCAAGTGCTGGGATTAAAGCTGTGTGTCATCATGCCTGGCTGTCTTCAGTGTGGCTTTGAACTCACAGAGATCTGGATGGATCTCTGCCTCTGGAATGCTAGGATTAAAGGCATGTACTTTGACTGTCTAACCTCTATATTTAATATAGTAGCTGTTCTGTTCTCTGACCCCAGATAAGTTTATTGGGGTGCACAATATATCAATCACATTTCCCCTTTTTTGTTTAAAATAAAAGTTATAACTACTATAAGAAAAAGTATATACAATATATACAATCAAGAATTATATTAACAATATCTAGTCCATTAACACTTGACAGATTCAGACAAAAAACAATGTCCAGTACCAACCATAGAGGCCTGGAGTTCTGTACAGACAGACAGAAAGTGACAAAGTTGTGTAGGAAGAGAAAGTGAGGTAGCTGGTCTAAGAAAGCCAGCTGAGAAGGCAGAACAGCAAGGCAATAAAGGCGTGGGTAGATGGAGTAACTCGAATTTGGAAGCTGCCAAGTTGGTGAGGTGAGGTTGGCTGATGGCTTTCCCTATTTCCCTGATCTCTAAGGCTTTCATCCCTATATTTGGCTTAGTGTTTTTTATTTAATAAGACCATTCAGAAATTCATCTATGGTAAAAGGTGATGTTTTCTTGATTTCTTTCTCAGTCCATTTGTTATTGTGTTGATATGGGAAGAGCTGAGACCATGGAATTCTGGGTTGAATCATGTCTCCAAACATTTGCAATTACCTACTACACATTTCTATGTGTATAACACATTGTCAGGGAAGACTGTCTTGAATATTTTATTTCATCAACTCTAAACTGTGATTAATTACAATAAATACAGCATTATTTTATGTACCATTTAAAATGGCACCTGTTTAATTAAGGTATATTAATTTTAAGGACCATGCCAAATGTTAAACTGTGGACAAGCTAGGTACAGTGACTTACAGCTATAATCCTAGCACTCAAGATACAGGAGCAGGTTGATTGCTCTGAGTTTGAGGCCAATCTGGGCTACAGAGTGATCCAGAACAGTCTGAGATTATAGTATAAGACCTGTCTCAAATAAAGAAAGGAGGAAGAAGAAAAAGAAGGAAAGAAAAAATGAACAAAGAAAAGAAGGGAGTAACGGAGGGAGGGATACCTACTCCTCAAAACAAAAACAAAAGCAAAACAACAACCTATTTGACATTTAAGGAATAAAGGAATTTACAAGCCAGACTTCAGAACAGTCTTTTGAGCAGCTGACAAAGCGTGCTCTAGGTCACAGATACTTGAAAATTCCTGGTCTGTATGAGTAACTGTGGAATCTAGAAAGACCATGGCAGTCTTCAATAAAAAATACTGGAGCAATTAAATTAAATTAAACTCTACAAGGAAGAAAAATCTTGCACTGTCTTTGTTGAAATAGACAATTTGAAGAAGATATAAACAAGAAAAACTGAGGTTTACTGATGTGCACATTTTATATGTGCCTGGGAGAACTCAAGGGAATGAGTTGTTCCAAAGATGCATCTTTGCAGTCCAGCTTTACAGCATCATTAAAAAGGAATAGTAAGTTTTTAGAAGTAAGAACAAAGAGAAAGACCTAGAAACTCTAGGGGTATCAGAGTGGGAGAAGGTAACAGGATATATGTTACATGAAGGGAAGGGAAGGGAATGGAAGAGAAGAGAAGAGAAAGGAGAACTTCTTAGAAGAGTCAGACATGGACAAAGTGGAATTTAGCCCTCGGTTCGATCCTCAGCTCAAAAAAAAAAAAAAAAATGGACAAAGTGCAAAGGAGAAGTCCATGGAAAAGGGGATGAACAAGAACAAGACATATGCCACAAGAAACCTATTTTCCATAAGAGTTGATACAGAAACAGACTTGTCTCATGGGGGTTTAAGAGAGTTTATTCTGGAGCCAAAGATGGAACATGGCCCTGGAACACAGACCTTGGTTACTCCCGAATCCATGCTCCAATATGGTGGTTTTGTAAGGTTTTATATTAATAGAGAAAAGAAAGTCATAAATCAAGATTCTTTTAAAACACATTGGTGGAAAGATCAGGTGGGCATGTGACAACAAAACTGGGAATTCTGTTATAGGCCTCTGACATCATCTGATGACAGTCTTAGCCTTGGGAGTGCTGGGAGCTGGGAGGTCTGTTTACACATTCCAAAAGGACCTTACCTGATAGTCTCAAGGTTGTCAGGTCTAATATAAACATTGGCAATAGATGGCTATTATGGGGGTTAAAGAGAGAGAGCCTCAGATTTCTTGGCTCCTAACCTGTAACACTCTAGCTCTCACAATTACAGGATATCTAGTCAGTCAGCTTTATAGAATCTTTAACACATATGAGGCTTCCCACCCAGAACTTCATTTCACGTATGCTGACTTATAGAACAAACAAGACAACCACCACCACAATCAACAAAATACTTTTCTTTTTTTTAAGTGAGCTAGAAAAATTTGTGAGTGTGGATTCCTCTAGCACTCTATCCTATGAGTCTAAAATTGTCTTCAGTGGTTAACCTTGGTTCTTGTCTGTTTCTGTTTCTCTCTTCCTTATTTTCATTCCTTCCCACCATCTCATTGAAGATGTTCTTCCTTATAGGGAGGAGGAGCAGGGTGGTTTTAGAATTTGAGAGGCAGAGACAGGAGAATCACTGCCACTGTGAGTTTGCAGGCAAATTGTGCTATATAGTGAGTTCCAGGTCAACTTAGGTCATAATGTGATTCCAGTCCTGACTGGGCTACTAAGTGGGACATTATTTAAAAAACTAAGACAAAGAAAAAGAAATCTATATTCAAAGTAGAAGGGAACATAAATAAGAGTGTTTCCTACCTCTGCAGACTCCTGTGGATCCTGAGACAGGAAAATTACTGAGAAACAGTCCTTCTTCTCCATACATTGGGATGTAAAAGCATCATTGAAGAAGAAAGAAACACATGCAACTAGACAGTTCCTACTGTTCCCTGTGAAGCTTGTCTTCATCTGGAATCAGGGGTGGGGAGTGGGGGTGGTACTGAGCCCAGGGGACCCAAGGGTCAGTGACAAAGCATGCAATGCCTTTAACTATTGCCACAGCTTTCAGGCACAGCTGGGCTGTACAGAGAACAGTGTCCCTGGAAGACTGGAAATACTTGCAGGTTCTCAGAGAGAACGAAAGTCAAGGAACTTCAAAGAAACCAAGTTCCCTCTACTCAAGGAGTTTTGCAGTTTCTCCCTTCTTAGGCCAGTGGTTGTGGCTTTCCAGTGGGTCCTATCTAAGCCTTGTGACACAGGGCCATGCTTCAGGTGCAATTACTCAATTCACCTCACCAAACTACCACCACTTCCAAGGCCACCAGTCTCTCTGCCCTGCCCAGTCACAGAGAGGACTCTATTGTAGCAGGCATCACCTTCATGTTGGTATTTAAGGACCTAATTGTCTCTACTGTTGTCCTAATGCTTTCATGGGTTTCTAAGGATGATGATGGAGCTTGAGGTGGTGATATGAGAGGGGAGTTGCTACTCTGATCTAATTGATAGAGGTTAGGAATGTTGCTTACCGCAGTTAGCTCCACTTGCAAAGAATTATGTGGTTGAAAATGTCACCAAGGATGAGGCTGAGAAACCTGGGAAACAAGCCAAACCTTAACAATTCCATTATTGTAATCTCACTCCTAATTTGTTATATATTCTTAGTGTATGGAATTGCAGCTCTTGTCTTGGAAATGTAACAGTAAAAAGAACCAGAGTGTGAACCTGTTCTGGATACTTACCATGTATCCAGTCCAACCACATTCAGAACATGTTCAATATAGCATCATATGCAATATTGCATGTCAAAACACTGCTAGCTTATTTTATGTTCAAATCCCCAAATGCATGTACATTGTTATATATAAATCATCAACAATTGATTTAGTAAGTGCAGAAAAGTGTAAACTCCTGCTGGCTTCTGTTCCTAACCTTCATCAGGTGCCTGTTCTATGCTTATGTTACTTCTTATTGGGCCCCTTTGAACCTCATCAGCACCAAACATGACACCCCTGCTCTGTGACCAAGTGGAATGAAGGGAGTCCTTCTTATACACCTCAAGACCTTAACTGTGTATCTGACTCTAAAAGCCAGAATGGACTATACATCACAGCTATTTCTGACATTTTCAAAACTGTTCCTGTAGCAGTCATATTGTGACTGTTTTAGCTCATGACTATGAAGACAAATAAGATGAAACATGAGCAAACCAATTATTTTATAAATGGTTGCCATGTCTCACTTCAATGAGACCATGGGAATGGATGAAAACCAGGAAGAGATCAACAGAAGCAAACTAGACAGACAGACATGGGTAGTTTTTTAAGTCAACCTTTCTGCCACAGATGTTGATAGTAACTTCAGCTCTGTCCTCTCTGCTTCAGAAACCCTGCCATTGGCCACTATTTGTGGCTTTCTCCAGCATTTTTCTCTTGGTTCAGCTGTCCCTCTGTCATGTTGAATCTGCCATCAAACTAAATGTTTTACCTTTATTCCTATTAGATCCAAAGTAGCTACTCCTTATAGCATGTTATATGCTGAATCAAATCGTCTATGAAATGATCTTTTATTGACTTGAGTGAGAACCTCATATAAACAACTAAAGGCTGACTTTAATGGCCTGCTTCCAAGACAGCCCTCTGCCCCATCTGGTAGATGCATAGATCATTAAAACTTTTATTAGTCTTAGAAATAGGGAACTCAGTTTATACTGTGGACTAAAAACGTACACACATCCTTGGAAGCAGTCTACCACCTCTGGTAACCACTGAAAATGAGCAAATTTTGAATAATGAGGTTAGCATCAATATCAAAATATAAATAACACCAAAGTACATTATTTTGAAAACTCATACTTTACCATAAGATTGTATATATTGTCCCTCCCCAAAATGAACATTACAAAAATATAGATCTAGAAATTTTCTTATGATGTTTATCATTTTTTATATTTTAAATGTATATCAAATGAGACAGTGTTTTAGTTAGGCAGGAAGAATAATTTCAATAGCTTTAGGGCATATTGTGGTGGCAATCAGGAAGTTAACAATATAGTGCATACATAAATATTTCTAAAATAATGCATTTTAAGTGTTCTCACCACGAAAACATTATGTGAGATAATGCATAGATTAAATGGCTTGATTTAGATATTTTATAAAGTACTTCTATCAAAACATCATTTGTATACCATAGATATATATGCACATATATAATTATCTTCTGTCAATTAAAAGTAAACAGAAAAGAAAAATTCTCACAATCATGTGAAAAACATAATTTCTTTAAATATTTTTTTTTCATTTTGTTTATGTGTGTTTGCCATTTATGTAGGTGCCCATGGAAGCCAGAAGGTGTCAGATCCCTTGGAGCTGGAGCTACAGATGGTTGTAGACCACAATGTGGATGCTGGGAATAGACTCCCCACAACCCTGTTTTCTGAAAGAGCAACCCATGCTCTTAACCACTGAGAATCTCTCCCTCCAGCCCAAGATCGATTTATTTTTCATTTTGTGTGTGTTGATGTCTGTTTGAGTTTATGCATGTGCATGTGAATGCCTGCAGAAACCAGAAGGTGTCAGATCCCTTGGAGATGGAGTTACAAAAGACTGTGAGTTGCTGGTGATGGGTGCTGGGAACTAAATTTAGGTCCTCTGCAATGTTCTTACTGTTAGTCCTCTCCTCAGCCCCTGGAAACATAATTTCTTAAAGAACACACTATAAAGAAAAGATGTGACTCTAAGAGTTACTCTTAGAAAAAATCAAGAGCATCCTTAGAAAAGTTTCAAGAGGCTTAATCATTGTTAGCCAGGAGATGTTTTATCAGATGGAGATAAAAAAAAAAAAAAATCAAGGAAGCCTAACACGGCCTTTTATACTTCTGTTGCAAATTACACATTAACCAATTTACCCTTTGTGGATGAAATTAAAACACCTGTAGAGATGTTTCACTTGGAGAAATGAGGACATGCTGGCTTTTCTTCTGTTGTGGATTATTTTTATTAAAACAAAACTCTCACAACTAAAAAATATACTTTTGTTGAATTCTATTTTCCCCCAGAAGAAGGACACC